>NC_135539.1:8175945-8803399 GCF_045843805.1 Urocitellus parryii | reverse complement strand
ACTGCAAGTTCAAGGCCAGCCTGGACAACTTGTCAAAAGCCTGTCTCAAAAATAAAATAAAAAGGGCTGGGGATGTAGCTCAGTGATGTGCTTTTCTAGCATGGGTGAGGCCCTGGATTCCATTCCCAGCGCTACTCACACCCACACCTAATTCAAGCCACCAAGGTCTAAGCTGGAAAGGACCCAGCTCCTCCTAAGCTAGGAGCAGAGAGGGGCTCTGGTGGACAAGGGAGGTGGCCTGAGGACAGCCAGCAGATGGCTGTCCCTCTGAGGTCATGCAGAATCTGGCCTCTAGTCATGGTGGCTCAAGGCCAAGTGGGGAAGATGTGGGCAGGGGGCTGCGTCGCCTGTGCTTTCCCCCCTGCCCTCCCAGCAGCAGACACTGCACAGCCCTGACGTGCATACCCATGTCTCACCTACAAGACCAGAGGAGAGACCAAGTAGTATAGGGGAGAAAGAAACCCAAGCAAAGGCTGAGAAACATGACATGCTGGGCTCAGAACAAGGCACTTTCTGAACAAAACAGACCCCCAGACAGGTACACGGTGTTTGCAGTTCCAACAGGAGGCCACAGGTCCTGGTTGGCCCACCTACTGCAAGCCCTGAGCCAGATTCTTGGACTCCCTGCCTCTGCAGATTGCTCCTCTAGTGAAAGGGAGCGCACAGGCTCCTGGGCAGCACATGGTGACACCCCATTCCAAGTTGGTACTGTCTAGGGGACCAGACCCACCTGTTGCCAGCCACACCCTGACTGACAGGTCCCAACAGGAAAGAGGTATCTACTCCAGAGCTGTCCTTGAAGGAGGAGCTCATGGATGGAACCTCACACCATTGCTTCCCGCAAGATGCAGCACACCCTACCTTGCAGCAAAGGGCCCAAGCACAAGGGCTGTGGGGTTGAGGAAAGGGCAGGGCTCTGGGCCTACCAACACCCACGCCTCCTCAGTTCTGTCTTCCTGAGTTCCTGTGATTATCGGGAACCTGGGATCTGTGTTCCCCACCCAGAACAGGCTCCCAGTGACTAGCCTCTAGCCCTTCTCTGCTGCATTGGAAGGAGTACTTCAAGCCTGGACCCAGCTCACCAATGTGCTCTTCAGGCTTTTTTAACACTTCCTATTTTATGTTTAACTCACCCACTCAATCAAACAGTTTTTATCGTCAAGGTTCAGCAAGGCGGCACGAATGGCAGAGAGAGCATCCAAGAGGGCTCAGCTGCCCACTGTCCCCTACACCCTGGTCTTGCTGAAATTTCCTGCCACAAGGACCTCCCTTCCTTCTAACACGCCTGAAGCCTCCTTGGCCTTAGTCTCCCCTAGTGTCCAGAATGCTTGGCTTCTGAAAATCAGAGGTTGACTGCTGTGCAGAAGGCCCTCACCTTGCACTGGCACTGCAACTTCTGGCCGATCTCACTCCCCTGTGTTCACAGGGCCCCTCTGGCCAGGTCCAGCACTGGCTTGAGAGGTCCTCCCCATGCACAGGGGGTGTTGTGAGGTACCCACTCCCATCACGCTGGTGTGGACTCATGAACCGTAATTTACTTTCACTGACTTGATGCCTAGACTGCTGCTGTGCTGGTGGGGTCAGGGGCACACCAGTCCTGAGTACAGGGTATGTCCCCCTTATTCTTGCCGCCTTTCCTCTTCCAGGTCTCTACTTGGGCCCTGGTCTGAGTGTAGATACCTCCTAAGCACATCTGTGTTCCTGCTATGCACAGGAGCTGAGAAACACATATCCTGCAGAGAGGCCTGGCTGGGAACAGGCTGTCTGCTCTGCTGAGGCCCAGGCTGCTCCAGACGCATGAGTGGCAGGCACCTGAGGACATGTGCAGATGCACACACACACCACTGCACACACAAAGCCTACAGCATTCTCTGATTTTATAAGTGGACAGCAGGGAGACAACACAGCTACCCACCCATTCTTCTCCCAGAAGAAAGAATAAGCAAGCATCTCTCTTCTCAACCAAGAGCATGGTTTCCTAATTTGGAAATTAAAGGTTCTGCCCCCAAAGCTAAAAGACACAACTAAGAAGTGCAGCCTGAATATGTGTGAGACTCCTGAACACCTGCTCGGTTCCCCCTTCACCACTGTAGAGCCCGGGGGCAACGTGCAACCACTAGCTTCCCTCATCTCCCCTAAAGCATCTTTCTGCTCAACATCAGTATGCCAGAGTAAGGAAAGCCAACTGCTCCATTTGCAGACAAGGGTACTCTGCCAATGGAGATTGGCTGTGAATGCTCGTAGCTGCCAGCACTTGAGGAGCCGCTGTGACTTGGTCCAGGAGGCAAAGCTCAGGCAGCCTTGTGGTCAAGGTGTCTGAGCAGAGATGCCTACTGTTCAGCCTCAAAAAAGCTGATTCTCAGAGTTCTCCTGGAGCACAGCAGTGCCAGCTTTCACAGAAACTGTCAGGGGGCTGCAGAAGGCCAGAGCTGGGCTCCATGTCATGAAGAAAGCTTCAAGTTGCTCTCCCTCGAGTGGGCATCTTGCTCACAGCAACAGGAAAAGAGTACCATGAAGCCAAGTGTAGGACAGGTCCTGCCACCATGCACAGCTGTGCAGCCCCCAGCCTGGGGCTCAGGCAAACGGTGCTTGCAACACTGCTGCTCCAGAGTCATCCAGGTCAGAGCAGGTGCCTGGAGGGGACTGAGCCTCCAAGAAGTCAGGCACCTGCCTCTCCGGCTTGTCTGCCCCTGTGGCCCCACTCTGAGTGAGAACAGGGAGCATGGTGGGGCTTGTACTTACAGGAATGTGAGGTAGAGGTACCCTCCCGTTGACTTGGATGCTCTCTTGCATCTCCCTACGGTGCTGCTTACGGGTCCGGTATGGGGGGACTCCATCCCTGTGCAGAGAAAAATGGCAGCTGTTAACTCACAGGGGAAACAAGGCTCCAAAGAGCACCAGTCAATCAGTGATGGTGGCGACAACCACCAGAGTGCAGCAGTCCACGTGCTTACGTACACAGGACAGCACAAGCATGCTCATAGGCATGGATGTACTCTCACACATACAGACTTGCATAACACACACATTCATACATGATAGCAAAGCCCAGGAGCTTAGCCACAGTATGTTCCTCCAGCTAGTATTTACTGAGCATTTCAACAAAATTCAGCTTTGCTTGCTTTACAGCTCGAAGCTGATTTCTGAAGGGTAGGGTTAGAATAGGTGACAGTGTGTGGTTGCAAAGCTTCAGTTAGTGACTGCTGGCTTGGCTCTTCACCGAAACATCTGCAGACCCTGCTTTGTCCCTAGGCCAGGGCCATGATGTGCCTGCAAGGGGCTGCCAAACGGACCACAACATGTGAGGGCTACAGAAGGAGCAGCTGAGATGCCCCAAGACTGCTGAATGCTGGACCTCCACAGCACTGTGGACTGTCTCCTCCAGGCCAGTGCAGAGACAGATCTGAGTGGCACTCAAGGGTCTTCTGGGACTACAGGATGAGGGTAGCTAGCCGCAGGGCTCTCTTCGAATGGGACAGCCACCAGATTCAGCACCTGCACATTGCCAAGCACACTTCCCACTGCTACAAAGCTTCTTGGGCACAGCAGCAGCTGGAGCCAGCATGATGCAAAGGAGCCCCAGAGTCGGGAGACAGGACAACTGAGATGCTGGAGTGCCACACATTCCTCTTGCCACCAGTCTTTGGTGACAGGAAGGACTGGGTAGGTGCCCCTCCACACTGGATGGGATGGCCTGTTAAATACTCTGACCACAGAAAGGTCTCGGGCTCGTCTCCAAGAGGACAGAATAAAGGTGTGTGAGCAAGGACCCTGAGCCTCTCTGCGCCTGGGCAGAGGATCAAAGTGCACTCAGTCCAAGGGGATTTTCCCACCACCAGAGAACAGGGGAGGTGGGTGCAATTAAAGTACATTTCTTTAAATAACCCAACAGGAGACAGAAACACCTAGGCTACAGGAAGACCGTGCACCCCATAATACTCAGCAAATGGGGAACCAGAGTAGGGACCTTGCACTCCAGGGAATAAAATGCTGGTTATAACTGCCCCCCCCAGGGGGGGAGTCTCCTCCTCTAGACACCCGATCTCTCAAGACCGTCAGTAAAGCCTCGCTTTTTGCTATACCTTGTGTCTCTCAGGTCAGTCTTTGGGTCTGGACAGGTGAGTGTTTTTTTTATATAGGACACCTGGGATGAGGGACACCTGGAAAGAGCACTCCTGGGTGAGGGCTGGCTACTGGGCTCAACACCACAGGTACTCTCCCATATTTGATGCTTCTGGAGGGAAGCCAGGTGTTCCCAGGCTTCAGCACCCTCCCACTCCCCAGCAATCCCTGGTGGGGAGAGGGCAAATGGCAACAGACCGGAAGCTGGCCACTGTGAGATCCATGGGGGACCAAGGTGAGACTTCAAACCACTCCCCAGGTTAAATGGGGCATCCACCGAATAGCTCTTATCTGGTCTCTTTCTTTTTTTTTTTTCCAAATAAGGAAATTTGCAAATTTAAGAAAATATGCTTTTTCTAGGTAATATCATGTTATAATACTAATTGTTTTCACCAATTTTGACTATTATCAATTTTTTCAACAAATAAATTTTGATCTGTCTTGTTCCTAACGTGCTGTGGGTCTAAGCTCTGGCCCATACCACTGAGATGAGGACAGTCACAGGACATTCCCATCCCACAGGTTCCCCAGAAGTGTGACAATGCAGGGATGTGCTTCTGACTTTACTGTGATAGCAGGAGACGCAGAAGCTCAGATGAAGCTGTGGCACAGTGGGCAGACTGCTCACCTGATCACCCCTTACCATGGGGAACTGGGCTCAGCACCTGAAGCTGCATCACCCTGCCACCCTAGACTGACAGCTCCCAGGAGAGCTCGCCTGACACAATATTCTATACCACACCAAGGGTGTACAGAGCAGTGTCAACAAGGAGGTGTCTCTGCAGCCACACAGCCTCCCAGAGACTGCACTCCTACTCTGCAGCAGGCTCCTCTGCCTGCTGGTCTGTGCCTACCTTTCAACTGAGACACCAGATTACACAGCTAAGGAGAAAACAGAACCTTCAGTCTGCCTCCACATAACCCTGGACCTTCCTCTGTCAAGGCTCCAGGCAGCTTCAGGCATGGTGTACTTGGGTCCTAGCCTGAGCTAGGTTTCTAGGGGTGCCACCCACAGCGTAGCCCACCTGTGCCTGGCTACACTAGGCCAACTTGGGGCAACTAGAGACAAAGCCCAAACCCAGGCCAGGGCAGAGCCCAGAGCCAGCAGCCTGAAGCTAGGCTGCAGCACACTGTGTGGGTGCAACTTACACACTGCTGTCTGTGAGGGACAGGGTGTCAGCATCGCTGGACAGGCTTTGCTGCTCACTGTCGTTGGCACTGGCGGCGGGGGCCAGGGCGCAGCCGGAGCTGACGTAGTAGGAGTGCACTGGCTCCCGCCAGGGTCCATACCTGCAAACAAGGAGGGGACATGAGTGGCAGCCTGTAGTGCCCTTTAAGTCCACATCCCCAGAATTATCTGAATATCTTACTATACGAATTAGAAGTGTCAACAGTTTAGGAAGAAAAATAGACCAGAGAAGGCTAGTGTCCCTCCCTCCCTCCCCAGTCCCTATGAGTGGGCCCAGGCCTGGGCACCATTCCACCTGTCCCTGCTTTGGGAAGATGTCTCAGTAGGCACAGATGCTCACATGAGCTTGGTTTCTATGCAGGTAACTAGAAATGGAAGGAGCATAGAGCTGGCCCTTCATCCATGCTATTGGCTACAAAGCCCACCTGGCCTCCAGGTCCACTGGTTGGGGCATTTCCAGAGCAGGAAACAATGGGCTGGGAAGGGCAGGCCTCAGCAGCCTCAAACTGGGTTGATCATAAGCAACCAGGACACTGGTCTGCCTTCCAGCATGCAGGGTCAGTCTCCCTCCCTGACATGAGCAGCCCCACAGGTGCCAACCTTCAGGACCACATTCTTTACTGAGTATCAAGATGAGCTATTCCCAATGACACCATTGTTGCCACTTTCCCAGGTTAAGTGCTCAACTATTTTTAGGTATAGCTACTGCCACTAAGAATATCAAACTTTGGTAACTTTCTATAAACATTCATTTAGTCAAAAAGAAAAGCTCAAGTGAGAGAGAGAAGTCCCCACTGCAGGCCCCCACCCTGCCTCCACTCTCTCCTGTCAACACCACCTGGCCACTCCAGCAGGATCAAGCCTTCCACATACCTGTCTCTGACACGGCCTCCCAACCCACCCAACAGAAGTGCCTTCCATATACATGAGAGCTCTTCTACAAGATGACAAGGAGGCAAGTGCAGACAACCCAGTGGAGATCAGGCTTCCCTGTGTAGTGAGCAACGTGGTCAGAGGAGGAGGGAGAGAGGAGGGACACTCAGATGGGAGGAAGGAAAGAAAGCCAGGGGGGTGCCAGCCACCTGCTTTCCTTCTAAACTCCTGGACAACTGCACTGGTTCTCAGTGCAGACCACCAGCACTGCTGACAGCTCTGGCCTCTGAAAATACATGCACCACTGAGCTAATGTGACAAAGCTTGCTGTGGCCAATGACAGGTAAGGGGGTGTTACCTGTACTGCAGGACCCACTTTGACAGCAGCTGGGAGCTGCAGAGGAAGCTTGTGTGTGGCAACCACACTGCCAGGTGGCACAGCTAGGCTCACTGTAGTCCTCAAAATATACTCAGTGGGGTCCACACAAACATGTTCAACTGACTTTTGACAGAAATGCAAATGCCATCCAACAAAGATGGCCTCCTCAACATGGTGCCGGAGCAACAAGCACAAGCCAAAACACCAGACCTATCCCAAATCCCACATTTCCTGCAAAACCCCCTCCAACAATCACTTTTGTGGCCACTGGGCATTTTTAGCCCCGTTCCTTCCCCTACTCACCCAGGCCTCAGTGTGGGCCTGCCACCCCATCGGTTCTGCCCACCCCTACTTGGTACCCACTCCACTGTGGTTCACTGCAGAGACTTTGGCACACAGCACTCCCCTCCCACCTGCCACATGAAGAGCTGGCTTCTCAGTGAGGCCCTGGTGCCCAAGACCAGGAATAGGTTCCACTTGCTGCCAAATATGGATCATCCCCACACCTCAGTAAGTCCATGATGAAGAAGTGGCCTGTGTCCTGGGGCTCAGCCCTGTGTACACAGTGGATCACAGATTACACAGTAGCTCAATGTGTACCCACCCAAACCCTTCTCAACTCTGTCCGATGTCTGCCCGGGCCCAGTCACAATCCAAACAGATGGCTCCTCAGGCCACTGTCCAAGGACAATGTCCCACTCCAAAGTCTACTCACCCACAATGTGTGATAAGCTGTCTCCCCCACATATCCCTTAAGCATACCCATGGAGCATAAGCCAGCTGCTCAGAGAGCTGTGTCCCTGGAGCACAAAAATCAAACCAGGGAGCACAGGATGACTTCTTACATGGAGCTCAGGTTGGTTCCCACAGAGAGCCTAGATCATGGGGTTGGGTAGGATGTAGCCCTGGAGAGGCAACAGCATGGCTAAGCAGCAGGTCCCCAAACTCAAGTGATAAGAGGCAAGGCAGTCTCGGGGGCTGTGAGACTTGGACAGTGTCCTGATCTCTCGGCTGGACTGCTGCACAGAAAGGACACTGTCCCAGGAACAGGAATGGCTGACACTTGGGTATGGAAATTGTGATGTCCACCCAAGACACAGGACTCTCCCACCTGCTCCAGGGAATGCTTCTGCTGGCCCAATCATCACCCCAGCACCTGGAAACAGAACCTCCATGAAGTTGATGGGGTGCTCCCACCCATAAGTCCCCAGGCTACTGCCTCCCAGAGACCCAACTCAAACAGCACTAATTCCACACCCAGAATTGTTGGCTCCTGGCGACATCCTCCAGCTCTCCAGGTGAGAAAAGAGTCCATTAGTCATGGGGCAGATGTGCTGGGGCCTGCAGGCCACCACTAGTCTCCAGTCCTTTGCCTGAGCATCACCTCAGCTCAGTCCAGCTCTGCCTGAGCCTAGACACACCTGATTTCAGGTGAGGGCCCAGCCTCTACCAATCCCCACCTCCAATGCTTGCTGGTATAGGGAAGGACCCTAGCACAGACCATGGATGCCCCCTCTAGCCTCCCAAAATGAAGAATTGAGGGTGTAGCTTGAGTCGGTATGTGTTCCCTGCTGGACCACAGGAGCAAGAGCCAGGTGAAAACGCATGAAACGGGTCCACAGGGAGTTGTACCTCACCACCCAGGGCAACGTGCCCCAATCAGTGGCCTCCCTGCAGGGACATTCTAGCCCAGTGTCCTCTGAGTGTTTACTGATCACACCGTGGCTCAGCAAGGCCATTTGTGTTGGCTCTCATCCCTGAGTGAAAGCTTCCTTCTACTTGGTGGCTTTCCAGACTGGTCCTTCCTGAGCTGTCTCAGGAAGCCACTCAGGAGCACTCAACAGGCAGTTGCCTGGTGGGGCTTGGCGGACCATGTGGACCAGGTCCCCTGCAGGCTGGCTTGTCAACCTTCTCCTGCCAAACTCCCCAGGGATAGAAGAGTCCCCTGAGCAGGAGGTGCCCATAGTACAGTTGCAGACAGGAAGTACACACCTGCTCCTAGGCTGCCAAATACCCCGACAGCAGAGTGGGCAGCATCCCAGGAGGGGGAGGGTATCCTGGCAGAGTAACAGAAGCCAAAGCCCTCTGCACTCCACCCCTGCAGAGGCACAGTCAGAGGAAAGGGGTGTGCCACAGACACAGGGAACAGAACCACCCTTCCCAGCCAGCCTTCAGGAACATAGCCCTCAGGCCCTACACCTAGCCACCAGACAAATGAGCACAAGAAAACTGCCTCTAAAGCTAGAGTTCCTGAGCCATAGACAAACAAGGGACAGCACGCTCACAGCCACTGCCAGAAGGCCTGTGCCTCAGACTCTTTGCACCCCTTAGAGTTCATCTGTTTGCTACTCCAGCCATGCCACTGTCTGTCACCAGCAGCTAGCCTTCCTGTTCTAGAATGCTGCACTGTCACTCCGGAGCTCCCCTCCCTGGCTGGCTTTCCTTGGGATACTCCGTGGAGTCCTCCGCACTGCTGCTTACACCAGCCTCCCATCAGCACAGCAGTATGTGCAGAGTTATGCCCCAACCTCCTAGTCACAGCCACACTGCACAGCACTGTATAGTGGGCAGTCCACCCGGACCCGAAGAGCCAAGCAAAAGCCAGTGCCCCTTGCCACCCTCATATCCTATCAACAGAGTGTGAATCTAGACGCAAGTCTGGGTCTTCTCCACCGCTCTCATAGATCAACAGTGAGACAAGAAGGCATCACTCTAGCCCAGAGGCAAGAAACCGCCAGCCTTTGGTGTGTGTCTGCCTGAGATCCTGCGTTGCTCACAGTCTGGGAGCTGCCAGTCCTGGGCCTGGGAAGGAGGGCAAGGCTGGTTTCCCAATAAGGCAACTCCTTTCCCACTGGAAGGCACAGTCAGCAGTGCTAGAAGGGCCAGGTGCATGTTTCCTCGCTACAAATTAGCCTTATCCAATGCATACACTCACACTCAGGTAAGATCTGCTCTCTTCTTCTTCTTCTTCTTTTTTTTTGGTACTGAAGATTGAACCCAGGGGTGCTCTACCACTGAACTACATCCCCAGTCGTTTCTGAAAAGGAGTCTTACTAAGTTACTAAGGCTGGCCTTAAACTTGCCATCCTCCTGCTTTAGCCTCCATGGTCTCTTGGATGACAGATGTGTGCCATCATGCCCATCCTGCTTCTGATTTTTAGCAGCAGTGACCCACATTCACCTTTAGGTGCAGAGGCGAGATATGTGTTATGTGAGGAACAGTATTTCTTCCATGCAAGATAGAGCCTGGCCTCTACCCCTGAGGGATCAAGGATGCCAGCCCCCCCATCTGCACCCCCCATGTCAAAGCCTCCCAAGCCACCTCCAGGGACAGGCCCAGATGAAGTGAGGCTGGACAGCCAGGCTGCCCTGGGACCCACCTTCCACTAGGATGGCCCCCTCCTCGAGAAGATCAGAACTCTGGGATACCTCCACAGGACAGGATATGATGGGAGGCCACAAAAGGCGAAAAGAATGAGTCAACAGGCAGTAAGGGTGGAGCTTCACTCTGCTTCAGGTGTTTTACTTCTTCTTCTCATACTTCTGACACTCCACCCACTCACCTCAAATTACACATTGAAGGCCCTTTATGGTCAAAATCACACAGTGGGTCAGGAAGGGTGTGTGATCTGCAGAAGGAAGGTACAGCAGATTGGGGTGGCATTCACATTTGCCCCAGGGGGCCACCTTGGAGAACCCTGGCCTTCTATCCAACACACCACCACCTACAATTACAGACTGGGAGAGTCATCACTCCAGGCCCTGAGCATCCTAGTGAATAGCACGCCCAGCCCGGGGTTGAGGGTCTCACTTACAGTGAGAGCCTGGACACAAACTGGCAACCACACTGTCCTTGGCTCCGTGTCCCACACACTGGTAGGAAGGTGGACACAGTGGTAAAGGTTCCGTGTCACAGTTAACTGATTCAAATGCTTTAACAAATCCAAGGCTCTGGAACAGCAAGTCCATGAAGCCTGAAGGCTGGTACTCCCGAGAGACACTGCACAGCTGGACACGACCACCCCGCCACCACCAAGCTCCACAGAGGAGGCGGCAGCAGCAGGCCACATCTGCATCTGCTCTCTGGCCCAGTTCTGCACTCTGTGCTACTCAACCTGTGGGTATTTAAAATAACCATTCGAACCAGGTGCATGGCACACTCCTATAATCCCAGTGGCTTGGGAAACTAAGGCAGGAGGATGACAAGTTCCCAGCAGCCTCATCAACTTAGTGAGGCCCTAAGTAACTTAATGAGATCCTGTTTCAAAACATAAAAAGGACTGGTGATGGGGCTCAGTGGTAAAGCACCGCTGGATGCAATCCCTGATACCCTCCCCCCCAAATAATAATAATAATAATAATAAAATAACCATTAGGGGCTGGGATTGTGGCTCAGTGGTAGAGCTTTCTTCTGCCATATTCAAGGCCCTGGGTTCGATCCTCAGCACCACATAAAAATAAATATTTAAAACTAAAAAATAAATATATTTTTAAAAATTACCATTAAATAGCGGTTGTGATGGATTTTATTGCAAAAAAATAGAAATAAAAAATTTTTGTATGTGTAGTAGATAATGTGGATTAGGATCCTATTTTTTAAGTTTATTTATTTTTTAGTCATTGAAAGACCGTTATTTTGTTTATTTACATGCAGTGCTGAGATTCAAACCCAATGCCTCACACATGCCTGGCAAGTACACTACCACTGAGCCACATCCCTAGCCCCAGGATCCTATTCTTTTTTTTTTGGAATTTTTTAATATTTATTTTTTTTAGTTTCTAGTGGACACAATATCTTTACTTTATTTTTATGTGGTGCTGAGGATCAAACCCAGAGCCCCGAGCATGCCAGGCAAGCGCGCTACCGCTTGAGCTACATCCCCACCCCCCAGGATCCTATTCTTGAGGAGAAACTGAAGGCTGTATATATGCTGAGAAGAATCTAGAGGGGCCAGGCTGAGCAGTGTCATCCACTGCCCGCTCATTCCCACACCAAATGTGTCTCCTACCTGCCTGCAACAACAATGTGCTCTGTATGGTACAGCTGCAGAGCAGTCACTGGAAAGAGGAACTCAAGTATGTAAAAAAGGAGCCCTTTAAAATGACAAAGCCCCACAGGAGATGCTTCAGGGACCAATTAGTCAGGGCTGTTGAAGTTACAGGCTGCTTTCCTCAGCTCCTGAACCCTCAAACAGCATGGGAGCCAGGTTTGCAGGGCTGGCTGCGAGTCCCCAGAGTAAGCACAAGCCCCTTCAGGGCCTGGATCTACACAGATGGGTTTCAGAACTGGTTTTAGGGGCACCCAAATCTGATGAAGAGTGATAAGGTTGAAAAGGAGGGGAAAGAAAATTTTTTACATTAAGTGTCAGCTCCTCCCTGGAGCCTTGAACTGTGCAGACACTGGGGGAACCACTGGTTCCAAAGCCGTGTGGGTACCCTTCAGCCACAGTCACACTGAGTATGGCACTCTGACAGGTGCAGGGGACTTACTGAGCCTTTGTAAAAGAGGTCTGCGTGCTGTCACCCAAAACCAGTCCTCTGGGCCTCAAAGAACTCACCTGAAGGAGGCCAGGTCTCAGCTGAAGCTACAAGACCAGAACAATGACTTTTAAAAAGCATGGCTTACTAAAAACCTTAAAAATCTTCATACTTATAAGCCTGGTTAAGGTCAAAAGTCTATCCATAAAATATCTAATCTGTTTTCTCTCTTTTTTTTAAGCCCCCCACTTTTTAAAATCATGACTTTTTTTTAAGAGAGAGAGAGAATTTTTTAATATTTATTTTTTAATTTTCGGAGGACACAACATCTTTATTTTTTTTGTTTTTATGTGGTGCTGAGGATTGAACCCAGCGCCCCGCACATGCCAGGCGAGCGCGCTACAACTTGAGCCACATCCCCAGCCCCTGATCTGTTCTCTTGAAGTAACTCAGGAACCAGAAACCCCACATCAGGTTCACTCGACTCATGTCCCAACCCCACACCTGGGTGATTTTCAGACTCAGCTGAGTAAAAGAAGCCTCCTCCATGAATGGAGAGCCTGCAGGAGAAGCTGAGTGCTCTGCTTCCAAGCATATCACCCACCTTGCTGCCCAGGGTCTTTTCCACACTGTTTTAGCAGATGTTTTATTTTTTTTATTTTTTTATTTTTTTTAATTTTTTAATATTTATTTTCCATTTCTCGGCAGACACAACATCGTTGTTTGTATGTGGTGCTGAGGATCGAACCCGGGCCGCACGCATGCCAGGCGAGCGCGCTACCACTTGAGCCACATCCCCAGCCCTTTAGCAGATGTTTTAAAGGAGCCTCACTTCACCCAAGTGAATCTGTGGTAACAGCCCACAAGGACCCATCCAATGTCCCTGTGAGCCACAGAAGGCTGACCACAGTTGCCACACATAAGAACAGAAACAAGACAAAAATGGCCTGGACTGCTTTTATTTGCAAATCTTTTTGTTCACCAGCAAAATGTTTAATCCCCAAAGTTTTCAATATACTCCACATAGCACCATGAGCCTCACACTCCAAAGGAAGGGAATGTCCAAGAACCAAGATATGAGGACAATTCATGAGTGGCCTTCATGCATCCCTCTGATGCTCACCCATTATGAGGATCTCAAAGGCATATCTCTGCCACCATTACCTTGATTGCCAACCCTTGATGGGCCCATGGATTCCATAGGCCCCCCCCCCTCAAGACCCTGGCGAGGGCAGACAGGAAGTCACCTGACCCCCCCCCCAGGCATCACGACATCACATCCCATGCAATATTCCCATGACTCCTCACCCGCTCGCCAGCCAGCGACTGAAGATGGGGGTCCACAGTGCATGGCTTCCATGGCCACAGTGATGACAGCAGCCAGTCAAGAAAGCTGGGAGAAGCTGGGCGCAGTGGCACACGCCTGTAATTCCAGCGGCTCAGGAGGCTGAGGCAGGAGGACCACAAGTTCAAAGCCAGCCTCAGCAACTCGGCGAGACCCCATCTCTAAATAAAATGTAGAAAAGGGCTGGGGATGTGGCTCAGTGGTTAAGCACCCCTGGATTCAATCCCAAGTAACAAAACAAAACAAAAAAACTTCAGCCCTTCCTGCTCTGCTGTCTTACCTAGTGTTTTCCAAAGTACTTGTCCCCTGAGACACTGGGCGCTCTACTCATCTCCACCAGGCATCTCTCCATCAGCACCCAGCTCCATGAATGAAGGGTTTCTGTTTGTCTGATTCACCAGTCTCCTGACCTAGAGAAGCCTTGTCACACAGCCAGCTGCACAGTGCCACATAGTATAATCTTTCCTGTCTGCTCAGACTCAATCTCTCTGGACCCCACATCTGCCACTTTCCCTTGGTCTGCTTTCATTCTCCACAACACTCTTAACAGTCTGCTACCATAAAAAGGGACCAAGTCTTCTAAGATGAAGAACTCCTCAAGAAGACCCAATAAGAAGACCCCAAGAGGGAGAAGCACGCCCCAATTCACTTTAACACACCAGTGCTTCATCTGTGCTGATGATGCTGGAAGCCCACTGCACAGAACAGCGTGTTCTTAAGAAGGGCAGGGCTTCAACTCACAAGGGGCCGCAAGGGTGCTCAAGGCGCCCCAAAGTGATCCTCTAATGAAGAAGAGCCCTCCGTGCAGTGCAGTGGTACACACTTGTAACAGCACTATTTGCTAAACCCCAAGTGCAAAAGCCGGCAGGCAACCCCAACATTCCAGACTCACCAGCCAGAAGGCCTTGCACACTCACCCTTCACTGGGCCTTCAGGTCTATAGAAAGCAGGCAACCAAGGGCATCACAGGTCACATCATCAGCCAGGAAGACAGAAACCAAGACAATACTACCCTATGCAAAAAGCAACCCTAAAATCATTTAAGAAATCACATCAGCCAGGTGTGGTGACCATGCCTGTAATCCTGGAAACTGAAGAGGCCTAGGCAGGAGGATCCCAAGTTCTAGGACAACCTGGGTAACATAGAAAGACCCTATCTCAAAAGGAACAATAAAGGGACTGGGATTGTGGCTCAGTGGCAGAGCGCTTGCCTAGCATGTATGAGGTACTGAGTTTGATTCTCAGCACCGCATATAAATAAATGAACAAAATAAAGGTCTATCAACATCTTAAAAAAATTGTAAAAAAAGCAACGATAAAAACAAAAGGGCTGGGGGTGTAGCTCAGTGATAGAATACTCTGGGTGTAATACCCAGTGCTACAAAAAAAGAAAAAGACAAAGAAAACATCATGAGAACCCAAAAATAGCAACACAAGCACAGGACTCTGCCAGAAACCAAGCCAAGCGCACCCAGTTCATGAGCTGAAGCCCCCTCATGGGGCTGCCTGTGGGATAAGGACAAAGCTTGTGACCCACAGGGAGTGAGCACACCTGCAAGGTATACATTCCCCCGCCCCCGGGGGGGCAGGGCTGAGAAAGATACCCACCTCCCATGCTCTGATTTCAAACTCTAGCTCTGACTGTGTAATCAATCAATGTCTGGTGTTTTGTTTTTTTTTTTTTTTTAATGGTATTCCAGACAGACTAATACCACAGGGTGAGAAACAGAAGTGGCCTCCTTGGAAATGCAGAGGCTGGGGATAACTAAATGCAGCTATCAACCCTTTAGGGTTATTTTAATTTTTCTTTATGTCCATGTTTTCCAATAAAAAGTAAGGTTAGTTTTAAAAAAAGAGCTAAGATCATATTAAAAGGAAACATTTAGAGCCAGGGGTGGAGGCACATGACCTGTTCAGAAACACACCAAAGCAGAGACACATCCTGAAGCTCAGGACTGCAACTGTCACTCTCAAAGGGCTTCTCCGTTTGAGACTTCTGCAGTCTGACCACTGACCACACACTTCATGGACACTGGCAACATGTCAGACCAACCAGAGCAGAGAATGGGCACTTTTAGAGTACTGCCCACAGAAGGATGTCCATGAATGCAAGCATGGTGGGTCAACCCAAGGACCTCAGGTCTCACTCCTGGTGTGTGGGAAGGTTCTGCAGCCCTGGAAGAAGGGACAGCACCTATGAAAGACCCCTCTGAGGATGCAGGGAAGACTCATCAGGAGCTTCCTACAACAGTCCAGTTGGAGGCAGTGGGAGGCAAGAGGAGATGGTGCTATTGATGGCAATCCACCAGGGCCTACTGCTGACCTGGAAGAGGGCAAGTAAGTAAAAAAAATCAAGATGGCTTGGGTTGATCTGATGTTGGTGGTGCCACTTTCAAGCTTAGAGAGTTTAGAAGAGGAACAAGTTGGGGTGGGGAATTGATATACCTCACCTAAGGAAATCTGGTTACTATAATCTGAGTGTGTATTCACCAACACAATTGTAAGCATCTGTAACCCAGATGAGAATTTCACTCTTTCCAACACTGTCTGCATCCAGAGGATGCTGAGGTTGCTACTCAGCCATAGCTGAAGCCCATGAGCAGCTGCTAGGTGCAGGTTTAGGGGTGCAGGCTCTGCCCAGGCACTACCTCAAGGTAGAACATGACACCCTCAATCGGCAGGTCCTTACTTCATTATCCCCATTTCACAGAAAAATGCAGAGAGGTATAGTCACACCATAGGCAGGACACCTCCACAGAAGTCAAGCAGGTCCTAAATTCAGCCACTGAGCCTCTCATTCTCCAAGCATACAGAAAGTTCTGGCAGGAAACGTGGTTCTTCCAGTTACTTAGTTCAGGAATAATTTTTAAAGTTTCCCTTGGATTTTCACAAACAAAAAACATTTTATTTTTAGACCTGGATCAAACAGGAAGTACACATTCCAAGAGAGACCGAGAGAAAGCCACACCAGTGAACACCTTGCAGGTCACAGACCTCCTGACCACAATGTGCTGGGCAGGAGCCTGAATCCTAAAAGACCTGTGAGCTGTCCAGCCACCAAGGCAAGGGAAGCACCACCAACTCTGGTTCTGAGCATGACAGTAGTATATAAAGGCTCTCTTTGGAAGTAGCTCCGGTACCCTGTTCTGGAGTTGCCTATTCAGGGACGAAGTTCACCCGTTGTACCAGCCACACATCTGGAAGATGCCAGGGACGGCAGCAGGGCCATGCTCTCCTCTCAGCTTCCTGCAACAAGGCCTACAGTAGAAGGTAGAGGGCTGTAGGGAGGTCGGAGGTCAGGCTTCACAGGTGAGCTGCCTTTTGTCACAAATGACCCTGAAGAGAAGGGGCCAGAAGTCAAATCACCCTATCCCATGTCTTCAGATTTGGAAACAACAGACTACATTCTCTTCTGCAGCCAGATGCTTTTTACCAGAGCATTTCACTCCCTTGACTCAGAAGCCAGGGTCCATCTTCCAAATGAAGCTCTGTATATACTTTGGGCACTTCCTCTTTTCACAATTTCTTCTCTTGATCTTTTAAGCCATTACCAGAAATAGTCAATTAACTAACAGGAAGATCCCACAGTCATTCAGGCAAACTCTGAGGGGCCTGGAGAGCAGTGCTGGTCTTGGACCTGAAAGGACACTCTTGTCTTCTGAGTGGTCAGGCACTTCGTGCCAGGAACTCAGCCAAACCATCAAGTTGCTCCTGCTCTGAATGGCATCCATGGTCCAGTCTCTGGCTATGGTCATAGAAACCACTCCTGAGTTGGAGTGGGCCAGTCCTAGTAGGGCACAGAAAACATCCAGGGAAGTCAGGCACAGTGGCGCACGCCTGTAATCCTGTCTACTTGGGAGGCTGAGGCAGGAGGAACATAAGTTCCAGGACAGCCTGGGTAACTTAGCAAGAACTTGTCTCAAAATATAATTCACAAAATACTTGGAGATGTAGCACGGGATAGAGTGATTACCTAGCATGTAGGAGGCCCTGGGTTCAATCCTCAATACTGGAAAAAGAGAAGAAAAGAAAAGAAAAAGATACCCAGGGAGATTCTGCCCTCGGGGTCTTCTCAGCTGGCAGGAAAGTCAGGGCAGCAAACTGAAATGCCACCAGCAGCCAGGTTGGTCCAGGCCTACCCTGGGCACCTGTATGTCAAGTCAGCCTTCCAAGGGGACTGAAACCTAAGCCGGCCAACTAGTGTGCTGTGGTCCTTGGGCCCGACAGCCAATCATTCAGTAAGCAGCCAGAAGTCTGTTGATTCACACCAGCTGAAACAGAGACAAAGGAAGGAACCAGTGAGGAGTTCCATGACACCTGGGCCCAGGGGCTCCAGATGGCCACAGGAGGATAGCAAATACAGAAAAAGGTCAAAAGTATCCTATCTTCTTGGTTTTGATGGAGAGCTAAGTATAAGACTCATCTGAATTTCCTCAAGTCACCTATGTGAATATCACCTGGCATACTCAGACAAATAGGGACAGGAACAGCAGAATAGATGCCACCAACAAGCACCAAGCAGAGCGGCCCACACTATAGGAATCTAGCTAAGCCCCCTGATGTACAGCTGTCCTAGATGGCCCTCCTGACACATCCCTTCATACAATTCAACACTGCAGCTGATGAGCAAGTGAGGCTGAGCTCAGGGTCTCCTTCTGGTGTGTGGTCGCTGCTTCCCTCTCAGCCTCAATCTCCCTTGAGGAATCACCCTCTCCCACCTGGGAAGCAGCCATGCTATCTGGGGGCACCCAACTTTCCTTCCAGGATGGCCCTACATAGTTTAAGCCAATAGCACAGCCTCAGGCTCTCAGAACATGGAACACATAAGACACAGTGGCACCACTTGTAAACAAGGAGGCCCAGAGCCCAAGTTCACTGTGTAGCCATGTCCAACACAAGGGAGCCGGCAAAGCAAAACTGACCATCAGGAGGGCAGGGTCAGTAGAACATGAAGGAGAGGGCTGCAGTCAGCCAACCCCTTCTCTAAGCCCAGGTGTCACTCCCCACTTCCTGCCTTCTAACTGAACCCTGGGGGACAAGCAGAGTGCCTCCAAATGAGAATCAACATGAGCCAGGACTAGGGTGTGTTTAGTGACCAAGCACTTGCCTAGCACACTCCAAGCCCTGGGTTAGACACCCAGCACTGCAAAAAGAACAAAAACACCTCAGTGCTAATAAGATCCCAACATCAGAGAACTTTAAACCACAACACTGTACCACAGGCAGACTTGGGTGGGACAGTGCCATGGCAGAAGGGACTCTCCTAAACTCCAGGCCCCTCTGCTACCAACAACAGCTCCCTGAGGGAGCTAAAATGCCACCCAGCAGAAGCAGCCCACATGCTCTATTCATTTCACAGCAAACACTATGTATTACAAATAAAGCAAACCAAAAAGAACAACAGCAGTACTGCTGCTATGATCAAGAACTGAAGAGTGCTCAGATGGGCTGGCCCAGAATGTGTAGACGCCATTGTTTTTAAAATTAGAAATCAGAATTGAGCTGGGTGTGATGGCCAAGTCTGTGATCCCAACAGCTTAGGAGGCTGAGTCAGGAGGATTACAAATTACTGACCACACCCCGCCTTAGCAACATGGCAAGGCCATAAGAAACTTAAGCAGACCCTATCTCTAAATAAGATATTAAATTTTTTATTTGGATCTGGGGATGTGGCTCAAGTGGTTAAGCACCCTGGGTTCAATATTTTTCTTGCAGCCTAAGCCTCAAATTCTCAAATTTAGTGTCATCTTAACAAAGTTTCTAGTCTATTGTAAACTTTTTAGGTTTTTTTTTTTTTTTAACTGAGGGGCAATTGGCCATTGAGCCACACGCCCAGCTCTATTTTGTATTTTATTTAGAGACAGGGTCTCGCTGAGTTGCTTAGCGCCTCGCTTTTGCTGAGGCTGACTTTGAACTTGTGATCCTCCTGCCTCAGCCTCCTGAGCTGCTGGGGATTATAGGTATGCACCACCATGCCTGGTTTAGGTTACGCTTTAGAAACTGTTAGTTACACCAGCCTTAACAGGATTTGTTTTTTGGTTTTGTTTTGTTTTTTTTTTTCTTTTTTGTACTGGGGACTGAGCTGCATCCCCAGTCCTCCTGGGCAGCTGGAATTATACATGTGGGCCACTGTATTGAGCTTAACATGATATTTTTAAGGCATATTCTGTCCTAAAAAACTTACTAATAAATAAAAGCATTTAGGAATGGGGGTATAAATCAGTAGCAGAGGGGCTGGGGATGTGGCTCAAGCGGTAGCGCGCTCGCCTGGCATGCGTGCGGCCCGGGTTCCATCCTCAGCACCACATATAAACAAAGATGTATGGGGCTGGGGATATAGCTCAGTTGGTAGAGTGCTTGCCTTGCATGCACAAGGCCCCGGGTTCAATCCCCAGCACCACAAAAAAAATAAATAAATAAAAAAATAAACAAAGATGTTGTGTCCACCGAAAACTAAAAAATAAAAAAAACATTAAAAATAATAGGGCTGGGGATGTGGCTCAAGCGGTAGCGCGCTCGCCTAGCGTGTGTGCGGCCCGGGTTCAATCCTCAGCACCACATACAAACGAAGATGTTGTGTCCGCCGAGAACTAAGAAAAAATAAAGAAATATTAAAATTCTCAAAAATAATAATAATAATAATAATAAAATAAATAAATCAGTAGCAGAGTACTTGCCTAGCATACATGAGGCCCTGGGTTCAATCCTCAACACTATAAAAAAAAATAATAATAATAATAATAACAACCTCAACAATAGGCAGAGTGCAGTAACGCAGGCCTATAATCCCAGTGGCTCCAAAAAATGAGGCAGGAAGATCGTGAATTCAAAGCCAACCTCAGCAAATTAGAAGGCACTAAGTACTCAGTGAGACCCTGTCCCTAAATAAAACAGGACTGGGAATGTGACTCAGTGGTAGAGTGCCCAAGTTCGATGTCGGTACTCTCCTCCAAAAAAGAAAAAATAAATAATATTAATAGCAGCATTTGGCTGACAACAATAAGAAAAAGGAACAAAAAGATTAGTCAAACAGCCAGGAGCAGTGATCACGCCTATAATCCCAGCACTCTGGAGGCTGAGACAGGATGATCACAAGTTCAGAGCCAGTTTCAGCAACTTAAAGAGACCCTGCCTCAAAATAAAAAAATAAAAAAAGGCTGGGAGGTTGCTTAGTGGTTAAGAGCTCCTGGGTTCAATCTCCAGCCCCCCAAAAAAGAAAACCATTAGGCCATGTGCAGTGGTGCATGCTTGTAATCCTAGTAGCTCAGGAGGCTGAGACAGGAGAACCGTGAGTTCAAAGCCAGCCTCAGCAATGGCAAGGCACTAAGCAACTCAGTGAGAACCTGTCTCTAAATAAAATACAAAATAGGGCTGGGGATGTGGCTCAGAAGTTGAATGCTCCTGAGCTCAATCCCTGGTACCAAAAAAAAAGAAAACCATTAGTCAATCCACATTGACCACCACTTAACTACAGGGTCCCACTCTCAGGTAATCCTCAGAAGGGTGAGTCCTGTGCAAATCAGCACATGCCAGTCTCTCCACAGCAGCTGGTCCTGATGTCTAGCAGCTGCACCAGGACCACGCGGCAGCCTCATGCTTACAGATCTTTAAAGTCCCCCAGGCACCAGCTCAGGAAAGGAGTAGGAAATGCAAGCATTCTGCTCACACATGCAACAGACGGCGACCTGAAAGCCAAACTGTAGGGAAAGAGTGAAGAAGCAGTTTCAAAGCTGTAGAGACTTCTTGAGAGCTTTGTGGCTCCCTCCAAGCTGCATGTGCACCTACATGCACATGCACAACTGGTGAGGACCACCAGACAAAACATCCAGGCTGCCTTGCACTGACCTACCACACCCACACACAGCTAGCAAGCTAAAGGGTCCAATCCTCGACTCCAAGCACAAGTCCCACAAGTTTCCTAGCACTCAGAAACTTCCCCACCAGGCCTCTGTCGCCAGGAAAAACCCTGCAGGATCACTATAGAAAGCTACCGGAACTCTCCATGCATCGATGCACTTGATGTCCACTCCTCCCTTTACCTAGCCCAGAGAGTTGTGTCTCCACTTCTGTGCAAGAGGACACAAGTCTAACTGCTCCAGGATCAAGTTCCAATGTCATTATGACTTGTGAGAACTTCCACATTCCTAATGATACACCAAGCCGCGCAGTCTGTTCTCAAAGAAAGTATTCTCAACATCACAGACATGACAAATATGGAATCAAACCCTGACATGACCAAAGCGGCAGCCATATACTCAGCTTAGGCTAAAAGATCCCGTCACCAACACCCTTCCCTTGTTCCTTCTCCAGGTCTCGGAGGTGAGCACAGAAAACAGACACCTGGTGACTCACCTGAGCTCTCTGCCCTCGCTGTACCGTCTACTTGAGGCCCTCGGGGCGGCTGTCTCCAGGAGCAACTTCTGAGTGAGCCTGCTGGGGGGGGCACCATCTCTGCCATCATCCTCTTCCACCGCGTCCTGGTCACATTTCCACTCCTCATCTTCATTCAAAGTGGGCAGGTATCCAGATATGCCCTTCCCTGTCCCTGACCCTGAGCTCTGGTCACTGCAGACCTTTGGGCTCTCCGAGCCTGTCCTCGTGTATTCCAAGTAAATGTCAGACTTGAGAAAGGACGGGTAAGTGTTCTCCTCCATGGTGGACTGGATCTCCGTCTGGGCCTGGTCAAACATGGCAGGGTCGATCTGCTGCTTCATGACACAGTCCTTGATGAAGCTCTTGGTGGCTGGCTTGGTTTGCCTGGACACGATGCCATTACTATCCAGGATATACTTTCGGTAGATGGCTCTTGCCAGCTTCAACCTCTTCTCCTCGTTTGAATTACAGGGCTCAAGCTTCCTGAAGCCACTGCAGGCGAACCAGAAGTCCAGCAGGTCAGCACAGCCCTCCTGCTTCAGGAAAGTCCTGAACAGGCTGATCCCATCCTGGTCGTCCAGCAAGGAATGCAGTGACTCGGCCCACCGCAAGTACGGTGGGGTAGGAGAGGCACTGCCCTCAGGCTCGTACCCCAGATCCAGATCTGAGCGCCTCGGGGTGGCTGTTGAGGTCTCGCCTTTAATGCTGACACCTTTCCCAGAGCAGAAACTGTGGCTGATGGGCCTTGGGTCTGTGGACACCAGTTCTCCCTCCTCACCAGGCACTGGGGGCCGGGGGGCATCTTCAGTGAAACTTGCTCCAAGGTCCAAGGGGAAACCCTGCTCCTGGACACTCATTCTGGGACTCTGCGTCAATGAACAACGAGCGCTGCACCCTAATACATCAGTACTTACGGCTCCAAGGGGAGGCAATCTGTCCTGTTGAAACCATCAAGAGGACAAGGGTTAGGAAGGTGGCCCTTGGGACACTATCAGAGGTTCTCTGAGACGAAGCTAGCGGCACCGCCCTCCCACTCTCACTCAAAGCAGAAAGCCAGTTCCATTTCCAGCAGAGACATATTTTGGCCACACAGTATGCTCTATATCACATATGACTTGTGAGAGCTTAAAATACAGGAAGGCCTCTCACACTAAGTGGATGTCCAGAACACAGAGGATACCTCTCCCCTAAAGTGTCCTTCCATGAGACCAGGGGTCTGAGGACCAACCATTCTGGCTCAAGAGCTGAATGACCAGGAGGGCTAGAGAAAGGAAAGGTACTCTCAACCCTGACCCCTGGAACCAGGGGCTCACACACAAAGTCCCTCACACACAAAAATAATCACCTCACCTGCCCAGTTGTCAACACTCAGAAATGGGAGAAGCACACTATAGACCTATAGCAGGAGTGCATCTTCCAAGTCCCACAGCCTCTGTTGCTCTCTGCTATTGCATCACTTCATATTTGATATGCCTGCAACAGATGCAAGCACCCAGCCAGGTATTTCTCCTACTCTACACACACCTCAAAGAGCAGCTGGCCACAGGTTGCCTTCAATACAGTGGGATTGGTGATACAAGGACACAGGAAGTAGGCATTCAGAAGTCATCAATGCAGGCAACCTTAGAAATGCAGAATTACACTAAACTGTGAGTACCTGTATTATGAGGAAAATGTCCTTCTGAAAACAAATGGTGGATGGGGACATTAAGGGACAGAAAAAGTACAGAACAAATTAAATCTAAATACAAGTATGCTTTTTGGCTAAAGAAGCATATAGCTCATTTGATTTAACTCCCTAAGCTGAAAAACCAAACCACACATCCTCTTAGAGGTTATTCTGCTAGGCATGATGACACAGGCCTGTAATCCCAGCTACTCAGAAGGTTGAGGCAAGAAGACTGAAAGTTCAAGGCCAGCCTGGGTAATTTAGGGAGATCCAGCCTCAAAGTTAAAAATAAAAGGGCTGAGAGTATAGCTCAGTAGTAGAGGGCCCCTGGTTCTATCCCTAGTTCTTGAGAAAAAGAAAACAGTATTCATACATACAAACTGGTGTTTATTACTACTACTGCTGCCACTAGTAGTTGGAAAGTGTGCAGGAGACTGCCCCCGAGCAAGACCTGGAGCCCAAGAGCCCTGGCTGCGCCTCTTAACACAGCCCTTACATCCTTTTAACACAGAATGTAAGGATCCTAGCCAAGCATATTGGAGAAGGGACTATACACCATCAGGTCAAACACCTGGAGCACTGAACAAGCCAGAGCGCACAAAGTCAGCCCCCCTAGAACCAACTCAAGGGGGCTCTCCCTGGCTACCACTGCACACTGCTGGGCCCTAGCCTCCATGAAATCTACCCCCACACCTACATTCTCACTGCATACTCTTCACCTGCCAACCACTACTGAGAGCCAGAGGGACAAGTCACACACACAAAAAAGGAGGGTCACCAATATGTGCCCAACATCATCACAGCTACAGACTTCTTAGAAGACTGTCATCTCAGCCTCAGCAGGGCCAGCCTGTTTGTTCCTTCAGATCAAGATCCTGTGCTGCTCACAGAACCCCCCTTTCAGCTCACTTTCTCTGAGCCCCATCATCTCAGAGTGAGCACCCTGGGTGTCTACAGCTCCACATCATCTCATGATGTCTAGCTTCCTCTTGTCTAGGTTAACACTAGAGGAAAGAGGGTCTGCATCCCTGACCACCCTTCCAGATACACAGCAGTCAGCTCACAAGCCCTGAGAAAAAAAAACAAGTTACTGGGAACTGAAGAGCAGTAGTTTGTAATGTGAGGCTGGCTACTGTTGCTGTCTCCAAAGCTTTCAGGCCTCCCTATGAGTGACTACAGCAGGACTCTCAGCACCTAACACAATAGTCTCACAACAAAGTGTACCTACAAATATTCAATTGATTGGCACTGAAGAGAAGATGCTTGTCCTAGACACAGCTTTTTTTCAGATGCTGAGCTATTCTTGTGCAATAGAGGAGGCAGCAAATTCAAGACACAGTCCTTCATTACAGAACTGCAGTTTCCCTTCAAAACTCACATTTTACTGTGTAAATCCAGTCTCTCCTAACCATTTTAAACTGCTTTTCAGAGCCCAGAGGAAATGTCTTATAACTCAAGTCTCTTTGGTCATCAACTGAAAAAAGAACTTCCAGGTCCCTAGAAGCACACCAACACCTCCACATATCACTGACGCTGAAACATTCCAATCCCCCAAATCTCCAAGCTCCCCCAGGGAAGCATACCTAGCATTTAGGGAACACACACATACATACCACACATAAGGCAGCTACATTAATTCAGGCAAGGCAATGCCCACGAGCACCAAATCTGGCCCATAGCCTGTAACCACCATCAATAAAGTGATTCCATAAAGGGAACGTGAAGTCTGATATGGTATTTAAAATTCAAAATTCCCTTGGGCAACACCAAGGCACACACTTCTGGGTACCATGTCAGCAAACTTGATGCTATAGGCTTGTGTATGTGTTTATTTTACACAAACATAACTTCCAAACATTGATTTATATGAGGTGTGAAAGTAACCGTCTATTGATGACACTCTTGTGGGTCAGGTTATATCCTTCCCCATCATCTAAATTCTGAATTACCAGCGCAGCCCAAAAAAGTTCACTCAGCTTCTCTGAATCAAGAAATCAAAGACAAGAAAACACATGCTGCAAATCAAACAAAAACACTGTGCTGCCAGGTGCAGTGGCACATGCCTGTAATCCCAGTGGTTAAGGAGGCAAAAGGATCATGAGTTCAAAGCCAGCCTGAGCAACTTAGAGAGGCTCTAAGCAACTTAATGAGAACCTGACTCAAAATATAAAAAGGGCTGGGGATGTGGCTCAGTGGTTAAGTGCCCCTGGGCTCAATCCCCACTTCAAAACAAAACAAAACAAAACACCATGTTTTATGTGCTTCGCACACTTACTTGTTCCTGAATGGGACTTCCTAAAACTGAAACCAGCTGGTGCTGGCTCTATGGGGCAGACAGGAGTCCAGCTGCATATATTTTCTAAAACAGGGACTGTGGATCCAGGGAACATGCATATGAGCAAAAAGAAGGTTTCACAGTACAGTGACAATCCCTCTTGGAGATGGGCTGAGAAAAGTCCCCAGAGGATTGATGTGTCTTTTCCTTACTGTCCTCATGCCAATCTGAAAGTGTGCAGCTCTGGTTTCATGCGGGGGTGGGGGCCGGAGGAAGGCTGAATTCAAATTCTGTGGTGAAGACAGAATCTAAGATCTAACCCCAAGACAGAGATCTGTATTTTGGCCCCCAACCTGAAAGGGTATGGTCTCCAGAACAACTGGTTTTTGAAACAAGCCAAACCACAGGCTGAACCCACAGAGTGCCCTCCTGTGGTGGTCGCGGCACCATTCCTAGTTATGGGGGAGGAGGCAGGTTGAGGGTAGGGAGGACCACGCACACCCTGGCCTCAGTAGCTACTCAGACACCCTAAACAAGGACCAGGCCCAGGGACCACAGGAGGCATCCCACACTATGTCAACCACATGTCCACCTGTAGAGACCATCTCCCTTTCCTGTTCACACAACCCAAGGTCAAGGCCCTTCCTAGCACACCAAGCAGTCCTCCTAGCACCCCCTCAGTCTCCCACTTCCGCCCCCACTCCCTCAGGCTGCAGAGGCTTTACTTCTGAAAGCCTCCTAACACACTCCCCGCCCCGCCCACCCTAGGCCTGCACAGCCCACGCTCCTGCACGTTTCCTCACACACTCCCAGCTTAGCAACCCCTCGCAATCCGCACAGCCAACAATCCCGCAAGCCTCCCTTCACGCTCCATGCCCCGCACACCCTTGGGGCTGCGCAGACCGCACTCCTGAAAGCCTATCCGCCCCCACGCCCTGCATTCTTGCATGCCTCCCGGAAAACTCGGGGTTCCGCACACCCTCCAGGATGCACAGCCAGCACTCCTGCACGCCTCCTGGAACGCACTTTGTCCGGCACACTCCCAGTCCCGCACGTCCCGCAGCCCCACACCTGCACGCCTCTCCGCACTCTCCGCCCCACACGCCCTCGGACCCCCATGGCCCGCACACCTGGTCGCCTACCCGCACACTCCCGGCCCCTGCACGCCTCCCGCGCGCACGCCGCGGACCCCTCTTCCGGGTCCGCGCCCGCCGGCCTAGCGCGGCCTACACCGGCGGCGCGGGAGGCAGGCCCTCCCGCCGCAGGAGCGCGCCCGCCGGCCCCGCGCTACTCACCGGCGCGCGACGGCTGTGGCGGCGCGGCCTCGGGCCCGGCTCCCGGAGCAGCGCGGCCCATGCGCTCAGCGGCGGCGCGGCGGGCGAGCCCCGGCGGGGGCGCGGCCCGCGGCGGACCCCATCTCGGCTGCGGTGGCTTGGCGGCCGGAGGCCCGGAGGCGGGCGCGGGCAGGCCGCGGACGCCGCCGAGGCCCGGCCGCCCGCTCTCACAGGCCCGCTCCGCAGGGACGCGGCTCCCGCCCGACTCCCGCAGGCTCCTGCGGCGGCGGCGGCGGTGGCGGCCGCGATCGCTTCCCGGGGCCGGGGCCGGAGCCGGAGTCGGAGCCCAGAGCGCCGAAGCCCAGGCCGAGCGCCCCCGCCGGCGCCGCCCGGAAGTGCGGGGGCGGGGCTGGTGGTGGGGCGTGGTCGGGGCGGGACCTCGCGCTGGGGAGGGGCCGCAGGCGCAGAGGAGGAGGCGGGCCTTGGGCCTGTCCGGGTTAACTGCAGACCCCAGGACTCGGCAGTGCGTTTGGGAGGGTCTCAAGGACTGCAGCCTCAGGGAGCCTGCGCTGAGCGGAAGGCCGGCCCGATGTGAGCACCGCAGTGAGCATGCCGAGTTGCAGAGCTTTTCTACCACTCACACCATCGAAGGCGGCCCTGGGTGTCTACCAATTCAGGGCTCCCGAGTCCCGCCCGCGCCTAGCCGGCCTCCAGTCCCCTCGGCGAGGGAGCTGAAGCTGGAAGAACTGGAAGCTGGATGCCTGCCTGGCCGGCCCTGGACAGGAGGCTCTTAAGTCAGGAACCATCACCGCCTGCCCAAGGCATGCGAGATGCCTATGAAAGCAGACGTCCTGGGGGTTGGGCTGTCTTGGACAGGGCAGGGCTGATCAGGATATGAGCTCCTGGTGGCTGTCCAGCTCCTTTATCTTCCCTTTCTTTAATTTTTTTATTGTATAATCTTATTTATTTTTATGTGGTGCTGAGGATCGAACCCAATGCCTCACACACGCCAGACAAGTGTGCTACCACTGAGCCACAAGCCCAGCCCCTATTTTCCCTTTCTTAATACCCACTGCTGTCCAGAACCTCTAGAAGGTCAACTGTGGCTCTGCCCTAGGCAGTAGGGACTTAGGATGAGGACACACAATAAATGATGGCTGCCACTTGGACAGGAGGTAAAATCTCCAGAGCTGTGGGCTAGGTTTGGCCACTGCTGCTCCAAAACACAGATCCCTCTGCCTTAATTTCTCCCAGGCACCATCCAAATTCAGACAAGGGCTCTCCTTCCCACTGCTGCCCAAGGGTCCCACTAGTCCAGGCTAGCCTGAGAAGGAGGGCTTCTGTGTGTCCTGTCCTCTGCCACCCCCATCTCCATGACATCTTTTGCTGAGGGCTCAGGTCTGAGCCCCTAAGCTCATCAGGCCAACTCCATGTTGCCCACCACCACTGGATGCATGACAGAAGGCCCATAGCTATAAGCACTCAACAGTGGGCAAGGGAATGTGCAGCCATACCTGGAAACAGCCCCTGCACCGGCTCTCCACTACCATCCTGTCAGAACCAGCACCTCTCCCAATCCTGGGGCCCTGCCCAGTCCTTAGCCCTCCATCAGCCACTCCCAAAGAGAGGAGGTAGGCACTAGCAATTGCTGTCCTTTGTCTGCCACCCCATGACAGCCAGGACACTATGCTTCACAGAGCTATGTCTGCCTGGTACCTCACAGGGGCCCTCATTACACAGCCATAAAACCTCAAGCAGTTCAGGCTCACTTCTGCACATCCAAGGCTCACAGCTCACCATTCAATCCACACCTTAGCTGGCAGCCATCACCTGGCCTACACTCTGCTTTAAAACTCTGAGCACTCCCAGGAGCCCACACCATTTCAGGACCATTCCTGATGTTATGTCCCACCTACCACCCTCTCCTCAGTGCATCTAGTCACTTGCTCACCTCAATGCTTCCACCATGATGCTCTCCCAATGCCACTATCATATCTATTGGATATTGTTCATCCTTGATACCCAGCCCCTTATCCTGCATAGTTAGCTTCTAGGCAAGCACAGAAATCCTGGCTTGGGGATTTCTTGAGTCACCAACCCATATCCCACCCTGCTGCCCACCTGTGGCACCTGCCTGGGGTGAGCATGTGCAGAGGCATCGCAGGCCTAGCCCCTGTTGCCTGACTGTCTGGGGACTCAGCATAGTGCTGGATGCCCAGGGTTGCTGTAGGAAGGGAGTGGCATCAACAGGGGCTACTGGAGTATCCCAGTCTGCCAAGGTTCATTCCTTGGTCCATGACTATGCCTCAAGGTGCACTGCTAGTCCAACACCAGCCCCAGTGTGTCCTGTCAGTGGGTGTTCTACTCACCCATAAACTGCCGGGATAGCCCCAGGTCCAATAGTGCTGGCACTGGAAGCTTCCTTGCAGCCCCTCCCAGCCCAGTTAGCCCCAGAGCTTAGAGGGGACAGTGGGTGGCCACTGAGTCAGCAGTAGATAGCCCTCATGGCCCAGCAGGCCACTATAAGTTCAGGGAGTCCTGGGAAGGCTGCACAAATAGCAGAACCTCTGAGACATTGGGCTTGGGCTACCTCCCCACTCCCAAACCAGGGCCCCAGTGCTTGCCTCAGTTCTACAGAGCTGCTGCCACGGCCAGGCCAGGCTCTCGGGGTCAAGTCCACGTCCATCCTCTTCCTGGCCCACGGTGGTGGGTGTCCCCCAGCCCTGGGACCAGAACTGGACCCTTGGGCCTCCGGCTCCTTGGGGCCCCTGCCCTGCAGGGACAGGAAGGGAATCAGGAAGCCTGCAGAAAATATGCAGCCCTGCTAGGGTGGATTGTGGTGTGAGCGTGAGGGACAGTGTTGGAACAGGGTGGGGTGGAGGTAGGACCAGAGGAGGGACCTCTGGAGGCCTCTACTCAGAGCTAGCCTAAAGAGACACTGAGGAAGGAAGGGGCAGGTGATGTGGGACAGAAGAGGCTGGAACCTGAGGAATTTTCAGGAAGCAGGTTTATTGACTGCAGGGTTCAGAGGGGGCTATTTCCTAAAAATTCTTTCTCTGAGCAATGAGTCTAGAAATTCTTTGAACTTTATACCCACTGGTGGGGGACTTGGGAGGTTCATATGATAAGTGCTGTTTGTTCCATCCTTGAGACCAGACAGAGGTTTCACAAGTTTCTTTCTTTTTCTACAAACCTGGCATTTACAAAAAGAGGAGACTACCAACCACAATGCCCTCTGCACAAGTTTTTGCTGATAAAAAGCTTTCTGACAGGCTAAGAGGAACTTAACATGCCACAAATATGGTGGATGTTTCTGCTTAATTATGGTAAGGGTCTTCTGCATGTAGGTCTCTGGCCTGCTTCACAGGCATAGCACTGGGGGCCTTGCTTCTGAGAACTTGGCACCCTCTTTTCATGAAAGAGTCCTTTTGGATGTGGATGCCTTTGGAGGAGCTGGAGTTTGCCAGTAAAGGCTTAGATTTAATTAATTTCCTTGACATTTGTTCAGGCTTTCCATGAATCAATCAAAACCCTTCAAAGCGGGCTGGGGATGTGGCTCAAGCGGTAGCGCGCTCGCCTGGCATGTGTGCGGCCCGGGTTCGGTCCTCAGCACCACATACAAACAAAGCTGTTGTGTGTGCCGAAAACTAAAAAATAAATATTAAAAAAAAAATTCTCTCTCTCCCTCTCTCTTAAAAAAAAAAAAAAACCCTTCAAAGCAAAAATTATGTTGTCACTGGGCGTGGTGGTGCATGCCTGTGATCCCAGTGGCTTGGGAGACTGAGGCAGGAGGATCTCACAAGTTCAAAGCCATCTCAGCAAAAGCGAGGCACTCAACAATTCAGTGAGACCATCTTTATTTTTCAATTTTTTTTTTTTTTGGTGGTTATATATGGACAGAATGCCTTTATTTATTTATTTTTTTAATGTGGTGGTGAGGATCGAGCCCAATGCCTCACGCATGCTAGGCAAGCACTCTGCTTCTGAGCTACAACCCCCGCCCAGTGAGACCATTTTTAAATAAAATACAAAATAGGGCTGGGGATATAGCTCAGTGGTCCAGTGCCTCTGAGTTTATCCTTGGTTTAAAAAAAAAAAAAAAAAAAGATGTGTCGATGTAGACGTAAAAGGAATACTTTGAAACAAAATGAACTTTGTCCACTTGGCTGAGGAACATCCTTTATAAACAAGAGAAGGGAATCACCTAAGATGCCCCTGGAACACCTGCAGAGGAGGGTCTGGCTGTGGGGGAGAACACAGAAGAGGGCAGCTGCAGAGGGGAGACAACCAGTGTCCACATACCAGCTGTAGAGGGGAGGACAAGGAAGACAGATCTGATCACATTCTAGAGGAGGGGGTCCCAGGCTTGGCCTGTTCCTGTCTGTCCCTTCCCTGCCCTCATTGCTCAGTCCATAGATGTGGGAGGTGGAGGTGGGCAAGCAAATTAGTTCCCTGTTGTGGGAGGAAGCACTTGAAGATCTTAAGTGGTTTTACTGTGGTTCTGAACACACTGTGAAAGGAGAATTTTGATGTTCCAGTGCCAAGTGTAAGGCCAACCTTGACTGCCAGCCAGCTGCCTTCACATCACACGCCTGGCCCTGGTGTCCCTGAGTCTTTTCTATCAGTTTGGAGCTGGGGCAACAACAAGAAACCTTAGAACTTATCCTAGGGTACTCATAAGGTCTTTGGTAAAGAGCAGAGTTATGAATGGGTTGTTCTTTATACTTCAGGAAGTTTCCACAGTGATATTACTACTACAACTAGAAAGCCTCTGTAGCAGGCACCATCTTCCCATTAACGGCAGTATGAATTAACCCACGGGAGCGACACCCTGAGGGACAGAGCTGACCTGTGGGTAGTGGTGAACAGGGTTGCAAGCCCAGTTTTATGTCTGTCACATCATATACCAAGCCCCCCATTAGCCTGGGGACAGGTGAGATGATACCACCACCTTCCTGAGACATGTGTTCTGCCTTTGGCTTCCTGGGCTGCCTTGCTTCTGTGGTCACTGTGGGCTGGGGCCTCCCTGGGCCCCAACTTTGCATCTGGCAGCCATTTAAGCATTAACATGGCCCTTGAGGGGCCCTTCCTCCCTTTGCCTCCAGGCTATTTCCCAGCCACCATTTTGCACCATCCTGCTGTTAGAGTTCTCTGCCTCTGGACAGCCTAGCAGCTGGGGCTGGGGGATGGAAGCAGGCTCACACAACCCGGCTCCAGCACTGAAACTCCATGAATAAGGATTGACACGACTGTCGCTGCAGCAATGGGTGACCCTGAAGGTTCCTGCTCCCAAGACACATGCCAGGTGAAGAGTGGACAATCAGTCTTGCCAGCATGGCTTTTAGAAGCTCCTGCTGAAGTCATTGCTCATCCCCTCTGGTTCAGAGTCCAGAGCTACTATCTGTCACAGGCCTAGTAGGCTGGCATCATGCTTTCCCCCTGAAGCAAGCAAACCCACGTTCCCACACCAGCAGATCTGACACAGCACCCCAAGTTCCTATGGGCCCTAGGTCTTAAGAGCTGGGCTACCAAGGCCAACAGGAAAACAGTGGTACCAGACCAGGGTAGGGCTCAGCTAGTTCTCTATCCCACCTCCATGGGTTCCACAGCAGTCTCCCTCCTAGGGTACTGGCCACACCCTCTGACTAGAGACTGACCACTGCTGTTCTAAGGGGAGTCCTCCCACACTGCCTTTTGAAAGCGTTCTGACCTCAGTGATGTATCTGGGGGGAGGAGACGAGAAATGTGCTTGCACGCCTAGTAACTCCAACTCTGGAGCCTCAGTGACATTGGTGGGGTGGCCACTGGCCCAAAGCCTGCCTGTGTCTGGCGAGGGCAGAGACCTCTCAGCTGGAGAGTCCTTACTGGAAAAGTGAGGGTCCTGACTCAACCTCACCCACAGAGCTCTGTGTAATCCTCCAGGGATAGACCTGAGTGGCCTGAGGAAGACTACAGTTGACCTGGCCCAGTCAGGTGTCTCAGATATGTCCTCAGAGAGCTAAGGGCCTCTTCTCAGCCCCAGGGCCATTTCCCCAGGACAGGTGGTGTCCTCTGGTGGGGGCATGACCTCCAAGGGCCTTTTCAGCTAAAGTTACATCTCCCTGACAGCCTCACACCACTTGTTCTCACCTTGGGCATACCTACCGTCCTGCTCACAGACCCCTGCAGTTCCCTCACTGGGCACCCTTCCCCGTCCTGACAGCCTCTGTCCACACAGGCCTTTCCAGGTTCTGGGTGCCCTTGCACCCTTGTTGTCATTTTTCTTCCACCTCCCTCATCTCAGTGAGTCCCAAACATGCAGAGTCCCAGGAAGCAGCAGCTGGTGACCAGGGGACATCCTTGTGGGGGTGAGGAGGTGTCACCCAGGCAGGCAGCTGCCAGTATCATCAACCTGCCTAAGCCCCTCCTCTGCCCGTGCCTCTCCAGGCTGCCGCCCTCTACACTGCTGTCCCAAGATGTCTCTCTCGGCTGCCTAGGAACGCTATGGCCACTGCGGCCAAGTTCTGAGTATGTGATTATGTATGCTGGGGTCCCTCCAGCCCCTTTGTTGCTGTAGAATCTGTCGTGGCAAACAAAAGTGCACTGGATTAGCCACAGTGGATTAAAAGATTTGCTTCTCAGAGTTTACCTAATAACCTAACAATCGCATCAACAGCAGCTTTGAACCCCCAGGATGCACTTGCCAGGCCAGCTGAGAGTGGGAGGCTCTGTGGGCAGCAGGAGTGTGGTCGGGTGGCTGTACGCAGCCCTGCCCACAGGCAGGCTTGCACCCTGGCTTTTGCAGGCCCTTCTGGGCAGGACACAGGGAAAGGATCAGACACAAATACAACACATGGAAGCCCAGGCAGGGGACTGGGCCCTGCCAGGATCACCTTCCGAGGGCATGGGTGTCAGGGGCCAGGCCTTGCCTGTGCCTGGCCCCCCAGATATACCCATGCATGTCACAGCAGCAAGGACATGGGCAACATAGAGGGTGGCTGAGGTGGGCAGGGGACACACGACAAAGGCTCCACTGTGCTGCAGTACAGGGTCCCTCTGCTGTCACCCCAGAGCACGTACCCTTGCTCACACACATGCACATGCACACGTGTATGCACACATTTGCACATATGCACGCACACACTCATACGCACATGCATGGCCCCTTTGATCTCCAAAGGGGCTCCATTGACAAGCTCTTAATCGCAGCTGCCCGTGCAAGGTCTGTGCTCTGAAGTCCCGAGTAATGGGATTTGGCGCGTCTGATCCATCTAGGCTGGCTGCTCCCTGTTATATAGGTGGACAGTTTTTTCTGTTGCTTTTTTTCCCCTTCTCAAAAAAATGCTCCTTAACCACACTGACTTGACACGGCTTGTCGCTGAGCCCAGGCACGGTGGCCAGAACGCCAGGGCCTGGGCCAGTTGAAAGCCTTTGATGCCGCTTCTGTGTGAAGTCTGACGTGAGAGACCTACCAGGGCGGTTTTTGGGTCCGTGGTGCAGTGGGATTCATCTGCCTCCTGTGGTTTCCTTTGTCTCTTCCCCTGACCCTTCCTTGGGACATGTGGGGAGAGGGCCCAAGGGTGAGGGTGCGAGCGTGTGTGTGTGTGTGTGTGTGTGTGTGTGTGTATGTGCATGTGCGCGCACAACGGAGGGTGGGTGGGCCCAGGGAAGGGCCGCAGCCACAAGAACAATGGGCTGCAAGACCACGTCCGTCCACCTGTCGGCCTGTTCATCCATCCATCTGTCCACCCGCCTGGCTTACCTCACCTGCCTGGCTCCATACGCCTGCTCGCGCCCCACCGTCCTGCTGTCCGCCATGATGGGCTCAGCCGGCTGTCCACTTCCAGCCACTCCAGGAAGCGGGTCCCTGCTCTTGGCCACTGTGTGGCTGGGAGGCAGAAGCGGGACTCTAGGCTGCAGCTCGGGCTCCCGCCGCCGATTGGCTGAGGCAAGGACCAGATGACGGGCCTCGGAACCCTATGGTAGCCATGGCAACCAGCCCCTTTAGACACCGCCACCCCCAAGCCACTCCTGACTGCTGAGGGAGCAGGCGGCGCCGCCAATGGGCCCATGCCAGGGTCCTGTTGGAGGGGCGATCGGGTGTGGCTGCATGGTAGCTGCTCCCATACCAGCTCTTGAGCATTTCCGTGTGTTTCGTGCATGTCCAGTGTGAAAGGGGCCTGTCCCTCTCATGGCTTGTCTCTGGCAGATATAGGAATAGTTACCTTGCAGTCCCTTTGCAGCTCTTGCTGAGAGTAGGACTTCAGGTCAGGCTTGCCCCAGGGGCTGAGAAAGCCAGGCCCAATCTGGTGAGAAAATAGTGAGTGGGCAGTGGGAATAAGAGCAAGGAGAGCTTCCCAACCTAGGTGGGCAAAGTCAAGCTGTCAACCTACTTCAGACAGCCAAGAGCCTACCAGCTTAACCATGCCTGCACATCACTCTGCTCTACCCTCACAGGCCATAGCCTGTTGAACACATCGACCTATGGTTGCAATTCCCTCCCAAGGGCCTTCCAAGGTCACCAGCCTGCCCCTACTCCCTATGGACCTTGAGTCTCCACCAGGCAGGACTCTGGGGCCTGAGCACATTCAGCCACACACTGGACTGTGCCTGTTCTCCCGATGGCTGCAAGTCCTCTGGAGTACAGAGCACTCCTTGCCTGCAGAGCCCATCTGCCCATATCAGCCCTTAGCAAGGCTTTCTCGATATCCCACATAAACCCTGGTCTCAGCAAGAGTGTCACGAACCATTCCTTCATGGACTGATCATCTTGGGAACTGCCTTGGAGCCACCTCATCCTTGCCTCTGTGACAATCAAAACAGCCTGTCCTGGGCTGGGGATGTGGCTCAAGCGGTAGTGCGCTCGCCTGGCATGCGTGCGGCCCGGGTTCGATCCTCAGCACCACATACCAACAAAGATGTTGTGTCCGCCGAGAACTAAAAAATAAATATGAAAAATTCTCTCTCTCTCTCTCTCTCTCTCCTCTCTCACTCTCTCTTAACAAAAAAAAAAAAAAAAAAAAAACAAAACAAAAAAAAAAAAACACAGCCTGTCCTATCCAAATGCCCCGGAAGTTACACCACCTGGTCAAGCATCCTTTAAATGCCTCCTGAATGCCCTTGAAGCCTCCATCCCACTTTCTGGCCCAGGAACATTTGCTGAGCAGAATGATCAGTTCTAGGGCTAAAAAGCAGGTACAAGCCTGAGTTATCAGGAAGAATCCAGGGCTGCAGCAGACCCAGGAGGCTTGTAAGGTCATAGAGGTGGCCTCTACCCAGGCCAGGGCCTAGGAATAGGGGGCTGGCATATGGATCCTGAGGCTCCTACATCTGAGGCAGTAGGCTCAGGGGTGGCTGGGTTGGTCCCAGAGAAGTAGGCTCAGGATGGATGTGGCCACTGCTGGTTTGAAGCTATGGCCAGTCTGAGCATCAGGACTTCAGCTACTTAACTGGCCCCTGGATTTGGCCTGACCTGAACCCAGCCTGAGCAGCCCTGTCACAGAAAGAGCCCTGGACTCAACCAGCCTCCCCCACATGCTGGAGCCACCAGCAGACAGGTGTAGTCCTCGGGCAGGGTGTGGGTGGGGATGCTGGCCCAAGCCAGCTGGTAGTGGTTGAGAAGATGTGCCCATCTGGGGCATGGCATGGGCTGGGAGAGGCTGGGGTGCCCTGCACCAGAAGCAGCCAGGATGATGTGGGGCCCATGCTGCAGGGTGAGTTCAGTGGGCCCAGGGTTCCAGCTTGGGACTGGCTCACAGGGACTAGAGGGAGCCTGGGGACTCCACATGACCTGACCCCATCTGAAGGTAGTGGAAAGTTTCTACCTTATCAGAGACTGTGGTGGCACAGGTGAGGGAGGAGGCGTCAAAAGACATGAGGTGGAGGTTTGACATGCACAGGTGGGTGTGTCGTGTGGATGGACCTCATGTTGGCTCCCTGGGCTGCCAGTGCACACAGGGCCCACTAACCACCCCACGTCCACTCCACCCCAGCTAGCACCAAACCTGCCTTCCTGGCCTTGCCTGTCCTATCTCTAGGTGGAGTGATGGGTCACCTCTTCCTGGGCCTCCAAAGCTCAGCCACAGCAGCAGTGAGGGTCCACTCTGGTACCCAACCTCTTCCACACCTACAGCCCCTTTGACACTGACCTTAGGCTCTGCTGTTGTAAAAACATATGGACTCAGTCCCAGAACACATAGGGGTGTCTTGGCCCCTGAGGGCTGGTCAGGTCCAGTTGATGCAGGGCCAGGGTGTGGGCCAGCACAGGGCAGCTCTGCCTTCTGCAGGTTTGATCTTGATTAGCACAGACCTCTCCATGGCAGGCCCTCAGCAGGAAGAAGGCTGGCAGGTGTAGTCCAGGGGCACAGAAGGGAGGGTGGAGGAGGGCAGAAGGCATGGGCAGGGTCATCGGGGGCTCACAGCTCTGTTCCTCGTTCCTTACCTGTGCAGGTCCGTGTGTGTATGTATGTGAGAGTGTCTGAGGGGACGCAGTCCCCATGTGCCTAGAAGCTCAGAAGGCAGCAGCACGGCCAAAGGTCCAGACCCAGGTTAGTTTCACCGAGGACCACTATCCTTTTCTGAGTCACAGACATCTGTGAGAATCTGATACAGCTGACACTCCCTCCCACTTTAAAAAGGCTGCTTTGGATGTAAGCCAAGGTCACACCCAGCACCCACTTCAGTTGGGTCTGGCCTCCCTGAGGGGAGTAGGAACAGCCTCGGACTCCTGGAGGCTGTGTGGCCCCTTCTGCCACAGCCTTGCAGTGGCTGGTCTCCATCACCTGATAAGCTCTCGGGCCCAGAGCCACAACCCCCAGTCAACTCTGGCAGGACATGATGCTTGCCTGTCCAGTCTGCAAGGCCTGCAGTCCCACCTGACCCCTACCCTGCTCCAACCACATGCCCCTCCAAGCCAGCCTGACCCCAGAAGCCCCATGGACTGACACAAGAAACCCCACAGTCCTGCTCACCTGGGGGCCTGGTTGTGGTTAAAGGGCAGAAAGTGAGCAGGCTGGGGACATCCTGGCACTTCTCCAGCAAGGGCCTAGGCCTAGGCCCAGCCCCAGCCCCAGCCCCAGCCCCAGGCATGAAAACAGCAGGACTGGGTGGCAGGCCCAGACTACAACCAATCTGGCTGGAGCCAAAGACCTCAGTGCCACATCTATGGCTCAGACAACTGGGCAGAGCCTTGTGGGAGGGCCAGAGCTGACCAAGCACTGTTTTGGGAATTTTTTTTTTTTAATTATGCACAAAAGAGGTGTGTTATGTGACACTGATAATGTAGGAAGCACCAGGACACTTGGGGACAGACTGAGATTCTAGGGGTATATCCCTTGGGCTCTGCAGCCTTCCAGACCTTCCTGTCCCTGCAGGGCCAGCTACATGTTCCCTTTGGACTCTGTGCTGTGAGCAAAGCCCAGGCATGGGTGCTCCCGCAGCACCCTGGGGAGCCCCCTGCTCCTCAGCCAGTGGCCTCTGATGTCCCCTCTCTCTTCTTGCACCAGCTACGGCCAGGGTATGGCGCTGAGGACATGCACCAGCACCTCTTCCACACACAGCCTGGGGAAAATGCTCCCATGGTCCCTGAGAGAACTGAGGTGCCTCAGTGCTCAGGGCTTTCAGGGAAGGATAGGTGCACTCCAACCCTCACAGTGCCTGATTCAGCTTCCACCTCAAGCCATAACCCCAACCAGCAGGATGGGTGGGGGTTGCTAAGGAAAGAGAGACACTGAGGTGGTAGTCCCTAAGTCTGTGTACTCCCCACCTCCTATATGACCACAGAAGTTGGTGCTGACGTGCCCACCTATAATCCCAGCTACTGAGGAGGCTGAGGCAGGATGGTTTCCTGTGGTACTAGGGATTGATCTCAGTATCACAGGAAAAAAATTTAAAAGCTGCCCTCAGCAGCCCCTCCAAGTTCCTGCAAAGCACAAAGAGGCCCTCCTCAGTCCCCAGAGCCACCGCAGCGTCCCTTCCATTGCTCTGAAGAACATTCTGTAACAGGCAGGGATAGGCAATGAGAAGTGACAAGTACACTCCTGTTACACCCAGACACTTTAACTACTTGGGACCTCCTCCCAGAGTAAAGAAAGCACCAAACTAAAGCATAATCACCATGGCTCAGTGGAGATGGCAGCTGGAGTCACAGGTGTACACAGCCCACACTGGGTCTCTGGGGCAGGGGTGAGGGAACTCCAGTACTCCAAGCAAAGAAACACACCCACACAAACAGCTTAGCTCAGACTTTACTCACTCAATCCCACAGGCATAACAAATGCCGCCCAGCATGTGCCCCCATCTGGGCATGCCCTCTGCTTGGAACCAGGACTTCTGGGGAACTTGGGATGAAAGGCCCCTCAGACTCCAAAAAGCCTACCCCAGGAGCTCTGTGGTTACTACACAAGAACAGGGTTCACACTGCTCACAGGTGGTCCTTATGGCCACCCCAGACTCTGTCCACACTGCTAAAATGCTCACAGGGGAAAGCTATCCCTGACGATCAGAAACAGGAGGGCTTGTGATCACTTCCTGCTGGCTCTCTTCAGTGCCACTGCGGGCTCCAATAGCGCCTGCTGTCGAAGCTGCTCAACCAGCTCCTCTACGTAGACCTTGAACAGGGGTACAGGGTCCTAAAGGGAAGAGGCTCATGGTAAGCTCATGGTAGCCTAGAGCAACTGGGCCCCTGGGGTGGGAGGGAACCAGCCACCCCTGGCCAGACATCCAGGGGAATTGGGCACGACAGGACAGGGCCTTCAGGCTCCATCAAAAAGAGTCATGCCAGCTTGCTTGCCAACCTGGAGGGCAGAGCCCACCCAAGAGACAAGGTTTCTCTCCCTGGGAGTTGCAGGAGTTCCATGCCCACCCCTAGCTTCCTTGTGGTCTCAGATAAACTGAGCAGAGGGAATGGGACAACCCGCTGATATGCTGCAGGAGGACCCCATCCTGGAACTACCAGACCCTCCCAGGAAGAGCCTGGGGGATGTTGGGTGGCCCAGCTAACACACAGTGCCAAGTCCTATTCCTCCCACTGAGAGGCTGGTGCAGGAGAGAGAAGGATCTCAAGGGGCAGACGCCTGCCATGCTTCTCCCAGGCACAGCTGGAGTGAGTTCTCCTCCAGGCTCTCCCCAAGATGGCACCCCCACACTCCTCCACCTGTGGCACCAGAGAGGCCAGCAGGGCTGGGGCACACTCACGAATACCTTCTCCTCCAGGAGCCTCTGCTTCTCCACAGCCTCCTCCAGCGTCAGGCCCACCCACTCAGCCTCTTCCTCTGGGATGGCAAACTCCTGTGCAGGCAGAGGGAGGGCAGTGAGGTGGGGCTGGCTAGGGGCCACAAGCAGCAGAAAGGACAGGATGGGGAAGCCTTTACCTTGTACTTGTGGTAAATGGCTGCCCTCTGCTCAGGGTCATCAGGGTGCAGTGCCGGGTCCTGTCGGGCAAGCCTCAGCAGCATTGCTCGCTTCAGATCCATCCCAAACTTAGAGCACAAGTCCTCCTTCGGGGTCTGGCGGGAGGCTCACATGGGACCAAGTGCTGACAGCAGGGCCCCATCCACCCTGCCAGCCAGCCCTGTCAGGCTTCTAGCCAGAGCAGGCCAAGCGTGATGGACAGCACAAGCACACAGGCCTGGGTGAATGAGGACAGAAGCAATTCCAAGAGCAGGAAGGAGGTGGCCACACTCACTCAGGCCCCTTGGACAGGTCAGCTACCCACAGTGAGTGACTCTCCTGTGGGCAGGAAGCTTCAGGGGGCCCAGTCACACTTGTTTTACCAGTGACCCTCTACCCAAGATACCACATCCTCCACTGTGGTGCTGCTCTGGCCTCCCTGAGGTCTGACTGGCCACCAGATCCCACTGTCACTAGCCCGTGCTTGCCTTGAGGATATAGAAGTCAAACCCATAGGCTTCATCGATGAGGTCCAGAGTCCGCATGGTCACAGTCACGGAGAATTTTTTGTCTAGGATCTCACTGTAGAGCTCACGTTGAAACAGCTGTGGTTTCCACACCTTCTTCACCCTCTTTGAGAGCTGAGGTGCAACAGAGATCTGTGAGTGCTGCTGCTTCTCCCTGGTAGGCTGGGCCTGTGGTGTTCCCCAAGTCCTCATGTTTTCTAGAAACAGACTCCACCAACCACTGGGAATGGACAGAGGAGCCCCAGCCTAGACCTGGCTGCTCACTGGAGGTTGGCTTCCCCCATCCTTACCCCAAGATTGCTGGTGAGTATGCTCCAGAGGAACACACAGCTTTGCACAAGAAAGCTAGACAAAGAGTAGCAGGGGAGGTGTCACCGGAAATGTGTCCTCTGAAGCCAGCAGCAGAGTCCCAACAGAAGCAGACTCAGGAGCCAGGCTGCATCCCTTGCAAAGAACCCGACTCTGGGTCTCAGCCTTTCTAATTCTGCCCACAAAGGAGCAATGCCAGCCCTCAAGTGTCACAAGAATTAGCATCCCACCACCGAGCAAAGCAGGCGGGTGACCCCCGACCTCCCCTCCTCCCACTCTCCTGAGCACACAGGCCTCACCCCCTTCCTTGTTTCTGACCTAGCACCACCCGGATCCGGGCGCACCCACCTTGTCGCCGTTGACGTATCTGTAGCCCACGACCCAGCCCTCGCCTCCCCACAGCCCCTGCTGGGACTTGGGCGGGTAATAGATGGGGATGGGCACATCTTCCACGCGCTCCCGCTGCCCGTTCGCGGGGTTGATCCTGAACCGGGCGCCGTGGGGCCGGTAGTGCACGGGGGCGGGCGTCCGCGCATCCTCCAGAGAGCGTAGAAAGTGCGCGGGCAGGCGGGCGCAGAGGCCTTGCTTCAGCTGTAGCTGCTTCCAGAGACGGACCGGGAACCTGTGCAGCGGCATCGCCGTGCGCCGGTGACCCACGACTTGCTCCCAGTGGAGCCGGAAGTGCGCCAGGCAGCCGCGACCTCTGCTCGCCGCTGAATGGCCGCGAAGCCCGTCTGTCTAACCTCGTCCCGCCTCCTTTCCGACTAAGGGACCAAGGAAAGAGTCCGGCAGAGAGGGCGGCGAATCAAGAAAGGCATCGTCGACAAAGTGCGGCCCAGAAAGGGCCCGCGAAGGGCGGTACGGGCAGGGCGGGGCTTGCTGTCCTGGGCCTCGCCTCCTCCCGCCCAAGGAAGCAGAACAGGGGGAAAAAAAGTAGTGACTCAATTGGCTTGAAAAATCACTGTATAATATTAAATTCACCAATCACATAAAAATATGTCTTTATGCCTTGGAATATTTTACCCCCTGAAACACCATATATGCATGTTTCCCCTCTTAGAGGTTGGGAATGCTTTGGTGGCTGTGTGCAAGGTGCCTGGGGCTGGTGGAACTCCAGAAGACCTGGCCCTGGACAGGCCCAGAGAGAAAGCCCCCCAGAGCTGGAAGGGCCGCCTCCTGGTCCTCGTCAGCACCAGCTTTCCAGGGGCCTTTTCCCCACTCAAAGGGAAACAGCACTTAGGTCTGGGGGCAGAGCTCTCAGGAGCAGGAAGGCTGGGCTGAGTCTCCAGAGACTCCTCCCCAAGCTTCAGTGGGCCTTGTGCAGGGGGCAGCCCAAAAGGATGCTCACCGGACAAGGCAGGGACCTTGGAGTGAGCAGTACACAAGTGCCTTGCAACAGTGTGCCTCCTGGGGCCTTCAGAGCTGCTGAGTAGCCTCCTCCCCAGGAGGCTCTCCTCAGGATGATGGATCCACTGCAGAGAGCAGGGAAGGGCAGGGCTCTGCTGTATCCTTGAGGGTCAATCAGCTCTTTGGTGATCTTGGTTTCTCCCACTGCAGCTGCTGCCACTGGGGGTGGGGGTGTCGCCATACCTGAGGCAGCTGGCATTCAGGGGCAGAATGTAAGGGATGCTAGGAATGCCCAGCTGCCACCCTCAGTGGACTGGGGTCTCTTTGGCCATGTGGGTCTCACATCACAACTTTACAGGGGAACAGGGAGTCTTCTCTACATCTCTGGCCATTTCAGGCCAGCAGAGCACATGGTACCTGTGGTTTCCAGGGGCCACTGCAGAAATTGCTGAGACCTGCAGAGGACTTCAGCAGCAGAAGCAAGGGAGCTGGTTGAGTTGGGGAGTGGTGATCCCTTCTTCTAGAGGAGGGAGCTAAGGTCTCAGGGCAATTTTATTTCGTTAGGAACTAGTTTGGACAGGGCTGGACAGGGCTCCTCTCCCTTGGTCCTGCTCCTGACTGAAGAAGTTACAGTAGCAGGTGTCCCCAAGCTGGCTACGTCAAGTCACTGTGTATAGCTCATCCTGATTGTTCTTGCAGATCTGATAGTGGCAGGGGAATTTCTGTGAGCAGGTCCAGGGCTCAGTCTGCTCCTCCCGTGGTGGTAGCAGGAAAGCTGCACTCCCAGCCAGCAGTATGTGCCAGATGCTGTGAGTGTAGTAATAGTTGTCACTGGTCATCATGGAGGTATAGATGGCTACGCCCATAGAGGCCATGGAGATACCAGGTAGGAGGCAGAAGGCCCAGCGCTGCCATGACGTCGGGTAGCATTGGTGCCGGTGCCTGCAGCGCTGTACCTGGAGTAAACAGCCATACAAGTGTTGGCATAGACTGGCTGCTCCCAAGAGTCCAGCACCAGTGGTCATGGGGCTGCCCAGATCTGGGCAGCAAAACCATGAGAATGGGTTGCTGAGAGGGATCAAGGGTACATGGCCACTGGTCCTCAGACCCAGGTCTTAGACACAGTCAGGCTGAGCTTCTATAGGTGCCACCAGAAGCCCTCAGCAGAGGTGGGGCATTTGGGTCCTAGACTGGATAGTAGGAACAGGACTGAGTGTGAGGCTGTCTGCTTCTAGAGCCTGCCCTGGATCCTTACCCACATGAAGGCCATGATCATAAAAGCAAAGAGGCAGGGCCCCATCATGTTCCAAATGCCTCTGCGATCCAGCTGCAGGGACATGGCGATGACCAATGTGCCCAGGAGAAACAGGACCTGGATGAGACACAGGAATGACTGCAGAGTCATGACAGTCTTGGACTGGGGCATGGCACCCAGCATGACAGGCTGACAGGTACAAGGGCCATCCTGTTGCACCCCATTACCCGCCTGCACCTCTGCCCACCCCACTTGGAGCTGCTGGCAGAATTTGCTCTGCTCTGCCCAGGAAGAGAGAAGTATCCTCCTCCAGCTCCTGTAGAATGGCTGCAGGTGAACACTGGCTAGGCACTAGAGGGGGAACTGACTTTGCCTGGCAGGCCCCTCCGGGGATGAGGTGGTGATGCCCCTCTCTGAGGAAGGAAACAATCTGGACAGCCATATGCGGCAGCTCTGCACCCACACACTTGCCTGCCCCCTCACCCCTAGGTTTCAGGGCAGCCTCAGTCCTCCCCCAGATAGTTCCTATGGGGGACTCCCACCCCCAAGTCTCTGTCAGATGCCTCTGCTCACAACCTGCAGGTTCATGGCCCAATAGCCAGCCCAGCCGGACTCCCGCTCAACCTCTGTGCCTTGACCATAAGGTTTCCCTGGTGCCCCTGGAGGCAGTACCTAGAGCGGACCTGGCAGAAAATATAATACACGGGAACCAGAGACTCATCTCACTGGCCAGGTCCAGCTGCCATGTAAAACCTCCAAAGTGTCCTGCACATCATGGAACTCAGGAGCACGGCGGGGCTTCCTAGGGAGGCCTGACCTGGGGTGGGCTTCTCTGTGAGCAGGGCCCAGACAAGGGCTGAGGGCCTTGCATAACCCCACTCATGACCTTGTTCCTGGTGTCCTCTGACGGCCAGAATTCTTTCTCCACAGCTGCTGCGGCTTCTGAGGATAGCTGACAGTCATGTGAAAATCAAGGCTCAGGGCCATGACTATCCACTGCCTACTGCCTTGTACATGCTACATGTAAGGGCCTATGCTTCCCCAGAACCCAGCCCAGTCTCAGGTCACTCACGTGTTTCAGGACTGTCTTCAGCCTGGCCATGCAGAGGATCGTGACCCAGGTGGACACCCCAGAGCCCAGGAAGTCGCAGTACTGCAGTGTGTCATAGCTGAGGATGCACAACACCGCCTCCCCTGGCTGGTCACAGGCGTGGTAGAACTGCCAGATGGGGCAGTGAGCAGCAGCCCAGACATCCCCCCCAGGGGTCCCCAGAGGGGTGGGACATGCCTACCGTGGAGAAGAACATGGTGTAGAAGTAGACAGAGGCCTCCACTAAGAAGGCACGCTGCACAGACAACATGATGGGGACCAGGAACATGAGGTTGCTCAGGGTGAGCAGCAGTGCGGCCACCTTCTGCTGGGCCACCGTCTGGGCCGTGCTGTTGTCAGTGCAGCTCCACCCACGCCAGCCTGGGGGCCATGCAGTGTTCAGGGGCCTGAGGCAGGCACCTGGGGCCAAGGCTCCAAGTGGGAAGCCTTCTGAATTCCAGATCCCTACCATCACCCAGGTGCAGACTGCACAGGTGTGGGTAAGAATGGGTAGGTGGGGACAGGTGTGAGCAGGTGTGAACAAGTGGGGGCAGGTATAGACAGGTAGAAACAGACAGGGACAGGGAAAACAAGTGTGGGCAAGTATGTATAGACATGGGCAGGTATAAGTAGGCCAGGGGTAGGGGAGCCAAGGTCAGCAGATAGGACTACCCCTGGAGACACCTCACTGTTTTTGCCTAGGCGGTGGATCATAGCAGGCATGAGAATGGGGAGAAACCATTTGGCCCTGCTTTGCCTGCATGGGTCCACTCTGCAGTCCTGGTGAGGCTTCCACAGGGGATGTACAGGGCTGGGATACCAGTGTCAGCAAAGATTGTCCCTAGGTGTAGAGGTCCCAAGCCCTCACCTGCCTTGCAGCTGCAACCTGCATACAGGTAGCTATATCTTCGCAGCAAGAGGCACTGGCCATAAGGTCCGCAGTCATTCAAACATGGCACCAGGTACAGTACGGTCTCTACATGGACCATGGCCTGTTCACAGACCCTGAAAGGAGGGGACATGAAGAGGTTGACAGCAGCCCTTTACAGCCAACTTAGCACCACTGCTCCCAACAGGCTCATGGACAAATGAACCCAGAATTGAGCTCCAGGTTCCAACAGCCTGGACTGATGCTCCTTCCCCCTGCCAGGGCTGCCATGGAAGGGATGGCGGGCAGAAAGGGGGATCCACCCTGACACATGGAGACAGTAATTCCTCACTTCTGTGGGGAGCCAGGTTTCTCCCACACTTCCCATCCTGTGACAGCCACTGGCCTCAGCTCAGTTTACATACCCAGGACTCTCAGGGCACAGGAGCTGCAGGGAGAGGTACCAGCTGCTTGTCTCTGGGTAGGGGATGATGAGGTTGGCCACAGGAGAGGAGGCACGCAGAGATAAGGGGTAACCCTGAAAGAAGGCTGCATGGAGTGGGAAGGCCCATCAGAGGGGATAGAGGGGCCGGCCAGTCACCCTGCCAGTCACTCTGCCAGGTGCTGCCTGCCCACTGTACCTGTGGTGCAGTTGAGTGAAGTGTTGAAGCTGAGGAAGGCTGAGGCAGCATTCACACAGGCCACCACCAAGGTGTCCCCTGAGACCTCGGTCTGGAAGGGGAAGCAGCACAGGGTTAGTCCCCTGGAGATGTGGCATGGTGTCCACTCCTAGCACAGTCTCTCTTTCCGTTCACGGGATGGAACCCAGAGCCTCGAGGGAGCCTGGCAAGTGCTTGAGTGCCTTTCTTTTCTTTTTTTTTTTTTTTTTTTAGTGAGAGAGAATTTTTTTTAATATTTATTTTTTAGTTCTTGGCGGACACAACATCCTTGTTTGTATGTGGTGCTGAGGATCGAACCCGGGGCTGCACACATGCCAGGCGAGCACGCTACCACTTGAGCCACATCCCCAGCCCTTGAGTGCCTTTCTTGAGGCTCCTGCTGGATCAGGGCTCACCCCAAGCCTTCCCTCCTGGACCTGCCTCCAGCTGTCTCTGATCCTAGTGACTCCATAGCCCCTTCCTCAAGCTCATCTCTGGCCAGGCTGCCTCATGCCTGTTGGTGTCACTTTCACCCAAGAGGGTGCCAAAGTCAGTGCACAAAGGCCTAGGTAGGTTATCCAGTACCCTGAGCCAAGTCTGGGCATTAGCCACTTGCAGACAGGCCCAACAGGCTATCAGGACAGTACCTTGTTGACCCTCAGGGTGATGGTGAGGGAACCCCCACTGTCCATGCCGGTGTCCAGGCGGAGCCGCAAGAGGGAGGGAGCGTCAGAACGCACCAGCACCGAGATCCCGTCCATGGGCTGAAAGCGCACAGACACTGTGTCTATGTCCTCCCTCATGACCGGGAAGCTCAGGAGGCAGAAGGCGCCACCGCCCACCCCACTGCTCCTGCCCAGGCCCTGATGGGCAGGGCCTGGGGACAGCTGGCCCACGGAGGTATCATGGCTCTGGTTTGGGCTGTTTCGCAGAAGGCGCTGGAAGGTCATGCTCCATGGCCTGCAGGCTGCCAAGAGTACCAGGCTCAGCTGGAGGAAAGCCTGGGGGTAAGGATGGGGAAGAGACACTCCCACCCAGCCTTCCCTGGCAGCCCACCTGTGAGGGCAGCTTGGGCTATGAAGGCCACTGACACCTGGGGCCCCGCCAGGCTCTCAGCTGTTACTTGTAGCCACCGGCCCCAGGGTGGTGACGGCAGCAACAGACGACAGGACAGTGTGGGGTCTGTGCAGGTCAGCACCTTCTGGAAGTTGCTGGGAAGGGTGGCCCCGCCCACCGTGAGACGCACAGGGCAGCCCAGGCTCCCACTGGACACACAGCCCTGCAGCTCCAGCAGAAGCTCCTGGGTATACTCAGGGACGAAGATCCTGCACAAGGTGGTGTCCTCCCTCAGGCTCTGCGCTTCCTCCAACCCACTCAGCTGGGGCATCCAGCCTACTTCCCAGCAGGACCCCAAGGCCCAGGACCCAAAGGCTGGGCCCTGCAGATCGCCCCAGGCCCCACTCACTTGAGGTAGTTGGGGTGGGAGAGGAGAGTCTGTGGAAGGGGCACATCAGGCTCCAGGATGGAGACCTCCATCGCCCGCATGACCAGCATGTCAGGCTGAAAGACGTAGGCACAGGTGGGAGCAAAGCCCTAGGGAGAGAAGAAGCTTAGGGTGTAAGATAATGCAGAGTATATGGCGAGCAGCAGGCCTTGGGGCACAGGGCTGAACCCAGAGCAAGGGCTGCTCCAAAGAGGGGGATGAAAGACCATCCAAACACTCAGGGGCTCCCCACCCCTACAGGTGAGTCCCCTCACCTGTACCTCGATCTTCTGGGAGGAGGGGGGCAGATGGGCGGCCACAAACCAGTCCCCAGGGGCTGGGTGGGAGACATTCACAGAGGTGTTGTCCAGCAGCATGGAGCTCAGCAGTGCCCTGACTTGGAAGGAGGGCTGCTGGATGGTATTGTTGGGGAAGCTGGTGCCCAGCGGGTTGACAACGGGAGGGGCCCCATGGCGGAAGTGCCTAGAGGTAGGAGGATAGGGCAGGGGTCAGGGATCAAGTGAGGGACCTTGGTCAGATGCGGATGCTGTGGGCAGGTGGGAGGCTGGGCACCTACACGGTGATCTCCACATCGGTGCAGGGTGTGCCGCTGCCCCAGGACACGTGCAACAGCCAGCGCAGCAGCACAGTGTCTGGGGGCACACGGAATTGGAAGAGCCGGATGCTGCCGTACCAGCTGTAGGAGGACAGCTTCTGCGGGGCCTGGGAGAAGTGCTCTGACACCAGCCCGACCACTGCAGGAAAAGGCACAGTCAGCCAGTTCGAGAGCCCTCTTGCCTCCAGCAAAAAAAAAAAAAAAATGAGGCAGGGCTTAGGTGCTGCACTCAGAGGCCCCTAAAAGGAAAGGACTCTGGAAACTAAGTCCTGGAGCTGTGCTAAAGCCCCAGTTTTGCCAACTTCAACTTCAGCCAAGGTCCTCACTGCCCTCTGGCCCCTGGAGATTGTCCCTGGTTTCTGGAGTTCTCCCTCAGGCAGCCATTCCTTCACCTACCTCCCCTGATGGCCAAAGGGACTTCTCATCCTGCAGAAGCTCCCAATAGCCAGCCCTGGCCCCCAGTTCCCTGCTTCCTAATCCTTCTCTTGCTTTCCAGTGTGCCCCATCACTCAAACTGCATGACAGTCTGGCTGAGGTGCAGGCTGAAGGACATAGGAGGTGATCAGGCAGGAGTCCCCACCCCTCCTGATGACTGCCCTGGGCACTGACCAGAGGACACACTCCTTGCTCTATGGCAAAGATGCACAGGTGAAGAGTCTCAACTCCAGTGGCTGCCTGCCTCTCTAGCCTGCAGAGACTCCGACCCACAAAAAGCCCCTGATGGGGGAACCCCAGGTCGGAAGCCTGGCCAGGCATGGGGATCAAGGGACAGCTGGCCTCTGTGCTCCAAGTAGGTGAGAACTTTAACTGCCCTTGGGGCACACATCCAAAGGTGGCTATGAAGACTGAAAGCAAGGGCCTATGGACTTGGTCATCCACTTCTGGAGCCCTGCGTGGCCACGGGTGCCCCTTCCCCTCACTAGGGCCCCTTCCCCTCCAGGGTCCTCATAGGTGGAATGGACAGTGTTCCTTCTGCCAAGGTTAATAAGCGGTGAAGTGCTTCAGGAAGAAACAGAAGCATCTGGTCTCACTCTCTGGGCTGAGCACTCCTATTCAGGAAGCCTCCCTCTGCCTCACTGAGAGAATGGCTGGCACAGGCCTCCCCCAGGGATGGGGAGGGAGCCAGGTGAGCAGCTGGTTCCCCTGCCAGCCTGGTGACTTCTCCATAGAGGCACCTGGAGAAACGACAGCAGCCTGCTGGCAAAGTCACAGGAGCACCAGAGGAGCCTGGCATGGGGGCTGGGTAGGAGTAGGCTCTGCCCACAACTCATCACAGGCTTTTCAGGTGTCTACTAGTCACCAGGTCCCACTTTCCAGGCTGTGGTTACAGAGCTAGGAGTTGCTGTAGGCTCTCAGGTGATATGACAATGTAAATAGAAACTAAAGTTCTGGGAACCGAGGCAGGGCATACCCCTGGCCTCAGGTTTGTGGGATCTTGAAGAAACGGTCATCCAGTCAGGCATCCCATCTCTGAGGGGCCAGGAAGGGAGAACACCCTGCAGGTGCAGCTCCCTGACTGTCCATGGGAAAAACCTTACTGGCCCCCTACAATGCCAGTCTGAGGATTCCTGGTACCTAGGTGGTAGCTGTGATATTTCAACAGATAAACAAGAGATAAGAGACCAGTTCCAGGTTGCCCTAAGACTTGATCCCATGTCCCCAGGGCTACACAGCCCCTCCAAAGCTCCTGGAGGCTCTGCAACCCAATTTCCCTGCCCAGATGCCCACTCTGGTATCTTGGTGACATATATGGTAGTCAGCAAGATAAGCTGAGCCCCATGTGATATCAGGAAGGGTGAGGAGCACCAGCCATAGGCACCCTTCCCTGTCCCACACACTCCATAGATAAAGGGTTGGGTGGGGAAAGGGGAAAGGAAGTCCCTGAGCCAGCCCTGAGACCCTTGTCTCACTTCTTCCAAACCAGCTAGGGACCTGGCCATGCTCAGAGCCCAGAAGTCACTAGCAGCCTGCCTTTCAGCTGACCTGATAGGGTCTAATCCAGGTCACCAGGCCTCTATCCTATCCTGCCCAGCCTAGGTGCTCCCTGCACCACCTGCCAGTGACACCCTCACCAGGGTCTCATCCAGGGGATGGAAAAAGAGGAGAAAGTGGAGTAATCAAATCCAGGGTAGCATTTAATCAGGAGCATTGTCCTCAGGAAAAACTGTCTTTTAAGCTGCACCAACCTCAAAAACCAGAAGGCATGGCCCTCAAAAAACAGAAGCTTAGAGGAGCAATATTTCAGGTAAAGAGGGAGAGGCTGAGCACAGGGAAGTGGAGGAGCCAGCCCCTGGAGCACTAGATGAACCCCAGAAGCCCGAATTACAGTCTAGAGGTAAGGGTGTGTAGGGACTGAGGTGTAGACAGCCTGGCTGTCCCAGTGCTAAGCAGAACCCAGAGGGGTGGCACACCCTGGTCTAATCACTTCACTGGACCTCAGTCAAGGATGGGAAACCTCAGGGAAGCAAGCAGGTTCCTCGCTAAGAGGAGGCGCCCTTCCTCCAGATCCGCCCTTGCAGGCGGCTGCCTCAGATCAACTGAGTACAGCCTCCAGGAAGCAAGACGAGCAAGTTCAAAGTGTTTGCACTGGGGGTGGGGAGGCACCACGAAAGGGGTGCATATGGGACCCCTACTCCGGGGTCTGAGCAACTTTCTTCCATCTCTGCCCTGCGAGAGGAGATGGGGCCCTTAGAACTCCAACCCCACCATTCCTCCCAGCGGGTTTCCGACCCGGGCCCCAGAGCCCCTCCACCTCCGCGCTCAGGTGTGCTACCCGAACGCTCTGGGAGCAGGAGGGAGCGAAGCGCACTTTCCGAAGGCCTGGCCTGGCCGAGCCCCGCCCGGGGAACGGAAGAAGGAGCACAGGCATCTTCTCCGCCCGAGCGCATCAGGAAGGGCGCCACCGGGTGGGGACGTAGGCCTAGCGCTGGCGCCAGGTGAGCGCACAGGTGCCCCCCGTGAGTCACAATCGGGCCCCGCCCCCAGGCCCTCCCCCCACCCGCCGCGACCCCCGATGGCTCCGCTGTCCTGCGCTCGCTCACCGCTCTTCTTGTGTTCGCCGGCGGTGGCCGGCGGGGACCGAGTTAGCAGCAGCAGCAGCAGCAGCAGCGGCGGCCCAGCCACCGCCGCTGCCCGCGCCGCGCCCCCGGTCCCGGCCCGGCCCATAGCTCCGCGCTTGGCCGGCGCTACCCGGCCCGCGTCCCGCGCCGCCCGCCCCCGCCGCCGCTCGGGCAGCCGCCGCCGCCTCTGCGGCCGGCGCCGCAGTCCGGAGTCCCGGCTCCCATTGCCCCGCGGGTTGGGTCGCCGGCGCCCGGGGCACTTCCGCCTGCGAGGCCCCGCCCCGCCGGGAGCCGGGGCCGAGGCCCGGAGTGGGGAGGGCAGGAGGGGTGGCGCGGACCGGGAGGGGCGCGGGGGACGCCGGAGACGACAGCGTGGGGCCGCGACCCCGCGTGCAGCGTCAGGGGAGACCTGTGGCCCTGGGTGGAGGGACACGTAGGACGCGTGGGGGAAAGGGACAGAGTGGACGCATGAGGGCCGGAGGGCCAAGTGGTGCGCAGACGGACGGGGAACAGAGGGGTCACGCGGGACGCACAGAGGGATACGGGGCAGAGGGATTCCGGGTCACTCGGAACTAAGGGGCACGCTGAGCACGTCTCGAACGCGCAGGAGGTACAAGGTGGTAGGGGCTTCTGGGCCCCGGAGCCCTGGGCACGTGAGGATTGGTGCGCCTTTCATAGCTGAGTCCTCTAGCGTGGCCTCAGGCCCATCATACCACGAAACCGCTATCAGGATGGGTAAAACCCATTCATGGAAAGTCGCTTCTTGCACTTTTGGGAATTTATTAACTGGATAAAGGTGGAGATTCACGTAGGTGGGTGGGACTAGCTCCTCACCTGCTGGCAGATTCCATGCAGATTAAGGATTAGTATACAAAAACCCTAGGGGAAAACCCAGAAGGTGTGAGAGGCAAGACTGGGGAAACCAAAGAGGTGAAAAGCTTTCTGCAGAGCAAAACTGCAGGAGCAAAGTGTGTGTGTGTGTGTGTGTGTGTGTGCGCGCGCGCGCGCGCGGTGTGTGTTTGTGGGAGGTGCTCCAATTAAATAAGCCCGAAGAGGTGATCCTAAGAATAATAAGTGAAGATCTCCTGCAGACCATTAACACCAAAGCTCTTTGAAAATGGTCAAAATGCTACACAAGGTCAGGCAGACCAACAGGAATGGTGCCCCCTCCCTTGCTAGAAACTGACACAGATACTCAGATGACTATTCCTACGGAACAAATCACAGACCAACAAGTTTGATCACACAGGAAAGGTGGATTGTGTAAGGCTGGGAGATTAGGTTGCCTCCGGGACCCAAGGGGCTTTCAAAAATTAGCAGGAGCAGACAGCCTGGATTGGTAATTCACCGCTGAAGTCTAACTGTTGCTGTCCTCAGAAGTGGGAGGCTGTTTTTGTCCACCACTATTCTGTATAGATACACCTAGAGGATGATCAGTAGTAATATATGGAATTGGAACCATGAAGTATCTATATCATGAAGCAAATACTGTGAAGTACTTGCTTTGTTGTTTGGGAATGTGCTACCAAGTACAGCACCATTAGCTGGAAAAGGGCAGAAAAAGAAAAACTAAACAAACAAAAAAAAAATGGGCAGAACAGGGTGTTCAGAAAGCTACCATTTTTTGAAGAAAAGGGGGGGAAATACATCTCACTCTCGGTGTCAAAGGCTGTCTCAGGAAGGAAAGATCAGCAGATTACACTGGTTGATCCTGGGGGAGGGGAACCATTAGCCTGGAACCATGGTGAGGAGGCCCTATACATATTTAAATCTTTGGAATGTTGTACCGGTATTGGGGAAAGAGAGTTGACCTTGCAAGTCCAAGGCCACTGAAGGCCAGAGAAGGGCAGATGGAGAGTGTTGGCTAGAAGGAAGGAGACCCTGAGATCCTATATTTTTCCCCCCTGGAATGTAGGCTGGGCCCTCTTTACCCCTGACTGCTGGAGGCTCCCAGGCAGTTGTCAGTTTAAAGGGATAGAGGTCAGATTCTGAATTTTGCTGAGCTGTGATTTTAGTGCACCACACTGTAGCCACTGAAGCGACCCAGAATTGTGCCTGGACAGCAATTATGGTCAGCAGAGGATGCGCCATTTGCTGCCCCAGGCTGGGCTCAGAGTCCCCCTCAGTCCTCCCCACTCCAACAACCTTCCCGAGTGTGCTTCTGTGTCTAAGTTTTCAGTGCCTCAGGTCCCCAGATGGGTGGGAATGACGTTGCAGAACTCCTCTCCAGGGCTAAGTGATAGCTGAACAATGGAAGGAGTTCTGCCACAGGAAGCAAGGCTTCACTGCACTAGCAGTTAAGGAACTATAAATTAAAAGAAGTCACCTGGTTAGGAAAAAAAAAAGTGGGGGGAGCACTTATTGCCCTACCAGGGAATGGGCACCTCACCCTTTGTGGGCAGGAATGTGAACCAACCTTTAAAAGATAATGTGGCAACATTAACATGAAATAGAAAAATAGGACCTGGGGACAGATACACAAAAGTGTTTGCTGCAGAACTGTTTGCATTTGCAAAAACCTGGGAGCTCCTAGAGGGATGAGTGAATAATTCATAGATATGTTCTGAATATTGATGCATCTTTTAGACAAGTCTGTGGGTCTTCTGAAGGATGGCCTATGAAGCAGGAAGATCCAGTTGTTGGTTAACATGGATATATTTCCAGGCAAACCAGATTACCCTTCCCCTCCCTAGCTCAGACTCCAGTGAGCACTGGCCCCAGAGTAGACTGCTTGTGGGGAGAAGGTTGCAGAAGGGGTAGGGGAGATCCCACAATTGGTGTGCTTTTCAGCCAACCACAAAGGTGTGCTCTGTGTACAAATTTCAAAAGTTTAACAAATGGAGGGTTGGGGCTGTAGCTCAGTGGTGGAGTGCTTGCCTCATATGTGTGGGGCACTGGGTCCAATCTTCAGCATTACATAAAACAAATAAAAATAAACATATTGTGTTCATCTATTTCTATTAAAAAAAAATTTAACAAGTGGAAACCAACCAACCAAACTATAGTTCAGTTAGGTCAAATAACCAGAGTTAAGGGGCAGTACTTAATTTCTAAGGGTGTTTCTGAGCTTCTGGCCCTGTTCTGGAGAGCAAGCAAGTATGAGAAGTTCTCTCCTGATTGCCTACCCTTCCCTTGACCTAGCAGATACTCAGCCTCATCTTCTATTTCCCTTCTAGTTGAAGGCAGGTGCTTGTCCTGCACATATTGCAGGAAAGCCTGAGGCCCTCAGACACCCTCAGCTGCTCTCTCCCATCCTACACCCAAAGTCAAACCCTCCTTCATACTATTTTCACCCAGCCCTTTTTATTTTATTTTGAGACAAGGTTTTGCTAAATTGCAGAGGCTGGCCTCAAATTTGCAGTCCTTTTACCTTAGCCTCCCGAGTCCCTGGGATTGTGGGCATGTGCCACTATGCCCAGCATACTATCTTGTTTCTTGTTGCTATGTGGTGTGTCTTGAGTCAAGAAGTGTGAGTCTTCTTCCTTTGTTATCTTTCAGGCTTTTACTGGCTATTCTGGGTTTCTTGCAAGTCCACTGAATTTTAGGATCTACTTGGCAGTTTCTACAAAGAAGTCTGATGGTATTCTGAAAGGGATTGATTTGAATCTACTAGTCAGTTTGAAGAATATTGCCATTTGAACAATATTGAGTCTTCCAACCATGAACACGGAGTGTTCTTTCATTTATTTAGAATTTTATTTCTTTCAACAATGATTTATGGTTTTATGTTTTCAGAGTATAAGAAGTCAAAAAAAAGGGCTGGGGATGTGGCTCAAGCGGTAGCGCGCTCGCCTGGCATGCGTGCGGCCCGGGTTCGATCCTCAGCACCACATACCAACAAAGATGTTGTGTCCGCCGAGAACTAAAAAATAAATATTAAAAAAAAAAAAAAAAAAAAAAAAGTCAAAAAAAGATAGCAGAAAATAACTTTGAGATGGATGAAAATGAAGACAAAACATATCAAAACTTAGGGAATTGAGCTGAAGCAGTGCTTAGAGTAAAATGTATGGCTGCAAACACCTGTACTAAGAAGTACATTCTCAAATCAGCAACTAGTCTCCTACCCTAAGCTCCTGGAAAAAGAAGGTCACTTCTGTAAAATATTGTACAGAGAGTTAAGCCAGAGCAACTAGACAAGGATGAAATAAAAGACACCCAGAAAGAAGAAGTAAAGCTACCTCTGTTTTCCTTCCTTCTGTAAGATCAGGTGAGGCAGGCAGGGACCAAAGGAGGCAGATTTAAAAAGTCTGCCAAAGGAGGCTTTATTTGAGATATCACTCCCTGGCGGAACTGGATGAGATGGACAGAGTGGACTGGAGAAGGGTCTGAGGAGAAACCGCCTGGGAGCTTGACCAGACTGGGATTTTATGGGGTTCATGGCAGGAAGGAAAGGGCTTGGGACAGGAAAGGGGATTTTTAGGGTCCCTTGTCCCGCTGGAGTTGGTCAGGGGAACTGGCTGAACTCCAGGATTGGCCAGGGGTTCTGCTGATTGACAGGTGTTAGTCAGGAGATCCTGATGATTGACAGGTGTTTCCGCCAGCGCCTGATTGATGTTTCTTTCCACATTTATATATAGTGTGAGTATTTATATACTCACACTCAATAGCTGAAGACCAATTCTTTGTTGGGCTGCTTTGTTCTAAGTCACTGCCACCAACCTGACACCTTCCCTCCCTCCCTCCCGCCTCCCTTTCCTTTCCTTTCCTTTCCTGTACTGGGGATTGAACCCCGGAGCGCTCTAACAGAGTACATCCGGAGCGATTTTTGTTTTTTATTTTGAGGCACGGTTTCACTAAGTTGCTTAAGGTCTTGCTGAGGCTGACCTTGGACTTGGAATCCTCCTGTCTCAGCCTCCCGGGTGGCTGGGAGTATAGACATGTGCCACTGTGTCCAATTCCTGTGTTCTTTCTCTTCTTTCTTTTTTTTGGGGGAAGAGGGAGGGGGTACCATCCCCTATTTTGTATTTTATTTAGAGACAGGTCTCGCTGAGTTGCTTAGTGCTTCCCCGTTGTTGCTGAGGTTGGCTTTGCAATCGTGATCCTCCTGCCTCAGCTTCAAGAGGTGCTGGGATCACAGCAACCACTGTATTTTTTTTTTTAATATTCATTTTTTAGTTGGACACAATATCTTTATTTTTATGTGGTGCTGAGGATCGAACCCAGGGCCTCACACCTCGCATGTGCTAGGCAAGTGCTCTACCGCTGAGCCACAATCCCAGTCCCCTCCTCTGTTCTTATATGGCATGGATCATCTATGTCCAAAGTCTCATGGAAGTCTCTAAAAAACTGTTAAAACTATTAAATGAGGCTGGGAATGAGGCTCCATGGTAGAGCACATGCCTGGCATGCATGAGGCCCTGGGAATTGCCACTCTAAAAAAAAAACAATAAAAATAATAAGTGAGTTCAGCAAGGGTGCAAGATTCAAAATCAATATATAAAAGTCAAATGTATTTATATACTCACACTCAATAGCTGAAGACCAATTCTATTCAAAGTAGTCGCAAAAGAATTTATATTGTTCAAAAGCTTCTTAAGATCTAGCTGATCTAACATTTCAAATGAAGTATTTTTTATGTTCTTAATTTATTTTTTAGTTTTAGGTGGACATAATATCTTTATTTTACATTTATATGGTGCTAAGGATTGAACCTAGTGCTGTGTGCATGCTAGGCGAGTACTCTACCACTAAGCTATAACCCCAGCCCCATATTTTTGATTTTCACTATTAGGTGTTGAACCCAGGAGTATCCCATCTCCATGGAGCTTCATCCCTGCCTCCCTGCCCCCCTTTCTTTTAAGACAGGACCTCACTAAATTGGGCCTGGAACTTGAGACCCTCCTGCCTCGGCCTCCAGAATCACTGAGATTTCAGGCATTGTGCCACCATGCCTGTCTTGCTGATATCTACTAATGATATCTCATTATTTTATCTGTGGTTTCTGTTTGTGTTTGCAATTATGACCAAAGTTTGTCCCATATATTTGCTTTGAAATGATTCAGCATTCCCATCAGAGGCCTGCTGAGAATAAATGCCGGATCTTCTCCATTCAAAATCAGGGATCAAGCAGAGGCTGAGAAGCCCTGGTCTCCCCTTGTCCCTAATCCAGGTCCACTCTCTAGAGTCCTCCTCAGAACAGAGATGTGATTTCCAGGATAGCCTCGGGTCCTGCAAGGCTGCCGCTCCAAAGAAACTGACCCCAGAATTTAGTGCCGGTGTCGTGTTGGGAAAAATAGGGTGAATTAGGACTCATGTGGGACCTTCCATGAAAAATAGCCTGGGCACTTGCGCTGCAGACATAGTTCAGTGGCAGAGCGCTTGCCTAGTATGTGTGAACCTTAGGGATTGCTCCCCAGAATTGCAGGACAAACGTATCACATGAAAGACCCCAACCACTCGAAATAGGAAAGTGAGGGAGCACATCAGATCGTCCAGAGATGGGTTTATTCAGTGCAGGCTACAGTAGAGGTGGAATCGGAAGCCTCAGCAGCAGCAGCAGCAACAGCAGGAGCAGCAGCAGCATGGTTTAGGGACTTACATAGCCCCTGAGGGAAATGTGCGTGGTTACAATTGGCCGGGTGATGGTAAGAGCCTGTTGTTAGTTTCCTATTGGGCTCTTGGGCAGGTGACCCGTCTTTTGGGGGGCTCTTTTGGTGGACTTTTCCTCCTAATCAGGAAGAAGAAGCCAGAAGCCTAGAGCCCTAGGGGCGGCTGCCATTGTGGGGTGGTGGCTTGGCCCTGTCCTCACTCTGTGCCCAACATTCCTCCCTTTTTGATTTAATAAAATGTAAGGGACACCGAGTCCTCTGGCTAATTCCTGCTGAGTCAGGAGCATTGTGGGGTAGGAGGAGGAGTGTTGGGGGCAGAGGGCTGGTTAGGGAAGTTAATAAGTCAGTGAGTAATATCAGCCAAATCAGTAGACGCCTGCCAAAGCCGGTGATTTCGGGATGTGGGGGAAGTCTATGAAGGTGCCTTGTAACCATAGTTCTTCAAGGGCCTGCTCCCAGTTGGACACAATGAGGAGGTCAGGGAATAGCCATGCATCTTCCTGAATCGCCTCCACGAAGGACCGGAAGCATCCCTGGCTGGGGATCCCAAAGTCATTCCTCTCCTCCATAGATCACACAGGCCACAATTACAGGGGCTACAAAGAGAAGGGTATAGATAATTACTTTGTAAGATTTGTGGAGGATAGACTGAGAATCATGAGAGACATCTACAATCCCATTACAAGCAGTAAGATCAAGAAGCCTTAGCAGCTGATGAATCCCTGGTGGCACAGCAGAGGCCTCGGACTGGTGGTGTCATTTGAAGGGAAGAGCCCTTGGGGCAGCGAGAAGTTGGTGGGGTACATGAGAAGTTATAGCGTTGAGAGGTCCCCTTGGGATGGGTCAGCCTCTCTTGGGAATGGTTGATAATGCCTAAGAAGGAGCTGGTTGAAAATTTGGTTAGAGTGGGCTGGGGTTATAGCTTTTTATAAAAGCTATAACCCCAGCTCAAGCGGTAGCACGCTCGCCTGGCATGCGTGCGGCCCGGGTTGGATCCTCAGCACCACATACAAACAAAGATGTTGTGTCCGCAGAAGACTAAAAAATAAATATTAAAAAATTCTCCTCTCTCTCTCTCTCTCTCTCTCTCTTAAAAAAAAAAAAGAAAAAAGAAAATTTGATTAGAGATTGTTGAGATCTGAGAGCTGAGACATCTGAAGATGCAAGGAATGAGGAATGACAGATAAGATGGCAAAAATGGCAGCGAGGGGCCCCAGAAAAAATAATAGCCAAGGAAGCAGACTCTCTCATGGGCTCCATGCATTCCGGACGAAGGACTGTTCTTGCTTTTCCCTGAGGTCTTTAATGACTTGCTTTAGCTTGTGCATGCTGTGGTCGGTCATCCCAGCCTGGCTGACATAATCACAGCCCTCCTTGACCAGGAACACATATGTGCCTCCCTTTCCAGCTGTTATAAGGTCTAAGGCCAGTCTATTTTGGAGGACGACCTCTGCCAGGGAGGAGAGTTGGGCCTGGAGGGAGTGGATGGCGCTGAGGGAGGCCTCTGCCGTTTGTGTGAGTTTGTCCCCAAGGTCTGCCAGCTCCTGAGAGGATTGAGTAATGACCAACGCCCCCAATGGCTACCCCTGAAGCGCTGTTGAAGCCACAAGGCTGACTCCTGCCAGGACGGCTGCTTTCCTATGGTGATGACTCTCAGGAGATGTAAGGATGTCCTCAGCCTTGGCCAAGGTGCATAGGGTGAGGCTGGGGATAAGGATGACGGGTAACAGGCCCCAGCGTGGTCAGGGAGATGCAGGAGAACAGGTAGGATCTGCAGAGGAAAAGCGCAGGAGGAGGCAGAGTGAGGTTGATGTTGAGGGTGTTGTGGGTCCTCCCTGGGGCAGAATGAGGAAGTGGCTGCCCAACAGGTGGTGATGTTAATGAACAGGGGAAGACAGGTGTAGGGTGGGAGATATGGGGCTGTTGGTGGCTGGGCAGGACCCAGTGGAGGTGGGTGGCATTAATAGCGACAGGGGCCAGTAGGGGTCACCAGAGAGGTACACAGAGAAAGCAGGAAGAGAAGCTGGAAGTAGAATCTTGTGAAGGAGCTGGAGGGAGAGTGTTAATATCCTATCCCATGAGAAGGTAGGGAGCAGTTTAAAGATTTGGGTGGCATTGAGACGTTGTAGGCCCCTTGTGAGGAGGAGTCAGTAATAATCTTTTTTCTTTTTTTCTTTTTTTAAAAGAGAGAGTGAGAGAGGAGAGAGAGAGAGAGAGAGAGAGAGAGAGAGAGAGAGAATTTTTAATATTTATTTTTTAGTTTTCGGCGGACACAACATCTTTGTTTGTATGTGGTGCTGAGGATCGAACCCGGGCCGCACGCATGCCAGGCGAGCGCGCTACAGCTTGAGCCACATCCCCAGCCCCTAATAATCTTTTTTTATGATGATTTTCCCTCTGCTGCTGTACCCATTGGAGTTGTAGAAGCCTACAGCTGTTATCCTGTATTGCCAAGAGGAGGGATCGGGAAACTGAAATGTAACATTGTGGGACCCACTGGTTGACTGTAGGTACCCGGTCTGATTCCCCATTGGGATTTCCCCATAGTGAGATGGGACCAATGATATTCACAGTTCCAGGAAGGGCAGCCTACCCAGCCCAAGCGATCCTTGCGTCGTTTTGCTGGTCCTCCTCAAAGCATAAGAACTTAGGTTAGCTGGCCAAACCATGGCCACATTGATGGGCGCAAGTGGAGACTGCATCGAAGGAGAGGGTGATGGAGGGGCAGCTAGCTAATGGGCAGGAGGACTGATTGAGTAGATGGGTTTCCTGACCATGGTTGTTAAGCTACCAAATTTGAAAAGTGTACATGCATGGCGGGGTACTGCAAGAATTGGGGGCAAGCCTGGGAAGAGGAAGGAAGAAAATGTGTAAGAGCATCGAGCATCATGAGCTAGGCTAGCATGATGTCTGGGAGATGCGGAGCTTAAGAGGCCTATCAGGCTGGAGGTGAGAGGTGTAAGTGAGTTTAGGAGGTAGTGCAAGCGAGGTGTTTGAATGTTGTTCCTCCTTGGCGCAGCTGGGAGTCAGCTTCTGTCGGGAGATGTGAATCCAAGGGGACAGCGAAGCTGATCCTTCCAAGAGTCTGGCTGCTGTGGGGGGTAGATAGGACAACTTGTAAAGGTCTTTTCCATTTGGGGGAAAGGTCTGCGCTCTTGGAAAGGGGAGTATAATAGACCCACATGCCCGAGGTTAAAGGGAAGGTCGGGGAAAGATAGGATGCATCAGGCAATAGGAGGTCTTCATGTTTCCAAAGTTCAGAGTGGATGAAGGAGAGAAGAGGAAAGGAAAGGTTTTCAGCCAGGTGCCAGGGGGAAGGAGTGAGGCCAGGGGGCAGAACCGGGCATCTGTCCATAAAGGACCTCGAAAGGTGAGAGTTGTGAGAGTTTCTTTGGAAGTACTCTAAGGTGGAATAAGGCATGGGAAGTAGCTTGACCTAGTCGCAGTGAACCTCGAGGGAAAGTTGGGTTAAAATTTCTTTAACAGTGTGACTGGAAGCTACAAAGTTAACTTTTGGAGCACCTATAACAATTGCCAGATGATTGTGGATGGTAAGGGATGTGGAAGTGCCAGGGTAATCTAGGAATGCTGTGATTTGTTGTGTGATCTGAGAGATAAATTCAGGTCCAACTGGAAGGACTTGGGTAAACCGAATCTTGGTATAATGTCAGTTAATAGAAGGCGGCCACAGTGGAGGCTGTCTTGTGGTATGTGGGGAATTCCTCGACCCAGCCTGAGAAGGTAGCAATAAAGAACAGAAGGTACTTATAACACCTTACCGCAGGCATGTGCATAAAGTCAACCTGCCAGTTGGCTCTGGGGATGTGACCTTGAGCTTGATGAGTAGGAAAGGTTCCTGGTTTTAGGGGGGTTTGTGGGTTGACTTGCTGGCAGACTTGGCAAGCAGTGGTGATGTCTTTAATGAACTGATTGTTGAAGACGGTAAAAAAGGTGGAGAGAAAAGTCTGTAGGGCTTGGGGGATTGGGGTGGAAGATTGAGTGTAGGTAGTTCAAGACCTCCCTGCAGTTGTGTAAGGGATGAGTAGATGAAATGGGGAGCAAGGAGGCAGGGTTTAAGGGCACGCAAGCCAGGAAGGAGGTAGAGGTGTCATGTATAAAAGTCACTAAGAGGGAAAGGATGCAGCAAGGCAGGAGAGTCTGGAGTCCCTTGTATCTTAGGAGTTCTTTGAGATGATGGGTACTGGCAATTGTTATAGGTGCTCCAAAAGTTAACCTTGTAGCTTCCAGGAGCAAGATATAGGCCACTGTCAGGGTGTGGAGACATGGTGACCACACCCAAACAGTAGGGTCTAACTGTTTAGACAGATAAGTCACAGGGTCAAACAAGGGGCCTAACATTTGACCCAACACTCCTAGGGATAGATTCTGGTTCTCATGGCAGTTCAGAAGGAATGGTCTTTGAAGGTCAGACAGTTGCAGTGCTGGGGCTTGCAAAAGGGCTTGCTGGAGTTTTTGGAAAGGCTGAACGGGGTCTCCTGTAGGGACCTTGGAGGGGAAAGACTTGACAGGGTCATATAGGGGTTTCGCTAAGAGAGAAAAGCTGGGAATCCATGTTCTAAAGTATCCTGCTAGCCCCAGGAATGAAAGGATTTCCTCTATGGTGCTGGGAGTCTGTAGTTGCTTGATATAAGTCTTGTGATTGGTGGTGGTAGCCATGGAGCAGTGGACAGGACAGGTTCAAGTAGGTAACCTGGGCCTTTGAAAGTTGGACTTTAGCAGGAGAAACCCGGTATCCCCTTTCAGCTAGGAAATTGAAAAGAAGTGAGATGTCATTCTGTGATTATTCCAGGGAGGGACTACAGAGGAGTAGGACATCTACATATTATAGTAATCGGGTCTGTGAGAGGGACAGGTCTCTAGATCAGTGGCCAAAGTTTGTCCAAATATAGGGGGCTATCCCGGAAGCCCTGGGGTAAGACCGTACAGATCAGTTTGCGAGACTGGCGTGTTTCAGGATCTGTGTGAAAGCAAAGAAGTCCTGGGACTGTGGGGCCAAGGGGATAGAGCAAAAAGCATCCTTGAGATCCACCACTGAGAAGTGAGTTGAGGAAGGAGGTATAGAGGACGGGATGATATATGGGTTTGGAATCAAGGAGTGTATGGGTTTAACAGCCTCATTGATCAGCCGGAGATCTTGAACTAAATGAAAGGTGCCATTAGGTTTTTTCACTGCTAGAATAGGAGTGTTGAAAGGAGAGTGGGTGGGTCTGAGGAAGTCCTTGGTTAAGAGATCTTGACTGATGGGCTGTAGGCTGATCAGGCTGGCAGAGAGAAGCGGATATTGGGGTTGACATGGATAGGCATCTGGATGTTTTAAAGTAATAATAACGGGGGAGCAGTGTGCAAGTGATGGGTTTGTGGTGTCCCATACCTGGGGGTTGACTTTGGGGGAAAGGGAAGGGGGAGTTCCTCCTCTATTGAAGGGGACATGATTAGTGAGAGAATGTAAGAGACTTGTCGAGATTGAAAGTGATGGATGTCTTGGGCTGGGGATGTGGCTCAAGTGGTAGCGCGCTCGCCTGGCATGCATGCGGCCCGGGTTCGATCCTCAGCACCACATACCAACAAAGATGTTGTGTCCGCCGAGAACTAAAAAATAAATATTAAAAAAAAATTCTCTCTCTGTCTCTCTCCCCTCTCTCACTCTCTCTTAAAAAAAAAAAAAAAGAAAGTGATGGATGTCTCAAATTTGAAGAGGATGTCTCGCCCTAGCAGGGGAACTGGGTATTGGGCCATAACCAAGAATTGGTGGGAGAATATGACCCTGAGGAATGAGCAGGAGATTAGGGGAGTGATCCTAGGCATGAAGGTTTGGGCGCCTACCGACATGGGTGTTTGTCCATAATGAGTGTGACCCTTGGTTCCTGTGTTGTGATGGCGGTCAGGGAAGGAAACCTTAGGGTCCTGTCAGTCCTCCGCCCCTAGTCCCAGAAGGTCATATGTGAGGCTGTGGGCCTCCCTGGCCCCCTTCGGGTTCCAGGGCAGTCCACAGCCCAATGACCGGGACACTGGCACTTTGGGCAGGGTTGGATAGGAACCTTTGGGTTAGGGCAAGCCCTGACCCAGTGGCCATCCCTTCCACATTTGAAGCATGGCCCTGGTGGGCCATTTAGAGGTCCTTTAGAGGATGAAGGGGGGGCCGGACGCCCGAATGGCCTGAGCCAGCATCTGGTACTTGTGTGATTTGGCCTTTTCCTCCCTATTATTGTAGACCTTGAAGGCCAGCGCCAGCACCTCTGTGGGGTGAGAGGCCCTCTTTCCAACCTGTTTAGTTTGGCCTTTATGTTGGGGTAGCTTTGGGAGAAGAAATGGGTTGTTGGGCTGGGGATGTGGCTCAAGCGGTAGCGCGCTTGCCTGGGTTGTTAGGAACTGTCTCCCATCAGGAGTTTTGGGGTCTTAATTAGCATATTGTTGGAGGGCCTGAGTCAGCCTATCTAAGATAAAGTGGAGGGGGTTCTCATTTTTGTCTTGAATGATCTCTTGGAGATTTTTGAAGTTAACTGCCTTCTGAGTTGCCTGTCTGAGTCTGGCAGCTAGGCAGGTGGAAAATTGGTCCCTCAGGGCTAATCCTGCAGCAGTATTATAGTCCCAATTAGGGTCCTGGTCAGGGACTGCCTGAGTGCCTATCAGGTGGGTGAGCTGAGGTGGTTTGATGAACCTCATCAGCGTAATTATGGGCTTGCACCCAGACTCATCTGTGCTCCTCTGGGAGAAGAGTATTGGCCAGGATCATGTAAATGTTGTGAAAAGTGAGGTTAAAGCCTAAAAAAGGTATTGAAATTCCTCAGTGTATGAGGAGGGGTTGGAAGTGTGTGAGCCCAGGCGCTTCTCTCTTTGGGAGAAGGGAACATGAACCCTCACAATGCCTTCAGCACCGGCCACTTCGCGGAGGGGGGAGATAGTATGTGAAGAAAGGTTGAGTTTTATAACAGGTTGTAGGGGGACTAAAAGGGGGCTGGGGAAGTGATGGGGTGATGCTGAAGCCAGAATTAGACAGGCAGTCAGTGCAGATAGGTATCAGGTTGGATCCAGGAGACCAATTTTGAGTGAGTCTGGGAAGTTGGAGACAGTCCCCTGTGGGATCTTATCAAGAACCAGCCCCAGCTCCAACCTGTTGCCCAGGTAACCTGTCCCAGGAATTCCTCCTCCCAACAGGGAGCTTTAAGGTTGTTAATGTGTCCTGGCCTATTCCATCCTGCCCTTCCCCCTTCAGCCCACCTGTTTCCCACCTTTTGGCCTTCCCACCTAGCATTCCTGGGCCTAGTCAAGTATGCAGGAAGGAGAAAGATTAGGGGGAAAAGGCAGGAGAACAAAGGAAGCCCAGGACATATATAAAAAGGGCGGAATACCTCACTTCTTGGGATGACGGGATACCAGCTATGGCCCCCTTCTCCCTGGCAGGAGAAGTCTGTTACCCCTTTTTAAATAAACCCTGCTTCATATGCTTGCCTCAGCATGCTTCTCTAATATTCAAACATCAACTGCGTGGGAAAGCAGTACTTGTCACCGATAAGTAGGCCGTATCAATGCGGGGGGTGGGGGGTGCCCAGGGCTGCGGGGTAGGAGGATTAAAGGCCTAGGCTGGGTGTATTCCCCTCCCACAGGTGGTCAGGGGTACTGTCTGACGACCCATGGTCAGTTTCCCCTGAGAGTCCACCTGCAGGGGTGAGCAAGAAGCGGGAAACTTACCAATTGAAGACCCGTGGTGGATATGGGTCCTGCAACCAAGGAAATGGACTGGGGACGAGTTGGGGCCGGTGGGGGTGAGTTCGGATTGGGGTCCTCACCTAGTGAGGGTGAGGGGAGCCCAATCTGAGTCACGGCATTAATGAAAGACCCCACCACTCTAAGTATGAAAGTGAGGGAGCACACAAGGTCATCCAGAGGTGGGTTTATTCAGCGCAGGCTACAGTAGAGGCAGAAGCGTCTGCAGCAGTAGCAGCAGCAGCAGCAGCAGCGGTGTGGTTTAGGGACTTACATAGCCCCTAAGGGAAGTGCCTGTTGTTAGCTCCCTATTGGGCTCCAGGGCCGGTGACCGGTCTTTTCCTCCTAATTAGGAAGAAGAATCCGGAAGCCTGGAGCCCTAAGAGCGCCCTGTCCTGACTCCGTCTCCAATATTAAACAGTTGCGTTGGTAACAGAGGCAGAACTAACTCTAGCTGGGTCTCATTATTAAATTTTATTTGCTTCAGATATTAACAGAAACCGACTCGGAGGGTTTCCACGTGCCTGGAGTGGGGAGTGGGGAGTGGGGAGTGGGGCCCGTCAGGTCTCCCCTGGGGCGCGCGGGGCGGTCCTGAAGCGCGGCCCCGCCCCGCCCTGGCCTCGCAGCGCGCGGCGCCGGGCTGGCCCGCATCATGGGCGGCTTCTACGGGCGAGCAGCGCTTCGGGCACTGCTGTGCGGGCCGCGCCAGCTGGTGCGCCCCAGCTCGGGTGAGTCCGGCGGGCGGGAGGAGGGAGGGCGGCCCCGGTCTTTGTTCGCGCACGTGCGGCGGGCAGCCGGGAAGCGCGGCCCCGGCGCGGGCTTGGCCCTGCGCCCTCCTTGCATTCCCGCCCTGCGGGGCCCAGCAGCCGCAAAGCCTCAGGCTACTTGGCTGGGGGGGGGGGTGCCGAAGGTCCAGAGCAGAAGAAACCCAAAGGCCAGATGGCAACCCCGAGCGTGATGGCGGTCCCAGTGGACCGATGTCTTATAGGGGACTCCCTGTGGAGCCTTTGTTGCCGGGGCCCTCAGTTCCTGGACAAACTGGGCCAGAGTCGGGACACCAGGCCCAAGGCTGCTTGGCCCAGCCCTGCGTGGGACCCCTGCCCTGACGGCCTCCCCTCAGTGCGCTTCCTGAGAGCCAAATATCGTTTTTCTTCCATGCGCTCTGGAAAGCGGACGGCCTCCCCCAGGCACAAACCAGCCAGCACCATCGCTGGTTTGGGAAACAAATAAGCTAGTGGAGGGAGGTTTTGCCCGGTTCCTTCAGCCCCGAGGGGTGTGCTGATCCCCCTCCATTTGCTGCCCTGCGCACTGCACGTCGTGGTTAATTTTCCTCCTGAGGATGGAGCTCTACACCTGGCCTGCGGCTTGGTATTTTTCCTTCATTCTGCCCATCTTCTTCTGTGCAGCATCCGAGGTCTGGGATGCTCCTTGCTCTGGGAGTGCTTTGGGGCTGCAGGACTATGAGGGTGCCCCCCCCCCCCTGCAGTGCCCTCTGGAGAGAGGCTCAGGACTGGTCTGAGTCAAGCCTGATGTCCTACAGCTGCTGAGTTCCTGCCTGGCGCCAGTCTCCTCAATTATGGATAGGAATAGGAACCCCTCCATCTTTCCTCTCAGTCTTAAGCCCCTTGTGTCCCCACTGCCTGGCTCATCTGCACTTCCCCTCTTCTGGGTGCCTACACCAGAGGTGGCTCCGGGCTCCTCACAATGTGACAGGGCTGGGGTTCAGACAGCACCTGCCATTTCCTTAAGGACAAGTGGTGTGCACTTTCCAGTGTAGCTTCTCCAGGTCCCCAGGTGGGCTTCAGGCTAAGCCAGGCTGGGCCTCCCTGGTTTCAGGACTAATTAAGATGCCTTTTTTCTTTTTTGGTACCCAAGATTGAATTTAGGGGCACTCAACCACTGAGGCACAGTCCCAGCCCCTTTTTTATATGTTATTTAGAGAAAGGATCTGAGTTTCTGAGGGCTCTGCTAAATTGTGGAGGCTGCAATTGAACTTGCAACCCTCCTGCCTCAGCCTCCCAAGCTGCTGGGATTACAGGCATGTGCCACCATGTCTGGCTTTAAGATGCGTTTCAAAAGAAGCTAGCTCCATTCTCCATTTGGGCAGATTTTATTTATTTATTTTTGGTATCAGGGATTGAACTCAGGGACCCTTCAACCACTGAGCTACATCCTCAGCCCCCCCCTTTTTTTTTAAAGAGAGAGAGAGAGAGAATTTTAATATTTATTCTTTTTTAGTTTTCGGTGGACACAACATCTTTCTTTGTATGTCGTGCTGAGGATCCAACCTGGCCCACACGCATGCCAGGAGAGCTTGCCAACGCTTATGACACATCCCCAGCCCCCATCCTCAGCCCTTTTTAAATTTTTTTTTGAGATAGGGTCTTACTAAGTTGCTGGGGCTGGCTTTGAACTCACAATCCTCCTGCCTCAGCCTCCTGAGCTGCTAGGATTACAGGTGTACACCACTGCACCAGTCTTGGGCAGTTTTTGCCACTGTGTGGGAGAAACCTGTGGGGACAGGCTGCCTTGGGTACCCCTGGGAGGCAGTGCTAGGAGGTAGTTCCTGTTTGGGAGTGCTGTGCTTGTTCCTTCTAGAGCTGCCCTGCAAAAAGGCATTCTGAAGCCTAGTGCTGTCTGGGCCCAGGCAGGAACTCAGGTTGGGGAGATGTGAAAGGGTGAGGTAATGGCAGCCCTAAACTTCCCCACTTTTAAAGGAGGGCCCTCCTGGACCCAGGAGCGCACCCTGGTTGCAGTGAAGCCAGATGGGGTACAGCGGCGGCTCATCGGAGCTGTGATCCAGCGCTTTGAGAGGCGGGGCTTCAAGCTGGTTGGCATGAAGATGCTGCAGGTATCAGAGCCCTTGTAGTGTTTGAGGTACTGGGGGTGCTTCTTGGCCATTCACAGCTCAATCCAGTGTCATGGGGGTTTTCTGGCTTGGTATTTGCAGGTGTGGGGAGGTGTCTGTCTGGGATGCCAGCCTGTGTAGGTATTAACTGCAATGTGCCCTGAGGTCAGGACACCAGTTTTTTTGGGGGCAGGCTCATCTTTAGGGACTCCTTACCCCTCTTCCATGTTACCTAGGCACCTGAGAGCATCCTTGCTGAGCACTACCAGGACCTACAGAGGAAGCCCTTTTACCCAGCCCTCATCAGCTACATGAGCTCTGGGCCCGTGGTGGCAATGGTATGACCGGACCAGGGTGGAGGATGTGCAATGTGGGTGTGTCCTCCACCAAGCACAGGGAAAGGATTGAGCCCTGGGCTCTTGGTGCTCCTCACTTCTCCCCAACTTGTAGCTCTGTACTGCAGGTCTGGGAAGGGTACAATGTGGTCCGCGCCTCAAGGGCCATGATAGGACACAGTGACTCCACTGAGGCTGCCCCTGGGACCATCCGGGGGGACTTCAGCATCCACATCAGCAGGTACTGGGAGCCTGATACCTGGGTTGCCTGCTGTGGGGTGAGGAGGGCCATTCCAGCAACAGCATGCAGATCCCAAGGCTTGGGTTTCTTGCTGGGTGGCGGGTGAAGCTGTGGGAGACCAACCTTGCAGGTAACTGGGTCACACTCCCCCGCTGGGTGCTGAGGCACTCAGTCACAGAAATGTGTCAGAGCTTTCCCCACCCTTGGTGGGGGGTGAAGCCAAAGAGGCTTGACAGTGGGACATCATGAATAATACTAACTAGAACAACTTCTTTCCCTGCCCTTCCATGCACTTATTGATGATGACACATTCTCATTGTTTGTTGTTTTGACTGTACTCTGTGTTGTGTGTTATCTGTCCTGCCAGATACCCTGAAGGGCTGGTGTGGGACACTGGTGGGGAAAGGAGGTTCCCAAAAGTCAGAGTTTGGGCTGGCCCCAGAGGCTGGGATGGCAGTTTTCTGGCTCCTATTTTTCCTTTTCCTTCTGCAGTCACCTGCTTGCTCCCGTGGGTGCAGGGGAGCAGCAGATTGACCCTAGGGCCCTCGGGTGCACACTGGAGACTAAGCTACTTGTCACCTGGCACAGGAACATCATCCACGCCAGTGACTCAGTGGAAGGGGCCCAGAGAGAGATCCAGCTGTGGTTCCAGAGCAGCGAGCTGGTGAACTGGGCAGATGGGGGCCACTACAGCAGCAGCTACCCAGCTTGAGGGCTTGTGCTGCCCTCAGTGCCCCAGCAACCACCCAGGACCAACTGCTTTGGTCAACAACTCAAGCCACACCCATCCTGTCTCCCCCAAACCACTTTCTTGCTCACTTTCTGCCCCACCCCAGCCCAAGGGAGTTTGAGGCCCAACTCTATGTGCCTTTCTGTATCCTAAATCATAACAAGATTGGATCAAATCCTTCTGTACCAAAGTGCCAGACAACCTTTGGGCATTCTCAGAGGTCACCTTAACTGCTCCAAAGGAGACACATTAAAATCCACTGCTTATAATGGGGGTGTTGTGCTCATTTTGTCTTCTGCCATTTCTGAGACAGTAAAGATGCTTTTATGAAGTAGTAATAAAATTGAAGCTTCCTGCCTTGCACACACAGAAGGGGCTCCCTGACTTTGATGACTGTATGAATCAGGCAGGAGTCCAGAGCCCTCCAGCCTGAAATCTGGGGAAATTCTAGCGGAACTCTGCCTAGCCAGTCTGATTCTGCTGAAGGAGAGTGGCAGGAAGGGAGAGGTAGGGACTAGGACCACACAACGCACAATGAGCCTGTGACCATGGTGCCTCCCACTTAGTGGCCTGATTTCATTCAACACCAAGAGCTACCCAGCAGTAGTATTTTTTTTTTTTTTTCTGGCACTGGCAATTGCACCTAGGGCTTCATGCATGCTAAACAAGTGCTCAACTACTGAGTTACATTCCAGACTTTTTAAAAAATTCTAGAGACAGTCTCCCTAAATCTGCAGAGGTTGGCCTCGGACTTGCCATCCTTCTGCCTCTGCCTCCTGACCTGCTGGAATTAAAAGCCAGCGCCACCGGGCCCACTTGGCGTCCGCACATCTTCACGTTGCCACAAGCTGCTCACATCCATGGGTCCTGAGGTTGCTTCTCTATAGCCCAGGTTACAGGGAGGCCGACCTGCTTGTCACTTCCCCACTTGACACGGAGCGACGGAGGTCTAGGGTCTGGATTCTCAGCATCGGCCTCTGAGCAGCTACCGATGGCATGGGCGAAGTGCCGAGACGCTTTCCACCCGGCACAGGGGCAGTCCTGCGTGCACGCCCCGGCCTTTTCGGCCCCAGTTTCCCGAGGTCATCCACCACGGGGAAAGCTGTCCGCGAAGCGGGTACGTCCGCACGCCGAGCGCCCCACGAACTGGCCTTAGTCCAGTTGTCTGAGTGTCAGTGGAGAACGGTCGCCTACCATCATCGGTGGGAAGGACTAACAAAACGCGATTTCACCCCTTACTGCGCCTGCGCCCCGCTGTGCGCGGCCCCGCCCACTCCCAGTGGACCCCGCGCCCGGAGAGGCGGGGTGGGAAGTCCGGGGAAGGAGCCTGTGGTGGGGCATCCTGGGATGGGAGGGGCGAGGAATCCGGGGGCCTCTGGGGCGTGGCCGGCGGGTCTCCAATCCTGGTTGGTTGGGGCGGAGGGCTGGTGGCCTCAAGTTCGGAGCCTAGAGGCTTCGGCTTTCCTGCCACCTGTCCTGCTACCTGCCCCGAGCGCCATGGCTCAGCTGCCGCCCGACGTGGAAGAGGACGAATGTCTTCCTGAGTACCGCTACCTGTTCTGCCCGGACCTGCTCCAGTGAGCGCGAAGCTGGGCTGCCCTGGCCGCGCGGGATATGCGGATGGGTTGCAGACTGTGGGAGCGGGTTGCGGCCGGTTAGATAGTGCGCAGATGCTCGTATCCGGATCTCCGCGAGCTTAGTGGAGATGTCCGTTTTGACTGGCAGGCTTAGAAATCTTGGGAAGGTGGCTAGAGGGACTGCGGGGGTGGGGGTTGTCTGTTTTGAAAACGTATTGTTGATAACTTTCTCAGAGAATTTTGGTTAAAATTGTCCTTTTTGCTGTTGGGGATGAACCCAGGGCCTTGTGCTCCCTAGGTAAGTGTTCTACCACTAAGCTACACCCCAGGTCTAAAATCATTTTTTACCCCCAAAAGATCCAGAAAGCCTAAAAGATTGCATTTTATTTTCGTACAAAGTCCAACAGGATGGAAGGGCCTGTTCAGGGGACCAAAGTCCTCCACAGGTCACCAGCCCTCCCTGACAGTATTTACTTATGTGGTACTGGGGATTGAACCCAGGGCGCTTTACCACATCCCCAGCATTTTTTGAGACAGGGTCTCATCAAGATGCTTAGGGGGCTGGGGATATGGCTCAAGCGGTAACTGCGCTCGCTTGGCATGCGCAGACGCTGGGTTCGATGCTCAGCACTACATAAAAATAAAATAAAGATGCCGTGTCCACTGAAAACTAAAAAATAAATATTCTCTAAAAAAAAAAAAAGATGCTTAGGGCCTCACTAAATTGGTGAAGCCTTGAATTTGTGATCCACGTGCCTCAGCCTCCCAAGTCACTGGGATTATAGGCATGTGCCTTATTTATTTTTGTGGCACTGGAGACTGAACCCAGGGGAGCTCTACCTATGAGATACACTCCCAGCCTTTTTTTTTTTTTTTTTTTTGAGATAGGGTCTTGCTAAGTTGCTGAGGTTCACCTTGAACTCATGATTCTTCTGCCTCAGACTCTGGGGTAGCTGGGACAACAGGTGTGTATTGCCATGCTCAACAAAAGTGACTTTTCTTTTTTTTTTGTGATGCTGGGGATTGAACCCAGGGCCTTGTGCATGTGAGGCAAAGCACTCTACCAACTGAGCTATATCCACGTCCAACAGTGACCTTTTAAAAGGTCACTTCTTTTCTTGTTTCAGGGACAAAGTGGCCTTTATCACAGGAGGTGGCTCTGGAATTGGGTTCCGGATTGCTGAGATATTCATGCGGTGAGCACTATTCTGGGTCCCTCCCCTGCTGTTCTTTATTGCCCCTTGCCTGGACCTGGCTGGATCTTGGGGATGAGCCAAGTGCTTCCAGAAGTGGCAAGACTTGGGGGTCTCCTATAGATCAGGAGATTGTGTGGCTGTGGCTTCAGAGCCTCCTGAGGCTTTTAAGAGCTGAAGATCAGGGTGGGCTGCCTCAGACCCCTTTGCTATGAACAGAGTGTGGAGGTGAATTCCACTGGAAAGAGACTCTGGGATACACCCACTCCAGGAGGACTCATCTTTAGGGCTGATGGCCTCATGCAGAACATGGCCACCCATGCCTAGAGTTCCTGTGAGGGTTAGTTGGGATACCATGTCTCCCATGGAACTTGTCTACAGGTACTGGTGGTGGAAGTGTCAGGGAGTGGGCCAGGGGAGCACCCTGCCTGAGAATAGACTCTGTCCTTCCCCTTAGCCTCTAGGAAGGAGGGTGGAGCATACAGGGCTGTGTAGGGGACCTGGAAGGTCTGGGCTTGATGTCAGTGGCTCACCTCTGCTGTTCCACCATGTCCCACATACCCATGTGGCTGATATATCCCAGAGACCTGGCCCATGTAGGAGGGGCAACCATGTACCTACCTGAGGTCCCTCCAGAGCTGCTCAGTCTTGCTCAGGCCCCTGTGCCTTCTGCCAGTTGCACTTCTGCCCCCAGCTATACTCTACCTGAGACCCTGAGGGAACCCACTGGTACAACTGCTATCCTCAGGCTTGCCATCTGGTTTTGCAGGCATGGCTGCCACACGGTCATCGCCAGCAGGAGTCTGCTGAGAGTTTCCATGGTGAGAGAGCCTCTCCTGTGGCCTGTCCACAGGTGGCTCTGGGGCCCTGAGCTTGGGTTGGGAAGGTCCTGAGGCCCAGAGGATGCTGACACAAAATCTTGCTCCCCTCTCAAATATGGAGCCTCAGTGGAAGTGGACTCCCAGAGACACCTTTGACTTAAAATTCTGATTATTTGTCCTGTGGGGATCATTTTTTAGAAGATAATTTGGCCCCAGGAGAGTTCTCTGGGCTCTTCAGGGCAATGAAGGTCATCATCCCACTGACTAGGTCCTCAACCTGGGGGGAAACTCTGAATTCAAGTGGGGACTGGAAATCATCTGGGCTTCCATTGATGTGTGATGATGGCCTGGAGGGTGACCCAGAGGGACAGGGTGGGAACAGGTTAAAGGCAGTGGAGAGTGTGGGATGTCTTACCCATTTTTTACCAGTGCCAAGAAGATGGCCAGTTTCAGGTGGTGTCTTCAAGAGTGGGAGCAGTAGGGTCTTAGTGGAACTGAGATTAATCATCTACATCAGATTCTGAAGGTTCTTCTTCAGGCCAGGGCTATGGCCTACCTTTCTTCCTGGCCACCCACCTCTTTTCCTGGCTCTAGGCTGCCAAGAAGTTGATTGCTGCTACTGGCCGGCAGTGTCTCCCTTTATCTATGGATGTCCGAGCTCCCCCAGCCATCATGGCCGCTGTGGACCAGGCACTGAAGGAGTTTGGCAAAATCGATATCCTTATTAATGGTGCGTTGGACAGTGCTTAGATGCTGAGGGAGGCTAGAGGCTTCTGATAGTTATAGTATGGTAATTGAGAGGACCCAGAGCTCTGGTGGAGGGTCAGGGATGGTACCAGAGAGCCCCAGCACCTGCACCAGGTTCAGCTCTAATCCACACACCTGCAAGACCCAAGCTCCAGGCCTCTGGCTCTGTTCTTTCCAAGTGGTAGGTTAGCTCAGTCTCAGCTCAAGAGGATGCTCTATGAACATGACTGAATCACAAGTCAGGGGTTCCCTTTGTCCTGAAATTCCCAGTTAAAAAAAAGTAACAGGGCTTGGGGAGCAGCTCAATAGTAGAGTGATGTCTGCAAGACCCAGGGATCAATGCCAGCAACACATACATAAAGTAGTAGACTCCATTGTTTAGTATAGTTTTAGATTTACAGAATAATTAACCATTTATTCACAGAAGTCCACATACCTACCCCACATAGTTGTCCTATTATTAACATCTTCCATTTGTTGCAATTGATGAACCAATATTGATTGTTTTTTTTTTTTTCTTAATGACACTGGCTTGAACCCAGGGGTCCCCTACCACTAAGCTATATCGCCAGTCCATTTTTTTTTTTTTTTGGCTTTGTCTTTTTGGTACTAGGGATTTAACTCAGTGGGGTTTAACCACTGAGCCAGCTCCGCAGCCCTCTTTTATTTTTTATTTTTAGACAGGGTCTCACTAAGTTGTTTAGGGCTTTGTTAAGTTGCTGAGGCTGGCTTTTTTTTTTTTAAATTTTTTTTAATATGTATTTTTTAGTATTCGGTGGACACAACATCTTTGTTTGTATGTGGTGCTGAGGATCGAACCTGGGGGCACGCATGCTACCGCTTGAGCCACATCTCCAGCCCAGAAAGAGTTTTGTTTTCTTTTTTCTTAAAGAGAGAGAGAGAGAGAGAGAGAATTTTAATATTTTTTTATTTTTTGGTTTTCGGCAGACACAACATCTTTTTGTTTGTATGTGGTGCTGAGGATCGAACCCGGGCCGCACGCATGCCAGGCGAGCGCGCTACCTCTTGAGCCACATCCCCAGCCCCTGAGGTTGGCTTTGAACTTGAGATCTTCCTGTCTCAGCCTCCTGAGTTGCTGGGATTATAGATATGCACCATCACGCCTGGCTCCAGCCCTTTTTAATTTGTAAAAGACTGTCACTAAGTTGCTGAGATTGGCCTCCAGTTTGTGATCCTCCTGCCTCAATCTCCTGAATTGCTGGATTATAGGTGTAGCCACACACCCAACTGATATATATTATTTACAGTCTGTAGTTTACATTAAGGTTCACTCTGCTGAAACTCCCTTTAAAAACATCTCCTATATTGGTTTCTAGAGTACCACAAAATGGATGACTTAAACAGGAGAAATGCTCTCATGGTTCTGGAAGCCAGAAAATGCAAAGTCAAGGTGATAGCAGGGCCATGCTCCAGGAGAAAATCTGCTCTGGGGCTTTATCTTAGTGCAGAGTGTGGGGCAAGCCTTTGTTCCTGGAGTGGGGCTACAATGGCTCTAATCTCTGCCTCCGTTGTTACACAGCCTCCCCTCTGCATGTCTTTGTATCCTCTCCTCTTATAAGGACACCATCATGGGATTTAGGGCTCACCCCAATTCAGTATGACTTCAATTTGAGAGCATCTGAAATGACCCTGTATTTACCAGGCATAGTGGCACATACCTATAATCCCAGCAACCCAGGAGGCTGAAGCAGGAGGCTTACAAGTTGGAGATCAGTCTGGACAATTTACTAAGACCTTGTCTCAAAATTAAAAAAACGGCTGGGGATGTAGCTCAATGGTTGAACACTCTGGGTTCAATCTCTAGTACAAAAGCAAAATAAAACAAACCCTAATTTCAAATAAGGTCTCGTTTATAGATCCCAAACTCCTCAGAGGATAACATACTGTCCTTTCTTACTCTTGCCTTTCAGGAACTTATCCAAGTACTTAGTCTCCTACCCTGTCCAGCATTGCTCACCACCTATTGGGTGTCGGGCTCACTGTGCACCCTCCCTTTGGGTTTCTGCCCTCCTGGCCCCCCATCTTCCCCAGACTTCAGCATCATCATCTGTCTCCTCTGCAGGTGCAGCTGGAAACTTCTTGTGTCCCGCCAGTGCTCTGTCCTTCAATGCCTTCAGGACTGTGGTTGACATTGACACCATTGGCACCTTCAATGTGTCTCGTGTGCTCTATGAGAAGTTCTTCCGGGTGGGTGTCCTGTCGGCCAGGATCTCCCCTCTGCCTGCTGCCAACTTACCAACCCACCCTCCTGTATTACAGGACCATGGAGGGGTGATCGTGAACATCACTGCTACCCTGAATCTCCGGGGGCAGGTGCTCCAGGTGCACGCAGGCTCTGCCAAGGCAGCTGTGGGTATGGGCAACCCTTCTGGTCTTTCAACTTGGGCTCCCAGGGGGTCCTCTCCTGACCATCTGGGAAGCCACATTCTCCAGGTGATCCTGAGCCCAGTGGTGGGTAGGAAAGGGCCTAGCCTTGACCCTAGGCCCACACTCACACCTAAGCCACTCTAGGAGACAGAGCAGCAGCCCCTGCTTCCTTAGACCTTCCCTAAATCTTCAGCTTCCACACAGATGCAATGACACGGCACTTGGCTGTGGAGTGGGGTCCCCAGAACATTCGCATCAACAGCCTTGCCCCAGGCCCCATCAGTGGTACAGAGGGCTTACGGCGATTGGGTAAGTCTTCTGGGGAACATGACCTGCCATGGGGTCACTCAGGGTACTGGGCACCGACAAATACTGCTTGAACCCTGGGGGGTTGAAAAGCCATCCTGTTCTGCTCCACTAGGCCTGCTGAAATTAGCACCATCCATCGTTTTCAGATGTGGTTCAGAGGCAGAGCTGGCTAGGGAGGGTAGAGGACCCTGGTCTTAGGGGTCACTGCAGGCCCCCCTCTTCCTGCCCCTGCTTCCTGCCCTCTAGGTGGTTCCCCGGCCAGAGTAAGCACAAAGGCCCTTGTGAGCCCTCTGCAGAGGCTGGGAAACAAGACGGAGATTGCCCATAGTGTGCTCTACCTGGCCAGCCCTCTGGCTTCCTTTGTGACCGGGACCATGCTGGTTGTTGATGGTGGGGCCTGGCTGACATCCCCTAATGACACCAAGCAGCTGGCAAACTTCGAATCCTCCTCTGCTAAGCTCTAGGTGAGGTGTTGCTCCTGCTTCTGGGGTTTACCTGTGTCCTTGGATGTTCCTGACCATGCCCTGCAAGGTGGAGCTGTATAATTGCTCCTGCCCCAGCCTGAGTACATGCGGGTTGCTGCCGATGGGGTCGGGGTCTTCAGCTATGCAGGAGTGTACAGTGCCACTTGATCTTCCTCAGTGACCTCAGCCTCTGCTGGAGTTTCTGGAGGATATTGGAGGGATACAACTTTTGATACACAATATCGTATCCAGAAACAGGGAATACTTCTGGGAGCTGTCTCCTTTGCAGTCCACAGCAAAGCCAAGAGCACTGGATCTGGTAGTGCAGCCCTTTCTCAGGACTGAGCTGTACTTGCACTCTGCATCTCCTCAGACTATGTCCTGGGCAGGAGTGACTAGCCAGTGAGCCCAGCCTGCAACCTCTCACACAGGCATCTGAGCACAGTTCCTAGAATTTTTCCAGGAAATGCAGTATCTTTTTGCTATAAAAATATATATGTTGGCTTTGCAGAAAATTTTATAAGGAAAAAGAAGACCATTAAAAAGAACCACTCACTCTGTCTTTTGGAGGTAGGGTTGCACTTGCTTCTCATCTTTTTCTGCCTCTCCTCAACTTGGACATTCCTACTGCCCTTTCTCCTCCTGGCCATTCTGCACATGGGAGGGCAAGCAGCAAGGCTTCCAGCCAAGGCTTCAGCCCTATGGCTGCCCTTGTGGGAGGAAGCTTCCTCCCCATAGCCTACTGGTCTCCCTCTTCCCTGGCTTCCCAATTCACCTCCACCTCAAACCCTAGACATGTTCAGCTTCAGTCCCAGGAAAGAGATGTCTGATGTAGTTTCACTGATTGGCAAACAGTATTGAGTTTACAGCTGTCCACTGGCTTTAGAAAGCCATGATTTCAACTTGCTGTTCCTAACCTGTGAAGTGGGAGTAGCTGTAGGTACCTGCATGAGGGAAGGCATTATGGGTGTATACACCTGTCTGCTAGTCAGCAGCAGCTCTGTGCTGCCACTCTAGCAGAGATCCTTATCCCCCATCCTCCAAGCCTTATCATGGTACACCTGATGTCCAGCCTCATTCATCCTCCCTGAAGGTCCTCTGTAAGGACTTGGCAAATGGGGGCTGCACCTGGAGCCTGTCTATGGCCTGCATCTGGGACTTGCGTCTACACTGGCTACTGGCTGTCTCTGGCAGTCAGGGTGCCTTTTTGATGCTGGCCCCTGTGTGAAGGCCACCGGTGCTAGTGGACACTTCAGGACTCTCAGCCCCTCCTATCCTGGCCCGCCTAACAGTAACTTCAGTGGGGACATTTCCTCCTAACTTCTCTCTGGCCAGGACATAAACTCCATGGTCCCTGGTTCACAGCAAAAGAAGGTGGGATGCTGGTGACTGTGCCTGCCCTCTCTAGGAGATGGCTCCAAAAGGAGTGGGGTACAACAACCCTGGGTGAGGCCCTATCTGAGCCATGCTGCCCTGGAATGAGCTAGAAAGCTCAGTATGATCTGGGGAGGTGTCCTGCTTATCTACAAGTCATACAGATTGAGAAGCCTCAATCTGTCCTAGGTGAAAACTGCTCTCCTAGCCTGGGATTGCCTGGTGGCCTGGAGGGGCAACTGTGGGGATGGTGCTCCAATCCCCATACGGGGACAAGACCCACTTGGCAGGGCAGTCAGCAAGGTCCCAGGGAGTTGCCTCATCTTGGAAAATTCTCTGCCCCACTGAAGTGTAATATATTAAGTGCTCTGGCCTCAGGCCATCATCCCGAGAGGAGGTGACCTTACTTGTCCTCAGCCATTGCAAGTACAGTGGGTGGCAGGCCTGCTGGAATGTTGCCTGTAGGCAGCTCAGTTTCTACACTGGGCTGCACCTGCTGGTTAAACATTTGGGGCCAGAGTGTGGTGGTGTTGGAGAATTAAAAAAAAAAAAAAAAATAGGGCTGGGGCTGTAGCTCGGTGGTAGAGCACTTCCCTAGCATGTGTGAGGCACTGGGTTTGATTCTCAGCACTGCACATAAATACAATAAAGGTCCATTGAAAACTAAAAAATAAAAATACTTTTAAAGGATCATATATATGTATATGTACACGCATATGTACATATGTGTGTGCATGTATATATACACACACACATACATATGTATAAAGAACACAGTTAAATAGTTACTAGGGAAGCATGGAGAGTGAGAAGCAGAGGCATTCACCAGCCCTCTGGAATGCACAGAGCTTTCTGGCTGCAGCTTGGGGCCTGCTAGCCTTCCCCATGAAGCCTGACTTCAGGGGAGAGGCCCTAAGCCTGGTAGTTGTGGCCATCAGATTGTTGCCCTTGAAGGCAGTTAAGATGGGGACATTGCCCAGCAACTGGTCTGGTTAAAAAGAAGCCCCCTTCTGGGACCCATCCTCAAGATTCCCTCCAAGAGGACAGAAGAGCCAGGAAGTGGGCCTCAGGGCTGTATGTCTTTCCATAGTCATGTTGGAGACATGATGTTGAACGAAGCCTGGCTATAGGAACTGGCCTAGATAAGCACCGAGCCACACCCTCAGGATTTTTTATTCTTTATTATCTTTTTTTTGGTATCAGGGATGAACCCAGGGGTACTTAACCAGTGAGTTACACGCTCAGCTCTTGCGCTCGCCTGGCATGCGTGCGGCCCGGGTTCGATCCTCAGCACCACATACCAACAAAGATGTTGTGTCCGCTGAGAACTAAAAAATAAATATTAAAAATTCTCTCTCCTCTCTCTCTCTCTCTCTCTCAAAAAAAATTTTTTTTAGTTGTGGATGGACACAATACATTTTTATTTTATTTAGTTTTTTTTATGTGGTGCTGGGTATTGAACCCAGTGCCTCATGTGTGCTAGGCAAATGCTATACCACTGCACCACAACCCCAGCCCAGCTCCTTTTATTTTTAAACAGGGCCTAACTAAGTTGCTGAGGTTGGCTTTGAACTTGTGATCATCCTGCCTCAGCCTCCTGAGTTGCTGGGATTACAGGCATGCATGGTTGCACCTAGTTTTATGGAGATATATACCAGGGATTGAACTCAGGGGCACTTGAATACTGAGACACATCCCCAGCCCTATTTTGTATTTTATTTAGAGATGGGGTCTCACTGAGTTGCCTAGCACCTTGCTTTTGCTGAGGCTAGCTCTGAAGTCTCAATCCACCTGCCCCAGCCTCCCAAGCCACTGGTTATCTTTAGAGATAGAGAAGATGCCAGGTTCTTTGAAAGGAAGGGTAACTTGTATTTTTTTTTTTTTTTAATGTGGTGCTGGGGGTCAGATCCAGGACTGGTGTATGTTGGGCAATGGCTCTACTACTGAGCTACCCACCCAACCCAAGAAGGATAATTTCATCTATATGAGCCTTGGGCAGTGAATTTTCTGTATCCTTGGCTGTGGAAGCTGACAGGCCCTGACAATGCTAAGCTTCCCCCTGCCATGGCTGAAGCTGTTTAATTCATCCTCTGTGACTGGGTGTGTGGCTCAGTGGTAACACTACCTCTTATGTATGAGGTTCTGAGCAAACAAAATTTCATCCTTTGAAAACTATACATAAAAACAACACCCAGAGCCAAGATGCAAAGCACCATATCCTCAACAATGGTTCAGGAAGAAGGTGAATGTGCTGAAAGGCTTTGTGTGCTGCATCTGTTGAAAGAACAAGCAAACAAATCCCAACTTCTTTACTCCACCCTGTCATGAGGTGTGCAGATTATTTCCCAGATGTCACTGGGATCCAGGGGCCGCAGTGAGCATCTGGGTGTGCTCATGTTTCATAAAGCAGAGAGAATCTTAAACATGTTCAGAATAAATGGTGATGATTTGGGGAGTTCCACCACCGACTTCTGTTGCCATGGTAACCCTGAGCAAGCCAGCTCTGGCCCGCATGTGCTGCAAACCCTGGGACAGCACCTACTCCCCACACTTTCCTGTTGCTGGAAGGTTTTCCCAGATGCTAGGGTCTGCCTCTCTGCCCTTCTCCCTCCTCCCTTCCCAGCATGGACTCTGTGAAACCTGCCAAAGCTCTGTCACCCCATGGGGCCATGGTAAACAGCTGAGGATGATCTTCGCACTTGGACATTAGTCCACTCACCAAGTGAGCACTGTGTGTGCTAAGTGCTGGGGGACCCAGAAGTATGTGAGCTGAGCTGGGTACAGTGGCCATGCCTGTGACTCCAATCTCTTGGGAGGCTGAGACAAGAGAGCCATAAATTCCAGGCTAGCCTCAGTAATCTACTAAAACCCTATTTTAAAATGTGACTCTCCTAGGAGGAGCTGATGTCTCCAGTGGTTTCCTGTCTTCTCTCTGCCTGTGTCCATGTAGGCTCCTGGACTGAGGTGGGGAGCATGAGATGATGGATCCCAGAGAACCTTGCCAGCTGCAACACTGGAGGCTAGCAAGTGTTTCTCTGACCTCCACATCATTTCATCCTTTATCCTATGAGACAAGACAATGCTGCCTGGCACCAGTCAAGCCCCTTCCCCAGGATGCATGTCCAGGCAGCCAGAAGCATCTTACTTGTGCTTGGCTCTGTGCTGAGGCCTGAGCCTACTGAAACTGGGGAGGAGTGGGGCAGGTGGGGTCTCCAGATTAGAACTTCCTGTGCTGGCCTCAGATCTGGGCTGGTGTGTAGGCCCCCGTTTTTCCCTTAGGACACATCAGGCATTTCTCTTGGAGGCATGTGGCAGACCCACTCTGGCCCTTTAGATCCAAGGGGGGAATATCTGGGAGATTCTGGGTCCTTCACAGGCTCCCAGGTGGGGTGGGGCAGTGCACTGGAACTTTGGGAAGAAGCTGGGACACAGACCTTTGGAACCCAGACATAAAACAACCTACCTTCCTTCCTTCTACTCTTTCTGTGCTAGGATCAAACACAGGGCCTTGTGCAAGCTGAGCAGAGCTCACCACTAACCTTTATCCCTACCCCTTCCTTCCTTCCCTCACCCCCTGGGCATCGCAGCCCAGCTGCCACCTGCTCAGGTTGCTCCTTCTGCCAGATGACATCAAACTCTTGGGAAAGATGGTTTGCTCTGCTTGGATCATGTGTCAGTTCCCTCAATAAATTCATCTTGTGAATGTAAATATGGTGGTTCCCCCTGAAGCCAAGGCTTGGAGAGTACTGCTTCTACAAAATTGGGTTCCCAAGGCCTGACTTGGTGGAGCACACCTGTAATCCCAGTGGCTGGGGAGGCTGAGGTAAGAGGATTGTAGGTTCAAAGCCATCCTCGGCAAAAGCGAGGCACTAAGCAACTCAGTGAGATCCTGTATCTAAATAAAATATAAAATAGGTCTAGGGATGTGGTTCAGTAGTCGCGTGCCCCTGAGTTTAATCCCTGTACCAAAAAGAAAAAAGAAAATTGGGTTCCCAGATCCTCCACTTTGGGTCCTGTCCTCCACCAACCTAGGTCACTTATAGACTTATATCAGCCAAGCATGCTGATAAACCTCTGTGTGTGTCCCATGTGACTGCATGGGTCTTGGGCCCCTTGCCTGGTGCCAGGGGATATGGATAACCTGGAGAGAGTAGTGGAAAGATGGCAGATGGCGCCAAAAAAGGAATGAGAAACAGGTGTCAGAGATATAAAAAATTAACGTTTAACTCCCTACCATCTCATGAGATGTGGACAATGAAGTGGGCAGTGACTTGAACAGGCATTCCTTGCCCCAGTCAAAAGCTTTGAGCTGCCATGGAAAGGAAGCTCCAGGGCTAGGAGCCTCCCTACAGGCCGCACTGTGTGTGGGAGGCATGGTGGGTGCCATGTGGGCTCTGAAGAGCTCCGGGGTGGCTGGAGATGCTTTGTCATCACAGGAAGCTGGTGCCAGCAACTTCAACTGAGATGTTAAAATAGGAAAATCTGCAAAACCTTGGGCTGAGTCAGGAGGAGTTAAACTGTACCTTACAAACTCATGCTCTATTTTTACTCTGAGAAAAATGTACTTTACCAATTTTGAAGGTGAGGAAAAAAATTTCTTCCCACTGAATAAAATATCAGTAAACACATAGCAGAGGCCAGCAGGGAGTGTGACCTAGACCTAAAATTGACTTCTTGCTCACTTTGCTTGGTGAATACATGTTAAAAGGCACAATGTAGGCAGCCTTCTCATGAGGGACATGAAAGACTGCACACACGCAGAGTGTATTCTTGAATGAGTTGTGTCCGCTATTTGGGCCCCTGAGACGTCACAGTCAAGGTTATGAGCATGCACATCACCTGTCCAATCTTTGCCTGCTGGTCATGTCTTCCTTTCACTTCTGCCCTATCATCAGGTGACCTCTAATCTGTTCTCTGTCCCTATAGTTCTTTTTTTTTTTTTTTTTTACGTGGTGCTGAGGATAGAACCCAGTGCCTCACATGTGCAAGGCAAGTGCTCTGCCACTAAGCTATAACCTCAGCTCTTTTTATTTTTTTTCCTTACTTCCTTCCACCCCACAACCCTGGGGATTGAACCCAGGGGCACTCTCCCACTGAGCTACATCCCCAGCTCTTTTCATTTTATTTATTATTTTCTTTTTTATTTATTTGTTCTTTTTAGTTATATATGACAGCAGAATGTATTCTGACATCATACATACATGGAGTAAAACTTCCCATTTTTGTGGTTGCCTATAATGTGGAGTTACACTGGTCATGTATTCATATTTGAACACAGGAAACTGAAGTCCTGTCTACTGGACATTCCCATCACCTCTTCCTTTCCCCTATTCCCCAAGTATTTTTAAAAATTTGAAACAGGATATAACTAAGTTGCCCAGGCTGACCTTGAATTTATAATCCTCCTACCTCAGCCTCCTAAATTACTGGGGTTACAGGTATGGCCATTGAACTGGGCGCTGAATTGCATTTTCTAGAATTTTACAGGACTGGAATTGCATAATGCGTACCCTTGTCTGCTGGCTCATTTTCTTGAATATTGATGTTTTGAGATTCATCCATGATGCTGTGTGAGTTCATGTTCCTTCCTTATTATTCCTGAACTGTATTCCATGGTATGGATGTTTGTTGATTCACTGTGAGAGAGAGAGAGAAAGTGTAGTGGTCCATTTTCAAAATACAGTATTTAGCTTTAAATGTAAAAGTACTAAGGATGGAAGAAAAGGGAAGAGGAAACAGAACAAATGGTTACCAGCCCTTAACATCTGGGTGTGACAGATCCACAGCCCCTTGACAAACAAAAGGTGAGGAGAAGGGGCTGGCCTGAGGGACAAAGGTAAACTTCATATATGGTGGCTTTCCAGAGAACAAAGGGAAGTAGGGACAGCTAAAGGTACATTTCTTTAAATAAACCAACAGGAGACAGCAAAACCTAGGCAGAGCTCCGCCCCTCTGGGCCGCAGGCTCCCAGGGAGAGTACTGTGGCCACTTAGGCCCTCTACCCATCCTGCTGGACCTTCCCACGGGGCCAGCTCCATCTTGAACTGTAAGCTCCAGGATGCAGGACTTTCAGTGCAGGTACCTAGCCCTATGCGGTCCTCAGTGCTGGCTCGCTGGTGCCCACTTTGGAAACAGACCCTCATTTACCTACTCAAACTACCTTTAAGTCTTTGTGGTAGGCTGGGGCATAGCTCAGTGACAAGATGCCTGCCTAACACGTATGAAGCCCTGGTCAATTCCCCATGCCCTCAAATTGACTTATAAAGATGACAAGGAAATAGGTGGGGAGCTGCTCATTGTGGCCACACCTGTAATTCCAGTGACTCAGGAGACTGAGGCAGGAGAGTCACAAGTTTCAGGCCAGCTTAGACAATTTAGCAAGGTTCTAAGTAACTTAACAGACCACAAAGAAGACGTGGCAGGTCTGAACAGCTGACTGAGCTGGACAGTGTTGATGTTAATGTTTTTTTAAAAAATTTTGATTCTCGAAACATGTTGATTTTTGTTTTTGTTTTTTTAAAAAAAATACACAACAGTGGAATGCATTACAATTCTTATTACACACACAGTGCACAATTTTTCGTCTCTCTATATAAAGTATGTTCACGCCAATTTATGCGATTATACATGTACTTCGTTTTTGTTTTGGCATTACAATTTTTTTAAATATATTTATTTTTTAGTTGTAGTTGGACACAATATCTATATTTTATTTATGTGGTGCTGAGGATCGAACCCAGGGCCTCGAACATGCTAGACGAGCGCTCTACTACTGAGCCACAACCCAGCCCCTGCATTACAATTCTTAATACACATATATACCACAATTTTTCTTATCTCTATTGGTATATAAGGTATGTTGATACCCAATTCAAGTCTTCATACATGTACTTTGTATAATGATGACCATCACATTTCACCATCCTTGCTAATCCTCTGCCCCTCCCTTTCCCTCCCACCCCTCTTCCCTATCTAGAATTAATCTAATCCTTCCATGTCCTCCCTCCCTATCCTACTATGAGTCACCCCGCTTTTTTGGTGCTGGAGATTGAACCCAGGGCCTTGTGCATGCAAGGCAAGCACTCTACCAACTGAGCTCTATCCCCAGCCCTGTTTTGCATTTAAAAAAATTTTTTTTATTAGTTTTTGATGGATCTTTAATTAATTAATTAATTAATTAATATATGGTGCTGAGAATCGAATCCAGTGCCTCACACATGCTAGGCAAGCGCTCCACCACTAAGCCACAACCCTAACCCTGTTTTTCATTTCTTATGTTGCCTTTTTTTCTTTCAGAGTTATAGATACGAGTTTATTAGAAGGAATAGGAAAGGGGAAGGGGTACACTCTCAAGGGAGAGGGCGGGTCCTCTCAGAGGACAGGAACCTGTGCCTTTCATCTTTCACACAGTGACCTTTTGTGTGTATGAGGGGTTGAACTCAGGATTAACCACTGAGACACATTCCAGCTCTTTTTTTTTTTTAAAGTTTTTTAATTTACTGACTTAAATTTTTTAGTTTAAGTCAGGCACTTGCTATTTTTCTGAGGCTGGCCTTGAACTGGAGATCTCTCTGCCTCAGCTTCTGGAGTGGCTGGGATCACAAGCATGGCCGTTTAGCAGGAAGGTGCATACTTTCCACGTGGTGGTTCCACTTGGGCAGGTCTACCAGGTAAGCAATGGACATTTTTCCAGCACTGGCATGCAGGAGCACCTGTCCCTCAGAATCTAGCACCTAGGATCAGAGGGAGCTGTTACCTTACCTACACCCCATTTACAAAGGCTGATCCTTTATTACAACTGCCTCTGAGGCTGCTACCTGGCTAAAGCCCAGCTCTTGACAAAACTGGGGGTGATTTTTTCTTTGAATGTAGCATCTTCCTCATGGATGGACACATCTCTTACAAGAAAATGGCAATAAGGTTTGAGAAGGGAACCCCTCCTTACCTTTTTGTTTTCTAAAAGAGATTTGGAACATTACAATTATACATAATAGTAGGGTTCATTTTGACATATTCATAAAGGCACATAACACTTTTTTTCATTTCAATCCCCCTGGACTACCTCCTTCTCTCTCTTCCTTGGTCTGTTACCCTTCCTCTACAATATTGGTCATTTATTCATTAATTGATGCATTATAGTTACATTTAAGATTGGAATGCACTGCGGTATATTCACACATGCACCTAGAATAATTTAGTCAATTTCATTCCCCTGCTTTTCCTTCCCGCCCTTCCTTTCTCCCCCTTGGTGTACTTCTACTGTACTAATCTCCCTTCTATTTTCAAGACCCCTCCCTTTTTTTATTTAGCTTCCGCTTATGAGAGAAAACATTTCACCCTTGACTTTGAGTCTCATCTTTCTTTTCTCAAAGCCAGACTCACCAAGTCTGGTGCTACATGTTGGGAATTTTGCCATGGGAGATGACTCAGTTAATTAGCAGGCTCCTGGGGTGTACACCTGGAAGCATGTTTCTTGCCAAAGCTGTTTAGGAAACCACACCTGGAGCTGTTGGCCAAGTGTGAAAAATATTGCTCACACTCGCTCAGGAACGCTAAATTTGGCTACCTGCTGGGGGCGGGGGATGCTCACCTGTTCTGCCACTGCCATGCCTGGTGTCCATGACCCTGTCCCTTTGATGACAGTGACACTAGGGGCAGAGGCCACTTGCTAACGACAGCCAAGGGCTTGGGAGGCTGACCAGAGAGATCAGCTCCTCATGCCTGTAATCCCAGAAGCTATGGAAGCTGAGACAGGAGGATCGCAAGTTTCAGGCCAGCCTCAGCAACTTAGAGTTATTGCCATTTTCTCGCTAAGCAACTTAGCGAGACCCTGTCTCAAAAAAAAAAAAAAAAATATATATATATATATATATATAAAGCTGGGGATGTGGCTCAGTGGCAAAGCGCCCCTGGGTACTCCCCCCGCCAAAATACAAATCCCGTGAACAGATTTAAAACGAGGGCCTCAGCCCGTTGCCGCGCGTGCTGAGGTGCGAGTCAGGTGGCCTCATTTGTGCGGCCCGCACACTCGGGAAGGTGCTCCGTCTGCCTCCCGCGAGACCTCTGCAGCAACTCGACCTCTGCGCGGCGCCTGCAGCGCAGCGCTCCCTGCACCTACCTGGGAGCCCGGAGTGAGCGCCTCTGCTGGCCCTTTGGGGTCGTCACGTGCAAGGACCGTGCACCTTCGGTCAGTCACCCGCACCACCCAGACAGCTACCAGATCCCGCCAAGACTCGCATCCGCCCTGCCCCCGCCGCCGTTTTTATATCCCGCCGGCGGGGCGGGGACACAGGCGCGGCGCGCTGACGTCAACCGCATGGGGCGGGGCCGTGCGACATCACGCTCGGTACCTCAGCATCTCTCGCCCGGTCCTCTCGCCTCCGCTCGGCCACCGGCCTCGCGGCCGCCCGCCGCCCACCCTCCGCCCTCCGCCCTCCGGCCGCGCCGCCGCCATGGTTCCGCGCCCGCCGCGCCGCGGCGCCGGGGGCCGCTGAGGCGCGGGCAGGATGGGCGAGGGCGGAGCAGGGCCCGAGCGCCAGCCCGAGCAACCCGGGCGCCCAGCGCGCGCCCGCCCGCGCCGCCGCGGGGATGCCCGCGCCCGCCGCCGCGCCCTGAGCGCCTTTGTCTGCCGCCCGCGCCCGCCGCACGCCTAGCTCGGCCCGGCCGGAGCATGGAGCCGGGCCGGCCGGCCTCCCCGCCGGGCCGCGGCGAGCCGGCGAGCGGGGCCGCGGAGTCGGGGGACCGTGCGCTCTGCGCGCCCTCCCGCCGCGGCCCGTGCCCAGCTCTCGAGCGCGCGGTGGGCGAGCGGCCACAGGGGCGTCCCGGCCCGTCCGCTGACCCCAGCTCCGCGCCGCCGCCACCTGGCGAGCCCGCGGCCGGCCTGGAGGACGACGCGCGCCTCCGCGCTGTGTTCGACGCCCTGGACGCGGATGGGGACGGCTTCGTCCGCATGGAGGACTTCGTCCAGTTCGCCACCGTCTACGGGGCAGAGCAGGTAACAGGCCGGCCTCGCTCAGCTCGGGTGGCGTTTCCTTTCTGGGCTGAGTTCCCCGGATCAGGACCTGCACCAGCAGCGTGCGTGCTGGGCCCCCGGTGCCCACCTTGGGCCGCTGGAAGGAGCACCGCAGAGGCCAGACCCTTAGCCGCCTGTTTGGAGCGCGGTGGCTGCTGTGCATGCTTGGCACTGGTCCTTCTAGATTTCGTCTTTTCTAGTCTGGGAGACAGCGCTTACTGAAGGAATAAAAAATGTTCCCTTCTGTACCTTCTGTGAGCAGTTTCGGGAAGGGAGGAATGGGAGCCCAAGGCCACGTGCCAAGTGTAGCAGAACTCCACCAGGGCCTTGTCCACCTTTGCGATAGGGGTGGGATGCTCAGCTGGATGCCAGGTGCGCACAGGGTCCCACGCACACCGCCTGTGACTGTGGGGACACTGATCTCAAGACTGAGCTCTTCCTGTCTCCCTCAGCACTTGCTGGAGTTCAGGTGGAGGTGACATCAGGCTGTGTGTGTTCTTAAGACATCAACCAGGAGACCAAGTTCACTTTTAAAGGTGTGCTCCAGTGCTAGGAAATCCCCAAAGTGCTGATCTGCTCATTTTCATGTTTCTTACACATGCAAACATTTGTTAAGTGGGTGTTCAAATACATATGGGTGTTGGAGCCAGGAGTCTTCAAGAGGTAAAATTGACACACTGCTGCTGAGGGTGTCAACCATAACTCTTTTTTTGGGGCGGGGTGGTACTGGGGATTGAACTCAGGGACACTCAACACTAAGCCACATCCCGACCCTATTTTTTATTTTATTTAGAGACAGTGTCTCACTGATTTGCTTAGCTGGTCCATTGCTGAGGCTGGTTTTGAACTCACCATCCTCCTGCCTCAGCCTCCTTATTCTCTGGGATTACAGTCGTGCCCCATCACCCAGCCCTGGCAACATTAAGAACTCAATCCCAGTGACTGTGGAGGCTGAGGGAGACCATCGTGAATTCAAACCCAGCCTCAGCAATTTAGTGAGGCCCTAAGCAATTCAGTGAGACCCTGTCTTCAATAAAATATTAAAAAGGGCTGGGGTTGTGGCTCAGTGGTTAAGCACCCCTGGGTTCAATCCCTGGTACCAAAAACATAAACAACAACAAAAAAGAACTAAAAAGAAACTCTTAAGGGACCCATGTATCCTTCCCTTTACCCCAGTACCGACAGTACCATTGAGGCCTACAACCTCCTGCACATCAGTATGGAGGTCGGCCAGGTGCTCACCTGCTTAACTCTGGGCTGCCCTATACTGTTCGGGTGGGTCTAGTTGGCAGAAATGTGTCACTGATGACTTTCTGTGGAGGTAGCTGAATTGTGGTTGCTGGTCCAGGTTCTTTTAAGGCCTTTCCCTTTTGCCACTGGTGATGTGTCTTTCCCCAAACTTCCTCTTGCTTCCTTAACACAGAAGTGTCAGGCCAGCTGCACATCTGCTTTTCTTTACCTGACTGCCCATTTGTGTTTTCACTGAATAGGTGCCATGGTTCTCCAAGGTGGGAACTGGGCAAGCAGGATTCATCCCCACTTTGCAGCTCACATGCTTGGAAGCCCAGAAGGCTATGTAGCTCTCCCAGAGACCCACAGATAGTGCTAGAGCAGGGAAAAAACTAGGTCTATTGGCTCTTCACCCATAGCTGGCTTCTTAGGTGTGGTGGCTCAGAATATGTTCTGCCAAGTTTCATCATACTGACTTCTGTGAAATTCTCTTTAGAAGCATTTTTTTTTTTTCATGATCTTCCCAGCTGATCTTGTTGGAACAAATTTTGGATTTCTGTTTGGGACTGAGCTTGTAATCACAAAGTAGAAATGGGTCAGAATTCTTTGCTTGATGGTTCTTGGTGGAACCTGAAGAGGGGGTGAGTGCGTCTCAGCACTTGGTGGGTTGGGAGTGTGGAGGGGATCTTGTGGTGTGGTCTTCTGTCTGTTCTCTCACTGCTTATAAGAAGCAGTACAGGCTGATTTAGGTGCCCAGAACTGGATAAGTTTTCAGGGTGGTGGTGAGAAGCTCTCCATTCCTTTGAGCTATCTTAGTTACTATTTTGGATCAGATAATGTACAGTGTAATGAGAGGTTGTTTTTTGTATCTGTGCATTACCACTCAGGTTTCCTTTTTTTTTTTTTCCCAGTCCCAAGTCAGAAGACATTATAGAGGAGCAAAGACCAGAAATATTTGTTAGTGGAATAGTTTAGAGAAAAGTAGGAGTGGTACCCCTCATGATAGATATCTTTTTTTTTTTTTTTAATGATTAGACCTTTATTTTATTCATTTATTTATATGTGGTGCTGAGGATTGAATCCAGTGCCTCACACATGTTAGGCAAGCGCTCTACCACTGAGCCACAACCTCAGCCCATGATAGATATCTTGAGATCTATTTATTTATTTATTTGGTGCTTGGAATTGAACCCAGAGTTACTTTACCATTGAGCTGTGTCCTTCTTTTTTTTCCCCTAAGTTTTGGGACAGAGTCTCACTAAGTTGCTGAGAGATTTACTAAATTGCTGAGGCTGGCCTCAAACTTGCAATCCTCCTGCCTCAGCCTCTTGAATTGCTAGAACTACAGGCATGTACCACCAAACCTAGTTTACTTAAAAACTCTCTTTTTTTGGTACCAGGGATTGAATTCAGGGTCACTCAACCACTGAGCCACACCCCCAGCCCTATTTTGTATTTTATTTAGAGACAGGGTCTTACTGAGTTGCTTGGCGCCTTGCTTTTGCTGAGGCTAGCTTTGAACCCATGGTCCTACTGCCTCAGCCTCCAGAGTCATTGGGACTGCAGGCATGCACTACTGTGCCCAGTTTAAAAACTTTTAAAAATGGAAACACATGCTAAATTAGACAGAATAGTTTAGTGAGCTCCAAGCCTTTGCTTAGTCTCCACAGTTTCAGCAATCTGGCTTTATCTATAAACTCTTTCTTCTCCCTTTTTTCGGTACTGGGGATTGAACCCAGTGGCACTTTACCACCAAGCTACTTCCCCAGCCCTTTTAATTTTTATTTTGAGACAGGGCTTGCTAAGTTTTTAAGGCTTTCCTTGAACTTGGCATCATCCTGCTTCAACCTCCCAAGTCACTGGGAGGAAAGGCATGTGCTGCTTTGCCCAGTTCCTCCCCTGTTTTGTTTTGTTTTTTAATTTTTAATTTTTGGTACAGGGGATTGAACCCAGGGGAGCTTAACCACTGAGCACACTTCCAGCCCTTTTTTGTATTTTACTTAGAGACAGGGTCTTGCTGAGTTGCTCAAGGCCTCACTAATTTGCTAGGGCTGGCTTTGAACTCACAATCCTGCCTCAGCCTCCTGAGTCACTGGGTGGGCACCAATGCGCCCAGGACCTCCCTGTATTTTTGAAGCAGATTCCTGACATCATGTAGTTGCATCCATAAATACTTCAGTATATATATCTAAAAGATAAGGGTTCTTTTTTAAAGGTTCATCACTTTTCTAAATCCCTAGGGACAGTTCAGATAAGCCAGATAATAACAGTAAAGACCATAAATTTCTGTACTTTCTACCTTAGGATTTCAAAATACTGACTGTGAGACTCCTAGGCCAATCACATTATTGTCTTTGATGGTAGCAACTCGATTATCTTGGATTTTGTCTAATTTTCAGAGGCAGCATGTCCAGTGTCTTTTGTGTAGCCTGTTTATGAAGGCAGGATTGTAAATTATTTAAGTGGGTTATCTGAATCTTTAATCGGAGTGGCTCCCATTTATAATACAGACAGCTGCCTTGTCCCTCTTTCTGAGCAGCAGCAGGGCGTTTGGGTCTCCTTATTTCAGCTGGTGGATCAAGTGTGGTGTAACATGATCCAGTGTTAGGTTTGTGTAGAGATAAAAGGGGGAAAGAGCCACAGGGGAGGGTTATGGTTGCATGTTGAAGCCAGGATTTATAGTCAGATGTGCCTGGGAAGTGGGTGTGAAGTTCAAGGCATTGACTTCTCTGAAGGTTCCTCATTGACAGGAGCCCTCACACTGAGGGGGCTGATGCTTTGATAATGACCACCAACCTGTCATGCAGTGGAGGTCCTAATGTGAAATCTGCGTGTGGGGAGGGATTGGTTCCTTTCTGTTCTGCCTTCTGAAAGGAATTAGTTATAACCCTAAAGACCTTCTTCACATTTGATTTTTATTCTCACTTAACCTATTGCATTTTAGTAGTCACTGATTCTTCTCAGAAAACTGCCACTGAGTGCTGAGCACCCTTCAGTAATCTTGGTGAGTATTGCCTATCCTCCTCAGTGCTTGCAGGAATGGGCTGGTGAAGGAGTGTCCACCTGCTGGTCTCCTGTTTCCCATTCTTGCACCCCTGCCAGTGGGCAGTTGGCAATTCCTGGGGATACTGGACTGTGCCTTTTGTTGCTTCAGTGTTCTTTCTAGTCTCTACCCTGACTTTGGACTTGAGTGTGAGTGTGTGAATGAGAGTATGTGTGTGTGGACTAGGCTGTGAGTGGAAGTGAAGTATATGAACTTTTGTGGGCCAGCAGGTGTGTATAGCTCTGGGTCTGGGTGTCGATAGAATTACAGAATTGCCAAGGGGCAGTTGAAGTTCCTGATTGGGCTTGGGTTATGGGGCATTGTTTGTGTCTCAAAAAATGCCTTTCTATGGCCAGGCCCAGTGACATATTCCTGAAATCTGAGACTTGGGAGGCTGAGGCAAAAGGATGGTAAGTTCAAGGCCAGCCTGGGCAACTCAGTGAGACCTTGTCTCAAAATAAAAAATAAAAAGGGGCCGGGATTGTGACTCAGTTGTAGAGTGCTTGCCTAGCATATGTAAGGCACTGGGTTTGATTCTCAGCACCACATATAAATAAATAAAATATAAGTCCATTGATAACTAAAAAATTAAAAATAAATAAATATATAAAAAGGTGTGGGGTTGGGCTCAAGCCCCATTACTGTAGGTACATGCATGCATGCACACACAGACACAAACTAGTACTGGAGTGTGGCTCTGTGGTAGAGCTCTTGCCCAGCATGCACAAGGCCCTGGGTTTGATCTCCAAAAGCTGAACAATACCAGTAAATTAAGAAAAAACAAGGATTGCTTGTAATCCTATCACCCAGAGATAGCTACTTACACATTAATATGTAAATTAAGATGCATATAACGTGTTTCATGTTACAAAAAAACGATGTGATTCCCATGGCTGTTGCTTTGAATCTGCTGCTGCTTTTTTTTTTTTTTTTTTTTTGGTAATGGATATTAAACCTAGGGCCTTGCACGTGCTAGGCAAGTGCTCTACCACTGAGCTACATTCATAGCCTTTTTTGTTTTATTAGGTACTGGGGATTGAACTCAGGGGCACTTGATCACTGAGCCACATCCCCAGCCCTACTTTTTGTATTTTATTTAGAGACAGGGTCTCACTGAGTTGCTTAACACCTTGCCATTGCTGAGGCTGACTTTGAATTCTCTATCCTTCTGTCTCAGCTTCCCAAGCCACTGGGATTATAGGCATGTACCACTGTGCCTGGCTTTATTTTATTTTTTTTACATAGGGGCTCATTAAATTGCTGAGGCTGACCTTGAACTTGGATCCTCCTCCCTCAGCTTCTGAATAGTTGGGGTTATAGGTGTTGTGCTACCAAGCCAAGTTTGAATCGGCTTTTGTGTTTGATTTTTATTATCAATTCAGAATATGTACTTGGCTGGGAGTGGTGGCACCCACCTATAGTCCCAGAGGCTCTGGAGGCTGAGGCAGGAGGATTGTGAGTTCAAAGCCAGCCTCAGCAGCAGCGGTGCTAAGCAACTCAGTGAGACCCTGTCTCTAAATGAAATACAAAAAGGGCTGGGGATGTGGCTCAGTGCTTAAGTGCCCCTGGATTCAATCCCCAGTACCCCCCCCCCCCAAACAAACAAACAAACAGAGTGTATACTTGAATATCAATTCAGACATATACTTTAATGGAAGCCTAAGCTTTACTTGTCCCTAGGAAGATTCAGAATTATCTGTTAAGGACTATTGCAGTTTACAATCCAATTTACAGAAAGAGATTGTAGACAGTGCTATAAAGGGCACCAAACTCATGACTTGCTTCCCTTCCACATGCTCATTTTGTTTAAAGTCCAGAAACAATCTGAAATACCTGACAAGAGGTTTAGATGCCCCTTAAAATTATTGTGTAATCCTTGAAGGTGATAATTACAGAGACTCTAGCCTCATTGACTGGCACTCACCAGTTAATACAGCAGTGTGCTAAACTGATGGAATGTATACAATGTGAAAATCATGCATGTGACAAGTCTTGAAGGAATGCTTGTGTCTTAAGCTCTGAAGATAAAACATTTGCATGTTTTTGCTTTGACTTAATTAAGGTTTCTGTTGATACACAGAGCACATCTAGAGAAACTCAGATTTTCCAGTAAATTAAAGAATTATATAGAACATCAAATTAGCATGTACAGATGATTATTGAAGACAGTGTTAATTTTTATTGATTAAATTTTAGGGGCGGAGGCTGTGATACTAGTTTCAGACTGGTCTTAAACTTGTGATCCTCTTGCCTCAGCTTCTCTAGTTGCTGGGATTACAGGCATGCATCACTGTTCCTGGCTTTGATTTTGATGATTTTTTAACAAACTTTTACATAAGTTGTCTAAAGGTGCCTAGAGCTGTTCATGCCCACTGCCCCTTTGCAGCAGGATTTCTCAATGTCTGTGAGCATTTACCTTTTGGCCTAGCAATATCATGCCTAGTAACCTACTCTGAAGATGTACCACCATAGCATTATCTGTGCTGTAAAACATTGAAGCCATCTAGATGTTCATCCAGGTCTCATGGTCGAGAACTTGCAGCTGTAGAGAATAGGAAGGGCCTTCGTGTAAACTGGGAGGAGGTAAGGATACAGTAAGTGACAAGGGAGTACACATTAGGGCATCTTTGTGGGAGCAAAGAGTGGGGATCACGATTCCCAGAGACAGCATAGATGGCAGACATTGGGCGGATGTTTAACAGGAGCCTTTCAGTGGAAGTGGAAGGGAACTGTGCACTTAAAAATGGTTCACACCACCAGTTAAAGACAAGACAAGAGAGTGGAGGCCAAGCCTCTGTGGTTAGGCCCGAGTGCTGGGGCACAGGAGGCTGGGATGTGCAAGAAGCCATAGCTTGTGACCCCGATGCCCCAGACAAGGCCTCTCTTTTCCTTGATACCCACTTCTGATCCTGACCTGCCCAAGGCAGTGGTCACCCCAGGAGGGCCATGTAGATGTCCATCCAAGTGAGGCCAGACTAAGGAAAAAAATTAGGAGGAAAGAATGTGAAATAAGAAAGAAGAGGAAATAGTTCATTTGCTTCTTTTTGGAAAATGAAATAGGAAGAGTACCAGGCCTTGGCACTGAAATCCCAGCGACGCAGGAGACTGAGGCACTCAGATCACAAGTTCAAAATCAGCCACCGTAATTTAGTGAGGCCCTAAGCAACTTTGTGAGGCCTTGTCACAAAATAAAAAAGTGATGGAGTATCCCTGAGTTCAATCCCTGGGGGTGGGGGAGGAAAGAAACATAGACAGGATAGACTAGAAACTTAATTCAAAAAGGTAACATCTGAGTACTTAGGGGAACAGTGTATGGGGTTTGGATATGAATGAAATTCTCTTTGAGAATACTTTTTTTTTTTTACATAATTTTGGGTTTTGATCCATGCAAATACTCTACCTATTCAAAACTAATTCAAAATACAATGATAGGGAAAAAAATCTAAAAGTGAATTAAAATAGAAACAAATGAACCTAAACGTTTATTGAATTAGTAACATATGACCCATAGTTTAAAGTAATTTAGGCAACTTGGATATAGTACTTTAGGATTAGTAGAATACATTCAAAAGAACACAAAGAAACTTGCTACACAGTAGTTTGTTGTTGATAGCCATGTCAGGTAGTGAACCTAAAATTCTTTCCCATATGTTTTAGGGTAGAGAAGGTAATAAACATTTGATTCTGGGAACTAGGGTTCCCTGGAGAAAGAAGATAAAAATGTGGTATGGAAAAAATGAGGAAGAACCTTGTGGTCTTGAGATTTAAATTGGAGGTATCAGTATCAGTTATGATAAAAATATTGAAAGTCCAGGAGCAGTGACACCTACCTGTTCTCCAGGTGATGTGTACCAAAAATTATTTCTCTTAAGGGGTCCAGGGAGCCTTAGAGAAATAAATAAATAAATGACTTATTCTAGGCTCTGAGCAGGCAAGTGTGAATTTTCTTTTCTTTTTTTTTAATATTTATTTTTTAGTTTTAGGTGGACACAATATCTTTATTTTTATTTTTATGTGGTGCTGAGAATTGAACCCAGTGCCTCATGCACATTTGAGCCACATCCCCAGCCCCAAGTGTGAATTTTCTTGTAGCAGAAAACAAAAAAGTGATCAGAAATTGATGGGGGACATATCAACAAAAGAGCCACTTAGAGGAGTTCCCTTGGCCAAACTGAGGCATTTTGAGCATCAAAAAACATTGAGTGTGATACCACTTACCTGTAATCTCAGTTACTCAGGAGACAGAGGCAATAGGATTGGAAGTTTTGAGCCCAGACTGGGCAATTTAGCAAGACTCTAAGCAGCTTAGCTAAACCCTTCTTTTTGTTCTTGTTCTTGTTCTTCTTGTTCTTGTTCTTGTTCTTCTTCTTTCCTTTTCTTCTTTTCCTTCCTTCCTTCCTTTTCCTTCCTCCTTCCTTCTTTTTTCTTCTTCTTTTTTCTTCTTTTCCCTTTCGTGGTGCTGGGGATTGAACCCAGGGCCTTGTGCATGTGAGGCAAGCACTTTACCAACTGAGCTATATCCTCAGCTGAGAGACCTCATCTTAAAGTAAAAAATAAAAAGCTGGGATGCAGTTCCCATTACTGCAATAAATAAGTGAAATCAATAAAAATAATAACCCATTACAGGTTAACATAAATGGCATTTGTATGAAACATGACTGCTTCTAAAATAAAATTGGTGGGGAGAGCAACCTTGTTTCACATTTATGCAGTCTGAGGAGAGCTGCACCTTGCCTGATTCTGCAGGCCATCTGCTGTGTCATAGAGCTCCTGAAAGTTGCTGCACATTTGTGAGAGTAAGCAGAAGAGGAAGCAGAGTGTTCTAGAATGTCACAAAATTCATTTTGGTCTTGCAGGACCTCCTCTCCCCCACACCAGACACCAGGGTCCGCAGGAGTCATTGCACCCCATGTTGGGCTTGCCAGAGTGATTCGTAGGCTTGGCTGTAGCAGTGGCTGGAGGCCATCAGGGCCCTGTGATGCTGCTGCTCCTGGTCTTCATCTGCTGGTGGAGAGCTCCTTCTGTGTGCTCAGGCATGGTTGGCCTTCAGCCCAAGTCCTGTTCTGTGCTGTTCTTTTCCCTCACTCTGCTGAATTCATCCAGGCATCAGTGCCTCAAGGCACTCACTTCTGCTATTGCCTCAAGGCCTCCAGGCTGCAGAGAGACTCTCTCTAGCCACACAGAGGCCTGCAACCTTGGTGCTCACACCTCCCTTGGTTTTCTCCAGCCTCAATTTGCCATGCTCTTTTTGTACTTGGGGTGATTTAAGTCCCTCCAGTGAGGTAGTGTGCAGCACCCCATTCAGCAGGCTGCACCTGCTCCACCCTCCTCCACTCCCAGATACTCTTGGCCCTCTCTCTGAATGTTCTTTGCATTTGTCCTCCGTTTTAGATTTCTGTCAGCTTGTTCTGTGGAAGGCACACCCACTTACTCCCTTCTGTCCATTCTTTCATTGGAGTTAATTGTAATTTTGGTTATATAGCATTCTGTTTATCCAGTTTTGATTGCTAATATTGCTCATGGTCAACTCATGGAATGTGCTGTGATCACTTCTCTTCTAGCACAACCTTTCGCTTTTCCTGTAGTTAGTAATCACCTGTTTTCTTGGTTGGTTTTCTTTTCCAGCCTCTGCTTGGGGTTGGGTCAACTTGTGTTCCTGGACTCCTCCATTATTGTGCTGTCCTCTCTTCCAGGTAGGGATTCCCATCTACCCCTCTGGCCCTGTCATCCTGCCTTGGGAGCACCTTTGGTTGTGCTGACTCTGTTCTGTAGGGTAGAACAGCCACTGCCTGGGGAGACTGGGAGGACCTTGTGTAGATGCTAGGTGATGCCTGCTGCCTGCCCTGTTTGCTGATCCTGGCTGGGCCTGTGGTTTTGTGCTGGTCACTTCCATGTGCAATGCCTACTTGTCCCTTCCTGTTTATTTTCCAGAATGTTGGTGTCTCTTTGGTGTTATTTTCCAGGGGGTTTTCAGAAGGGCATGAAGGTATCTGTCTGAGCACATCCCCTTCAGCTGTGCCTAAGCCCTTCCCTATGTCCCACATGACCACCTGTCACACTGAGCTTGGCACTTGTATCTTTTCCTCATTATTTCTCCAAGGCCCACTCATGTAAGTAGAGTAGGTGCTGTAAGCGGCACAAGCTGGGAACATGCAGGCAGTGGCACTCTTCTGCGCTACCTTAGCTTCTCGCCTGAAGGTGGTCTTCATGAAACCTTTCAGCACGTGATTTCTAAGTCATTTCTTTGTTGTTTTTGTGTGAACATTTCCATAGTGACAAAGTCCACATGGGTGCATTAGTTTTTGTAGCTCTAGGATATCCCAGTTTTGTTAGGCAGTTGTGTTTTTGTTAGGAACATTGCCCTGCACCTCTGACTATGGTTGCTCTTCCTAGCTATGGCAGAACCCAGTTTTCATGTTGTGACATCCAGGCTGTCTTGGACCTTGGAACTGCAGCTGCTTGAATGAGAAGTCAGGGTTTTTGAGCATTTCAGAGCATTCTTTTTGGCACTGGGGATTGAGGCTGGGGGTGCTATATAGCTCCAGCCCTTTTTAATTTATATATATATATATATATATATATATATGTATATATATATTTAAGTAATATTTTTTTGAGAGAGAGAGAGAGAGAGAGAATTTTTAATATTTATTTTTTAGTTCTCGGCGGACACAACGTCTTTGTTTGTATGTGGTGCTGAGGATCGAACCCGGGCCGCATGCATGCCAGGCGAGCGCGCTACCGCTTGAGCCACGTCCCCAGCCCAGTAATATTTTTTTTAGTGGTAGTTGGACACAATACCTTTATTGTATTTATTTATTTTTATGTGGTGCTGAATATTGAACCCAGGACCTTGCATGTGTGAGGCGAGTGCTCTACTGCTGAGCCACAACCCCAACCCCTTACTTATTTATTTTTATGTGGTATTGAGGATTGAACCCAGTGCCTAACAGGTGCTAGGCAAATAATCTATTACTAAGCTACAACCCCAGCCCTTATTTTCTGTTTTGAGTCAAGGTCTCTCTGTTTGAATTGATTGAATCAATTGATTGAATCCAGGGCTTGGTGCATTCTAGGAAGCACTCTGCCACTGAGCAACATCCACAGCCCTGCTCAGCAAGTGTTTTTGGTGAGCACCTTTTGAGTACCTTTCCTGTGTTGGGCAGTGTTAAAGGTGGGAGGAGTAGAGTGAGTAGGACTGTCCACTGCAAACTACTGCAGACAGTGAGGGCAAAAGTGGAGGTTGTTCAAGGCCGCTTGACTGTGGACAACCTACTTTCTCTGGAAAGATCCCAGAAAAGAGCTATTCTTTTCTTCTTTGAAGTAACTTCTTAACTGACATCCTGAAGCTAAGGAACGTTAGTGAGGCAGAGGAAGGGACCTTCCAGGGGGAGGCGTAGCCTGTGGGGAGGCTGCACGGAGAAGAGGGTCACTTTGGAAGAAAGGATAGAGAGCCTGCAGGAGGTGTGGCAGACCAAGGCTGCAGGTCTCTTTCCAGAGTGTCTAGAATGCACTAGAGTTTAAGTAGAAGAGGGGAATTAGTAAGAAGTAGGGTTTCAAAAGGTGGCTCAGTTTGGAGAGTACAGGAGTGGATGAGGGAGATGTTCAGGAAGGCAGAGGGACAGAATGACAGGGTAGGCTCAGACTGGTCTAGGGGAGACCACTGAGGGTGGGACTCCGGGCAGGGGGAACAGGGCAGTGACTGTGGGAAGGAGGACATATTCTGGGAAATCCAGGGCCATTTGTGCCCAGGAGAGAGCGCTAGGCTGGAGGGTATGGTTGAGAGTGCAGTGGTAGGAACAGAGGAGTGGGGCACGTGCATCCCTTCACGTGGGGACACCTGTGTTAGGTGCACGTGCACAGTGCTCTGGGATCCAGCAGCATGCTGCTTCCACAGGCTGCAGAAGCCTCCTCCCTGCCATGTGCCTGTGTTTTTTTCCCTTGGTCAAGTCACATTTAATATTATTATTTGGTTACCAGGGATTGCACTCATGGGCACTTGACCATTGAGCCACACCCCTAGCCCATTTTATTTTTTTAATTTTGAGATAGGGTCTTGCTAAGTTGCTTAGGGCCTCACTAAGTTGCTGAGGCTGGCTTTGAACTTGTGATCCTCTTGCCTCAGCCTCCTGAGCCATGGGATTATAGGAAGGCACCATCACACCTGGCTTACATTTAAGATTAAGAGAAAAAAGTCCACCTGCTAGGAATCTCTTATGTCTGTTTTTGTATGTGAGCAGCACATTCAGTAAATGTGCTTCATTTCTTAAATACAGACAAGCTGCAAAACATTATTTGTCACATTTACCTGATGCCATTATTGGCCAACAATCTGCTCTATGATTTGGTGATTTTTTTTAACAATATCTTTATTTTTATTGGTTTTTATGTGGTGCTGAGGATCGAACCCAGTACCTCACACATGCGAGGCAAACACTCTACCACTGAGCCTCAACCCCAGCCCCCCTTTTTTTTAATTGTAAATGGACACAATATCTTTATTTATTATATATTTTTATGTGGTGCTGGGGATCGAACTCAATGTCTCACTGGTGCAAGGCAAGAGTTCTACCACTGAGCCATAGTCCAAGCCCCAGACCTGGTGATCTTGTGGACAGTTTCAGAAATTGGGAGCATTGAGCATGTTTCTGCATGGAGTCTCAGCTTCTCTTTTTTACTGAAGATGCACTGTAAGTGGCTTATGAAGCTTGGATGGCACATGGGGATGAAAGTGCTTTCTTCCGAAGTCAGGAGCACAGGGAGAGGCCAGTCTACAGTGTGTCCTACCCTGCTCAGGAGCAATGCTGAGCCCAGGAGGCTACTTCTGCTCCATCCTGCTTTTGGGGTATGGATCTGCCATGGATGTTTTGGGCCTGGCTAGCGGGCACCTAAAAGTCTGAGGGATGTTCTCTTAACTGAAAGAGGTCCGTAGCATGTGGCTAGGGACCTGTTGACCCTTGGAAGGTCAGAGGTATGTCTTCCTCTCAGAGACAGCCAGGAGACACGAATTCTCCTGGTTGCTGGACAGTAGGCTCATTCTTGACGAGGGTGTGTGGAAATCCTGGGTGAGGACTGGGAGGACTAGGAGGTTCATTGCCCTTGATGGTGGGGAACAAGTCAGTAGAGGTGGCCACCCCTGGCTGCAGTGGTGGCTCTCGCTCCTCATCCCCTTTCTGCGATCCTAGAGGGCCAGAGGGCTCCATTTGTCTTCAGATGCATTCCTCATAATCAGTACCTGCTTGTCCTGGTAACTCTCATTTGTCTTTTCATAAAACCAGTCTGAGGCCCTAGTTGAGTGCTCCCCAGACACCATTAGTGAGACATTGCTGGGGGTAGACTCACCTCCCCAACCTACCCTTCAACCCATTGTTGATTATTTAAAGGCTGCACATAGGCAAATGATGAAAATAAATTATTTGTAATACTCTGTAGTGATAATCCCTGTGCTTGGTACTTTGTAACTTGTCCTACAGACTGATCTGCATTCATGATCCCTCATGTGCTCTGGGGCTAGCTTGCAGCTGGTGCTAGCCTTCCTGGGCTAGAGCCCCAAGCCCTGTGCTGCTCCTGAGCATGTATGCATTCCTACAGTGGGCATCTTCCTGTCTTCCTCCCTCCATGTGAGGACACAGCCCTTGGGTGGGCCATAAGCTCTCTGCTTGGCGCTTTCTGTAAAAGTTATGTGGGGTGTCGTGAGTGTGGGGATGGTGGCTGGAGCTGCAGCTCTGATGGAGGCCTATGGTTCTTTGGTTCAGTGGAGCCCTCCGTGGCCTGGGCCTTTACTCATCTTTCTGAGCTGGAAGTTCTTAGCACCCAGGGCATTAAGACAACTGCAAGGCCTGTGAAATAGCACTGGGCTTTTTTCCTCTTAAGTCTCAAATGGGTGGTGCTGGTGAGGTCTGAGGATTTTCCGCTGGTCTGCACCCAGTCCAGAGCAGTACTGCTTACCCTGGACGAATGACTCAAGGTGCTTTTAGACTTGAGGGGCCCAGCTGTGGCCTCATCATTTCATCATACCTGGCTGGGGGCAGTTGGGTAGAGAGCAGTCTCTAGGGTAACTTCCCTTCAGTGAGGTGGCCATCTTGACTCTGGAGGAAAACCCTTGCAGTTCCCAAAGCAGTGGGATTGCTTGGACTTGGCAGTGTTGGGGGCCGCTCTGTGTGATGTGGGGCTGGCCCTGTAGAGCAGAGGCTCCTTAGGGGCAGGCAGCTCTGAGAAGGCCAGGGAGATGCTTGCTGAGAAGAGGCCGAGGTTTGATCCTGACCTGTGGGACCTAAAGCCCACAGCTCTGCGGTTGGGGCTGCCTGCTGGGGACAGCCCCGACAGCCTGGCCTGCAGGTAGGAGAGGTGCCACTGACTTTTGTTGCTGAACTGGGTGAGCAGGTGGGTCCTGTTCCCAGCTCCAATTGTACTCTAGGGACAACATCCCTATGGCATTATCCTGTCAGGTGAGGCTCCCTGGCTGGGTGCTGCCTGCTGCCCAGCTCAGGCCCAGCCCAGGCCCAGCCCAGGTGAAGCATCTTCAGCAGAAAATTTGGGGCATGCTTGGTGGGTGCATGGGCTGTGATTTGGAGAAGCTTTTTTTTTCTTCTCAGTCTGGAGCCTTTTCTTTCTGATAAAGGGTGTCATTGTTTCAAAAGGAGCAGAAGGTTGGCTGGGGAACAGGGTGGACTCCGCCCTGTTTTTCTGCTGTTGCTCTTTCTGCTCACCCCTCAGGACTGAGCCGCCTCAAGCCCTTCGTGGGTTTCGCCACTGGGAGGAGCAGTCTTGAGAGAGTAGGTAGAGAAGAATTGATTTTCTGTGAAGGGGTGGTAGCATTTGCTGGGCAGTCCTGAAGCAGAGAAGTGATCTCAGAAGGAATTTTGCATCCTTGCTTGATCTCAGGTAGCATGTGAGTGGCCCCTGTGGGCAGGAGGTCAGGATCTTCCTGCTCCCTGCCAGGTGGTCATTGAGCAAAAAGGGCAGCAGGCTATCATCTTTTTTTGGGGGGGTGCAGTTCCTGGGAGTCGAAAGTCACTCTGCAAGCTCTCTCCCTGCTCCACCCACACTCTCAACCCTTCTTTCTTTCTCATGTGTTTACAAAGTTGTTTTCATTGTGGTGTTACTTGGGTTGCTTTACTAAAATCCAGGAAAAACAAATCCAAAGTTCTCTTGCTGTTGTAGATGAAAAGCCCTTTCATGAGAAGGTTTGTCACTATCAGCACAGCTGCCCCTGTCCCTGATGACACAGCTCTCCTTGGATGGTGAAGAGAAAGAGAGCATGAAGTAGCTGGACATGTCCACCTTGTGCCTAACTTTTTCTTTTAATATATATTTTTTTAGTTGTAATTGGACACAATACCTTTATTTTGTTTGTTTTTATGTGGTGCTGAGGATTGAACCCAGGGCCTTGCATGTGCTAGGTGAGTGCTGTACCACTGAGCTACAACTTCATGCCCTGTGCCTAACTTATTTTTTTTATTTGATCTTTTTTTTTTTTTTTTAGTTGTTGATAGATCTTTATTTTATTTATTTATATTTGGTGCTGCGAATCAAACCCGTTTAGCCCCAGCCCCTGTGCCTAACTTTTAAGCCTCCTTCTGGGAGCCCTCCTTGGGACCTTTCTACATTTCTGCAGAAGCATCAGTTAGGTTCAGTCAGTAGTAGGTGCTAGCTCTCCTAGGCTAAGAGTCCTACAGGGGAATCTCTGAGCATTTACACTGTGTGAATCAAAAACCACTTCTCTTTGGTTAGCTGCTGCCTTTCATATAATAACAAGAAACTTAAAAAGGAAAATAAGAGGGGCTGGGGCTGGGGCTGGGGCTCAGTGGAAGTGCATTTGCCTGGCATGTGTGAGGCACTGGGTTCAATTCTCAGTACCGCGCATAAATAAATGAAATAAAGGTCTATCAACAACTAAAAAAACAAAAACAAAGAATGATGGAGAAAATTAAAATTCTGTCTAGCATTGTTAATCTCTTCAGCCTTCTAGCTTTTAAATTATTTATTTATGACAAAACCAGAGTCATAATTAATTTACAGCTTTACCCTAGTTTAAATCAATTGTGAGTACCTCTCGACATCAGTATCTTTACTTCTTTTCTTTTTTTAGGGGGAGTTACTGGGGACACTTAGCCACTGAGCCATATCCCCAGCCCTATTTTGTGTTTTATGTAGAGACAGGATCTCATTGAGTTGCTTAGTACCTCACTTTTTCTGATGCTGGCTTTGAACTTGGAATCCTCAGCCTCTCAAGCCGCTGGGATTATGGGTGTGCGCCACTGTGCCCGGCTGCCAGTATCTTTTTTTCTGTCCAACAATTTTAATGGCCAGAGAGTTTCTCCATTACATGAACAGACATGCTAGAATGTATTTGGTCATGATTTTGTCTTGGCACTTGGATTCCTCTATTTACTGTTACGTTCTTTCTTATAGCTGAGTCTTCCTGCACGATTTGTACTGTATCCTCAAAAATGGAATTGCTAGGGCAATGGGTAGGTAGATTTTGTCAGGGGTGGGATTAGGGACTGAGCCCAGGAGATAGGGTCTCACTAAGTTGCTTAGGGCCTCACTAAGTTGCTGAGGCCGACCTTCAATTTTGGATCCTCCTGACTTATCTTCCCAACTCACTAGGATTATAGGTGTGTGTCACCACGCCCAACTCAGTTTTTGAGAAATCTTTTAATTTTAATTTTTTGCATTGCTAGGAATGGAACCCAGAGCTGCACACATGCCAGGCAAGTTCTCTCCCTCTGAGCCTCACACCCAGCCCCAGTGCCCACTTTTCAGTAAAAAGGGACAGACAGGGGCCTCAGATATCTGAGGAAAGCCTGAATCAAGGAAGACAGGAAAGAAAAAGAGGCAGCCAAAGCCACTGAAGGGAACAGAGTCAGTGCAGAGAGCAGAAAAAAGCGTGGAAAGTAAAAGCAGATTCATACCGTCAGGAAGGTTAGAGATGACAGTACATTCAGAGAACTGGAATTAAAAGGAAAGTAAAGTATCTAGCCAGGTGTGGCGGCCATGCCTATTACCCCTGCTGCTCAGGAAGCTGAGGACGGATGGCTTCAAATCCAAGGCCAGCTTGGGCACCTTAGCAAAAACTGTCTTAAAGTTAAAAAGTGCTGGGGAAGAGCTGGGGTTGTGGCTCTATGGTAGAGTGCTCACCTAGCACATGCAAGGCCCTGGGGTTTGATCCTCACAACCACATAAAATTAAGTAAAATAAAGGTATTGTGTCCAGCTATAACTTAAAAAAAAAAAAAGTGCTGGGGATGCAACTCAATGGTAGAGTCCCCCTGGGTACAATCCCTAGTACCAAAAAAGGAAGAGAGCAAGTATGAATTCTGATGCATGACCTTCAGCTTACTTGCTCTAGTGGGTGTGTGAAGCAGACTCCATGAGGGTTAAGGCTTCCTCTGGACTCTGTCCAGGGCCCCTGAACCCCAATGTGGCCTGCGCTGAAGCCAGCAGCCTTCAGCAGGCTGTCCTCACTCAGGCTTGAGGGATGAGCTTCTGCTGTTTTCCTCTCTAGCTCTCTAGACAGCTAGGTATAGAAAGCCACCTCTTAGGGGAAGCTAAGGTTCTCTATCTTTGGTATCCAGCTTTCAGAAGTTCCCAAGTCAGAGTGGTAGTATTTCTTTACTTTGTTTTCTTCCTGATATGAGAATGTAGGCCAGCCTTCCCTAGTGAGCACGTGGCAGGGTATCCATCTATTCTTAGGGAGATCCTCTGCCATGAGAACTTGGAAGCATGTATGCCCTTGACCTTGACTTAAATCTCCTTGACTTGGGTTTTTTTAAATTTAATTAAAATTTTTTTCTTTTAATTTGTTGATAAACCTTTATTTTATTCCAAGGTGCTGAGAATTGAACCCAGTTCCTCACACGTGCTAGGCAAGTGCGCTACTGCTGAGTCACAACCACAGCCCTAATTTTTTTTTTAATATTTATTTTTTAGTTGTAGTTGGACACGATATCTTTATTTTTATTTATTTTTTATTTTATGTGGTGCTGAGGATTGAACCCAGTGCCTCACACGTATCAGGTAAGTGCGCTGAGCCCCAGCCCCAGCCCCAACAACTTGAGTTTTATAGTAGGCATCACTAAAATGTTTTATTAAATATCTTTGCAGCTGGGTGCAGTGGTGCACACCTGTAATCCCAACTGTTTGGGAGACGAGGCAAGAGGATTGCAAGTTCAAAGCCAACCTCAGAAAAAGCAAGGCACTAAGCAACTCAGTGAGACCCTGTCTCTAAATAAAATACAAAATAGGGTTGGGGTGTGGGGGTATGATTCAGTGGTTGAGTGCCCCTGAGTTCAATTCTTGGTACTGGGGGGAAAAATCTTTGCAGGCTGGGTGTGGTGTTGCACACCTGTATTCTCAGTGACTCAGTATGCTGAGGCAGGAGGATTGTGAGTTCAAAGCCAGCTATAGTGATTTAGTGAGGCCCTAAGCAGTTCAGTGAGACCCTGTCTCTAAATAAAATACAAAAAAAGAGGCAGGGATCTGGCTCAGTGGTTAAATCCTGAGTACCCAAAAAAAAAAAAAAAAAAAAAGATGCCTTTCTCCTTTGCCTCCAGTGTGGGTAGAATCCAGGGGTGCTCTACCACTCAGCTACTCCTTAGCCATTTTTATTTTTAGACTAGGTCTTACTAAGTTGTTGAGGCTGGCTTGGAACTTGCCATCCTCCTGCCTCAGCCTCCCAGGTAACTGGGATTATAGCACGGCAAACATCTTTGCATTTTTAAGAATACTGCAGTTATCTCTGTTAGAATGAACCAGCCAGCAAAGCCTCCCCACTCAAGCTGAACTTGTCAGCACTACAGATATTCACATCACTAATCAACCTTTAGAGCTCAGCCTATAGGAAAAATTGCCTATTCTTGCTGCTGTGGCATTTGAAACTAACTACTGTTTTCATGACTGTCACAGGAAAGTCAGAATTTCATGACTTCAGACTGTACAAGTACTAATAGCAGAAAGACTACCTTGTTTGTGGGCTCCGCGCTATGTGGGAGGGAATTGGCATTGCTGCACACGGGGTGTTTAAATTGATGCAGACAAGAAGGACCCTTCCTCTTGCCCAGAGGGGCCCCTTAGAGTTGGGAGGCTTTGGGGAAGAGGAGCAGTGGTTTGCCTGGACCCAGGGAGTAGTTTTGGCCATCCAGAGAGGGTTTCTTCCTCAGGCCGAGTCTGCTCTTCCGAAAGCCATCAGTTGATTCATTCCACAGTGGGCATGGGGAACCCAGCGTCATGGACAGGAGATTGGGACTGGATGGTAATCTGAAGGAAGTGAATTTACAAAGCCAAGTTTTCCTCCAAGGTCTAAATCAGTTAAAATGCAGTTTCATTCCAAGATTTTTGTTTGCAGGAAGCTGGAGTGAATGTCCCATTTTTATGACCTAACAGAGAAATGCTTATGCTATGCAAGCACTTTACACACACATACCCTTTCTCTTCTGAGCTTTCTCCTCCTGGTTTGGTCTACTGAGCTACGAAGTTCTGTGATTTAAAAAGTCGTTGTTTTGGGGCTGGGGATGTGGCTCAAGCGGTAGCGGGCTCGCCTGGAATGCGTGCTGCCCCGGGTTCGATCCTCAGCACCACATACAACCAAAGATGTTGTTTCCGCCGAAAAACTAAAAATAATATAAATATTAAAATTTCTCTCTTTCTCCTCTCTCTTTTAAAAAAAAAAGTCGTTGTTTTAAAAAGTGGACGTTTTTCATGTGTGAAAGTGGAGACAATAAAACACAGACATCATATGTTATTCTTCCAATATAAATATTTAAGTCTATTTCTGATAGCTAAGCATTTACTTTTTAAAAAATGACATACAGGGGCTGGGGATATAGCTCAGTTTTTCTCGCATGTACAAGGCCCTGGGTTCAATCCCCAGCACCAAACAACAACAACAACAATAACAACAACAACAAAAAAACATACCATTATGACATCCAGAAATAAAATAATTCTTTAATGTTGTCATGGTTTTGCCAGTGCTGCCCTTTTGCTGCTCTTATCCAGAGTGCCACCTTGCAGGTGCTCCTGTTCTTTCCACACTGCCGTACTCCTTGCTTGGTCCCAGAGGTGATGCTGACTCACACTGAGAATAACAGCTTTGTGCATTTAAGATACTTCGAAGTTGCTTCCACAGGTGTTCATGAAGAACCAGTTATTATATACCTTTCCTGTCTCCTAAGTGCTTGTGAGTTTTGAAAATGGTATGAATCTTGTCTTTGCTTATTTGTTGGGATGGTTTGGATTTGCTCTCCTGGAGTCTAAGTGAGGACAGCTGGAATAGAGTGCATGAACTCTCCTCAGGTGCAAGGGCAACTGGGCTGCCTGCCCGGAGAGCTCAGGAACCCTGGGTGTGAGCTTGTCTCTCTGGTGTTCATTGGGGTTTGTTAGCTGATGCAGCTCAGGTGTCTCATCATGCTCTCTGTGGACCAGCAGGGAAAACCCACTGTACATGCCTAGCTGCTCTGCAGCCTTTTAGAAAGAAGTATACGTGCCAAAAGTAGGTGAACTTCAACCAGGCTTTTGAGAGTTGCCTCTGCTACTCTAAGCAGATCCAGTGTGGTCTGGGAATGGTGGAAGGAGCCCCTTGGCTTCTCAGGTACTTTTGTTGAAGATGTGGTGCATGTGTGATAAGGAGAGTAACCCAGGGTGGGGGTGTCTCCCTGTATAGGGTGCTCTCCACAGCTGCTCAGCCTGCTCTTGGCGTTCTAGGGAACTGTGGCTGGGGGCTGTGGTTCCTTCCGTCCACATCTGTGTACAGCCTGTGCAGTTCTTTAGTACGCTTTTCATTGCCAATCCCGCCCTGGTGGTGATTCTGAGGGCCCTGGGCCCACTTGCTGGGAGGTGTGGGCTTGCTTGGACCACTTGGGTTTGTGCCTCCAGGCTGATTTTTCTGGCTGTGTTGGATTTTGCAGGACTGGGTGGATTGTGTTATTTCTCACAGTCTGATTGGAGTGTTTTGGCTTTGGAAAATTAGAAACCCAAATCATCAGATATGTGGAAATTGTTCTATCCTCTACAGCATGAAGAAAGTGTAGTTAAAATAGACCCTTAAAAGCATACACTTTGATTCATCCTTGATCATTTAATATGGTAACTAAAGGACCTACTGCTAGTTATTGTTTAAAGAGTATTTGGTTTGGGTGTCAGAATGAACACTGCTAGCAGCTTTGTGTTGGTAATTCTAGGGAATCTCAAGAAATGAATGGCCAGTGTGGGTTCTGATTAGATGACTGTCCAGTAATCAGCAGGACTCTGTGGAAACCTGTGTGCTTTAGGCTTTCCTGAAATAAGAAGTTAGGCTATTGATAGAGCTCTGGTTATTTTTTTTTCTCCCAAGAAATCAGCTGATAAATGGACTTTGAAGCTTAGTGTCATGCTAATGCGCAGAGCCCTGTAGTCAAGGGATGATTGCCTCATCTTGCCATTGCTGAAGGAGACGGGGGACTTTGGCCTGAGAGCTCATACTGTTGGGACCAGTCAGGTCTGACTTGCTGTTGTACATGATGATGGTGGTGGAGGGCTGGATGTAGTATCTGGTTCCCTGGGGTCTCCTTTCCTGGAGTCCTGGAGTCTAGATCCCCCGGGGTTATGCCTAGACTCTGTCTGGGCGCTGTCTGTCTCTGCTGTCTCCGTGGCATCTGCTGGGTCCTGAGGACAGTGGTGTGTGCACTAATATCTTCTGTACTGGACTTGTACAGTACTCCTTTAATTCCTTGTGCACCCGTGGCTGTCCTTGGCTATGAGCCCCGACTGCTCCTGATACCTGTCCAGCCTGTGCAAAGCAAGCAGGATCATGTACCTGCCCCTCCCCAGCCCAGTAGTTGTGTTGTGCTAGTTGGTTGCATCTGGGCCTCACCCCCAGGTTTTGGGGGTATTTCCAAATATTTCAGTAAGTGCATCCATCAAACGTGCTTTGAGTTCTCAAGAGTTTCCACATCTATAGAAATTAACATTATTCCTTGGTATCATCAAATGTTCAATTGGTGTTCTAATTCAGTTGTCTTTGGGTGGAGCATTTTAAATGCATCGTTGGGATCTGACTGTTGTGGAGATCCTCATGTGCTGCTGCTGGGTTGATGAGATTCTTCTGTGAGGTGTTCCTTCATCTTCCCTGACCACTTTGGCCCTGCCAAACTTCTCACAGGCTGGATGTTACTGGCTGCGCCCCTGGCTGCTGAGGCATGTTCTGTCTTTTTCCTCTGGTGGGTGTGTGGCTGGCTGTGATGTCTGTGAGTCCTTGTACTTTGACGATGACTGCTGGTGCTCCCTTACTGTGGAGCAAGGCATGGGTGCCCTCTGGCTCCACCATTCTGTCCTTTTGCTAGCGGGCTGTCAGGAGCTGGCTGGTGCTACCCTCCCATAACCCAGTGCTGCCCTCACCTGGGACAGGCAGGCTAGACAGGCAGCTCCTTCCTTTGCTTGTTCTCAGTAAGTTCAATGGTATTTATTCTCCAGCAAGCCCCCGACCCCAACATATTTTTTTAATATTTATTTTTTTTAAGTTTTTTTAGGTGGACACAATATCTTTATTTTACATTTATGTGGTGCTGAGGATTGAACCAGTGCCTCATGCATGCTAGGCGAGCACTGTACCACTGAGCCACAACTCCAGCCCCCCAACATTTTTTTTAACATTTATTTTTTTTGTTGTATACAATACCTTTATTTTGTTTATTAATTTGTATGTGGTGTTGAGGATTGAACCCAGGACCTCACGCATGCTAGGTGAGCACTCTACCACTGAGCCACAACCCCAACCCAACATTTTTTAGACTGAATAATCAGGGTCTATAACTTGGTGGGTTAGAATGTGCTTGAAGTGTTGTCGCAGTTGTCACCATTTCTCATCATCTGCCTCAATCTCTTCTGGCTGGTGGAAACCTCTTGCATGGCTCCTGAGTTCTGTTGGTGGAACCAGCAGCTAGGAGTTTGGTTTCTTTGTGCTTCGGTCTGACAATGGGCACCATGCTTAGCTGGCACAGTTCTAGAGACTCCCAAGGGTCTGGTTTCTTTTGTGGGAAGTGAAACACAAGCACCACAACTTGGGGCCGTTTTGAATGGATAGAACAAAAGTTTTTGTTTATTCTTCTTCCCCCCCCGCCCTATTTTTAGTTGTAGATGGACACAGTACCTTTATTTATTTATTTATATGTGGTGCTGAGGATCGAACGCTGTGCCTAACGTGTGCTGAGCTACAGCCCCAGCCCAAGTTTCTATTTCTTTAAATAAAGCTGGGCTTAGGATGTGGCTTAAGTGGTAGCGCGCTCGCCTAGCATGCGTAAGCGCTTGCCTAGCATGCGTGAGGCACTGGGTTCAATTCTCGGCACCGCATAAAAATAAAAAAAAAAATAAAGATATTGTGTCCACCTAAATAAAGCTGGAGGTGGTGGCCCCCACTTGTACTCCCAGCAGCTTGGGAGTCTGAGGCAGGAGTTCAAAGTCAGCTTCAGTAACTTAGCAAGGCCCTAAGCAACCCAGGGAAACACTGTCTCTAAAAAGGGCTGGGGATATGGGATATGGCTTAGCACCCCTGGGTTCAATCCCCATTACCCCCCCCCAAAAAAAAAGTGATGCTTAAAATTCAAATTCAGATGATGGGCAGCTGTTATCCAAACATCCTCCAAAGCTCACCCTGAGACTTAGTCAGCAGTATGAGGTGTTGTGTGGCCATCAGCAGATGGGTGAGTCCCGAGGCGGGCCTGGCAGCCCACTCGGCCACAGCAGCATGGGTGTGCCGGCAAGCACTCGGGGTTGCTGTTGCTGCTGGCAGTGGGTGATGCTCCACTTTGCTTCCTCTATGTCCTCACTTCACTTTCGTGCGGCTATTTAAAGGGTTAAACAGCCTTTTCTCTTTGAAATTCAAGAAGCTCACCAGCATAAGTCTTGAAGGGGTCTTTGGGCCTGGGGAGTGGGTCTTCTCCAGGTGCTGGTGTGTTCTTTCTGTCTCTGCTTGATCTTCAATACTGGGGAACTCCTCCAGCAGAGCCTCACATTTGCCTATGCTCCAGTTTTCAGGGTGCATGTGAGTTTGTGGAAGCCCTGCCTTGCAGTTCCACATCCCAGAAGGGTCCCTGTGTGCTGCTATCAGCATTCCTCCTCCCTGGGTCCCAGGCAGGGCTGATTTGACTTTCATCTCACTGACTTGTCCTTTCCAAGAATTTCTTTTCATGAAACTGTAACTTGTGGTCTTTCCTGTGGCTTCTCTGCTGGCAAATACTTGGGCTCTGCAGAGTAGCTGGACACAGTGTTGTTGTGGACTCACTGTTCCTTTCTCTGGGGACATTGTGCTGTACAATGAGCTCATGTTGTACTTTTTAAAGAGACTACCTGCCTAATAGCTCTCAAGGCTGCCAGACCACATCATGTTTCCTGGTGAGGCTCAGGGATTTCTCCTCATCTCCAGAGCTTGCCATTGTCAATTGTTTTGAGATGGGGTTCCTCTGTGTTGCCCCAGCTGGCCTTGAACTCCTGGCCACAAGTGATTCTGATCCTCTGGTCTCAGGTTCCTCAGTAGCTGGGACTTACAGGCACATGACACTGCCTCTGTGTATGGCTTTTCTTTCTTTTCTCACAGTACTGGGAATTGAATCCAGGGACATGCTACCCGTGAGCTACATCTCCAGCCCTTTTATTTATTTTATAATTTTGAGGAAGGGTCTTGCTAAGTTGCCCAGGCTGGCCTTGAACTTGGCTCCTTCTGCTTTAGCCTCCTGAATCACTGTGACTACAGGCATGGGCCGCTGTGCCTGGCTATATATGACTTTTTGAAGTGTAAGATTTTTTTTTATATATATATTCTGGATATAGGTCCTTTACCAGTTATATATAATTTTTTAAAAATATATTTTTTTGTAGTTGTACATAATAACTTTTATTTATTTATTTTTATGTGGTGCTGAGGATCAAACCCAGTACCTTGCATGTGCAAGGCGAGCACTCTACTGTTGAGCCATAACCCCAGCCCCAGTTATATATACTTTTAAGTATGCAAATATTTCTTCTGATCTGTGTCATGCCTTCTGGTATTACTAAATGTTGTCCTTTTGTTTTTAGTACTGGGTATATGAATAAAAATATAATATAAATAAATGTATATTTATAATATAAATAAATAAATAAGAAGGCCTGGGGATGTAGTTTATTTATTTCAAGACAGGGTGTCATTAAGTTGCCCAGGCTGGCCTCCCACTTGGGATCCTCCTTTCCCAGCCTCCCAAGTGATTGCAATTACAGGCAAGTTCCACTGTGCCCAGCTAATGTCTTTTTTTCCCCAAATATTTTTTTAATTGTAGATGGACACAATATCTTTTTACTTATTTTTTTCTGTGGTGCTGAGGATCGAACCCAGTGCCTCACGCATGCAAGGCAAGCACTCAGCCATTGAGCTACAACCCCAGCCCCTAGCTAATGTCTTTTGAAGTACAGAAATTTAAAGTTTTGTTGAGATCCGACTTGTGCTTGGCAGCACAGCCTTGTGTTCTTCCTGAAGAGTTGTGCCTTCTGTATCATCCAGGTGTGAACCACCCAGTTATACTTTTGTGAGCCTGATGGATGTCAGGGGTCTGTCCTCCCAGAGACCCAGCACTGCTGGGAGAGCATGTCTGGGTGGTGTGGTTTATGCTCTGCATGAATGTTCCAGGCCCTTGTAGGAGCAACCTCCTGTCCTTCCCATTGGAGTCTGGTTGTCAGCTCCGAGAGCGAGGATCTTACTTCCATGGTGCAGGATCCTCAAGGACACCACCATCCTGTGGCTGGAGCCACTCATAATGACTTTGGCAGCTACCTTTGCCTCTTCCATCAGAAGCATCAGTGGCTTCTACTTCAGCTGTGTACCTTTCTAGCAAGCTGCTTCTGTGTGGTGAGAGGGTCCAGTGCATAGTGTGTGCCCTCCCCAACTTTAAGAAGGCTGTGGGTAACATATTCTCATTTGGCATTTGCAGGTGAAGGACTTAACTCAGTACTTGGATCCCAGTGGGCTCGGCGTGATCAGTTTTGAAGACTTCTACCAGGGCATCACAGCTATCAAAAATGGAGGTCAGTGGTCCCCACCGCCTTTCCCCTTCCTGCACTGCCCTATGACCACCCATCCTGTTCCACTCCTTGCCAGGTTCCTTCCTGTTCTTTGCTCTCCTTACCCCCATCCTCCAGAGTTAACAGTCTAAACTACTGTCCACAACTTTAGGAAGCTGCTGACCTTCCCTGAGTTTTTTTGATGAAAAATTTCAGAAATACTCAAGAAGTTGTACAGAAGCACCTATGTGCATTTACAGCAGCATCTGCTGGGTTTTCTTACCATGCCCTCATCTGCATGTCTTTGTCTGGCAATCCATCTATTTAATGGAGAGCACTTCCAAGTCAGCATGCTCTGTGCACCCCCTGGACAGCTCAATATCCATACCAGTCCCCACTACTCAGAGTGTGTTTTAAGGCTTTGATGAAGCATCCTGTGGAATGTGCACACCTGAGTGTGCTGGGCTGTGCTCTGACAGAGCTGGACACTCCACAGGCTGGCAGGGCTGCTCTCAGCACTCCTTCTTGCCCTCTCCTGTCTCCTTAGAAAGGCCTTGCCTCTCCTGAGTTTCATATGTGGAAGCACATTGTTCACCGCATGCCTCCTGGTCTACTCTCGTGGCGTGTGAGTCTCTGTTGTTCTCCCATGGTGGTTAGTGTCCCTCTGCATGTTGTCCCCACATCCCCATGCTGCTGCAATGGGCATCTGCTCTGGGCTGATGGAGTAAAGCTCTGAGGACCTCTCTGTACAGTCTTTGTGTGGAATCAGTTTTCCTGTCCTGGGAGTAGCTAGCAGCAGTAGCCATTTACTGGGCGCGAGCCCAGTGTCCTCACAGTGGTCTTGCCACTTTATACTCACCCATTGCCCCACACACTGTCCCGCAGCTCTGCTGGTACTGTTCTTTCTCAAGCCCCTGTCTCCGGCTGGTGGTCTGGGAACAGCAGTAGTATGTCTCACTCATAGCCTCTGCCCTCGTGCTGCACATGGGCCCATCAGACCTTGGCAGGGGGTGGGGGGTCCATGGTCACTGAGTGTGGTCAGGTTCAGGATGACCTTGGATCTCAGGTCTTTTCAGTAGCTGTCTTGTCTGTCTCTGCCCCATATTCTAGCCTGGCAGTGTCACTAAGGGGCTGGGTTTCCTGAAACCCTGAGTTTGCCCTGTGTCCCATTTTTATCCAGATCTGTGCAGGCACCAGCTTGGCCTTGAGCACACCTTGGTGCTCTAGCAAGGGGTTAAGCCGGTGGGTAGCAGCATGAGGGCTCCTGGGCAAGGCACCGCTTTGATCAGTACAGCAGGCGGGGACCCAGGTGACTGCAAGGCCAGCCCCAGAGCCCTCTTCGTGGAGGGTGGGAGACAGGAAGTGTGATTACCAGAGAGGGACCCTGGCCAGGGTTTGATTTCTTACAGCACCTTGATATTTATAACAATGTTAAAAGTATTTTATCTGTTTCTAATTTAGGTTATCCATGAAAACCAAGGTATCAGACAAGTCTAGTAAACACTTTCAGTCAGCTATTCCTGCAAAAGAAAGAGGGAAAAAAAAAAAGGAAACAGATTTTATTTACTTTGAGACAAAGTCTTGGCAGTACTCTTGCCTCAAGCCTGTCAAGTTGCTGGGATTATAGGTGTATGACATGGCTGACTGCGGATTTGCCTCATTGTTATTCTTAAGTAACAGACTGGCCCTGTGCAGGCATCTGGGTTGTTGGTGGTACCTTAACCCTGATTCCCTGGAGCTGGCAGTCTGTGGTGGGGCCCTTCATAGCTCCACCCGAGTGGGGTAGAAGGGTGATGGGTACACGGGGAGGGACCATGGAAGAGACTGTTTCAGCCCAGCCACAAACACGCTTTGCACAACGCTAGTGCTTAAATGGAGTATTTATGTAACCAAAGATTGACTGAGCCACTTCGGAAGACCAGGAGAGGGAGAATGAGGTGGAGTGTGTTAATTGTTATGGGTTGTGCCAGAGCCTCTGTAGAAAAGTCTAGCACTTAAGAATTCGTGGGAGGGAAATAAGACAGCATATTTCGATGGGGAGTGGTCAGAGCTGCTTGTGCCCTCAGCCTCTCAGCATGGTCACTTGCTGGCCATGGACAGGTGTGACAAATGTGTGAGAAGTAGCAGGCAGCAATTGTGACTTCACGTGCTTTCTGTGAGCATGGTAGCTTTTCCTCAAGACTGCCCCTCTCGTCACATACATTATAGTGACCTGTCTGCCTCAGTGGCCTGCTGAATGCTATGCACTGGCCTCTGCTGGTCAGTCACCTTGCCCTGTCTCACAAGGCTGGCAGTGTTCTGTGGTCACATTCCCTGGTAGTCTCAGCACCCTGTTGGCTGTGTGCTATGTGTGTGGCTGGTCAGGGAGAGTCCAGACCGGGCTTCCTCTGATTTGGGCAGTTGTACTTTTCAGGTCTCCTGACAAAGTCAAGTCTGGGAGGAACAGCAGCCCCTAGGGCAATGGGTATGAGAAAGAGCTGAGACAATGGCATCGTCTTCTGGATCCTGTTGACATGAACTCAGCTACTGAGCTGTGGGGCTACCTGGGGGCTTGACTTGGGTGACTGGAAAGAACTAATGGTTATATCCCCAGGCCCAAGATGTTGTGCCTTGGGTGGCTAAGGCCCACGTCAGGCTGCAGTGAGCTGGCCAGCCCTCTGTCCATCCTTTCCAAGAATGTGGCCCTCTAGCAGGAAGACTACCAGCTTCTGACCCAAGGCTGGCTCCTGGGTCATGTGGGTCTTGAGCCGGCAACTGTGTCTGTCACTATAGCACTCATAAAGAAGACTTTACCAGTGTTCAGGCAGTGGGTGTCCACAGGCGTAGGCGGCCAGGCCAGGCCAGGCCATGTGCTGTGGGATCTTCTCTGTGTGAGAATCAGCCTTAGAATTCCAGCCCAGTCTCAGCACCAGCTTGGTGGGCCTGCTCTCAGAGCTGATGTGGGCTTAGGGAAGGAGCACTAGTGGGACCACAGATGTGGGACATACTGCTGCTGGGGCTGAGGCAATGGCTTTGCTTCTCTGTGTTTGTGATTTTGAGACTTTGTTTAGATTTCATCAGGGAGGGAGAGTGAAAATATGAACAAGGCAGAGATGGTCCTGAAATTATTTCATACCATGTGTGAAAAAGGAGCGAACGCATGATGGCCCAGACTGCCTTCCACGGATGCTTTCAGACCTTGCCTGGAGCCTGCACAGCTGCCGGCACTGGGGACTAGCAGAGGCTACGTGATGTGTTGACCTAGTTTGCAGGGAAGTGCCAGGAGATTTTACTGTCATGGCTACAGGCCTTGTTTCAGAAACAGTGAGATAGGGAGGGACTTGTTACAAATAGGCCATTGCTCTGGCTCATGTACACCTCAGGCTCTGGAAGAATAAGGGGAATGGGAGTTAGAATTTTTCAATTTTAATTGAACATTGTTTCATTCTTACAGAGATAGCTGATATGAGGATACAAACAATACAAGCTGTGCTCGGGTCTCCCTGGGACTCTGAGGTTGGGTGCCACCCGAATCACGTGTCCAGGTGCTGGAGTGCTGGCTGTCTGACACTTCTGAGTTCTGAATTTCCGTTTAAGAAGTGCAAGCACTCCAGCATCCAATGGTGGCAACCTGCCAGCAGCAATCTGACTTGTGACCAAGTGTGCAGTCCTGTTGCCCTGGGAAGATGGGCCCTCCTGTGCTGCAGAATTCTAACGGTCCCATCTGTGCCAGTGGCATCTGCGTCATGAGCTTGAGTAGTTCTGCTGCAGCTTGCTACAACCAACTTACACTAGTGTGGGAACCTTGGCCAGTATGATGGGGGAGGGCTGGGTCTGCCTGAAGAGTCAGGCAAGGCTGGACTTGAGACCTTGTTACTCCTGGCTCCCCAGAGGTTCAGTCATACACCCCAGAATGCTGCATTCAGCCCCAAGAAGACTTGTGGTTCTTGAAAACCATAGAGGACAACAGCATGAGTTGCCACATGTGTGAAGGTTTTAGTTTGCACACTGTCAGGAAATAGTTGTCTTGATTTTTATTGAGAGACATCTAGAAACTGGATGGGGCAGTAGCATGTCCTTCTGCTCCATGGATGCCCATCCTTGCTTCCCCATTAACCCAGACCTTTTGGGTTGTGGCACCTATGTGGTACTCACCCATGTGGTCTAGATCACAGCAGGAACCTTCTTTGGTCCCTCCAGCCTAGCTGCAGGAAGCCATCCTATTTCAGAGCTTCTCCCAGGAGAACTTGGCACTCGAGAGACTCGACTCTGCTTTTTCCATATGTGGCTGGTGTCAGGTGGGTCATGGTGAAGATGCTGAGTGAGTGGTTGATGTGTCTTGACACCAGGTGGCAGAAGCTGCCTTGCTGCCCCTTGCCCTGTGAGTCCTGCCTCTGCCTCAGTTCCCATGGAAGGACGTAGGCAAGTGCAGTGGGATCCATGTGTTTGAAGAGCAGTGAATTCTGTCTGTCCCTCATGAGTTATGTCTATGAAAGGAAATGTGTATTTTGGAAAATAGTCAAGTAGAAGAGGGGAATGTAAACTGCCTGTGAGTTCAGCTGCAGGATGGGTGTGTCCTGTGCTGGTTCATGGAGCCCGTGCCTCCCCTGTCACCAGGGGTTTGGCTCCTAAGTCTGGATTATTAGTTCCTGGCATTCTGTAGAGTCTGAAGGGCTTGGTGCCTTGCTCTTTTTCTTTGGCAGTGGTCTTTGGTTTTTATGAGGAATGAAGTTGTGCTGTTCTTCCCTGACACCAGTGCCCAGCCTTCGGTGGAACCCCACTTCCTGGGGATGTGGCCTCCAATCTCGCCCTGCTGGGCTCTCCCCTCTTGCTTCCCCCACAGCAAACTCCAGACCCTCCCTACTCCTGACTGTGTGGCACCTTGCACCTCTGGAGGCTCCAGTGGTCTCACCAGTGCTGGGTCTTGTATCCACAGAGTCCAACAGCCAGCTGCCCAGCGTGGTGCCTGCCCAGGATGAGGATTCCTCAACCTGCGCTGATGAGTTCTACGACTTCGTCACCTACGAGGCAAGTGTTGGCCCAAGCCTGATGTGTAGCTTCTTCCTCTTAGTGCTGCGTCCTGTGCCAGGGATGCCCCTCATGAGGGATGAAGCATCTGTCCCATCTTCGCACCTGGTTGGGGGTATTTGGGTGTTGGACTCTGAGCTCTAGGGGCCTTTCACTCCCCACACTGTTCCTGGGCTCTTGCAGGAATTTCCCTTGGGCATCTATGGAGCAGAGGTTGGGTGGTCTGTCAGGGCTCTGTGGTGACAGCACTGTCACCCTCTGCATGCAGCAGAAGTCTGCAAGATTTGAAAAACTTTCAAGCAGTGTTTATGTTTGGGGACATTTGACTTAACACCTGCGTCCTGCTCCACTGTTCTCCACCTCCTGCTCCCAGGTGTATCCAGGGTAGTCATGATGATGTGTCTCCTTAATTGTGGGTCCCTTGTTGCCAACATAGCTAGGGATGTCATGGTGAAGAAAGATCCTGTAAGCATGTTCAGGAGGCAGGAGATCTGGTAGCTGGGTCTGGAATGCTTGCTTCATATATTCATTTATTTATTTTCAGTATTGGGAAATTGAACATGTAGCCTCATGCATATAGGCAAGCACTCTACCTACCACAGAGCTATATCCCACTCCTTTTAAAAAATTTTATTTTGAGACAAGTTGCTGAGGCTGGCCTCGAACTTAGGATCTTCCTGCTTCATCCTCCCAAGTAGAATGTTTTCAATACAAAATACATGGAGCCTATAGTCCCAGCTGCTCAGCAGGCTGATGTGGGAGGAGGATTGCTTGAGCCCAGGGTTTGAGGGCAGCTTGGGAAACAGTGAAACCCCATCTCCCCAAGGAACAACATGGAGTTAACCTAAGCCCTCCAGCGGTGCCAGAGAGGCTGGAGGTAGCAAGCACTAGCCCTAGTCAGCCCTCTGCAGCTTGCTAAGGCAGCAAACAGGCTGGACTTTGAACCCGTGCTCTGAGCCTCAGCTCCCTTGTCACATGATCAGTTTTAGGTTTACTGAATGGAACCAACAGAAGCTGTCCATTTGTGTGCACCCTTCTGCCCACGAATGTCTCACATTGGTGGGCCTGTGCTGGTACCTAGTCACTAACGAGGAGGACACAGCTGCCTTTGTGTTGTGCTTTCTGTGGTTCTGACCAAGCGTGGGTGTCCTGCCAGGCCTCCTCCTTCTATAGTACCTTGGAGCTTGAGCATAGTGTGTTGGCTTCTCAGTCCTGGGTGTTTGCGTTTCTCCATGTCTTGCTTTTGGGGGTTTCCAGGTGTGATTTTCAGAAGAGCAGCACTAAATACCACTGTGAAACTTATGAAAAGCATCTACTCTTAAAAGAATGGAAAGCTTGCACATCACATAATCATAAAAGTCTCACATGCTTTTTGAGTGCAGAAGGGCCGTTACTTCCATTGATTGTGCTTGAAGCCTTGCTGCTCCTGGTCATCTGCAGGGATCAATAAGCTTTGCCTGGTCTTCTGAAAATGACTCCAGTCAGAATAGAGTTTTCTAACTGGGAATACTGTGTGCTCTAGCCCAGTGCCTATGGGGTACAGGTGCAGTTGGCTACTCAGGAGCTGCAGCTTCCCCGGTACCCTTGGGCTTGTGCCTATAAAGGAGGAGGCCATTCTCATGGGCAAGTCAGGGAGGTGGGGCTGATATTGCCCAGATTGTTCTGGGAGGGAAGTTTGTCTTAAGTCTTTCTAGAAGGGCATTGGGCAGTTGCAAAGAGGAGAGGCCCCCCCAGATGACAAGACCTCCCAGAGGGGTCCTGGCCATGCTTCCTAGGTGCTGCCTCCTGCTTGCTGGGGCCTTAGAGAGGTGATGGAAATGTGTCCTTAGTACAGACTGTTATCAAAGCGTAAAACAAAAGCCGCCTGTTTTGGGCCCTGACTGTTTGTTACAGCCAGCAAGGACATCTCCTGGACTTTGCCTCTCCCTTCCTGGCCTGGCCAGCACCAGCGATGGGCTTAACAGAGCGTGTCTGGGAGCAGTTAGGTTGTCTCGTATGCTGTGATGTGGCTTCCGGCAGGCACACAGGTTTTACAGCAGCCCAGCATCAGTAGCAGATAGGAAGACCACACTGAGTGGAGAGAAAACAGCAACTTGGTCCATGCGGAGGTGCGGTTGGGAGGCTGCTCTGCCTGGCACACCCTCCCTGGAGCCCATGCACAGAGTCAACCCTGTGAAGGTACCGGCTAACATCTGAGGGTAAGAGGCGATGCTAGTGTGTACTGTGCCCAGAATTCAGCGTCTCATGGAGGAGGAAGGTTCAGGGAAAAAGGAGCCGTGATCTGGATTGGGGGGAGCCACCCGCAATGGCCTTGGACCATCCATCTTCAGCTTAGACAGTGTGTTAAATCGTGAAATTTTCTAAGAAGTGCTTTGGATTTTTCAAGTGAGTTAGTAATAGAAGTTGTTGGCATAGATGTGCTGGCTCCTGGGCCAAGCTGGGTCTGTCTGCTGGCAGGTGTGGTGTGACCAGGGGTGCTGTACTTGGGGTGCATCCATGGCTGTGGGTAAGCAATATGCTCCAAGATGCTCCATTGCCTCTCTGGAGAGGCCTCTAGGAAACAAACTTGCTTCCTGGTTCACTGAGTGTGTGTGAGATATGCTGCAGTAGCTGGCTGTAACCATGCATCTTGGCAGGGAAAAACTGGGTATTCCTGCCCTCCCAGCTCTCGGCCTCCTGCCTGACTAGGCCACTTCCTATGCCCTCCCTGGGTTTCCTGTTTCTGACTCAGAGGCTCTTTACTATCCCTGCAGGAAGACCCAAGTACTCACAGCAGTGCTATGTGGACAAGACCAGCAAGACCAAGTTGGTGCCTTGTTTGGAACAGATAGAGGGACAAGTCTGAGCTGAATTGACCTGTCACATGCAGGGCTGAGCCACCCAGTGGTAGATATTGCTTCAGGCGCCAGAGCCTGAGGCTGGGCAGCGGCCACCCTCCTGGGTCTGTCTGAAAGGCGGGAGGCCACCTGGCACATGGTGTCCCTGCCAGGCTCGCAGGGCAGTCAGAGACTGTAGCACTGTGCCATTGTCCTGTGTTGGGATGGCGCTATCTGTTCCATGCTGCCCTGACCGAACTCTCTGTGACATGAGCAGCTTCCAGCGCCTGGGCCTCCCTCCCTCCCTGGAAGGAGAAGTGCCTGGTTCCCACTGCGATCTGCATTTGAGGAATGAGCGCTGGCTTGTCCTTACGATGTCAGGGTGATAGGTGAGGAGCAGGGTCCACAGGGCCAGGGACAAGCACAGGGCTCTCTAGAAGTGTTTGGCTTTCTAGAGGGCCCACCTTGAGGTAGAGGCTGCTGCTTACAGGAAGCCAGCTCTGTGGGTTCCTGGTTGGGATCTGACCTCATGGTTCTTGCTGCTGAGGGTCAGGTGTGTAGCTCTGCCTGCTCCCCTGTTCCAGGACTCAGTGCTTGGTGTTGGCTTCAGGGGACTATCCTTGTGACCAGGGGTAATGGTCTTTTTGGTGGGGAGCACTGGAAATTTAACCCAGGAGCACTTCACTACTGGGCTACCTCCCAGTTCTTTTTATTTTAATTTTGAGATAGGGTCTTCCTAAGTTGCTTAGGACCTTGCTAACCTGCTGAGGCTGGCCTCAAATTTGTGATCCTCCTACTTTAGCCTCCCAGATTGCTGTGATTATAGGCATGTACCACCATGCCCGGCAAGTGGGCAACATTCTTTTGGAAAATTTTCATTAAATACTGAAGAGCTGAACCTGCTCTTTTGTTGATAATCACATTTTGACAAATCTAAGGAGGGTTTTTCAAGTGCTGCTGGGTGAGTTTGTAGCTGCACCTATGAGTACTGTTCTGCCAGCAGCTCTCCTCAGATATTGTCAGAGGCTAGAGTTAGGCTTTGTGTCCTGTTCTGGTGCTGTCCCCCAGGGGCCGGCCTCTAGCAGGCCAGCCCAGAGCCCTGGCCAAGTAGGGTCCTAGCCTGCCTTGTTTGGAGGGAGCTACTCAGGACAATGAATGGAACTGGAGTTGACACCTTGTAAGGTGACTTTTTTTTTTTTTTTGGTGGGGGTGGAGTAGGGGGATTGAACTCAAGGACACTCAACCACTGAGCCTCATCTCCAGCCCTATTTTTTATTTTATTTAGAGACAGGGTCTCCCTGAGTTGCCTAGTGCCTCGCTATCGCTGAGGCTGACTTTGAACCTGGGATCCTTCTATCTCAGCCTCCAGAGCTGCTGGGATTACTGTACCATGATTACTGCTGGGATTACCTGTACCATGCCTGGCCTTAAGGTGACATTCTGGTTTTGGATTTCAAAGCAGTTTCTTCCTATGGATTCCTTAGATTTTTGGTGGTTTTTTGTTTTTTTTTTTTTTAATTTTAGTTGTTGATAGACCTTTATTTTATTTATTTATATGTGGTGCTGAGAATCGAACCCAGTGCCTCACACATGCCAGGCAAGTGCACTATCATTGAGCCACAGCCTCAGCACCCCTTAGTTTTTTTTTTTTTTTTTCCCAATGCTGGGGATTGAACTCAGGGCCTTGTACATGCAAAGCAAGTACTCTACCAACTGACTGCGCTATATCCCCAGCGCCCCCTTAGTTTTTTTTTTTTTTTATGAATTAATTTTCTTAGATTCTGGAGAAGGTTAGGTTTCCCTTGAAAACTTGAGAATGTAATCTGACACCCAGAGTTGCATATTCCATGTTGTTCCCTATCTTAGTCTGGCTTTCTACCCTCTAGAGACTGGTGCCCTCTCACATTAATTTCTGTGCTTTAAAAAGCACCTGCCTGTGTTACCTGCACCCCTGTGAGGTGGCTGCCTCAAGGCTCTAGGTTGAGTCCCATGGCTTTCAGTGGTGGGTGAGGATGGAGCTGGGTTTCCCACTGGCCCAAAGGCCCAGGCCTGGTCTTGAGATGAAGCTCCAACGTTCAGTGAGTCCTTTGGGTAGTCCTTGATGTCTTATCCTCCTTGTGATACCAGATCTGGGGTTTAAAGTGCACCTTTTTCCTGCTAAAACTGGAGCTTTTCTGAAGTCTTACTTGTTTACAAATCATTAACCTCAGATTGTGAGCATGAAATAAAAGCTGGATACTGCTCCTGACCTGCAAGTGCATTTTAATGAAAGTTGAGATTGAATTCCATTTGATTTGAAAATGTCCCCTTAATGATTCTTTAGTTTTAAGTTCATTTGTACAGACTATGAATATTACTGTCTGCTGTATGCCAAGCCCTATGCTAGGTGTTGGTAAGAGTAAAAACAGACATGGCCAGTGAAAAGCAGATGTTCAGCTAGAAGCTGGTGAGTTTTTAGACGCTAACCCTTGACTGCATACCAAAGTAGCAGTCTGGACATAACAGCAGTTGATGGTGACTCTCCAGTGAGGGCCCTTCTCGCACCACTGGATGTGAACTCCTGAGTCATGAGCAGCCCTCATGTCAGAAGCCACAGGAGGGCTCTGCTGGGCTTCACCTTTGCTATTGAGATACGTTGCATCTGTCTTATGCATGCTTATTTAACTGACTAAAAATGACTCCCAAGTAGGGCTGGGGTTTTGGCTTAGTGATAAGCGCGCTTATCTAGCATATATGAGGACCTGGGTTGTATCCCAGTACGACCAAAAATGTTTGACTCCAAGTGTTTTTGTCTGCTCTTGTACATGTTTCTATTTTTTTTTTAATTTAAAAAAATATGTGCCAGGAGCCATGGCACACGCCTATAATCCAGCCTCTACAAAGGCAAGAGGATGGGAAGTTCAAGGCCAGCCTGGGCAACTTGGCAAGACCTGATCTCAGAAAAAAAAATAATAAAATAAAAGGGCTGGGGCAGCACAGTGGTAGAGCACCCCGGGTTCAATCCCCAGAACCACATACATAGACACAAAACCCAAAACCAAAAATTCCCCAGAATGGAAGAACTGTGGTACTGGGATGTGGCTCAGTGGTGGAGTCTGTGCTTACCTTTATCACCCCCTCACCACCCCCACCCCCACCCCCTGCAAAAAAAAAAAAAAAAAAAACAGAACCCGACTCCAATCCTGTTTTATAAACTATCATCTCTATCTAGAGAAGTGCTTTGAACTTCTGCTGGGCCTGTATGTCCTCTGCAGCAGCGTCACCTCGCAGCCCAGGCTGATCTGTCTGTTGGTGTTCTTTTCCAGGCCAACGAGGTGACGGACAGTGCGTACATGGGCTCAGAGAGCACCTACAGCGAGTGCGAGACCTTTACCGATGAGGACACCAGCACCCTGGTGCACCCTGAGCTGCAGCCTGAGGGGGATGCTGACAGCGCTGGTGGCTCAGCTGTGCCCTCTGAGTGCCTGGATGCCATGGAGGAGACTGACCATGGTGCTCTACTGCTCCTCCCAGGCAGGTGTGTGCCCACTGCACCCCCTAGGGGACTGCCAGCTGGGCAGATATGGTCCATGGATCGTGCTGTCCGGCGGTGCCTGCCTGTCATCACAGAGCCACCCTGCTGCACAGTCTCTTGTACTGCCTCCTTGTGGGAGGTGCTTCTCCTGGCAGTGAATGGCCTTGGCTTCGGTGTCTCAAAAGACAAACCCTGACTTGGTCTCCTATGTCTTGTCAGCACACTTCTTCAGAGCTGGACAACACAGTGCTCATCAGATGTCTTTGTAGCACCCTGTCCATACTACCTGTTCTGATCCCCTGCCCTGCCCCCAGGGTGTCCCAGTTATCCTGTGTTAGAAATTTTCGGGGAATGGCCAGGGTGTTAGGAAAAGGAAGGGCCAGCCCACATAGACCCTGGAAACAGCCCTGTCTCACCCCTCACTGCTGGGAGCCAACACAGCTAGCAGCCCAGAGCACCTGCATTGTTTTTTTTTTTTTTTTTTTTTAATATTTATTTACTATGTATCTTTAGTTTAAGGTGGATACATTAGTTTGCTTTTATGTGGTGCTGAGGATTGAACCCAGTGCCCCATGCATGCTAGGCGAGCGTACTACCACTGAGCCACCACCCCAGCCCCGTCTGCATTGTTTTTGCTTCTTGTACCTCTCCTCATTTTCAGCACTCATCAGTGTGCACAGCACAGCCCAGGTGTTACAGTGTTGCTGGTGCGCAGGCCTGAGTACCCATCCAGCTGGCTCTTCAGAGTGAAGAGCTTGTCCTGTGGGAGTCCCACGCCCTCACTAGGGTGCCCCCAGCCTCCTCCTGGGCATGTTTCCTGCACAGCAAGCCCTGCCATCTCACCTATATGCATGCACGCAGGGGTCCCTTGTAAGCACCCATCTTCTTTGATCTAACCTTGAGTTTTGAGACGCATTTCGTTTTGGGGCATAGGCATCTATCATTTGTTCCTTATCATTAGGGGATCCCATCCCACTGGACCAGTTTGCCACAGTTTTTAACCTGATGGAATGTCAAGGGAGTTAAGTTCCTTCCTATTTTCAGCTTTGAGAGTTAAGTTGCTGTGGGCACTGTGTGTCTTGTGGCCTGTGTGTCCCTGGAAGCACTATGGTGGGTCACTGGGGACACATACTGCAGTTTTGAAGTTCACACAGCTCCTGCAGTCACGGGCAGCTCACAGACGGCTGTGGGTCCCACTGGTCTCTCTCGCCTGAGCTCTCCCCACAGGGAGCCTGCAGCTCTGGGGCAGCAGTGGCATAGCCCAGAGTCTGGGAGGCTGTGCACCTCTTCCTAGGGTTAGTGCCCCCTTGAGCTCCTCTTCTGTGAAGCACCCACTTGTTTGTTGTCAGCAGGCTTCTGTGAGAGGCCAAGTGGTCTCTGGCAGTGGGGGAGCGTAGGCAGGTGTGCCATAGCTACTGTCTGCAGAAGTAGCCATGGTAGGGTGTGGCCTGCCTTGACTGTCAGGTGGGCTCTGTTGCCTCAGAGGACAGAGTGGTGTAGATGAGTCCTTAGCACCTGTGTTACGGAAACTTTCTCTTGCTTTGTTGGTCTGCCTTTCATTTTGAGGAGCAGATGTTTTTAGTTTTATGATAGTATAGGTTATCCATTTTTCTTAAGCAAAATTAGCATCTTGCTTACTCCATAATTACTGTGATATTTGTATCTGCTTTCTTTAAAGCTTGATTCTTTTGCCTTCATGTTCAGGTATGAACTTCTACATAGCTGGCTTCTGTGTGTGGTGTAAGATGGGGGTCATTGCCCAGAGAGACATCTACTGGAGCAAGTTGCCTTTTCAAGTCTCCCCTTCACCTACGGGTCCTATGAGGTGGCTATGTGGGGGCTGCTCTGTGCTGTCTTCCTGGGTCGAGGCCACTCTGAGCACCGGGCTCACTGTAGGGTGCAAGTCCTTTGGCTTCATTTTTCACAGTCTTTTTGATCCCTGGGGTCCTCCATATCTGCAAATATTGAGAACTAGCTGTGGTTTGGGGAGATGAGTTGCAACTGGGACGGTGATGGCTCTGCTGCACTTGGGTGGATCAGCACTCTACTATTGGTGTGTATCCTTGTACGTGACCTCACTCTCTGTTGCCCAGGTCCTTGGGTTTGGGTGTCCCATGTAGGTGTGCTGTTCTGGTGGAGGCCTGGAGGGATGTGCCTCTGGGGCTTCTGCCCTGTGGACATGGAGCAGCAAGTGCAATTGGCACCTTGGCTTGCAGCAGGACGGAGGGAAGGACAAGCGTAGAGGGGCGCTGTGGTAAGGCCTGTTAACTTTGGTTACAGTGCTCTTAAAAAGTGTTCTGGGGGCTGGGGCTGTGTCTCAATATTGGAGCATGTGTCTTGCACATGTGGGGCACTGGGCTTGATCCTCAGCACCACATAAAAATAAATAAAGATACTGTGTTCATGTACTACTAAAAAAATATTTTAGGGACTGGGGTTGTGGCTCAGTGGTAGATCGCTTGCCTTGCATGTATGAGGCCCTGGGTTTGATCCTCAGCACCACATATAAATAAACAAATAAAGGTATTGTGTCCATCTACAATTAAAAAAAAATTAAAAATATATTTTAAAAAGGGCTGGGGTTGTGGCTCAGTGGTAGAGCACTCGCCTGTGCAGGGACCTGGGTTCAATCCTCAGCACCACATAAAAATAAATAAATAAAGGTATTGTGTCCAACTGCAACTAAAAAATAATTTTTTTTTTTTTTTAAAAAAAGGTGTTCTGGGCCAGCGCATTAGGACACACCTGTAATCCCAATGGCTAGGGAGGCTGAGGCAGGAGAATCTTGAGTTCAAAGCCAACCTCAGCAACTGCAAGGTGCTTAGCAACTCAGTAACACCCTGTTTCTAAATAAAATACAAAATAGGGTTGGGGATGTGGCTCAGTGGTCGAGTGCCCCTGAGTTCAATCCCCAGTACCAAAAAAAAAAAAAAAAAGTGTTGTTCTGATTCAAGTTAATTTGAATTAGGTAGTCAGAGGTGAGGAAATGCCAGACCTGGGAAATCGCCGGGTGAGGTTTGTCTTGGGAGGGTTCCTGACCTGCAATGTTAGCTGCATAAACAGTGTGGTGCCCTGAGGGTTGCAGGACAACAGACGACCAAGTGCAAGATGCCCTGTCACTCACCCCTTCCTGAGGTGGAAGCAGGGCTCCTCCACCTGGGCCCAGGGCAGCTGCACCTGGCCCCATGGCCACGTGTGCTTGCCCCTATGGAGTCCCCTCCCTTGTAGGAGTTCTCTCACAGGATCCAGGTGCCTGGCGATCCTGAGAAGCAGGAAACAATTGCCAGGGACGACCTCTGCTGTCACCATGCCCCACAAGGGGTCCACCTGTAGTTAGGGTGAGCCACGCAGTTCAGTTTCTGGGTGACTGGAGAACACACTCCACACAGTAGGCACAGGCTATAGCACCCAGTGGAGGCTGGAGCTGTGTGTATAGGGCCCAAAGATGGTGTTTTCTCCTGTGTGCAGAGCACTGGGAAAGGCTTACCTTAAAATATGTAAACTAGGCACAGTAACAGCTTAAAGTTAACTTGTAATAAATAGAACAATTAAAACAATATACTATGGCCGGCATGGTGGTGCATGCCTGTATTCCCAATGGCTGGGGAGACTCAGACAGGAGGATTTCGAGTTCAAAGCCAGCCTCAGCAATGGTGAGGGGCTAAGCAACCAAGTGAGACCTTGCCTCTAAATAAAATACAAAATAGGGCTGGAGGTGTAGCTCAGTGGTTGAGTGCCCCTGAGTTCAATCCCTGGTACCTGGGGGGGAAAAAATACTTCGGTAAAAAATATTTAATCCCAGCCACTCCAGAGGCTGCAGCTGGAGTATCCAAGTTCAAGGCTAGTCTAGGCGACTTAATGAGACCCTGCCTCAGAATAAAAAAATAAATTGACTGGGGATGCAGCTCAGTGGTTAAGAGCCCCTAGGTTAAATCCCCAGTTTAAAAAAATCCCAGGTGGAGGAGCCCTGCTCCCACCCCAGGAAGGGGCTGGGATTGTGGCTTAGTGGTACAGCGCTTGCCTGGCACATGTGAGGCACTGGGTTTGATCTTCAGCACCACATAAAAATAAATAAATAAGATAAAGGTATTGTGTCCATCTTCAACTAAAGAAATATTTTTTTAAAAAAATTATATATTTAAAATGTAGGAATTGCTTATTTCTGGAATTTTTCAGTTAACATTCTTGGACTCGGTTGACCTTGGTTGACTGAAACTAGGAGAGGCAGGCCATGGTTAGGATTCACAGAGAGCTCAGGGTGCTTCCTCTTCCTGGAAGGCTCCTGTGTCTGAGGCCCTAGGCTCACCTGGCTGCCCAGGACTGGGCAGTGACGTGCGGGTCTTGTGGGTGTAAAACTGGGACTTGCTCCCTGTGGGGCACCATGTGGGCCTCCTGCCTGCTACTGGCATGCCAGTCCCTTGTGGTTCCCTCTGGCCAGAGGAGCACTCTGCATTGCCCCTGAGCATCTCAGAGCTGGACCTGTATGGATCCTTTGCATGCGTGTGGCTCTGCTGGTGCCTGACACACAGCACGTGTCCTGTGAAGGAAGATGTGAGGAATCCAATACATTCGGATGGTGCTGCTCTTTGTTTGTCAGGCTGAGTATTTCATTAAAATCAACTTCACCTGCTTCCATGTTCTCCCAGGACAGTGGAGCTGGGCTGATGGCTGGCAACTCACTTGTGGGGAGGTGTGGTTGTGCAGCCAGGTGGCCTCTGTTACCTTTGCAGGCCCCGCCCTCGCAGCCAGGCCGTCGTCATGGTGATGAGCAGCGAGGAACATTTTGAGGACTACGGTGAGGGCAGTGAGGCTGAGCTGTCCTCAGAGGCCCTCTGCAGTGGGGAGCTGGGCTGCAGTGACACCGCTTTCCTCACTCCTAGGTAAAGTGGCCCTGAGCTTATCCCCTCCCTCCCTTTTCCTGGGTAGTTATCCAGTGTCTCTGTTTTGGATTCTATATGTTGGTAAGAGAAAACTTTGTGTGTTCAAGGTGATGTCAAGTGCACCACACTCAGATTTTAAGTTTACATCTGGGTGGAAGTTGGCTGACATACCACCAATCACTGCAAACTTCTGAGGTCTCAGCAGCTCCAGGAGGCTTGAAGGTGTGCTTGGAACTTGACATGCAGGTTCCTTGGCACCTGGTCATGGACCACTCCATGGTCTGTGGCTTGGTTGGAAAGAGGTTTTAAAATCTCAAGCAAGTCCTCAGATATACTTGCTTGTAATTACCCAACGTTCCCAAACTCTCTGGAAAGTTGTGGCTTCGAATAACTGAACTATAACTCTTGGGGTGGGGGTGACACCTACTTTCTCTTAGGGCTGTGCATGAGGAGATCCCAGCAGAGTTCAGAGTTGCCTGGCTTAACCTATTTGAGGACCTGAGTCTGCTAGAGGCTCCTATAGTTAGTTCTCCGCCACTGCCAACAGCAGAAGCTAAGAGTCTCTAAACCAGCAACCAGAAGAAGAGATTATTCCCTTGCCAGCCCTGTGGAGAACAATGCCAGTAGGGCTGTTCCTGAAGCCACTGTGGGGTGGGAGGTCCTCTGAGGTGTCCCTGGGGATGAGGCAGTGGGCTCATCCAGCTGAACTTGGCACTTCTAAGCCTGTATCTCTGTCCTGCTGAGGAGTTTCTTCCTTTTGTGTAGTTTGCCTCTTACCCAGAGTTTTCATTCAAAAGTATAACTTCTGTGCTACGTTTAATGTTTTCCTTTCCACCTTTCCTTAAATTGAAACTTCTAAAAGAATTTCCACTAGCCTGTGAGCCCTACTGCTCCAAGGATGACCTCCTAACTTCTGCTTCTAGTTGTAGGGACCCCCTGAAGCAAAGTCACAGGAGGTCAGTGAGCATCCCCAGAGTATGACATTCTGTTTCTCACAGTTCTCACACATGACAAACAAACAAGAAGCACGAACTGTAGGGCTGGGGTTGTGGCTCAGAGGTAGAACGCTTGCCTAGCATGCATGAGGCACTGGGCTCGATCCTCAGCACCACATGAAAATAAAATAAAGAGATTGTGTCCACTTATAACTAAAATATAAATATCTTTAAAAAAAAAAAGCATAAACTGTAATCCCCGCAGCTCAGGAGGCCAAGGCAGAGGATTGCAAGTTCAAAGCCAGCTTTAGCAACTTAGTGAGGCCCTAAGCAACTTAGCAAGACCCTGTCTCTAAATAAAATATTAAAAAGGGCTGGGACATGGCTCAGTGGCTAAGTGCCCCTGGGTACCAAAGAAAAGCACAACCTGTGAGCAGCGCACTGTAGTGCATGGTTCTTGACACTGATGTGTAAAACGGTACAACAGGCCAGCTCCAGCTGTGGTCAGGGCTTGCTGCCATGTTGGCCAAGAGAAAGCTGTGAGCTCCTTCACCTTCTTGTTGGTGAAAGTTTGTGCTTTACACTGAAGCCATTAGCTGCACCAGTACTGTGCGTTGTCCAGGATAGATCTGGCTAGTGGGCATCACCTGGAGCAGGAGATATGTGTCACAGGCTCCTTTGGGTGATGATGAAGAAGAGCACACAGGCAGTCTAGAGAGCCAGAATGTTCTATGTCTGGTTCTTTTCCAACATGCTTTCATCCAGTGCCCACCTCATCCCCGGCCCTCATGTGGCATCACAGATAACCCGACAGGCCCTCCCCCTGTGCTGAACTGTCGCTTCTGTCTCTCTAGCTCCGACCCGCTTGCCTCAAAGCTACACAGCATCCTCACTGACGAGGCTTTTGAGTTTTACTGTAGCCAGTGCCACAAACAAATCAACCGCCTTGAGGACCTTTCTGCCCGCCTGAATGATCTTGAGATGAATAGGTAACGGATGCAGCACATGGCCTTGCTCTCTGTTCTGGGCTGAGGGAGACTCCCGCTGCCATAGCCCCTTGCTGGTGGCTCTGGTCTGGCCAATGCTGGGGACTTCTTCCCAGGCCAGGCCCAATCTCTGGAGCAAAGGAGGGTAGCCAGACAGTGGGACTCTCCCTGCAGCCTGGTCCTCCCTGCATGCTTTGAGCTGTGCTTGCTTTCCTGTTCCCTCTTCCATCTGCACAAATAGCCTCCTGGCCATTGTCTTCTTGGGGGAGGAAATGAAGGGTCCATTGTGTATGAGGTTGCTTCCCACATTTCACTAAGTGATTATCTTTAATTGAAATGGGAAATTTAAAGATTAGTCTTCAGAAGCATGCTTTTAAACGGCTTTTGGGAATGCCAATTTAGTCAGGGTTGTGTGTGCTCAGTAGGTCCGGCTCTGTGCTGCAGCCAGAGACCCAAGTACAGGGGAAGCCCAGCTCTGCTGCTCTGTCTTAAACACCAGCCTGTAGCTGCCCCTTGGCCAGACCCCATTTGTGTCTCTTCCCTCCTGCTGTGGTTTACATCGCAGCCCTCCTTGTCCTGTCCTGTGATTAGACCCAGCTTGGGTTGATGTTCAGGGAGCTTCTCCTGCCAGTTCCTCACAACTTCACAAACTCACCCTAGAAAAGTTGTTTTTGCACATGGGCAAGCCCTTAGGGTAGGCTGCTTTGAGGGATGGTTACTTATGAAGCTTCCCACAGCAGTCCCAGCTGATCAGAGGTGGTGAGTGACCACATAGACTCCAGCTGGACAGACGCACTGTGGGCTATGGGAGGGTGGCAGAAAGGCAGACCTTCCAGCAAGAGTCTGTCAAGGCCACCTGTGCTTCCGGTGGAGCATGCCCTACCCTGCCTTCTGGGCTTCAGCTAGGTGGAGTCCTCCCAACAGTGGCCTCAGCGGCCCCACCTTCCCCTTGTCCACATCTGTGTGTGCTTAACTCTCCTTCCTGTGTTTCCTGCAGCACCCCACAGCATAGGCCCCAGCAAGTGCCAGGCACATTGGAGAGAATGGGGTAACCCAGCCTTTGTAGTCAATTGGCAGCATCAGGGAGCCAGGTGGGTCCTGGCAATGTCGTCAAGGCAGAGCAATCTCTGAGGGTCACTCCTGAGGAACCTGTGTGAAGACTGCAGTGGTCCGCAGTTTGGAACTGGCCTCTACTTAGGGGAGCCCAGTTCTTACCCACCATGGTGATCAGCTAGAAGTGCAGCTCTCCAAGAAGCCTTGGCTTGGTTGGGGAGGGCTGGTGTTCTTCCTGTGCAGAAATGCCCCCTGCCAGAGAATGCATCTGTGTGCAGGCCTCTTGTGAAAGGAAATGTGTCTTGTCTTTCTCTTGCTGAGGATTCCCACGTGGAAGCCATCTGTTCCAATGCCAAGGACCTGCCAGAAGGTGGCCCTGGTTACCTGCAGGCCAGAGAACAGGCTAGGCTACCTCTTGGCGTGGCTAGAAAGCCCTGCTTCTTGTCCTGCGGACCACCCTGCAGTGAAGGCATGTCAAGCTGCTGAGGCCACACCAGAGGTGTGGACAATGTCTGCCAATTCCTGTGCATTTTCCTAGTACCAGGAAGTCTGAGAAAACCATCCCTTTTGTAGAAACAAGTCTTCCTTATCCAGGGGTGTGTTTAAATCATGACCTCTGTTGCTGACTGCCTGTTCAGCTCTGAGGGTTGCTGGGTAGCCTGAGCAGTCCACCCTGGCCTGTTGTCAGAGAGTGTCAGGGATGCTAGGATTGCCCAACGCCAGCAGGGCCCAGTCAGGAGAGGAGCCACGTGGTGCCTCGAACGGGCAGTGTAATGCTGAGCCGGGCAATGTAGTGCTGAGCCGTGTGGCTGTGTGGCCAGAGAGCTCTAAGCAGGGCTGCAGGCAGCTGCCACCAGAGGCCAAGGGCAAGCTGTTGCCCACTTAGAGTGGGGTCTGGGCCTGTAACTGGGGCTGCCATCCCACAGGAATGTAGGCCACAGACTTCACAGGGGTGCTGCACTCTCTGGGATTGATGGGGCCTGCCTTCTAGAACCTGCTGAAAATCACCCTGACCACCAGGACAGCTGTTCCCCCGAAGTGGTCTTGTCAGAAGCACTTAGCTACCAGGCTGCTGGACAATGTGCTCCAGAGGAGTGCCACCAGAAGGCCACTGGGAGGCACAAATGCTAAGGAACTAGGAGGAGCCTAGTTCTAGTGAACTCACTCTGTCTCTCCAGTGCCCTCTGCTGCTGACAAGATGTAATAAGAAACCCAAAAATGTGTGCTGGGATCCACCTACAAGCTTCAGAGCAAGTGTGAGGGTGAATTTGAGTCAGTGTGCAGAGCACTGACTGCGGCGGCGGCTGGGGGTGGGGGGGGTCTCTTCAAGAGGCTGTAGCAGCGTGGCCTCCGCCTGCCACCATGCCAGGTGGGCAGCCCCTTTGCCTGGAAAATTATCTTCCTTGCCTGAGCTTCGGTCTGGCAGTCACCCTGTAGGCTTCAGGAACCAGAGGGAGGGTGCATTTGGCCTTTGCCACTGTGGATCACTGAATTGGATGGACACTCACCCTGGGACTGGCCACCTCCCAGGACTCTAAGCCCCTGCCCACAGGCGTTGGGCCAGGGTGCTGCTGCCTAGGTCAGAACCACTGATGGGCCTAATGACCAGGCCTCTGGGCAGTCATTTGACTTCAGAGGTGCCTGAGGCAGGCTGTTGACCAGTGCTGTGGACAGACATGGGCCCCTGGCCAGCTCTGAGCTATAGGCTGGTTGCCTTATCAGGGTCTAGAGGGTGCTGCCGCACCATCCTCGCTGTCCTGCATGGGTGTCCTGTGACAGGGCTAGGGGGCTGGGGGCTGCATGCCTACACCCACTATCTCCTCTGCCTGAGCTTCCTGCTTCCTGCTGTTCCTCTCTCTGGTCCTGACACTTTTCCTGTTTGTTTGGTTTTTGCACAGCCCAGCCAAGCAGCTGTCCAGCAGGAAGGTGGCAAGGTAGGCAGAACCTCAACTGCTTGCTGACTATACTGTGAAATGCATTGATAATCTTAGTTTCAAAAAACATTTTAAAAAGCTTTTAACAGTTACTCTTCATGGGGGGGCTGGGGTTGTGGCTCAGTGATAGAGTGCTAACCTAGTGCAGGTGAGGCACTGGGTTCGATCCTCAGCACTGCATAAAAATAAATAAAAATAAAGGCATGGTGTCCACCTACAACTAAAAAAAATATATATTTTAAAAAAAGAAAAATAAATTACTTCATGGTTTGGGCTAGAAGTTAGTGGAGGGAATGTGTTGTGGAAAGAATGTCCAGGACCATGGATTAGACTGGGCCCAGGACTGGGAAGTATAGATTAGGACTTTTGGGTGTTCCCCTGTTACTGTGTGCTCCCTGCCTGGGCTGGAGGACACTACAGTCCCCCAGTGTATGCTGCAGATCATCTCAGAGACCCAGTGAAGGCCTGTTGTCCCAGAGCCTGCTGCCCAGCCCATGCCTTCCTACAGTGTCTCTCCTGGCTTTCGTACTGTAGAAAGTTCTAGCAGGCCAGTTCTGTGACGGTCTGAGATCCCCTGTGCAGAGTATGGGGTGTAGACACCCCTCCCAGGACACTGAGGTTGCTTACTTGCCTCCACAGCCAGCCCTTTGTGGAGGCCGGAGGGTTTCCCTCCCACCACTGCCCAATTTAGGCAGGACATCTCCAGGTCCTGGGGCATCTCCCCCATACCCCAAGTTCCTTTGTTTCAGGGATCATATCACCTGGCTCTGTCCCCACCTTCCTTCCCCTTATCTCCATTTTTTTTTTTTTGCCTAGCACATCTTCCTGTGTTATCTTGAGAAAAGAGCTGCCAGGAGGTAAATCCCAGCCCCTTGGGAGTAGTTCTGCTCTGCCCATGTGGGGCCCTGGCTGTGACAGGAAAGAAAGTTGGGAGCTGTTGCTTGGCTTCTGGGGCCAGGGTTGCTCCAGAGAGGTTTAATGTGTTTTTATTTTTGTTTCTTTGTGACAGTTTTTCCCTCTCGTGAAGCTTCTACAGTGTTTCTCTGTTTCTGAAGTTCAGAATTTTATGATGACTTTAATATTTCCACTAATTATAATGAGCCAAAGAGAAATGGGCCTGCTCCCCTTGGGTTCTTGCTATCTTGCTGCTCATGCCTCCTGCCTCCCTCTTCATGCTGCAGCTCTTGTGGCCCTTGAGGCTTGGGCTCTGGAGCAGGCAGAGGTGTAGGTCTGCACCCCACCTTTTCTGGTTGCGAAGAACCTAGGGCTCTCAGTCACAGCCTGAATCTAGGATGCACATTCTTTAGCATGTCCACCTTAATGTCCCTGTCATTAGAGCTTTTTGTCCCCAACACATGGTGTCTGGTAGGACTGAGGAAAGAGAGGACCCACACAGCCATGTCCTGTTGACCTCCCACAACTGGGCCTAGCAACAGCTCTTGGGGCCTTGTGCCTGGACACGTCCTGGGAAAAGCAGAGAGAGGCGTTTAGCAAGCTGGAGAGGAGACAGGACTGGGCACAAAGGCTTCATCCTTTAAAGAACTTACTCTTACATCTTTCCAAGAACTTACTCTTCCTCTATAGACATTCTTTGTTGTAAAATAGCCCTGCTTACAGGTATTGGCAGTTAGAGTTTACCTGCAGAGAGGCACACCATTCTGCAGTGAGTCTGTCTGCATATAAATTGCATGCACTCTATCACTGAGATGCCTCCCAGCCCGTTTTGTTTTAATTTTGAGGCAGGGTCTCACCAGGTTCCCCTGGCTGGCCTCCAGCTCAGCCCACTCCTGCCTCAGCTTCCTGAGCCCTGGGCCTTCAGATCCTTGGGAAGTGCAGGAAAGTTGTGATTTACTTTGCAGTTTTCAGTCTTTTGCATGTACATTCTAGCTGAAGTGATAGATTCTGTGCAGCCAGTGGTGGCTCTGTAACCTGGCAGTGTCCCTCACCTCCCAAACTATTTATTGGGAAAGAGAGAAGTGTGCAGGCCCAGTCAATGCTGAAGAGGAAGCAGAACTCCATTGCTGATAAGCTGATGTAGGGTTTAGTGTGATGGCTCTGAGTGTTCAGTTGGATCTGTAGTGCAGTTGTTGGTAAACATGGCCTCAAGCACATCTGAACGATGCCTAAAGATCCCCATTTCCCAGGAGAGAGAGGCTCATGGAGACTGAGCACTCTCTCAAGGTCACACAGCTCTGAGCCTGGCTCAGTGCTGAGGGTCCAGGGTGTGGAAGGACATGCACACGAGGCTCTCTGTCTGCACAGCTCTGAGAACTATGTGGACTCTTACTGAACTAGCATTTTCAGATTCACCAGCCTGGTGTGAGGACAACAAAGTCAGGTGTCTCCCAGCCATGGGTGGGGCAACACCTGTGGGCATGACTGGACCCAGGTGAGGCTGAGCAAGACCCCCAGGACCCATGCCTTTCCTTGGGACCCCTCACTGCCACTGCTGCAGGGAGAACCTTGAGCAACAGTGCCCATGCTGGAGCCCAGGGCCAGAGTCAGTGTCTGCCAGCCTGCTCAAGGCAAGCGTGCTTCCTGTCCTGGTGTGGGTGACGTCAGGTTTTATTGCACCCAAGTACAAAGTACTCTGCTCCCGTTAGCTGCCGTGGAGGTCCTGTTCTATCAGGCTCCAGAGAGTGCTGGGAGGACAGAGGCCACTGAGTGCAGCCTGCTCACTCCTGGCCCTTCGGTAAAGGCCACAGCCGGGAGCCCCTAGCTCAGTGCTAGGCCAGGAGCCTGCCGCTCCAGGGTGGGGAGGCTTGTGCCCACTATGCTGTCTGCCTTTCGGAGGGACACGCAGGTGCTTGTGTTTGAAGAGCTTGTCATTTGGTTTTCCCTCTTCTTTCCTCTGCTATTGATTCTTTTCCATAGGTACCTGCACCAGTCGGGGGCCCTGACCATGGAAGCTTTAGAGGACCCTCCCCCAGAGCCTGTGGAGGGTCCAGAGGAAGACATTGCTGACAAGGTGGGTCTTGGGCACTGGGGGCTAAGGACCAGGAATAGGTGAGTAGTAAGTTCCCTCAGGGGTTTAGTGGCCATGGGGTAAAAGTAGAGCTTTTGATGGTTCATGGGTGGAGCCGAAGAGAGTGGGACTGAGCAGCAGAAGCCATTCACCTTCGTGCCCATGTCTCAGGCAGCACACAGGTGCCTGTGTGGACGTGTGTGGGTCAGTTTGGGGGAGTAGCATTAAGGGACGCACAGTTTCAGTTCATCAAGCATGTAGAGGCAGGGCCAAGGGTGCTCAGGGATCAGGAGGAGAAGCACAGCCAGCAGTACCAGGAGTAGGCTGTTTTCCCCAAGGGTCTCTCCTAGAGTGGAGTAGAACAAGCAGAGCAGGGAGCTTCACCATGGTCAAGGCCCCTGGTTCCAAGGCCAGTATGAATCTCAGGCAGGTGGCAGCTGCTACGTACTGTACCCTGCCTCTTGCACCTGACTTCTTCTCCTCTGCATGCCATCTCCTGCACCTGATCTTGCCTCCTCTGCATGTTCCCTGACTCTTCTGCACCCCTCTTCACCTCCTCTGCACCCCACTTCATCTCCTATACCTGACCTCACCTCCTCTGCATGTTCCCTGCCTCTTCTGCACCGCTCTTCATCTCCTCTGTACCACACCTCACCTTCTGCACTCCAACTCACCACCTCTGTGTGTTTCCTGGCTCCTCTGCATATTCCCTGCCTCTTCATACCTCTTAACCTTCTCTGCACCCTACCTCAGGTCCTGTGCATGCCCCCTGACTCTGTAGCCCTTCTCCATGGCAGCTCCACCTCTTCAGCTCTGCACCTTTCTGTGAGTCCTTCCTCTGCTTACCTTCATTCCTTCTCCTACCTGTGCATGTGTGTTATCTCCCATCATGTGAGCTCCCTGAGGGACAGAGGGCTTCAGAAATAGGCCTTGCTGCTGGATTTGATAGTACACATCTGTAATCCCAGCAGCTCGCGAGACTGAGGCAGGAGGATCACGAGTTCAAAGCCAGCCTCAGCAATGGTGGCGCGCTAAGCAACTCAGTGAGACACTGTCTCTAAATAAAATACAAAGTAGTGCTGGGGATGTGGCTCAGTGGTCCAGTGCCCCTGAGTTCAATCCCCAGTTAAAAAAAAAAAAAAAGAAATGGGTCTTTCTGTCCCCAGGCACCCAGACCTCCTCCATAGGCTATATCTAGCAGAGCAGGGACCCCCACTTGTAGAGGGAGCTGAGCCTTGCTATCCCATGTGCCATTTAGAAGGGTGCTCTCAGGGCTCCGAAGCATTGGACCCCTGATGATGACCTGTGTCCTTGTGCTATGGAGGTGAGCGTGGCCCTAGGGGGATCTGCACTGTGGTGATTATGGAGCAGTCTCCAGGAATCAGGTAGACCCAAGTCCAGTGGATAAACAGATGTGGAAGTCCTGTGCTGCCCCAGCCTGTCCCCTGGTGCAGTTCTTCTGCCTCTGCTTGCTCCTCAAGCCATCATTTTGTTATCCAGGTTGTCTTTCTGGAGAGGCGGGTGTCAGAGCTGGAGAAGGACAGTGCTGCAGCCGGAGAGCAGCATGGTCGGCTTCGGCAGGAGAACCTACATCTGGTGCATAGGTGAGTCTTCCTGCAGCCCCCTCTGCTCCCTACCCATACTTTCTCTGCCTCAAAAGGTATCCCTGGAGTTGCTGGATGGGCACCTGTGCATGGGTCAAGGGCCATGACTTGCTGGCCTGAAGCTCTGTTGAGTGATCTGTAGCAGGTGTCCAGGGCCTCGACACACAGGGCATCCTAGGATCAAGGGACCTAGGATGTGATGCTTAGTGGGGAGCAGTTAGAGGTAGAGAGCACAGTTTAAAATCCTAAGGAGGGGCCAGGTATGGTGGCACACTCCTGTAATTCCAGCAGTTTAGGAGGCTGAGGCAGGAGGATTGCAAGTTAAAAGCTTGGAGGATCACAAATTCAGCAACTTTGCAAGGCCCTGTCTCAAAATAAAAAATAAAAAGGACTGGAGATGTTGCTTAATTGTGGAGTTCTCCTGTTTTCAATCTCTAGTACTCCCCAAAAAATCATAAGGAAGGCTAGACACAGTATTGCATACCTATAATCCCAGTGATTTGGAAGGCTGAGGCAGGAGTATCACACGTTGGAAACTAGCCTCAACAACTTAATAAAACCCTGTCTCAAAAAGAGCTAGGGTCATATCTCAGTGGTAGAGTATTCCTGGGTTCAATTCCCAGTACTGCAAAACAACAATAACAAACACCAGAATAGGCCCAGGACATGGCTCAACACAGAGTAGAGTAGATGTTTTGCCCACTTGAGGCCCTGGGTTCTATCTCCAGTTCCAAAACAAACCCACAGAGATATATCTTTTCATGGTGGATTTTACCCAGAGCCTTTCTAGGTCAGTTTTCTGGAGAACTTGGAGGCTGGCTCAGGGTCAACCTATAGCCAGTGGGCTGTCAATATGGTGTCACGTTCCTCACGACTAAAACACTCAGGGTCATTCCAGATGAACTTGGCTGCACGAAGTAATCACACAAGAGACAGAGATTTTTCTTTGGGGTTCTGTGATGTCTCCTCTGACCTTAAGGGTCTGCAGAAAGAGAGAGAGAGAGCACGAGCTGAACCCTTTTATTGAGAAGCCATTCAAATGAAGCAAGGGGTCAGGTTTCAGGGGGTTGAGTCTAGCTTTGTGATATCTGCTGTTAGCAAGTTGACTGACATCTAGGAAGGCCATACCCAAAGGCAGAGTAAGAGAAGGGGGACACACAAAGGGAGCTTCCATGGAACATTCTATCCCAAACAGGGCAAAGGAGTAGTATTACAAAGGAATAGATGAGTGTAGCTCAATTCCAGGGGTGACCTGCCTATGTCTGAAGACACACCCTCAACTTCCTGGACCGGGGCAATGTCCAGGTTACCACAAGATGTAGTGACTGGTCAAAGCCTCTCTGCTCCAGGATGGAAGGCACAAATCATTCAGAGTGGCTTGCTCCCCACAATTTAAGATCCCGTTTCTGGAAACTCACTTGAAGTATTCCCATCATAGCATTGGTCAGTGCATGGAGCCTGTAGCTCCTGGTCACTGTGCAGCCCACATCCTCTGCAGGCCCTCGCTCACCCTCACACTCACCAAAGGCAGATGTATCTTCCTTTCACAGATAAGAACCCTGAAGCTGAGAGTTCAAATTTGCCAGGGCCTCAGAGATAGCAGGTAGTCTCTGGGGCTTGGACACAGTATGTGCTGGAGGAGGTCAGGGGCATCTTGCTGGACATAGTTTCCCTCTAGAAGACTGTGGCTGTAGCTGTTGCTCAGTAGCAGGAAAGCAAATGGATGTGACGTACAGCCAGTCAGGATGGGGCAGGAGCCCAAGAGGGTGTCCCGAGAGGCTCTTGTGGGCCCATGGGAGAGATTCTTTGAGCCACCCCATTACCAGGCTTCCAACCACAACTGTACTTGAGCCCCAGGCTAGAACTCTATCCCTCTGAGCCTGTTTCCTCATAAACCACTTGATCCAAGTAATCATGAGGGAACAGTGGACTCATGTTGTAACCCAGGCCCTCCCTAAGGACAACTCACGCAAGGTAGAAACTCAAAGCTGCTGCTGTGGGTTAGGTTGTGGCTCAGTTGTAGAGTGCTTGCCTAGCATGTGTGAGGCACTGGGTTCAATCCCCATCACTACATAAAAATAAACAAAATAAAGGTATTGTGTCCATCTACAACTAAAAAAATATATATTTAAAAAAAAAGACTGCTGCTGTTCAGGAGCACTGAGTCAGGACTTGCCTTCTATCACAGCACAGGAACATGCTGCCATGTGGAGTGCCAGCCAGCACTGCTGCAGAAGGGAATGGGGGCCTCAGGTGTGTGGCGTCTCTGAGAGGGTGCATCCTGAGCCTTCCCTGGAGACCCTTTCTACTTGCCCACCCCCTGAACCAGGGTACCCTCTCACATCCACCCTGGTAATAGTGAGGCCCCCTTTCTGGTATAGGGCGCCTGCCTTCTGGGGTCTCTGAGTACTCAGACCTGGGAGCATTGTGCCCGGGCAGCTTTTTCTATTCTGTGCCCCTTTTCTCGGTCCTCCCTGCACCTGTGCAGGTTGCCCTTGGCGTTTCACATCCTGCTGTGTCTCCAGTGCTCACTGTTTACTCCTTGACTTCTGGTCCCACTTGTGCTACTTGCTTCTGAGGATGATGATTCCTGGGAGCTGCCTACTCAGGCTGCTGGGAAGCCAAGTTCTCCTGTAGCTCAGTTGGCTCCAGAGCTGGCTGACCTGTGCTGGTTTTCAGCCTTTGCCTCTGGACAGTGTGTCTGTCAGCTTCTGGGGACTTCAAGAATTCTTTCCATATCATCTCTTTCTCATTTCTTTCTCTCAATGATAATATCCTCTTCATTTTCCTAATTTCAGACTTTGTTTTTCTGTGCATTTTTTCCTTTGTATTATCTTCAGGTTTTCTTCCTCAACTCTTCTGTTGAGTTTAAAACTTTTTCCTGTTTTGATTTTCTTTTTATTCCTTTTCTGAGTGGGGCTGGGGATTGAACCCAGGTCCCTCAGCCCTGTTTTTAGTTTCTAAGAGTTAGGTTTATCCACTCCTCCTACAGCAGACCTCTGGTTTTTCTTAGAGCATTTGGCCTGGGACTGGCCACCGTGGGACCTGGTTCTTTGTATATTCCAAAGCTTCCTTTGCTATCTTCACTCTCACCCACCAAAGAGAATCAGAGAAGCAAGTGACAGGACTGGGGCTATGGGCCTTACTGTGCATGGGCAGGGCCTCTGGTGCTTCCCTAAGATGACCAACCTGTCCTGAAGGTGGTCATGGAAGGAGCCAGGTCTCAAGACCTGCAAAGGGCTGGTCTCCAGATTAGCCCAGAGGCGACTCCTTCTAGCTGTGTCCCCTCTGTAACCTCTGTACCAGGTGTGTCCAGCACCGAGTCCTGGACCTGGCCGAATGTGGTGTGGATCTCACCATGAGCTGACCATGCTGCAGTGAGAACCCATGCTCACCCTGTTGGAGTCTGTGCTCAGCCATTATGTCCATTTGCTGCAGAATGCTGTGGCCCTTGGACTCTGGTGCTTTCTGGCCCCTCCCCCAGGCCTCATGTATCAGATCTACAGGGCAAGCAGATGCCAGGGTTAGGACAGTGCCCTGGGAACAGGCACCTGGGAGGTCTGAAAAATACTGTCTCTTCCCCTTTGCATTCAGAGCCAACGCCCTAGAGGAGCAGTTGAAGGAACAGGAGCTCAGAGCCCAGCAGATGGTCCTGGAAGAGGCCCGGAAGCAGAAGGAGCTCCTGTGCAGAATGGAGCGAGAGAAGAGCATCGAAATTGAGAACCTACAGGCCAGGTAGGTGAGGCATCCAGAGCAGAGAAACCCACCAACCTGAAAGGGGAAGGGATCCAGAGAAGTTTAGTTGTAGAGTACAGGGAGCCTGAGAGGAGAACCTTAGAACTCTTCTAAAGCCTCCAACATGCATCCAGAGACTGCAGCATGTCAGCTTCTATAGACCTGTCCCACTCACAGATCCCTGTAACACACACCCCAGCCAGAATCCCAGGAATTTGGGGAAGTCAAGGCAGGGAGATCTCAAGCTCCAGGCTAGCCTGGGCAACAGAGACAAACCTGTCTTTTGTTAAAGGAAATGGACAGGATTGTTTCTGTGTACACTTGGAATTTACAGTGTCATTACTGGTACATTTACAAATACTGCAAACGGGAGCCAGCAGGTAACTGACTTGGCACATGCATGCACCCACTGATCGGTGATGTCAGAGGCACACTAGGCCAACTGAAAGATCTCCCAGTGGCCAGAACTGAGCCACCTGAGCAGCACAGCTGGCAGTGCAGCATGGTGCATAGACGATCAGTTGATAAAAACATCTGAGAAGACACAGCCCTCATTTCAGAGGATTCTAGAGAGTTTCCCTAGACACTCCTTCCTGGAGGTAGTGTGGGTCCCTCCTACTCTGGACCTCCACTCAGGGACTGGTTCTCTAAAACAGAGTGGGCAGGAAGCAGCAGCCTGGCAGAGGGGACACCCAGCAGCCGTACCTTAACCAAGTGACCCGTGTGAGTGTCAGGAATTGTATGACAAGATGGGCTCTACATGGTGAATGGGTCTTGTCTTCCCAAATCCATTGCCCCAGAAAACATTAGACAGAACCAACCAAACATCAGAGAGACCCAACATGAGGGATGTGCTGGGACTGCTGCACACTGTCAGGGTCATGAGAAAGCAGGGGAGTCAGGGAGACTCAGACCAGGGGACTAATAAGACATGAGGACTGATGCCATGGGAGTCCTTGGATGGGGTTCTGGGCTTTGGTGGGAAATCCATAGCATGTGTGGTTTTGTTGAAAGTATGGCTCAGACGGGCATGGTGGCACATGCCTGTAATCCCAGCAGCTCAGGAGGCTGAGTTAGGAGGATCCTGAGTTCAAAGCCAGCCTCAGCAACTTAGCAAGGTCTCAAACAACTCCAGCAAGACCCTGTCTTTAAATAAAATATAAAAAAGGGTTGGGAACATGGCTTTTAGTGACTAAGGACCCTGGGTTCAACCCTTGATACCCCCCCCCCCCAAAAAAAAAAGGGAAAGAAAGAACGGCCCAGCTGAGTGTGGGCCATGATGAAGGTACCCCAGGATGAGCAGTGGCAGCAGGAAGGAAAGGGAGCAAGCAGGCCCTTCGGACACTAATTTTGTTTGAAACTCTCTGTGAACCTAGTGTTCCAAACCCAGTATTTAGAAGCATTTGTGGGCTACAGAGAAGCTTCAGCCTTGAGTATTCATGTGGGGTCAAGACTGGCCACTGCCCCTAGGATGATTCCTCCAGATACTGGGCCCTCCCTGCCCTTAGAGGTATATTTTCAGGAGAGTGGTCCAAGCTGTTGTTACGCTCCAGGCTGCAGCAGCTGGATGAGGAGAATGGTGAGCTGCGGTCCTGCACGCCCTGCCTGAAGGCCAACATTGAGCGTCTAGAAGAGGTGAGCCCCCAGTCCGACTGTAGCTGGGGGTCCAGGCCCCACCCTACTCCAGCTGCCCCTCTGCCCTCTGCTCTTGACACCAGCAGGGGAGCCAGGATGTACTGTCAGGGCCTCTAGAGTGGGGAGCTGCTGCCAATTGTGGAGTGACAGCACCTGGCCTGTTCTGTGTGAGGAGCTGCCCTTTTCTGGAAGACACTGGACCTTACCTGGCCTCCAGCTTTCCCATGGACTCAGATCCCTGGGGTCCACAGATTCCCAAGGATCTGAGTGAAGGGATGCCCCTCCTCCTTAGATATGCAGGCAGAGGTGAGATCTGTGTCTGTGTCACAGCTCCCCTCCTGTCTTTCCTCCTTGAGTGCCCTCTGGAAAGCTCTGAAACCAGAGGATGTTCCAGGATCACTTGGGCTCTGGCTTGCATGAACCAGAGGTGCCAGGATAGAGCTTCCCACAGCCATGGTTTAGGTCCCATCTATACAAAGGTCTTTCTCACCCTGCCTCTTGATAAGTTGCCATTGTGGCCTGTGTGTGCCTTGGCCCTAAGGTAGGACAGCCTTGAAGGCTTAGGCACAGCTCTGCAGAAATTGATCCTAGGGCCACTATGCTGGGGTGGATTGGGAGCGGGTCTGGGGTGGGCTCTTCATGCACATGAATGGTGCCTGTTTTCATAGGAGAAGCAGAAGTTGCTGGATGAGATCGAAGGGTTGACGCTGCAGCTCAGTGAAGAGCAGGAGAGCAAGAGGAAGATGGGGGACAGACTTAGCCATGAGCGGCACCAGTTCCAGAGAGACAAGGAGGCAACCCAGGAGGTGAACAGAGCCACTGTCCCTTTCCCCACCTGCCCTGTCACATGTGGTGTGCTCCCCATGCATGGCTTTCAGCTGCTAACCTGTGCCCACGATTGCCTTATAGCTGATAGAGGACCTGCGCAAGCAGCTGGAGCATCTACAGCTCCTTAGGCTGGAGGCTGAGCAGAGACGGGGCCGCAGTAGCAGTCTGGGCCTGCAGGAGTACAACAGCCGCACCAGGGAGAGCGAGCTGGAACAGGAGGTCCGAAGGCTCAAGCAGGTATGGCTTGGACTCCCGCCCACCCTGCCTGGAAGCTTTTGGAAGGCTGCTGAGCTCGGGTCCCTGTCTTAGCCCAGCCCCCAGCAGGGGCCAGGGCCACATGTGACGCTGCTGTGTCCCCAGGATAACCGCAACCTGAAGGAGCAGAACGAGGAGCTCAACGGGCAGATCATCACCCTCAGCATCCAGGGTGCCCGGAGCCTCTTTTCCACAGCCTTCTCTGAGTCCCTTGCTGCGGAGATCAGCTCGGTGTCCCGTGACGAGGTAAGGGCCCTGCCTACCCGTGCCCATGGTCTGCACGTCCCATGCTGACTTGTGCTCTCCCCACAGCTCATGGAGGCTGTCCAGAGGCAAGAGGAGATCAACCTCCGCCTGCAGGACTACATCGACAGGATCATCGTGGCCATCATGGAGACCAACCCGTCCATCTTGGAGGTCAAGTAGTCCCTCCAAGACCAGCCTGGCTGCTCAGTCCTCCACCAGCACCCAGAGAGCCCCTCACACCTTGAGGAGCTACGCCCAGGCAGTGGGGCTACAGAGGGTGCACAGCAGTACCAAGGAGGGAGAAGGAGAGCCCCCAGCGTGTAGTCCACAGTGGACAGGGAGGGGGCAGGGCCTCTCAGCCTCTGTGCAGTGTCATGGCAGTCTCAGGCTGGGGCAAGTCCCTCTGACTTCCTCATGACAGACCCCTCTTCCCACCAGGGCTATGACAGCCACACAAGCACCCTGACACATCCAATCCTGGTTGCTCCAGATGGACTCCCTGTATGGGACATGGTGGTGTGGGAAGGACAGGTGGGTGAGGCTGACACGTGCAGGGTCTGGCTATGAGCCACAGGCCCCTAGTGCTCTCCTCCCCAACTGCTCAGGACATCACCCAGCCAAATGCCACCTCGATCCAGCTTTAGGCCCAAGGGCCTCCAAGCTGTGCAGCCATCCCATGGCCTGACCCTTGCTGCAGTAGCCCTCAGGGACTCTTGACTCTTATGCCAAGACTGGGGCAGGAGCCCACTGAGACTCTTTGCTCTGAAGTCAGGACTTGGGATCCCGACTCTGGAACTCATTGCATGGATGGTGGACAGTCCTGTCCTGACTCCCAGGTGCAGGGGCCACTTCTCTGGGTGTGGCCTGCCTTGGCCTCCTGGAGCAGTCCTCCCTAGGCGGACTGCCATCGCCTTGGGTGAAGTCAGATTTTTTGGGCCCCGGTCCAAAAACCTCATGGCTCTGACTTAAAATCGCTGTTCTTCCTGAGGGTGCAGGAGGGCAGGGAAGCAGGCTTTTCCACGACTTGAGCAGTGGCTCCTTGCAAGCTGCTGGCCCATAGCCTGTGGAAGTGAGTGCGTGCCTTGTGCACCTGCAGCCCTGCGCCTCCACGTGGCCCTCCACACTAGAGCTTGTGTGGCCCTGTGTTGTACAGTTTTGGGGAAAGCCTCGGGTGTAAATCAATGTAAACTTGGAGGAGAGATTTTTCTATCATGTAGAGTAGGTATTTTTTATAGATTGAAGGTTGATCAATTTTTTAATACTTTACAGAGAGAAAACTATCTGTGTATACACATAAAATATATATATATATGTATGTATAATATATAAGTACTGGAGCCTGCCTCTCTGTGCCCAGGTCCTAGCCCTGACATGACCGTGGCCTGTCCTGCTGGCCACCAGCAGTGCTGGGGCCGCAGACAAGCTTCCAGAAGACACACCAACCAACCTGCACGCTGCTTCTGTTCCCCAGAGAAATGGCTCTTCCTGCCAGGAAGCAGGAGGGTGGGAGACCAGGAGGGTCTTGCCCGATTTGTCAAGCCACCACAGATTAAAGCTGTTACCATACACACAAACTCTGTCCTCCAGCAGGTGGTGGGCTGGGGTGTCCCTGGGCCAGGCCCTGACTTCCCCCAGGTATCTGGGGACATTGGTCAGACCTCACAAAATCTTGACTCTGCAGCTTGGCCAAGCCCTTCCCCTTACCTAATGCTCCAGGACAACAAGGCCTCCAGGCTGGGCCACCCCCAGGACTCAGCCATTGTGGGTAGGGTCTGGATCTTTAACTCACCCTAGAAAAGTGCCCTGCCTCAGGGGCGGGTGTGGTAGGACAGGCCCCAGGCTATTTTCTCCAGCTACTATCCAGGTAAGATGTGGGCTGAGTGCAGCCCAAGCCTCCCCTGAGGCCACACTAGGCCTCTTCAAACCCTAGGCTGGTGAAGGCCCCAGCATATTCCTTATTATTCCGAAGAAGGAATTTGGAGGGCTCCACGGAGAGGATTTGAACATTTTTTTTTTTTAAGAGAGAATTTTTTCAATATTTATTTTTCAGTTTTCGGTGGACACAACATCTTTATTTTTTAATTTTTATGTGGTGCTGAGGATCGAACCCAGCGCCCCGCGCATGCCAGGCAAGCGCGTTACCGCGTGAGCCACATCCCCAGCACCGGGTTTGGACATTTTTATTATTCGTGTGCCTATAAACAGAGAACCATCTAAGTGTGGGTTTCTGCAGATGCTTTCTGCACACATGACCATCTTCACAACCATGGTCAATCTGCTTCAGACCCTACCTGAAGACTGGGGAGGAGGGAAGGGACCTATTCCTTGCCCTCCCCATGGTTCAAATTCTTAGTTCCCCTCCAGGAACAAGCCTTCTAGGCACAGACTGGTATCACACCCCACTGAATTGCAAGTCTCATAGTGTCCCTATCCCTGAGATGCAGCCTGTCAGGGATCAACAAAGGGTAGGGCCATGCCAGGTGGTGAGAGGAACACCCCAAGGCAAAGAACATTGAAGGTTGTGGCCCCAGGATGGACTCCCAAGAGTTCTGAGGATAAGTGCTATGTCTGATTGGAAGGCAGTCATGTCTGATATCCCCTTGAAACACCTACCCAACCTAGGTGTCCCTGGAGCAGCAAATGGCACACCTGCAAATCTCCACCACCCACACACTGATCTGCCTACTTGCCCACTGGTCAGACACAGATGGAGAAACTGAGGCTCAGAGAGGCTGAGGACTGATTTGTAATTACTACCCCAAGAATGTTAAAATTCTTGAGTTATCTTAAGCATTATAAGAATTTATCCTTTTTTTTTTTTTTTTCTTTTGGGTCAAACTCAAGCCTAATACATGCAAGGCAAGCCCTCAACCACTAATCTACATGCCCCACTGGGTTCTGCTGACTGCTCAGCTTCCACTCCCCAGAGCTGGTAACTAAAAGGGATATAACCTGGCCTTCAGTGGGGAGAGTGAACAGGGGGGCTCCAAGTACCAGAGCCTCTGGCCCAGGACTCCTGGACACTTGGGTAGAACTGAAGTAGAAATTTGGGATCATGGACACATCAGAGGCTGAGTTTCTGCCTGCAGGGGTATGGTCTGCCCTCCCATCTATCTGGGCTGCCCATGGGATCTGCCTGATAAAGCAGGGCCCCAATCTACCTGAAAGCTAGGAGCAGGAGCCTCTCCACCATGGGCTGGCAGCTTCTTAGTTCCATGTTCACAGTCCAGTTGGCCCCACAAAGAGTCACTGGGATTGCTGTGCTGGCCCTCTGGAGTGTCCAGCTCAAAGAAGACAAGCACTCGCTTGGAACATGGTGGGGAAGGTGGGTATAAGAGCCATTGTTAAATGAGGTTCCCAGAGACCGCTGCTGAGAAGGGCCTGCAGGTGGGCAGGAGCAGGCCCAGGTCCACTGGGAGCTCACCTGAAGCATGTTCCTGGAGGAGAGAAGGCCTTCCGTCCTTTAGGAGACCTCAGCATGTCCTGCAAGGATGGGGGCCACTCCTTCCCCACAACTGTGCAGTGGCCTGGTCAGGATGTCTCTGGTCAGCTCTTAATGCTGCACAGAGCCCCTGCTTGAGTCTTTCAAGTCTTGGTCCATTCTCTTTGATGGAAAAGCAGAGGCATGGCTCAGGCTCAGCAGGTTTGAGTGACTGGTTAGGCCTATCCACTTGCTGAAGACCCACAGGGCAGGGATTGGCCAGGGCCAAGAACTCTGTTCTCTTTACGTGAGGTTTTATTCTTTGACACAGTTGTGTGGCCTACAAAGTGGGTAGTCATGATAGGACAAATCTGAGCTTGGGACCAGAACCTCTCATGCCCTCACATCAGGCTCACAGAGTGCCCACCCCAAGAACCTCGGCTCTGATGGCATCTGGGTCTCACTACTGCTGACCCCAGAAGCCTGCACATATTGGGCCCCATGCTAATCTGGGGAAGACACTGGTTGCTTCCGCAGATAGCCGCCTCCAGTCCTCCATCAGCTGTCTTGTGGCAGCAGCTCAGGTCTGTCCCCTTTTCTAAGTTGTCTTCAGGCCAGGACTTCACTAGCACAGAGCAGAGTCAACCTGATGAGGCAGTGCCTCAGAACACTCAGGATGAATGCAGATGACCAGAGATGCACCCTGTTCTGTCCCTCCTTGCACAGCCAACATCTTAACAGTATCAAGACTGCTCCTCATGCGCTTTCTCCCATGTGAGGACAGTTCTTATGCCTGTCCTCCCCTCACCTCCACAGTCTGGCTCAGGAAACCAAGCAGTGAGCTAACAGGAACCTCAACCATCAGGTATTCCTTCAGCTGCTTCTCTGGCTAGGAGGCCGCAAGACACATACTACTCTGCAGGCTGGGCCGCTAGCCTCTGGCCAGGGAGCCACCCAGGTGGTACCCAACAGGCTGGGGAGGGAAAGGGCCCACAGCCACTGAGAGCCCACCCACAACTCCATCTTCTCACATGGAAGCCAAGAGCCTGCCCAAGTCACATGAGAGTACCCATTAGTGCCCTTTAGTTCCCTGACCAGGCAGCCTGTTGGCCTGAGGTGGGTGTATCTCCTACCTCAGGGTGCCCTGGTGTGGACTGCCTAACCCTCAGCCTGGGGCTGATTGATTCCAAATAGACGGAGGTGACCGCCTTATCACAAGCATCACAGGACAGATAAATCTGTCACCTCAGAGCACTCAGGAGGCTAGAGTCTATCCTGACTGCCAAAAGCACCATCCTCCCCATCAGGACAGGTATCCCAGAGAAGTATCTGGAGAGTCTGATGGCGCAACTTTGGCTCACTGGCTCTCCTGAAGTATGAATATCCTCCCAGGAGCATGATCTTGTACCTGCAGGTCCTACTGTGATGGGTTCAGACTTTATGGAGCAAACTTCACTCTCTCACTGGTAAAACACCGTCATCCTGCTACAAAAATGGACCACAAGCAGCAGCTCTCCCGAGGTCCAGGTAGGCCATCCTTCTGGTCTCCCTATTCTGCAAGGTCCCTGGCAGGCTCAGATACCTTCAGCTACACTTGCTGGCTGCAGCTTCTGCTCCCTGCCTCCTTCACAGCTATCCTGCTGCAGAGAACAAAGGACCAAGCCGCCTGGAACTCGCCCGAGCCCGACCCCCAACCCCCGCTCCGCAGCAGCGGACCCCCACTAGGGCGAAGCAGGTCTCTGACTCACAAAGGACCCCACACCCCGGGTCCTCAGAGCGTCTGTAGCGCGCGCGGGCGGAGCTCCCGGCCTGCCTCACGCGCCGCGCGGCCCTATGGGAGCTCGGCCCGGCGCGCTCGTGGCGTCGCGTGCGACTTGACGCACGTCGCTGTGGGCGCCACGCTCGGAGGCGGTGCAGGGCGGCTGGCGGGAGGGCTGGCGCTCCGCGGCTGAGGCGCGCGAGGCCGGCGGGGCGGCTTAGCCGGCGGCGACGGCGCGCGTGCCTCTCGGGGGAGCCGGGGGGCCCCGCGCCGCCCGGCCGCGGCCGCGGAGGAGGCGCCGCCGGCGCGCGGAGGTGAGTCCACGGGCGGCCGGTCGCGCGGGGCCTGGCGGCGCGGGTCGCTCGTGGGGCCCGCGATGGCGGCCTCGGAGCCGGCCCGTCCTTGAGTGCCCTCTTCTCCCTGCCAGGCACTCCGGGGCGGCCGCTGGAGCGCCCGCGGCCACCCGCGCCGCCGCCTCCGTGTTCCCCGCGGGCCTTTGGCGATGGCGGGGCGTTTAGAGAGTCCCCGGCACCTGCTCTGGGCCTGACAGGGAGGCCCGGCGTGCGGCCGGGTGACCCTGGCCGGACCGCAGGTGACAGGACCCGGAAGCAGCCGGGAGGCCAGGAACCCGAGACCAGGCCCTGGTGACCCCTGGTTGCCTGCGGGCCTGCACTCCTCCTGGGAGCTCCCCTCTGCCCTGGGCTGAACGCTGCGGAAGTGAGTCACCGGTGTGGAGCGTGCCGACGGCCAGGGGTAATCCTGCCTGTCCAGCTTTAGTGACTTTCTAAATGCAAAGAGTGGCAAGAGCTTGTGTTTCCCTGGCAGCCAGGGCTCCGTAGCTTAGCAAGGGAGGTGGGTCTTAAAGGAAGCCTGGTTCTGGCCCCTGACCCTACACCTGTGTGAAAGCTTCAGCCTTTCTACCGGGGAACCTGAGGTCCCTCTGCCGCTCCACAAAGGGAAGACAGGCTTTGCCTGGTGTTGATGATTGTGGAAGCTCCTGCGTGTCAGACCCTGCCTACACCAACCTCCCCCTGGCTTCTTCCCAGGCAGTGGGGCAGCACTCTGGTAACTCCCATCTTAACAGGTGGGAAACTGGCTGAGGGATAGCACTTGCTGCCAGGAGAAGGGTGGAGAGAACTGAAGCTCCAGGTCTCTGACTCACAAAGGCTACTTTTCAACCTCCTTGTTTCAGGCCAGCCAGGGTTCTGCTGGCCTGAAAACCTCCAGAAACTACATGCAGTTCATGAACTGGTTTGTGAAGAGCCTGAAGGAAGGCATTCATCCTCATGGCCATTCAGACAGAGCAGCCCCAGGTACAGCCCTTAAGCTCTCAGTGTGATGTCTCTGCTCACTGCACCAGGTAGGGACAGATACTGAGAAGGCAAATGATATTAAATGGAAACAATTTGGGCTCTTTGAGAAACACACCTACAGGAATGCAGGCATGCTGGTGATTTGCCACTTCACTCTCATTCTGACCTTGTGGGCCATCCTGAACTGTGAGGCACAGCTGTGGGATTGATCTGTCTCTTCATCACACATGCAGGCTCTGAACTCTGCCCTGGGTCCTTGGAAGAGGGCTCTCTGGTTCTTTTGCTGATTTGCTGTAGCTCTGTAGAACCTTCTAGTACCCTTTCCACATCCACTAGAGCACTTGGTACCATGGGTACATCCTGAGGTGCCATGTGGTGTTCTCTTTCCTCACCCTTTCCTCACTCCCTCTCACCTAAAGCCTAACTCATCTCTAACTTCTCAGCAAGGACACAGGCTCTACCACTGTGTCTTGATCTGCAGAGCCATTTAACCCATGCCCTGTCCTGCCAAGAGAGCCCAGAAGGTCTTTGTCAGGCTCCAGTGTTGTACTGGCTCTCTGTACAGGGTTCTGCTGGCAGCATTCCTGTTTCACACATCTCCCCTTCCGAGTGCAAACACTTAGAGGGTGGGTCCTATTTCTGTCTCTCAGTAGGCCCCATGCCCAGCTCTGTCCAGCCCTGCACTGAACAGGTGGCCCGTAAGCATCCTCAGTCAGCTGTTCACATAGCAGCTCTGGGTCAGTTGGGTTCTGAAGCCTAGGGTGGGGGTAGGGGTTGTTCCTGTAACATTGTAGCCTCTTTGGAAATGGGGAAGGGGTGGCATCATATGACCACAGCTTGTTTCTGAGTCTAAGGAATTGACTTGCTGGCTTGTGACTCTTTCGTGTCACTGGAAGGTGCCAGAGAAGGCTGTGAGTAGACTAGGCTGGGCTTGGAGACCTATTTAGTCACAGTCTTGTCACTCCATGGGCCTCTCTGCATGGTGCCATCAGGACAGGGCCTGCTGCCAGGCCCATGTAGTACAGAGAATGGGAGCTGTGGAAGGACAGAGAGGCACCCTAGCCTGGTGCAAAGACCAGAAGGGCCATATAGCCCTGGGCAGTCCTCCTGTCCCTTTGCATTCTGCTGCATGGTTGTCCAATGATGTGGCTATCCCTCCTACAAGGCTCACCAGGCATTGAGGCAGGCAAGTCTGTGTGTTGTGAGACCACGTGGGACATGTGCCTTGGGCTCTCTGCTCCCGTCCAGGCAAACAGACACACTGTCATGGTTTTACTGCCCCTACCTCCAACTCCATGGTGGTCAGACTGGAGGACATGCCTGGACAAGGCTTCAGGATATTAGGGGGAAAACAGGTTGATAACTGCTGTTTGAAAATGTCATCATAGCTACGCTCATTGTGGACAGGCCTTGCAGCTTCTGGCTCCTCTGGGAAAGCAATGTGCTTCACTGCAGAGGGAACCTCTTCCACTTTTCTTGAAAAAGTTGCCCTTTGGAATTAATTACTCAGGCAGGTTGAATCTCTTGGACCTTCTGCTCCTTGTCCAATCCTACCCCCCATGCCCTTTTAATGGGAATGACAGCAAATTCTGGAGCTATTTGGAATCTCTGCCTTTCTGGAGAGGTGGTTATGGAGAAGCCAGAACTTACTGGGCAAGAAAGTGCTAAGAGATCTGCTGTGGAACAGGATTCTGTATTCCCACAGTTCCCTGTCTGCTTCTCTTTGGGGCCAGTGGAGGACTTGGGTGCCCCTGGAATTTCTGTTCTGCTACCAATGGGGTCACTAGACCACCCAGGCCAGGGTTTTCCTTCCACCATTGAGAAGAAAGAAATATGAAAGTGCCAAAAAGCAAGAGTGCAGCCAGGTATGGTGGCACATTCATGTAATCCCAACTGCTCCAGAGGCTGAGGCAGTTGAGACCAGCCTCAGCAACCTGAGAATCTGTCTCAAAAAGGGCTGGCTCACATGTTTTAGGTCCATTGTTCAGTCCCCGGCACCATATACACACAAACCAAGTGCTTGTCTTGTATATTTTTTTCTCTGTTAAAAATAGCATTCCACATTAAACAATATTGAACTTGTGAACTAAAATCCTAAGTACGTGCTTGTTTCCCTGACAATACCGTTTTGAAGAGCATAATGTTTTTCACAATGCATAAATAAGGCGTCTCTTAAGACACAAAAAGACATGCAGTATCACCCCCTGTCCCTGCCTAGGATGCAGCAGTATGAGTATGTAGATGACCCTCCAGATTCCTGTCCTAAGCTGCTCAGGAAACCCATCTCTTCTTCTCATAGTGAAGAAGGCCAGCGTTCTCAGTCCAGCCCCCAGGGTCTCCTGGGCAGGTGGGGAGTCCCAGAGCTAATCTGAAGAGGCCCACAGCTAGAGCTCCAATGCTATATTGTGTCTCATGGACCATGCAGTGTTGATTTTCTTCCTGAGCTAGTGGCTGAACTTTTAAGATTGGACATACTTGGAGAAATCTGGAACTTAAAAGAGAGCTGCCCTGTAGCACATGGTGGGAAAGCTTCAGCTTGGGAGGATGAGGGGACAAGGCATGCTTCTTCCCAAGCTTGTTGGCAGAAAGTGCTCCTACTTTTATTTCAGTAGGTGGAATTTCAACTCAGAACCTCCGTGGTTCATTCTCTGAGGTGGACAGCATCCTGCCTGCTCTAGTGAATGGTGGTATCCACTGTCCCTTGTTCACATGACAGGGCAAGATCTGAGCTGGTGCAGGAGACTGCAGAGTGCCCAAGGAAGGATAGGGTAGTGAGTGCCATGACAGTGGTCCCTCCATGGTGATCAGGTGTTGAGAAGAACAGAACTGGGATTGTTGTTGCCCAGAGCCCTGCTGCCACCTGTGCACCTTTTCCTGGCAGCCCAAGCTCCCTCCCCAACTGGTGCTGGTCTATGGTGCTGCTCTGCCCCTAGATTCTTCCCCAAGATCTTTCCTTGTAGCAGTGCCAGGCTGAGGGAAGTCAAGACAGGATCTTGAACAGTCTCCTTTGTCATTCTGGCTGGTCTAGAATTGACCACAGGCCTTTAGAACTAGACTAGACAGGTCAGGGTCCTCAAACCAGGGCAATGAAAAGCCAGCTACACCATGCTGCCCCAGGTCCCTGGTCTACTTCAGTTGTGGGACGGATGGAGTTCCTAACAGGAAAGGGCCCTCATCCATGTGTGCTGTGGTAGGACAGTGAAACCCTCCAAGTGGTTCTGGGCCCTAATGGGAGGTAGGGCCTGGGCCACATGGGCAGTCAGGACCATTTCCAGGAGTCTGGCCTGTGCAAATAAACTCAAAGACTGTATGGCACTCCCAGGCCAGAGTCCAGACACTTCTGGAGGAGTGTACTGACTCAGGGCAGCAATCCAGCAGGAACTTGGTGTCTTTGGATTCAGCTCCCAAGTTCTGTGGTTTGTTTATGGGATTGTTTGGGCTATAAAACTGTGGAATAGCAGGATTGGGGTGCTAAGGACCCCTCTCTATGGCTGGTACCTTGGACCCTTCATTGGTTCCCTGGCTCCAGAACCCCTCCAGACCTACTGCTATGCCCTGACAGATTCTGGTTCTCCACCTTTTGGGAACCCCCGTTAGGAAAACCATGTTTCCAAGACTGGGGCCATGGTCTTGTCATTCCAAGACACCATAAGGGCAGACCTGGTGGGACCTTGCTCTCCTGGATGTCCTCCTGGGGGTGTCTCCCTGTGCCCTGCCCTTGGCCCCAGATGGAACTCTGTGTACCCAATAGAGATGCCGGAGCAGAACTGGTGTGGAGCATGTGCATGCCTCAAACTCTGACACAGCTTCCCCTTGTCCTCTATCCCTGAGGGGCCTGGCCAGGGAGCTGCTGACATCCCTGGGGAGTGACCTCTCCACTTGTCCCCAGGGAATGCCAACCTGCCAGTTCTGGGGGGCAGAGGTCACAGTTGAGTCCTCCCCTGGGGTGGGTCCTGGCCTGGTTTCTTATAGGGATAAGAGGGAAGGTTCACTCCCTGTCCTTGGTCCTTCCGCCTTACAAGGCAAAGGCTTTGTTTCCTCTCACAGTTTCTGTAGTTGGCATTGGTTCCAGTTGTCCCTAAGCTGTGGGAAACAGCTCAGAACATCATCCCAGGCAGCAGCTCACCTTTGGTGTCACATCTGACCTGGGGTCCTCCTGGTCAGGTGAGTGCAATTCTGGGGTATGGTAATAGGTGTCAGGCTGGGCTGGGACTGCCACTCTTCCTGCTGTCCCCCACATCCTGTTCCAGGTAGGGGTGTTACTGGAGCTGCTGCAGTTAAAACAGTGGCGAGATGGCCTTTTGTAAGATTTAGGAAACAGGGTCCTGTCCTGCTCAACTTGTGCTTCTCTCTGCTCTCCCCTGGCAGCGTGTATCACAGATTAGCAGGACAGGACAAGCACTGGGGACCCTTTGCCTGCACACACATCAGGAGCACAGGATAGGGTGGGCACCTTCCTGGCCTTTGCTGGGTACCATCCCTAGGTGGTTCTGGGAGTGAGGTATTCCAGCTTTGGGGAGCAGTTCCAGGCAGAAGGTGATGTCACTCTACTCTGTCTACTCTGGCAGTGTGGGCCATGGGACTGGGGCAAAGGGCAGGTAGCACCAGGGTAATTAGTACCTTGTCCTTTCAGGGCACTGGTGGCCTCACTTCCATGCTTCCCTGAGACCAGATATAGGCTGCTGCCCCATTTAAAACTAGGGCAGTGGTTCCCAAAAGAAAGCCCTGAAGGAACTGGCTGGGGCTGTCCCAGGGTTAGGCTGGTACAGGACCCAGGCTGTGCTCATACAGGGAGTCTACCAGGCCTCGAGACCGAACATCTCTTCCTCACCACACCGTTCCTTTCCCATTGAGGCCCGGAGGCTTGCATATCATTGTACTCTGACTTTTGAAAAGTGTTAAGTCATACAGCAATGAGAAAGTGAGCCACCCTGCAGGGGCCTCTGAGCATCACTGGTTGCCATGACCAAGTACCTAAAAGAGTCTGGCACACAGCAAAGGCCACTGGTGTCTGCTGAGCACCTGAACACATGATGGGCCAAGCACAGAGGGCACTTGCCAGAGCATCGACCTTTGCCCAGGGTTCTTCAGGAGTGGATGGCCCTGGGAAAGGCAACTCAGGCCTGTCATATGGGGAGGGACTGTGTTCTCTGTGTGAGGCCCTCACCCTCCTGTTACATCTAGAGAGACAGAGTGGGCATCACTACTTTGTAAAATATCCCACTCTATCCCCAGATTATTTAGTCGTGAAGCTGTGATGGGAGTCTGGGCACTCCTTGAGGTCTGCCTCATAAATGATGCATATCTGCTGGTGTGTCCCAGTCCCTTTGCCTGAAAAGTGTCATCCACAGTGTCCTTGGGCAAGTGGGATGGGACTACGGGGGTGACCACCACCTCTTTAGAAGGCTGGCCAGAGCCAGAGGAATGTCAGCTCAGGCAGGGCTGCTTGAGCTCCCTATGCCTATGGAGGCCCTGAGTACAGTTCTTAACCTCCCTAAAGGAGGACTTTTGGAGCATTTGCACAGCTGTCCACACATGGGGTTACCCACCAAAGGTGGCATGAACAGGATTGGGACTAAAAGCTGTGTCCCAGGAAGCAAACGGGGTGGGGTTGGGTTTTGTTTTGTTCTATGATACTGGGAATTGAACCCAAGAATCTCACCCAAGCTAGGCAAGCTCTCTACCACTGAGCTACAGCTCCAGCCTTTTTTATTTTATCTAGGATACAGACTTTAGCCAAGTTGGTCAAGCTGGCCTTGAACTTGCAGTCCTCCTGCCTCAGTCCCCTGAATGACTGGGGTCAGCCAGGACAGAGTCTTCATCGCTTTTCCCTGCCATTTCTCTGTTCCTTTGCTTTTTTTTTTTTTTTTTTTTTTTTTTTTTTTTTTTTTTTTTGGTACTGGGGATCAAGCCCAGGGTCACTCTATCTCTTTTTTTTTTTTTTTTTTTTTTTTTTTAAAGTTGGTGATTAAACCCAGGAGCACTTAACTACTGGCCCACATCACCAGCCCTTTTTGTTTTTTATTTTGAGACACTATTGCTACGTTGCTGAGGGTGGCTTTGAACTTGTGATCCTCTTGCCTCAGCCTTCTGAGCTTCTGGGATTGCAGGTGTGGGGCACTCTGCCTCTGAGCTATATCCCTTGGTCCTTTTTATTTTGAGACAGGGTCTTGATAAGTTGCTGAGGCTGGCCTTGAATTTTTGGTCCTCCTATTTCAACCTCCCAAGTTGCTGGGATTACAGATATGTGCCTTTTTGTTCCCTTTCTTCTGAGCACTCAGCAAGAAGGGACTATGTTGTCCCTGTCCTCCAGGAAAGATCCCCACATGCCCCTGCCAACAGGCCTCCTTGCCTGACCACTGGGAAATTTCCCCAGACTTGATCCTATGCTGGGAGGGTGTCCTCTGAGCTCAGGGGAGAGAGATGTTCAGGCCAGAGTGCTCCCCTGTATTGGTGGACACCATCTTTGCCCCAGGCCTGCTAAGAGACCAGTAGGAACAGGTGGGGGCTTGTGGGAGTTTGTGCTTCTAGCAGCACACATGGCACCCTCAAGGGCAGGGTATATGGTGCCCCTCAAAGCAAGCAGGTGGCCTCTGAGGTGCACAATTCCTACATTCACAAGTGAGTATGGGCAAGGCCCGCTGTTGGAACACACCAGTTCAGGACCTGGCTGTGAGTAGTTTCTTCCACTGGATGTGGCTTCCACTCACCATCAGCTCAGGGCTTGACTGCAAGAGGGAAGCACCAGAAATGCCAGAGCCATTCCCCATGGAGGCTCCTGTAAGGAGGAGCTCTTTGTTCCTTTTCTGTTCCATGTTGCTCTGCCACTGATGCATAACCTCAGGAGAGGCAGGAGTGCTTGCTAATATGGGACTGACACTGGGTTACTGGCTGGACTTCCCCTGGCAGTGGCAGCCCCGGGAACTGGCAGGCTGAATTTGATCCTCAAAATTGACCCACAGGCTCACCACTATACTTGCTTGCTACCCCTTCAGAAGCCACCAGCACACATGGGCCTTGAGTCCCATGAGGTGGCATGTCCACATTAAGAAAAGCTGAATGATAACAGTCCAGAGAGCTTGAGAAAGGGAACTCAGTTATGCCCTGTAAGATGATTTTATGCTGTCAAGACAGCATCCTAGGGCTGGGGTTGTGACTCAGTGGTAGAGCACTTGCCTAGCATGTGTGAGACACTGGGTTCAATCCTCAGCACCACATTAAAAATAAATGCATTGTGTCCATCTATAATTACTAAAAATATTTTTAACAAAAAAGTATCCTAGATATGTGGAGCTGGAGTTCTTGCTACCCAAGGGTGGCTTGTAGGGCATTGGAACCTGTGCAGCTTTGCTCTGGCGGTGCCCAGGCCTTCCTTAGGGAATAGACAGGAAACACTGGATTTGGGGGCCACATGATCTCTGAAAGCACAGGTGACACCTAAATAAATGAGCTAGCCTCTACCAGTATGACTATTTGGGGACATTGAAGTTTGAATTTCACATAATTTTCACCTCCCATAAAGTGTTGTTTTCTTTTTGATTTTTCCAGCCAGTTAAAAATGTCATCATTGTTCTGCTGGCAGACTGGATTTGACCCTCAAGCCATGGTCTGCAGCCCTCTTCTGCACCAGTGTGCTCAGTGCCTGGTTTGCCGTGGGGAGTGGCCTGAGCAGCCACAGGACTTGCTAGCGCTCACCCCATCCACCTCCCCAGCCTCTTGGGAAAAACAACCCCTCACGCTCTGAGGGAGATGGCAGTCAGGCGGACATTATTGCTGCACAGGGAACTCGACTGGCTCTGATTGAAGCCCTGTGGCTTGGGGGTGTCTGGGAGGGGCCAGGCCCAGTGCTGGGAGTCCTCCCTGCCATCATTCTGACTCAAAGGCACCATGCAGCCCATCTGCCTACCACACAGGAGCAGCTACCAGGGCCACCCCAGGCTACCCATGCACCAAGGATACTTAATGTAGCACCTTGTTTTGGTAAACCATCTTCCCCCAATTGCACCCTGACCAGATTTAGTGTCCCTAGGACTTATGCAGAAGCCAGGGAAAGGACTGTTGTCATATAACATCAGGTACAGGGGTGGGGACCACTGTGGCCACACAAGGCTGTTATTGATCAACCCAATCAGAAAGGCAGCCCAGATGCCCAGCTTGGACCAGGTATTCCATGTAGGTCAGCCTCAGAAGGTCCTCCTAGGGTTATTTTCAACCTCCCTTACCCAGTGGGTGTAATAAGATGGCCTCTCCCACAGTGCAGATAATCCATCTGCGGAGGTCCCAGTGAGGCTTACTTCTGGTCACCCCTGGGGTAAATCTCTCTGGAGGAGAGACAGGGCTAGCCCTGCCCTCAGCCTTGGTCAACCTTGGGTTCTTGTCTTTCTCCAGGTCTGGGGCCATGTGGGTTTGTGTGGCCAGCTGCTGCCCTTCCTCTAACTCTTGGGGCCTCCAAGTGCCCTTCTCTGAGGCCTGGATCAACCCTGCCAGCTCCCTCCTTTTCCTTTGGTTAGCCATCCTTGTGGTCTCTGCCCCATCACAAGACAAAGCCAGCCATGTGATCCCTTTTCTAAGGAATAGAACACTTTTGAAAACCAGAGACAAGTGATTGGGGGATTATTGGGTTTCAGGGGCAGGGCAAGGTGACATCCTAGGACTCTAGTATGCCCTGAGCCAAGGGATGGAGGGGTACTTCAGCTCTGTAGGGTGCTAGCCTTTGGAACCTGACCTCCACCCCTTGTGGGGCCTGGCTCTGGGAGGAGCCTGTGGTATTGAATATTCAGGGTGAGGCCCAGGTCTCTGCGCCTGCCTGTCCCCACACCCAGAGCTACTTGGCATGCTGGGAAACCCTCCTAGGATCTAGGGCTTCATCTGTAAATCACACTGTTTCTTTTCTCTTTTATTCTCTCTCTGTGTTTATTTTTGTTGTGTCACTGACCAGCCGGCTACCCTGTCTCCGGCGTGGGCATTCTCCTCTCTCCATGCTCCTGTTCGTGTGCCACCGGCCAAAGGTGACCAGGCCTGGCTTTCAGCGTGGCCGCTATCAGAGGGGCCATGGGGAGCTCCGCCTCCTCCCTGGCCACTGAGACTGAGTCAGACCACGGCTTCCCCCGGGGGCCACCATACCCAGGGCCCCCGGCAGCGGCTGACTGGTGTAGGAGTGGCCCTGGGGGGCCCATCTGGGGGAGTGCCCTGGTTGCCAGGCAGCACCCACGCCCCCGGGCCCGAAGGTAAGAGGGTGGGGAAGGGCTGCCCCATAGGGGTCTCAGGAAGGAGGCCTCTTTTTTTCAGGGCGTCCCTCCTTGGCAGAGGCACATGCTCAGAGATTGGGCCTCTGTCTCTCAGGTCTTGGGCACCTTGCTTCTGAAGGCCAAGGGCATCCAGGCTCTGAGTTATCTCCACCTTGGACCCAGCAGGTCTGGGACCCTCCTGGGCCAGGATGTGCTACTGATCCCACTGTTGGGCACTTCTTTCCTGTGGCCTGCTCTTGTGAACACTATCTGGAAGCCAGGTGCAGTGGTGCACACCTCTAAACCCAGCAACTTGGGAGGCTGAGGCAGGAAGATCACAAGTTCAAGTCTGTCCTCAGCAGTTTAGCAAGATCCTGACTCAAAATTTAAAAATAATGGCTGGGGAAGTGGCTCAGTGGTAGAATAATCTGGATTCAATCCCCAGTTACCCCCCACAAAAAGTCTAGACTAGTTTGTGAGGTAGAGGCTGCCGACCTGGAGGCTGGCTCACACACGAGTTCTGGCTTGCATCCCATGGACTCAGGGCTGAATCCTACCTGTGGTGCTGCTGCTCTAGCATGGGGACACAGTGACAGGCCTACATCTGCTGCCTCCACACAGCATGTCATTGCTGCTGGTTTGGAGAAGACCTGATGCTCTCCAAACTCTTGAGGTTTGAGGCCTTGGGGTAGATATGGTGGCAGTAGCTTCGTTCTCTTGGGAGCCCAGGCCTTTGATCTGAGATTACATTTCCCTGTCCCTCAATCTGAGGCAACTGCAATGCAGTACCTGGCCATGGTTCCACAGACAGCTCATTTACCTGCCTGCCATCTTGTAGGCACAGGAAGGGGTGGGCCACATGGAGCTGTGGGCCGCATGTGGAGAATTGTCCTCCAGGGTTAGCTTTGGTACAGAAGTCTGAGCTCCTGGCAGACCAGGAATCAGGGGGTGCTAGAGGGGATCAGTGAGGCTTCAGGAAAATGTCTTGTCTAAGACTTACCCTAATGGATGAGAGCCACTAGGGAACTTGAGGTTCAGAGAGAGGACAGTGGCCACTGATGGAAATAGCACTGCTTCTCTTACACAAGAAGGCATTGGAGCATGTTACAGTTCCCCTTATCTGCACCACAGATGCTGGGGAGCAGTGAGGGGATCAAACCCAGGGTCTTACTGAGCTACATTCCCAGCCCCCTATACATATTTTAATTAACATCTGTTAATAGTGTGGTTCATTTTCAGTCAGTTTGTAGCTTTGTACAAACATCCTCACAAACCCATTTGCAGCATCTCTGCCCCTGAAAGAGGTCGTCCCCTTTGCAGTCACCCTCATCCCTACCCCCACACTGGCCTCAGACAGCTACTGACATGCTTCCTGACAATAGGTCTGCCTTTTCCAAAAATGCAGCAAGTGGCCTTGTGTCTGGCTGTTTCCCTCAGCATGATATCCTCAGGCAATACCTGGCACCAACAGTAGCTTCCATTCCTTTCTTCGCTGAGCAGTAGTCTGTCATTAGTATAGCCCACTCTAGTTTCTGCTCATGGACACTTGGATTGTTTCCACTTGGCTTTTATGCACAATTCTGCTGTGGACATTCATGTTGAAGTTTGTGTGTGGACAAGTGTTTTCCTTTTTCTTGGGTAGATTATCCTAGAGTGGAATTACTGGGGCTTACAGTGAGTTTATGGAACTTTCTGAGAACCTGCTACACTACTTGCATTTACCCATGTTAGACAGTGTTCATTGGGTCAGTCTCTTTTACTCTAGCTACCCATTATGTTGTGCAGTGTTATTTTCCTAGTGGCTAATGATGTTGAGCATCTTGTGTTTTCATCTGTCCACATACATCTTTGTATTCCGTACATGTATATTCTAAAAGACATCATTAAGAGCAGAACCCCTGAGCCTGGGTGGAGGCTGGCTGCCACTACAGCTGACCTGCATTATCTGTCGCATCAGCAGGCAGCATTCTAGCAATGAGCATTGACATGCTTGCTGCATGGGTGGGATTAAGTTCATGTGTGCTGATAAAAATTCAAATTTTTGTTTTTTGAGGTTCAAAGTTTTAAAATCTTTTTTTAATGTCGTACTTACAAATTTTACTTTAGCATAGTTCTTTTCATCATAGAAATTTCACACATTCAACCAGATTGTGGGGTACAGTCCTGTAATCTCAGTGACTCAGGAGTCTGAAGCAAAAGGATCCCAAGTTCAAAGCCAGCTTCAGCAATTTAGCAAAACCCTGTCTCAAAATAAAAAGGGCTGGGACATGCACCTAGGTTCAACCCCAGTACCAAAAAGAGAAGTTCCACATATTCAGTAAATATCTAAACATCACGAAGAAATATAGACAAAAGCATTTTCTCCCCTGCCCATTTTCCAGAGGGAGAGGCCCTCTCAGCTCTTTCATGCACCCCAGGGCCAGAGTTGGAGACCTCAGGAAGGCTGTCCAGGTATGGATTCCAGGCAGCCTCAGCCATCATGCTCTCTGGGCACTGACACTGTGGTTGTCCCAGGCCCGTCTTCCCTGGAACTGTCAGGAGAATGGTGGTAGCCATTCAGGAAAAGCTGAAACCCCAGACTAGCACCACCAGTGTTGGCTCTGGAGTGTGCCCTTTGTACTGCCAAGGCTGTGCCCAGAGCATAGATGTGTTGCTGTGAGACTTTGGGTCTTGGCTTGAAGGATCACTCACAGTGCACGTAGATACACCCCTACCCCCTCACTCACCCTGACCACCAGATACCTCCCTTGGGGCCATTGCTCTCGGAGGGCCTGTTCCCATGCACACTGCAGGGAGGCCTGGTCTTAGGCCTACTATCTGCAACAGCGAGTAGCAGCCTCCAAGGCATATCAGGAGGAAGTGCTGTTAAAGGCCTGAGGAATCCATAGACCTGCTGGCTGGAGAGGGCAGTGTGGGAAAGCTGGATACAGCCGATGGTGGGAAAATAGGAGTTGACACTACACTGTGACTGCCCTACAGGACTCCTTCCAGCACACATGTGCAGGCAGCAAAGCACAGGCATGGGAGTCTGGCAGACCCTTTCCCAGCTCTGACAGGACACCAGTGGGCTCTGGGCAGAAACTGGCAGCAGTGACAACTCCTGACACCTCTGAGGAGGTACACCTGGGCACATTGCCTTCTTGAGTAAATTCTCACAATGCCCAGAAAGGCAGGCACTGCCCCCTCAGGTAGTCCTTTGTAAGGATAAGGAAGTCCCGGACTACCTCAGCCTGGGAGAGCCTAGTGTGCAGATCTCTATCTGGTAACTGGGTACCTGTGTCCAGTGTCTTGCCCAAGTGCTTAATTAATGAGCAGCTGGTTCAGACATTGGCCACCTAGAGAAAAAGATAAGGAGGATGCACCCCACCCAGAAAGGCCAACCAGGCTGTGGACTGTGGCCAGCCCAAGGAAGAGTGACGTGCCCCTGTCCCCCTGAGAATGTCAGGTGGAAGCCCCCAGAGCAGAATCTATCATGAACACAGTTGGAGAGCCACCAAACCAAGCCTGGTGCCTTTGGGGAATTGGCAGGGTCACTCATTGGGCTGCACAGGTGGTCAGGGGCATTTGTCTCAGTGTGGCTTGCTGGGCCAGCTGCCCCAGAAGCCCAATTCCAAAAGTCAGGTGGCTTTGACTAAGGCCCTGTGAATGGGACACCTGTCTCATTTATCTCTTCCTGAGGAAAGCCTAGGACGTGCAGCCTCCATGTGCTCCAAGCACTCATTTCCTGGTTATGTCAGGTGGACTTTGTACCCCTCCCTTCTCAGCTAGAACTGAGTGTTGGCAAGGCCCAGGGAACTGAGGGCACAACAGGTGTTCTGTGTTGATTTTCTGGCAGTTGCCTCAGTTTCCTTTTCTTGTTAGCCAGTTTCCTATGAAGGTAGATTTGCTTCTGTGTCCTCCAGGACAAGTGCCTCAGGTCTGAACTTGTGTGCTGCGTAATCTGGGAGCATTTTATTTTGAGAATTTTGAAGTACCTTCTTTTTTGTGTGTGGTACTGGGAACTGAACCCAGTGGTGCTTTATCACTGAGCTACATTCCCAGCCCTTTTAATTTTTTAAATTTTGAAACAGGGTCTCACTAAGTTGCCAATGCTGGCCTGAAACTTGCAGTCCTCCTGCCGCAGCCACTCAAGTGGCTAGTTGATGCAGGCTTTTATTTATACACTTTGGTAGTATTCTGGCCTTGTCTACTGATGTTTTGTGGATTTCGGGCTTTGAGTCCTTTGTCTCCTCCCAGACCCTTCAAAATGGAGAGTAGTCTTGAGTGATGGGCAGTAGAACAAGTGAGCCAAGGAGGCTGAAGGATAGGCCCATCAGTTCTCCTGGTTGTCGTGCTGGCCCTGCATCCTTTCATGTCATATCATGACCCATGTCATGCAGAAGTGGTCAGTCCTCAAAGTCCCTGGTCCTTCAGGCCTTTCCCAGCCACAAATGAGCCACTGCTTTCTGTTCCTCCCACCTTACCCTGTTTTCATTTAAACCTTTCCAAACTGTGGACAGGACCTTCCTGACTCAGTTCATCTTCTAGGACAGCTCTGTCATGTCCTCTCAGGTACTGGTCAGACTAGCAGACACCATACCTGGATATAAGCTGGGCACTGGCTATGCTAGCCAGCTCCCAGGGGTACAGAGACTTGACCTCACACTATTGTTTTTGAGGTTTTTCCTGCTCAAATCTATGCTGACCAGGGACCTAGGGCCAAGACACCCTGCCCTGAGAGTTGTGTGATATCAAATGCTGCATCAGTCTGTCTTCTCTCTGGAAAATCCTCCTGAGGAGTGGGTTGTGAAGGGTCAGCCCCACACAGGTCCCCACTGCCCAGCTTGGCTATGCTCCAAGTGGGTGTGCAGGTGGAGCCAGTTGTCCATTGGTATGTGCTCTTGCATGTGTGTGCATGTTTCTGTGTATGCCTATGCTGCACTCCATGCCTCGACCATGAGCCTTTCTCTGAAGAGGGAAAGGGACAGGTTTCTTCTCTCCAGGAAGTCTTTCTGGCGTTTATGAGCATATAATCCCAGGTCAAAATGGACTGCCTGGCCTGGGCTCTGAACCCAGCCAAGTGTACCCTATCTACCCCAGGGTTCTATGGAGCCCCTTCTGTTCACTTGGGCCCTGCACTCTACACTGTGGACAGTGTACAAGGGCAACCAAGTGCCTCTGCCATGTGAATCCAGTCACGCTTCCACCTACCTTTCTTGCAGGGTCTCTGCCTGCACAGAGAATCTGCTTTGGAGTCCTCTGGGTTCTGGGAAACAATTGTGTTGCTAGGGGAGAATTTTTACCCCCCTAAAGAGGCGAGTTTTCATTCTTCCTAAACCAAAAGGGATAGAAGCCCAAGCTTCGTGCCTCATGCCTGTGCCTCACTATAAAGAATAATTGATTTTCCTGCAGGCAGAGCAGCTACAGTCAGTTTAAGAGATATTGTGTAGTATGGAGACCCCCTCACCCTGGCTTAGCCCCACGGGCCCCACCCTACCCCCAGTCCTGGACCCGGTGAGGCCCTGGAGGAGTACATCCATCCTACCTTGCCTTGGGCCCCAGTGCCTCCCCTTCCATCCAGGAGTAGCAGGGACTTGGCCTGGGAGCAAACAGTGAGGCCAGGGGCCCAGGAACCCTCCTATCCCGGGGAGCTGCATTCAGGGCTGTAGGCAGCCTCCCTCTGTGTGCTAAGCTCAGCCTCTGGTTCCAGTGCCTGGCGGGAGGGAGTGCCCTGTCCTCAGAACAGTGCTAGGTACAGGCCTCCCTGTCTGCCTCTGGGCAGGTCCACAGAGCCTGCAGCCTCAGCTGTCCTTGAGCAGCCCTCAGGCAGACTTCATGCAATACCCCCAAAACTATCACTGCCTAGCTAACAGAAGGGAGGGCCAGAGGTTGTAGACCCTCTGTCTCTGTCCATAGCTCCCGTGAACCCCTGAGCTCTGGGCACTGCACAGCCTAACCCCACATTGACCACACCAGGTTGCCAGTTCTGCGGTCACAGGCAGGTGCCTCCCCCAGGACCATTTGCCCTCCCTGGGAGGGTGGTGTCCTACCATCTATAGGACATCATGATCACAGACCCCACAGGAGCTTCCCTGACCAGGGCCTTTCCTTGCAGCCAAACACACTCGCCTGGGTCTATGGCCGCGGTTGGAGAGTGGTCCTGTGCGCGCTGCACCTTCCTGAACCCGGCTGGCCAGCGTCAGTGCTCCATCTGTGAGGCCCCTCGGCACAAGCCTGACCTGGACCAGATCCTGCGGCTCAGCGTAGAGGAACAGAAGTGGCCCTGTGCCCGCTGCACATTCCGGAACTTCCTGGGCAAGGAGGCCTGCGAGGTGTGTGGCTTCACCCCAGAGCCTGTGCCTGGAGCATCCTTGCTGCCCATCATCAATGGGGTCCTGCCCAAACCACCCACCATCCTGGTGGAGCCAAAAGGCAGCTGCAAGGAGGAGACGGGGTCTGTGCGGACAGCAGGGATAGTGGCCCTAGAGCCAGCTGGAAGATGCACTGAGGAGAAGGAGCAAGAAGATGAGGAGGAGGGGGCAGAGCCCGGAAGTGGATGGGCCTGCCAACGCTGCACATTGCACAACACACCCGTGGCCAGCTCCTGCTCTGCCTGTGGGGGCCCCCGAAAACTGTCACTGCCCAGGATCCCCCCGGAAGCCCTGGTGGTACCCGAGGTTGTTGCCCCTGCAGGCTTCCATGCAGTACCTGCCCCACCCCAGCCAGTGCTCCCTGGGGAAGGTGCTGAGGCTGACACTCCCTCCACCAGCCAAGGCCCAGCCTCTGCTGACCATGAGGCTCCCAGGGTACCTCCTTTCAGCCCCTTCTCACCCACCCTGCAGAACAACCCTGTGCCCCGAAGCCGCCGAGAAGTACCCCCCCAGCTTCAGCCACCTGTGCCTGAGGCTGCTCAGCCCTCTTCCTCCACTGGCTCCAAAGGGCCCTCCCAGGGCCCAGGCCGGGCCACGGCTGCTGGGGCCTCACGTCTGGCAGAGCTGCTTTCAGGCCAGCGGCTAAGTGTGCTGGAGGAGGAGGTGGCCCCAGGGACCATCCTTGCCCGCTGTGAGGCCTGCAGCCCCTCCCCAGGCAGTGATGTCATTGATCTAGCTGGGGACACTGTGCGCTACACACCCGCCAGTCCCTCCAGCCCCGACTTCACCACCTGGTCGTGTGCCAAATGCACACTCAGGAACCCCACAGCTGCCCCCAGGTGCACAGTATGTGGCTGCTCTAAGCTTCATGGCTTCCAGGAGCACAGTGAACCCCCCACCCACTGTCCAGACTGTGGGACTGACAGACCTGGCCCCTCTGCCCACAAGGCCACCAGTCTTCTCTCTGAGCGTCCAGGCCAATGGGCCTGCCCTGCCTGTACCTTGCTCAACGCACCCCGGGCCAAGCACTGTGCAGCCTGCCACACACCCCAGCTCCTGGTGACCCGGCGTAGGGCTGTGGCGCCCTTAAAGCGTAGAGAGAGTATGCATGTGGAGAAGCGGCGGCAGACAGATGAGGGCGAGGCCAAGGCTCTCTGGGAGGACATCGTGGCCTTCTGCCGGGAGGTGAGAGGCCTCTTCCCCACCTGCTGACTGCTGCTCCAAGCCCCTTCATGCATGTAAGCCCACAGAAAGGTAGGGTGCAGGCAGGGCTTCTCCGGGCAATATGGAGACCCCACTGAAACTGGAAGTCAGGACACCCTCGTGCTCTCAGAGGCTGAGCCCGAGGTGGCATCCTCTTGCCTCTAAAGGTGGCTGAAAGAACAGCTGCCCTCCCTGTGCTCACATGTGTTGTGACCTGCCTGTCACCATCCTGTGGTATCTAGCTCATTTGCCACATTTCCCAATGCCCACTCAGGTCAGGGTTCTGAGCACTGAAGTCTGGGCTGCACATAGACCCCATGCCATTGCTCTGGGGCTCTGCTGGGAGGGCAGGTTTTGCCTCTGACAGGTGAAGTGAGGCCACCCTGCCTGGCCTGATGTCCAGCCATGGTCCCTACAGAACAAGGTGAACTTTGTGGATGATAGCTTCCCCCCAGGGCCCGCATCTGTGGGCTTCCCTGTGGGCGACAGCGTCCAGCAGCGTGTGAAGCAGTGGCTACGGCCCCATGAGATCAACTGCTCCGTCTTCAGGGACCACAGCACTGCATGGTCTGTCTTCCACACCCTCCGGCCCTCAGACATCCTGCAGGGGCTGCTTGGGAACTGCTGGTGAGGCTCTGGGCTCCTGGCAAGGGCCCACAGGCCCAAGGGAGGATGGTGAGGCTGTTGGTTCAGCTATGGTCCCTTAGTGAAGCTGCCTAACGCCACACAGGTTCCTGAGTGCCCTGGCAGTGCTGGCTGAACGGCCTGACCTGGTCGAACGGGTGATGGTCACCCGCAGCCTGTGCGCAGAGGGCGCCTACCAGGTGCGGCTGTGCAAGGATGGCACATGGACCACAGTACTGGTAGATGACATGCTGCCCTGTGACGAGGCCGGCTTCCTTCTCTTCTCGCAGGTGGGCAATAAGCAGGGGTGTGAGGCTGGCTTCCTCTTCTCCTTGCAGGTGGGCAATGGGCCTGTGGGGGGTGGGCTGAGGCGGGCCTTGTGACTCCAGCCCCTTCCCAGGCGCAGCGGAAGCAGCTGTGGGTGGCCCTCATCGAGAAGGCGCTGGCCAAGCTGCATGGCTCCTACTTTGCCCTCCAGGCAGGGCGCGCCATCGAAGGCCTGGCCACACTCACCGGCGCCCCCTGCGAGAGCCTGGCGCTGCAGGTCAGCTCCACTAACCCCCGCGAGGAACCCGTTGACACTGACCTCATCTGGGCCAAAATGCTGAGTTCTAAGGAGGCTGGGTAAGAGGGGCGGGTGCTGCCATGGCCTGCGGCGTTGGGCGGAGAGGCGAGGCGAGCGGTGGGAGACGCGGGGGGCAGCACCCTCTGAGCTGCACCTGCGACTCACACGGTGCTCCAACGCAGGCTGGCCATGGTCTGGAGGCCTGGCCAGGATCTGCCCCAGGTGGGGCTGGGGCTGTGGGAAGAGCCCAGTGGCCATTGCCTCCTGCATGGAGCCAGGGGTGGGGTGCTAGCCCACAGGGTGCCCGTGGGAGGTATTCAAGACCTGCCCTGCCCTGGTCAATGTGTGATCCCTGAGCCAGCCCCATGTTTCCTCATGGTCCCCCCCTGCCCCAGGTCAGGCAAGGTGGAGGGCTAAGTCAAAACTTCCTGGGCATGTCCTGTGTGGTTCCTGGGGACCCATGTGCCCCAAAGGCAGGGAGCAGCCCCTTTCCACCACCCCTGCCCATCCCAGTCAACAAGAGCCATTCTGCCCACACAGGTTCCTCATGGGTGCCTCCTGTGGTGGGGGCAACATGAAGGTAGATGATGCTGCCTATGAGAGCCTGGGCCTGCGCCCCCGCCACGCCTACTCTATCCTGGACGTCCGTGATGTCCAGGGCTCAAGGTAGGGCCTGGCTGGCTGTGGGCAGCCACATATGTGGACATGGGTGGGAGCTGTAGAGGTGTAGACATAGCCCCTCAGCCCTGTGATCCTCAGGCTCCTACGACTGCGGAACCCCTGGGGCCGTTTCTCCTGGAATGGCAGCTGGTCAGACGAGTGGCCACACTGGCCTGGGCACCTGCGGGGCGAGCTTATGCCACGTGGCAGCAGTGAGGGTGTGTTCTGGATGGAGTACAGCGACTTCATCAGGTACCTGGGCTGCCTGCCTGTCCTTTGGCTACAAGCACAGCCAGCTCTCCTGCTATCTTGGGCAGGCAGCAGCTCATCTGTGTCCTGGCCTTTGTGGGGACTCTGAGCCACACCTCTGGACAGACCTGGGATCCAGGTCAGTAGGGCTCATGTTCTGAGCCATCCTGTCCAAGCATAGCAGCCAGGACAAGTGCTTCCTTGCTGGAAGGACTTTTCTGATCAGTGGCACTGGATGCTGGTCTAAGAGATGCTAAGGGCTCGGGGGTGGGGTGGGGGTGGTCATGCAGCTGGAAGGCAGTGAGCTGGGAGCCTGTGGGTAGTTGCCGGGAAGTGGATACCGCATCCAGGAGCTGGGCATGGGGCTGCACTCTGCTCAGAAGCCTGTTCTTGCCACCCAGGTACTTCGATTCCGTGGACATCTGCAAGGTGCACTCAGACTGGCAGGAGGCGCGGGTACAGGGCTGCTTCCCCAGCTCAGCCAGCGGGCCAGTGGGCGTGACGGCACTCACAGTGCTAGAGCGAGCCTCGCTGGAGTTTGCCCTTTTCCAGGAGGGCAGCAGGTGGGCAGCAGGCAGGGGGCTCTGTCAGGATGGGTCCACGGCCGCACTGCACAAGGCCCCAGCTTGCCGTCTGCCACCATAGGCGTTCGGACGTGGGGGACAGCCACCTCCTGGATCTGTGCATCCTGGTGTTCCGGGCCACCTTCGGCAATGGTGGCCGCCTAAGCCTGGGCCGCCTCCTGGCCCACAGCAAGAGAGCAGTCAAGAAGTTTGTGAACTGTGACGTCATGCTGGAGCCCGGAGAGTACGCAGTGGTGTGCTGTGCCTTCAACCACTGGAGTCCCACTCCACCAGGGCCCCCCACCATGCAGGGTAATGGTTCCCCTAGACCCTAGGCCCCTCCCTCAGAGGCCAAAGGCCCACCCTGCAGGAAGGCCGCCAGCTCCCTCACACGTGCCCCCCCACAGCCTCCAGCCCCTCTGCAGGGGTCCCGCGAGGTACCCCTGAGCCTCCTGGACACGTGCTCGCGGTGTACAGCTCGAGGCTAGTCATGGTGGAGCCAGTAGAAGCGCAGCCCACCACGCTGGCGGACGCCATCATCCTGCTCACTGAGAGCCGGGGAGAGCGGCATGAGGTAGGTGAGGTCCCTGTGTGGTGGAGGGAGGCCTGTGGCAGGGGGCAGTTGCCCATGTTGGCTATGTGCAGGGCCGAGAGGGCATGACCTGCTACTACCTTACACATGGCTGGGCGGGGCTCATCGTGGTGGTGGAGAACCGGCACCCCAAGGCCTACCTGCACGTGCAGTGCGACTGCTCCGACAGCTTCAACGTGGTGTCCACGCGCGGCAGCCTGCGCACCCAGGACAGCGTGCCACCCCTGCACAGGTGGGAACCCCCGGCCCCACCCCACCCCCAGGCCCCCACTGGTCCTCACTAGCCCTCTCCCCCAGGCAGGTCCTGGTGATCCTGTCCCAGCTGGAAGGCAATGCAGGCTTCTCCATTACTCACCGCCTGGCACACCGCAAGGCAGCCCAGGCCTTCCTCAGCGACTGGACAGCCTCCAGGGGCACCCACAGCCCCCCACTCACACCTGAAGTTGCTGGCCTACATGGGCCCCGGCCGCTGTGACTGCTGCGTCCTGGGGCGAGGGCTGTGTGTGGACTGCCCACTGCCTCTCACACGCACTTTATGAGGGAGACCCCAACGGAGGACGCTTGAACCAGAATCTCAGGACCCCACCTAGGGAGCCACCAGCCTCAGGGCGCAGCTTCCCTTGGGCCCCCCACCCCTGCCCTGTCCCTCCTCTCCACTCCCAGTCCCTCAGTCCCCGGACCAGGCCTCCCAGCTGCCAAGCAGAATACCTCGAACTGGACAGGCTGCTTACTGGCCACTCTGACCTGCCATCTGGGGACAATTTCAGGTGGCCAGGGCCAAAATGGAGGCTGCCCCTTCACAGTGAGTGTGGGGTCTCCTACCAGGGAGAGGCAACCAAGAGCTCTGTTCACAAAACCAAATCTGGGGTCAGGAGCCAAGACCCCATGGAGAGTCTGGACCACCCCTCTGTGGGGCTCAAGGTCTGCAGCTTCCCCTCTCAGTTTGCCCTAAGAGCCAGCCAGCCTCCTTGCCTCAAGAAGGCAAGCAGGGGTCCCTGGAGCCCTGGCATTTGAGTAGTGCACCTCAGGAGGCAGGTGCCTGGTGGCCACAGGCCAGGGCTCAGGGTCAGAGGGGTCCCTGTCTAGCTGCCCCTCCTGCGACACTATGCAATTCCTGGAGCACCTACCAGGATCGAAGCCATGACGGGCAGTGGGTCAGGGCGCTGGGCCAGCCCTGCTGTCTGGCGAGGTGTTCTGTCCTCAGCATCCTGACCATGGCCAGGTAGCCAGGGTCCAGCACCCTGTACCAATCCCATCCCATGGCCTCAGCCCAGCCCATCATGGGCACAACAGGGCATAGCTGCTGCCCATTAGAAGCCCGGGAGCTGAGCTGCCTACCTGTCCAGCATCCCCCCAGCTGTGTATTGAGGCCAGAGTTCTTGTCTGCTGCAGGGACACAAGTCCAGCTCCCTGGGTCCTCTGCCCGGCCACCACTGTCCTTCAGCTCCCGGGCAGCAGGCAGCCAGCCTGCCCACGGCTCTCGCATCCCATGGGGGTCGTGGGTTTTTACACCTAGAGAAACATTCCCCCTTCCCCAGGCCTCTTTTCCTCTGAGCTGTGAATGTTTTTAACCCTGTAAATACAGTCAGCTCTTTGGACACGCAGGCTGTTTTACCAGCTGTCAGTCCCTCCCTGTCCAAGGCTCCACAGGCGGTTCCCACTCAGGCTCCAAGGACCAAATAAAATCATTTTGTTTTGTAAGGGAGCCTTCTGTCTGTTGCTACCCTCCTGGGGTCCAAGCCCTGCAGGAAGCACAGGCTATTCCCAGCTGGCAGGTGGGGTCTCTGCTGGTGGAGCCCTGCTGAGGGGCAGTGGGGCTTGTGCCATGAATGCTCATTGCTGCCCAAGGTCAGCCTCATGTGAGCCTCTAAGGGGTGGGGCAGCCAGGAAGATGCTCTGCAGGAAGGACCAGGTATCCAGGTAGGCAGGAGCTGCAGCCACACCCTGCAACCTCAGCCAGACAGGAGGGTCCATGTGAGTGGGTTCCTGCTGTGTTCAGGGCCCTGTCTGAACCCATCAGTCACCAGGCAGGAGCAGATGGAGCAAGGGGGGCAGAGTGGGACAGCAGCTCCTGCCCTGCAGTTGCTTCCACGTCTCCTCCTGGCCTCCTGGTGTCACAGGTGACGCTGAGCCACTCAGCTTGTCTCTGGCCAGCAGCCCAGGCCCCTTTTGGGGCTAGAGGACACCCCCTGGGCAGAGCGGGGGCTGGGAGTGTGCGACCAGAGCACTGTGTGTAAGAGGCCTGTCATAGGCCAGCCCATCGAATGTGAAAGCAATTAAAGCCACCAGCAGTGTTCGCTCCGGGCGGGCCTCAGGCGGCGGGGCAGCTGCCACAGCACATCTCACCTCGCGCCCACAGGCCGCCTGGCCCCTCGCGTCTGCGCACCAGGCTGGACCTCTTGTGGGTGGGGGCCAGGCCTGGCTCACCTCTGTATCTGGCCAAAGCTCCCTCTGTCCACCCCTGAGATCCCTGGGCAACCTAGGACCCTGGCTCCTTCCAAGGCTTCTTTCATATGCCCTACCTGGCACCCACCTTCCTCTGGCCTCTGCATTCTCCAGCCACAGGACAGCCCAGGAGGGAGGTCCAAGTTGGGAGACAACTGCCAGGGCCGGGCAGGGTGTCCCCGACAGGCCAGCAGCAGCACACCCTCCCCCTCTGACCCAGCTGATACCCTCCCCTCCCTTTGGATCCCAGCAGGCAGGGGATATGAACCTAAGGTGTCCATAAAGGAGGTGGGGGCACTAGCAGGCAAGACCCTTAGGCCAGCATTGGGCAGGAGGCAGGAAGGGGATCTTGATGCAAGTTGAGGCAGAGTCCTGGAGGAGGAGGAGGAGGTTCTGTGTGGAGAGCAGGTGGGGAGTGGCTGGGCCAATCCAAGGAGTGGGTCTCAAACACTGTCCCATCAGTGGGCTGGACTGGGCAGTTCGGCCATCTCTAGAGTGCACCTGGTACCTGAGCCAGCCTGTAAACAGCAGGGTGGACTGGCCCTAGAGGGGTTCATAAAGCTCAAGCAGACAGGACTAGCTGCTAAGGCAGGGAGTGGATGCCAAGGGTCTTAGGGGCCCTGCCTGGCAGTCTCCACCCAGGGTCTTCCAGCCCTCTCCCCATCCACTCTGCCCCTCATCCCTTCCCCACCTTGCTCCCCGACTTCCTGACCACTTGGCCCCGTGCCCCAGCCCTCTCCTAGCCCTCACTGTTGGCGCAGCATGCTGCAGCAGCCTTCCCAGGCAGCGGGTTCTCACTGGTGAGGCCTCCCTGTCAGAAGCATTTAGTGTACAAATTAGTCGCAGCCTCCCTGCCTCCCTGCTCTGGGCGCTGGGCTGACAGAGCTGCAGCTTGGGGCCCTCTCCTGCCTGCCCAGGGCATACACTGCCAGGTGTGGACCCCTGGCCACTGCCCACATTCAAACAGGAAGGCCCATCCCCTGGGCAGCCAGGGCTCTCCTTGGGGCCTTTGACTTTGAGCTGGACAGTCATGCCTTCTGGGAAAGCTATGGGAATCCAAGCCTAGGGCCCACCACCTGCATTGACCTAAGGAGAGCTGAGTCCCAAAGTTGAGGGCAGCACTGCCTAGACCTGGGTCTAGCTTGCAGGCCCCCACTGCCCCACCCGACAGCCGGCCTGCCACTCAGGCGGGGAAAATCATCTGTGACAGGCCCAGGAAGGCCGGCCCTGGGGGCCGCAGAGCAACACGCTCAGCCTCTCTTCCCAGCATATGGCTGCTGTCGGCCCCGGGCACTGCTCAGCCAGTGCCAGGCTCAGAGACCGGGTGGGGGCATGGGCAACCCGGGTCTCTTGTTCCACCCGCCTTGCTGGCTGCGCCCTCATGAACCAAGAGGCCCCTGCCCCAGCAGGAATGCTCCCCTGACAGGGAGTTCACTCCCACAACAGCACACAGCACCTGCTTCTCACCCTCTCAAGGGCTTCCAGGAGTGCCATTTGTCCAGGAGGGAAGCAGTCGGATCCCAGGATGCCCAAACCCCAGGAACCACATTCTTGCCCAGCCCTCGTGAGCCCAGGCTCTCCCTGCCCATTCAGCTTCCCTGCCCTGTTCCTCCCCTCATGAACCTCCCTCAGGTCCCCAGTCTCCTCAGGGTCTTCAGCCTCAGTCCTGGGCAGGACCCTCAGAAAATACGGCCCTCAGCCCAGCCCTGGACCTGCCCCAGCCTGAAGTCCCTAGGACCACAGTGAAGCCCAAGGATGCCTGTGCCCTCCAGCCAGTGCTCCCCAGTGAGTGGGCAGGAATGAGCTGAGGCCAAACATCCTGTGTGGCTCTGACCACCCCAGAAAGACCCAGGGCTCCTGCCACTGCACAGACAGTCCCACTGTGGGCTTCAGGGCTGACCTGGGGGCTCTATCTCATCCTTGTGTCTCTTGGACAGGTGCTGGGTGGCCCAGCCACACACCTGTCCTGGCTAGGGGTGTGACACTGAGGGGATGGGACAGGTCTTCCCCCAGGCACTGAGTGGCCACAGACCCCAATTGGCCTGCTAATCCCAGCACACAAGCCCCCCACACAGTCAGTTCTGGCAGAAATGAAGGTGACAGGCTGGCAGCCGTGGTAGACTGGGCAGAGAAGGATAATGGCTGAGGAGGGGCAGCCTGCACCAGCACCCAGGAACCAGGCCCCTGTCCAGAATCCCACTGGAGCCAGACTGAGTCTCCACCTCTTCTGCAGAGAGGACTAAGGCCCAGGGAGTGTGGGCAGGGGTCCACTGGCTCTGGGCCACAGGGGAGTCCAGTCCCTGTCTCAGGAGGCAAGGGTCACCTCCCAGAGCCCAAGGTTTTCCTCTGGGGGAAGGGTTGTCTCAGCAGGGAGTCATGACCTAGAAGGAAAAGGAGGAGCCACCATGTGGGATTGGATGTGCTTCAGAGCCCCTAGGACAGAGGGCAGGAGACAGCCATCCATGCCCAGCCCCAGACTTCTCAAGCAAACCCAGGGCTTGCCCCAGAGTGCAACCAGAGTGTGCCTTTCCCTCTCAGGGTTTGTCCCTCCTCTTCTCTCCCATCAGGTAGGGGAAGGGGCTCCACTGCTGGGCAAAGTGGGCCCCTCCTGCTACCTCCTGCTTTTCTGACCCTGTCCTGGCCTCCTCCCCACTCTGGGGCTACCTAGTCACCTGAGCTTCACATGGCTTTGCTCCTACATGACAAGACCAAGCTCCCTATGACCAGGACTCCCCAAGACTGACTCCCTAAGATAGGTTCCCCAAAGCAGGCTCCCCAAGATGGGCTCCATAAGACAGGCTCTCCGTGATGAGGCTCCCCAAAACAGGCTCTCTAGGGCTCTCCATGACATATTCCCTAGACAGACTCCCTAACACCAGGGGTCCCCACAACCAGGCTCTCCAAGACCAGACTCCCTAACACCACAGATCCCCAAGACCACAGTTCTCTAAGACCAGGGCTTCCCTGGATGATGGCCATAGCCTCCAGCCAGCCCATCCCCTGTGCTGTCAGAAATAGCTTCTCCCAGACCCTCAGAATGGTCAGCCTGAGGCTGGCCAGTGAGGACTAGAGAGAACACAGCTGTCCCTGGGACCTCTCACTCTCACTGTCTCAGAGTGACTTTGGCCTCTCTGGTCAGTGCTCATAACGAGGGACGGTATCCTGGCCCCCACTCTCCACAGGGCTGCTGGCATGATGGCAGCCCAAGCTGTCTCCCAGCCTGGGGCCACCTGCACGGTCAGCTGGTCAGCTGGGCCAGGCCAGTCAGGGAGAGAAGGATGGCATGCTGTTCTGGCCACAGCACCCCTCCCATCCCCCAGCCCTTCTGGGGTGTCCCTCAGGAGTGGGCTAGTGTCAGAAAGGTGACATGGGGGCATGAGGAAGGTTTTGCCCATCCCCCACAACCATGGGGCCCTGATCCTTGGTCAGCAGAGAGATCCCTGCCACCACCCCACTGCACAAACTGGCTGGTCACAGAACCAGGTGATGCTAGGCTTCTGGGTCCAGTGCTCCTCTCTGGCTACCCCATTAAAAAGGCAGGACTTCTTCTTCTTCCCCCCAGGACTTCTGCTCCCCTGACCTAGGCTAGGGAGGCCCCAGGAATCAGTAGCTGAGCCTGCAGGAAGCCTTGGTGTACAGGGGTCAAGTGGCTCTCTGCCTCCACAGAGTAGGCAGTGACTACTCCTCTGGCTGGAGTCACTATGCCGAAAATTGCCACACAACTCTGGGTCAGGAGTCTTGTGAGAATCACAGGCAGACTCCTGGAAGGAAATCATCTGGCTCTGCCCAGCTGCATCTCTGTCCACTTCTAGGATGGAGTGGATGGATCAGGTGAATTTCTGCCAGGACCGGCTGAGAAGTGGGACCCAGGAATGTTCAGTTTTGACAGCTGGAGAACAGCTCTGGCCATGAGGACACTGGGGGAGAGTGTTGCCCGGATTCATGGTGTGCTGGGTGTTCCAGGGCCTTGAGGTCCCCTCACCATTGCACAGGTTCTCCCAGGAGTGTGGCCAGTGAGAAGAGGTCTTTGAAACAGCAGGCGAATGCAGCCCTGGGGCACCTCCCAGGGAGGGGGGGAATGAGGACAGAGCGCGGCGCTGCACCCAGATAGGGTGTCAGCGCGAGGTGACCGGCCTGAGGCAGTGGCGGCTGTGGGCCAGGCGTGGGGAGCACACCCATTTCGTCTCCTGTTTGGAGTAAAGGATCCGTAGAGGCCAACGGGCCCAAGGAAACCTGCAAGGGCGCGCTGGCTCCCCTGCTTCAGCTCTAGGCGCGGTCCCTCCCGGCTGGCTCTGGGGGGCACCCTGTCCTGGGGCGCAGCCCGCAGCCCCAGCCTGGGTGGCCAGGCGGCTGTCAGGGGCCACAGCCTTGACAGATGAGCGCTGACGCCCCCTCACGCCGCTGCCGGGACCCGGGAGACTTGGCCGCCTCCGCGCACCCCCGCGGCAGCCTGCAGGCGACGGGGGCGGGGACGGTGCCAGGCGCCCCTCACTCGCCGCGCACCTGCGCGCCACTCGGGCTCGGCTGCACCGCGGCGTGTCGGGCGCTGTTCCATCCCGAGCCGTCCGGTGAGGCCGGTGAGTGCGCCAAGGCGATGAGGGAGGAGGTGGGGCGGGCGTCCTGGGCTGGGGCCGTTCCGCCTCCCGCGCCCCAGCCCTGTCGGAGGTCGCGGCGCCCGGAGCCCGCGCCGTGGCGCACGCGCGCGCTTCGCCGCCAACTTCGGTGGGCGCGAGGCGGCGTCGGGGGGACGCGGGCAGAGGCGGCGGTGGCTCCAGGGTCGCTGCCGAGCGAGGGCCGCTTCCCGCGCCCGGCCTCAGTTTCCCTGAGGCGTCCGCGGGCGCGGGCGGGAAGTTCTCCTCTCCGCGCAGCCTGGCGCAGACTTGGCGGGCGCCGCAGGCTCGGCTTGCTTGGCTGGCGGACGCGGGTAAGGCGGGCGGCGCTTCCCGCGAAGTTGGGGCGCCGGGCGGGCCGGGCAGGGCGCGGGGCGCAGAAAGCAGCAGCGCGGCTCCCCCAGCTCCCCACTGCCACTGCGTTTGGGGTCCGGGCTCTGCCAGGGGCCACCTTGGCGCCGCCGCAGCGGGGAGTCGGGGGAAGGGTGTTGGGTTCCAACCAGCTGCGCTTCAGCCAGGGGAAGACTGGGTTCGGCTCCCTCGTTAGCCCATGGGTGGAGCACCCAGAGTCCCGAGTGGTCAAGGGGATCGGCGGGCTGTGACCTGGTGGCTGCCCAGTAGCCCCTTCAGCGGGTTCTCCCCCAGAAGGGGATGCTTCCAAGTGTCTGTGAGCTTGCACCTGGGCACAGGTTGGGATGTGCTGTGTGGAGGTGAGTGTTTTCTTGTGTGTGCCGGTGTGGGGGTGTCCTCCCTCCATGAATCCGTGCTGGGTGGGTCCCGGATGTCCTCTGGGTCCTCATGGGTCAACAGCTGATAAGATGGCTTCCAGAAGAGCCCCCTCCCTTGTGCCTGATCTGGAGGGAAGCACAGGAGGAACCCCCATTGAGTCCAGGGGCCCAGGAGGAGCCCCAAATCTGGGCTGGGAGGTGGAGTAGGAGGCAGCACCAGTTGGCACAGCTGTGTGGCTCCCAGGGCTGGGTGATCGATGGCCCCAGCACAGCCGCCTCTGTCGCCTGAGCACTCCTATCTGTCATCTACATCTTGTGGGGTGGGGGACCAGGCAGGGAGAAGGGGATGCTTTGTACCCACCAAGTCCAAGCTGGGTCTGCAGCCCCTTCCTGTGCCAGCCGCCTCCTTCCAAACTTGCAGCCCTTCTAAGCCTTTGCTGGCCCACACTCCACACCCAGGTTTGGCGATGCTGCCCTGTGGGGCCCAAAACATTTGGAAAGATAGCCCTCCCCACCCCCTAGCCATTCCTCTAATAGAGATGCCCACCTGGTGTTTGGTGGCCACAAGGGTAACTGCAGTGGGCAAAGCATAATCACCATCAGGAAGGAAGGCTGTGTCCAGCAACTGCCCAACTATCCCCAGTCCTGCCCTGGCCATTGTGAGGCACAGTGTGTCCACACTTGTGGGTTTGTAACCGTGTGTGAGTCCCTACAGTATCTGCCTGTGTACTTGGGTGTGTGTGTACACATATGCCCTAACTCTGCTCTGGTGTACGAGTAGCCATGTCCACCGAGTAGGGTAGGGCTGTGTGTGTGTGCCAGGCTCTCTGCACATGGAGGCCTCCTGTGCAGAATCGGCTTGCCATGCAGAGGTTATTCCTGCAAGGGCTGATCAAGGGCTTCTGCAACCCTGCACACGACACACACCCCCAAAGCCTGTGTGCACACACACACCATGCACCCCGCCCAGGCACAAGTGCTGGGGCAGTGGGCAGCCCAGGTGGCAGCCCAGATGGAGTGTGGAGCAGTTTCCAAGCCAGCCTGTGTTGTGGGGCGTGGGGAGAAGAGGGTCTTGGCTGAGCAGGGCCACTGCAGGCTTGGTCATTGACCTGCCTGAAGCCTCCCAGATGGAGCTGGGCCGAGCAGGTGGCTGTGCCGAGGGGCCATACTGTGAAGTTCACTCCCCCAGCCTGGGTTGGCCCCACGTGAGGCTGACTCCCCTCAGACATCTCCCGTGCCCACCTGACACAATGGTGGAGCATCTCAGGCGTGTAGGCACACACGCAGTGTTAACCAGACACTGGCGCCTCTGCTAGTACTGGGCATGAAGCCCAAGGGCACTCTACCACTGAGCTGCTCCCCAGCCCTTTTTTTTTTTTATTTTTTATTTTGAGACAGGGTCTTGCTCAGTGGCCCAGGCGGGCCTGGAACTTGCGACCCTCCTGCCTTAGACTCCTGACTTGCTGGGATCACACAGGTGTGCACCACTGTGCTCAGCTGCCTTTGCTACTTTCTGTCTCAGTGGTCTTCACCTTGGCCTCTGACTCCACAGAGGCAGATGGCTCAATAGGGGCTGGGTCTCTGGAGGGGCAATGGTCACATTTGGCTTCCTTCATTCACTTACCAAATGCTCTCAGGTGCCTGCCTGTGTGGAGGTGGGGCTGCTCAGAGACTGACCATCCCAGAAATTGGCCTGCAGGGGCCAGCATGTACTCATGGCCAGGGGGATTTGTATAGGATCACCCAGTAAAGTGCAGGAAACCCAGTTAAACTTTTCTTTCAGGTAAATGATGAATAATTTTTATTGTAGTTTCCAAATCAGCAGAGCCCATACTTACCCTAGAAAGTTACTGGATGTCTGTGTTAGGTTTGACTGGTGCCTCATTCTTCATTTGACAATCTGGAGGCCCTATAGGTTCCTGGAGAGGCATTCAGGGAGGGGGCTGAAGCCACAGGGCAGAGGAGGTAGGGGCACCTGGGCTCTTCTCCTGGAGATGGGGAGCCCTGAGGAAGGGAATTGGGAAGTCTGGGGGACCTGGTGCTGACTGCAGTCCCCTGTCTGCAGGTAGCCATGGTGCCCCAGTCTGCCCACTAGCCAGCCACCATGTCCCGTGAGGCTGGCTCGTGCCACGTGGGAACTGGGGCCAGGGCAAGGTCTCGGAAGCCCAAGAAGCCACACTACATCCCCCGGCCCTGGGGCAAACCCTACAACTACAAGTGCTTCCAGTGCCCCTTCACGTGCCTGGAGAAGTCCCACCTCTACAACCACATGAAGTACAGCCTCTGCAAAGACTCCCTCTCACTGCTGCTGGACTCCCCAGACTGGGCGTGCCGCCGTGCCCCCTCCTCTCCCAGGCCCCACATGTCTACCCCAGATGGTTCTGGGGACCCCCCAAGCCGTGGCAGGCAGCCCACCGTGCCAGACGCCATGGTCACTGACGGCCTTTCCCAGCGCCATTGCAGTGAGGGCCCTAAGCCTGGGGCCAAGGGGTCTCCAGAGTCACTGCCCACTCTGGCCAGGGCTGCTCAGAAGGGTCCTGGCCCTGGTGGGCTCCTGATGGAGTCCTGGAAGCCAGAGCTGGGCAGTGGTTCAAGGAGCATGGCTGTAGGGGCTGTAGCCTCAGCAGGCCCTGAGAGAAGTGTCCCCTGCTACCCACCACCCACCCCGGGTGAATTCCCAGAGGCCCAGAGCATCCACCTGTCACTGCTGGGTGTCAACTACCCTCTTGGCCCTGGCCTTTTCTCCTACCTGGGTCCATCACTGGCTGCTGCTGCCCACATGCCCTTCTTGGCCTCAGCCAGCCCTCTGCTGCCCCCCGCTGCCACCTTCCCCTCCCCACAGTCCCCTGAGCGGGCCGCCCCAGCCCCTCGCCTGTATTATCCTCTGCTCCTGGAGCAGAGTCTGGGGCTACCAGCTGGCAGGGCCGGCCCTGCCAAACCCTCTATGCCCCCTAAGGGACCCCCTGGGACTCTGGCTCCTGGGCTGCTGAAGGTGCCTATTCCAGGACTGGGGGGGGCCTGGCCCCATGGCACCCCCAGGGATCCAGGGCAGGAGGGAGACCCCCAGAGACAGCTGCCCCTGGGGAGCAGGCTGGAGCTCCAGAAGGCCTCCTCAAGCCTGGCGAAGTTTGGTTCCCAGAGCAGGTGGGTGCCTTGGACTGCGGGTTCTGGGGATGGAAAATTTAGGGAAGGGCTGGGTTGGGGGTGGACCCTGTTCCAAGCTAACTTGCTGGGAGTACAGGCTCCAGGCCACAGAGGAGAACTGAGACCTGAGAGCATCTCATCTGTCTTTGGGGAGCTCCTAGCCCTAGACTGGCACCTTATTCCATTTCCCTGGGGCCATGGGTGACATGCTGCTCAGGGACCCAAGGGGCAGGGCTGGGGCACTGTGGGGGACTTTGTGACCTTCTGATTGACTCTTATTCTGCAGCCTGCCATCAGGCTCCTCCCTGATGCTCTGGCCTGAGGACAAGGAGCTGGGTGACCCCAAGGCCTCAGGTTCTGAGGTCCCCATCGCCCAGCAGTCACAGGCCCAGGTGCTGGGAAGCCCAGGACCTGTGGGTGAGGACCTGACCCAGGCCCTCGGCGACTATGCCAGGGTGGAACAGTACCTGGGGCAGTTGATGCCTATTGGGGGCCTGGCCCCCCAACCTCTGCGGGAGCAGCTAGGAAAGATCCGTCGAGAGCTGCTCACCATCCACCAGGCACTGGAGCGGGCAGCAAGGCCACTGGACACACCTCTTGACCTCTCTGTGAAACGGGTGCCTGCCAAGGGACCTGAGGCACGAGCAGAGGCTTGGGAACTGCCTGAGCTGGGCCCCACACTGGCAAGGGGGACCCCTGAGAATCCCAGCATGCTGGGCCACACAGCACCTGAGCCCTTCTCCAGCCATACCACCAAGTGTGAGGCAGACTCCAGTGTCCCACCCCCCGGCCTTCCCCTCCAGGCCCTTGAGGACCCTGTCATTCCTGGCCGTGGCTGGGGTACTTGTGTCCGGGCTGGGGGCTCCCAGACCCCTAAGGATATCCCTGGCCTGCAGAGCCCCACAGGTGCTGAGGTCTAACCACAGCCACTAAGTGTGATGGCCCTGCCCCTGCCCTGGGCCCCCTGCCAGGAGCCTGTCCAGCCTGTGCATGTGGACAGACCCCACTAGCCTGTGATTGAGGCTGTCTCAGAGCCTTGTGGAAATTGCTAGGTCATGGTTATTTATTGATCAGTCATAGACATTAAATAGATACCACCTTCAAACACGCTGCCTGGGCCTCCTTCCTTTGATGCCCCAGCAAAAGTGCCTGGACATTCCCAAGGAAATGTCAGAGCCTGGACATTTTGGGTGGGCAATGTCCCAGACATCCCTGCTGGCCTCCCACCTTCTATCCCAATGCCCTTACTTAGCCCTCCTTGAGGGGCTAGGGACAGAGACAGGATGGGCAGGGAGATGCCTGCATAGTCTGGGCTGCTCAGGATGATCTCACTTGCTTTTTAGGGGTGGGCAGGGTCCTGGGCATCCTGCAGCCCCAGTCAGCCCAGTCTGCCCTAGCACAGCTTGTATGTGGTTACATGATGCCTCTTGCATTCTGTGGCTCAGGGCTGCTCACCCTATGTGGCCTTCTCTGGGCCCCCGCCAGTCCCTGCAGCCATGATAGGCATCGGTGGCCTTCACAGCTCGCTGCCTCCCTCCCAGTGCCTGCTTGGCCTTCCAGGGTGGGGGTGGGCATGTCCTCCATGGCCACCGGGAACGCCCAGTGCAAGCTGCCCTCCAGGTGCCATTCCTGTCTGTACCTGGCTGGCCAAGCTAGGACTGGGCCAGCCAGGCTAGGGCCAGTCAGAGCAGGACTCTTGACTGCCCCATTGACCGTGCTGCCTGGTGATAGCATCAGACAGCCACCCCACTGCAAGGCGTTACAGGCAGTGTCTGGAGCTGGGGTGCCGGCTGGCTGGGTGAGGAACACAGAGTGGGTTGCAGATTGGGGTCAACAGGTACCAGCTGAGTACTCTCTGCCCAGAGGCTTCCCAGGGGCTATAGGGCAGAGCCAGCTGGTGTCTGAGGACAGAGGTCCTGAGTCTGAGGTAGACCCTGTGGCACCCCATGTCCACTGCATCCCAGTTCCTCATGCTGGGGGTAGCCTCACAGGAGCAGAGTCTGAACCAACCTGCCTTTGTGGAGGGGTGGGAGGAGGGTGACTCAGCCAGCAGGTCTCCTTCCCCAAAGCTCTAATGCAAAGGTCCTGCCTGGGGGCAGTGGCCTGGGGCTGCCTGGTTCTGGCTGTGATGGGGCCTGTTGGAAAGGGTTGGGTGAGGCTGAGAGGCACCCAGGTGCATAGCAGAAGTGGGAACATAAGGCCTGTGTGCGGGTTTGGGAGAAGGCCCAAGGCAGGAAGTTGTCAGCAGCCTGGGGACTTGGTCCATGTTCCAGAGCTTCCTTGGGCTCTTGCATAACTGGGACTAGCCAACTGCCCCTCCCATTTGTCCCTGCAGGGAAACTGCCAGGCAGCTCCACCCCTCCCTCCACCTGTCTCCAACAACAGAGGCCAGGCTGCCACAACAGGAGCAGGGAGTCTGACCCAGTAGGGACTCTGGCTGGCCACTCTGAATGGGGGCATCAGAGAGTCCTAGAAAGGACTTACCTAACAGATCAGGGCTTGGAGGTCTCCCTGAACTGGTCACAGACAGGGGCTGAGACTGGCAGGAGCTAAGGGAAGGGGTCCCATGAGCAGGTGAGTTTGGGAAATGCCACTTATCTGCCACTCCCTCACTCCCACCCCAGGACACTGCAATGCTGTGCCTTTCATGGGTGGGCCACATCTCCCAGACTCCAGCTCCAAGGTACCTGATCATCTGGGTAGTTGCTGAGCTTGGGGAGTAGACAGATACCCCAGATCAGCCCCATGGTGCCTCAGGAAAGGCACCAGGAGCCACAGTGGGCCATTGCCACCTTTCTTGCAGCTGCAGAAGAACTGAGACTGACACCACCCATCCTCCTGCCTCTGGCCTCCCTCCCCAACTTCCCAACTTCTTGGGCACCCCTGCTGGCCACCTGATCCCCACTGCATCTCACACTGGACCAGCCTGGAGACCTCATTTGTTCCCGGCCGCCCCGGCTGCTTGGGCAGATCCTGGCACCTGCAGGGGCTGCAGGGGGGCCCCGAGGCCTGCACTGCTCCTCAGATGGCCTGCTCTTTCTGACAGCTGGGGCTGCACCCTGCATCCATGTGCTGGACCTGGAGGGACGCTCCATTTGCCGCCTGTCCTGCTGCATGCGGGAGGCTGGGAACTTTGTTCCAGAGGATGTGGCTGTAACAGCTTCGGGGCTTGTGGTGGTTAGCGACCTCATCCATGGGGCTGTCCATGCTCTTCAGCACACTCCCCGGGACCCTCAGGGACACTGGGTGACGGTGGGCACATTCCTGTCCCCTCGAGGGCTGGCTGTGGATGCCCTTGGCCGATTCCTGGTGACAGATTATGTGCGTGGGGCTGTGCACAGCTTCACATTGGGCCCTACCTGGGAGCCCTTGGCCCCAGCCTCAGTGCTGGGTCTGGAGGGCCCTTGCTGGGTGAGCCCAGAGCCTGATGGGGGCCTTGTTGTGAGCGAGGAGTTTGGGGATGTGTGGCTGTTTGGCAGTGCCTGCCAGCCCCTGGGCTCCCTGGGGGCCCTGAGGGGGCATACCTTTGGTCGCCCAGCAGGGGTGTGCTCTGATTCAGAGGGCAGTGTTATTGTGGCTGACGAACAGAGGCGCCAGGTGACCCTGTTTCCCAGGGCTGGGACGCCTATCTGTTTGTTGTCAGAGGGGCTGAAGCGACCCTTGGCTGTGGCCTGTTCACCCCAGGGCCACCTTGTGGTGGGAGATGCGGGGGACAACCACATCAAGGTGTACCAGTATCTTGGGAGTTGGCCTGATGATAGGCACTGGTAAGGGCAGGCCTCACCATGCCTGGCCAGCCTGAGGCTATGAAGCACCATGGGAGGCTGGTGGGCTCTTCTGGGGTTACTGGCCATGCTTCATGACTCTGAGCCCCCATTATTCCCAGACCTGGTCCTTTTGGTGAGTACTTGCATCTCATCCACAGCCAGAGATTAGCTGCCTTTCAAGCTTCCTCTACAAATCTCCTAAACTGGGCCCTCTCTGTGTCTTCATCCAGTGTGCCCCGGCCCTGCACTCAGCATACCCTGTCCACTCAGACCCTGGCTTGCTGACTCAGGTCTCAGGAAGTCTGGGCTTTCGTGCTGGCAGTAGAGGCTGGAGGTCCTTGGTGTGGTAGGCTGCCTGCCAGCACATACCAGGGAGGATCCTAATCAGAGGCAGGCAGGGTGGGTGTGGCTGGGCTGGGAGGCTTGGGGCAGGGGTGTGGCCCCTCAGTGTCCCCCAACCTCAGAGGCACCCACAGTACTGAGTTTTCAGCAGCTTTTCTGGGTCGAGCAGAGGTAAGGAGGAGGTAGAACAGAGGGGCAAACTTTGAGGTAATCTGGGAAGCACATGGCTGGGTCTGGAGTCTCAGTGCCCGCTCCTCCACTCCCCCATGTGAAACCATTTTGAAGACTGTCTGAGTCTTCAATTCTCTGCAGATTGCATCCAAAAAGCTCCAGGTGCACGGGGCAGGAAGGTTGGGAGGTTCTAGGTAGCACAGGTCCTGAGTAGCCTTCCTCTGAGGACAGACTTCTGGTGCTTTAAAAAAAAAGGAGAAAAACCATGGCTTTTTCTCCCATGTTACAACTGGGAAAATGAGACTTGAAAGGGGACAAGTGTGGGGGTGGGTGCTTGGGGGTTTTACTCAGCAGTCTGCGAACCTGTGAGGGGTCTTCATTGCCTTGCCCGGCCCCTGCAGGCTGTGAGGTGGCGCTCCATCTATCACCAGGACACTGACATCTGTGGTTACACCTGTTGAGGTTTTCTCAATATGTCCGGGCCCCTGTGGGTGGGGGATTAAATGGGCAGATGTAGAAAGCAAGCGGAGTAGGTGCACAATAAATGTTAGAAGCTGCCCTGGTCTGAGATTTTGCGCCTGTGGCGGGAGGGGCTAGTGACTCCTGAGTGCGCATTCCTGGTTAATCCCGTGGCGTGGCCTAAACTGGGCCCAGCTGGCTTCGCACAGCAGGCCTGCAGAGGTCTGGGGCAGCCCATAGGCAGATAGTAGTGTGAGAGGTACGGCCTGGGGCCGCGGACAGCTCCTTCAGGATTCCACGCGGGGCCTGGCGGTCCCTTCCCCCCCTGGGAAGGCGGGGGAAGGGGCGTCGGGGACCCCCAGGGCCGGGCCCTCCGGATCCCTCGGACGAGGATACCGCTCAGGCAGGACCGCCGCGCGCGGAACGCTCGGGCGCCGCCAGCGGGCAGCCCGGGCGCCTTTGGGGGCCGGACCGTCGCGCGGCAACGCGCAGAGCGGGCGGAAATGGGGCTAGTGTCCCGCGGCGCGGCCGCGGCGGGGCTGGGGGCCGCGAGCGCCGTCGTCCGCCCGGGCCCGCCCGACGCGGTCCCCAACCCCGTCCCCTCCCCGCCGCCCGGGGGCGCGGCCCGGGGCAGCAGCCGGTGAGCAGGGGGGAGGCCGGTGTCTGCGGGGAGTCCGGGGAGCCGCCGGCCCGGCGGCGGGAGCGAGGGTCCGCGGGGCGTCTCCGGGCCGCGGGCTCGTTTCCTCGTCCGCGCCGCTGGGACGCCGCTGCCGCCCTGTCTGCGCCCGCCTGGGCGCGCTGACGGGGCCTGGGGCGTCCCGGCCGCGGCTTCTCACCTCGGGGACGGGCGGAAGAGGTTCACCTGTTCGGAAGGCAGGAGAGTTTCGTTTCGTTGTTTAAACCGTGCGGGTGGAGCTGCACCCTGGAGAGGCCTCACCCGAGGAGGGTTCCAGCGGGTGTCCCCCGCGTCCCCTGGCCCGTTCATGCGGAGGCGGAGCTCCGCGGGAGCAGTTCTTTCGCCCCCGCCTCGCGCTGGGGGCTGTTTCCTTCCTGGCAGAGGAGCTCGCCCGGGCTCAGGCCGTGCTTTCAACCAGGGCTTTCAAGATGCTCTCCTTGCCCAAATCCTGCCTGCCTCTCAGTCCCGTGCCTTCTCTTCTATCGATCGCCTGCTTTCATCTTTTTCAGGCTGCTGGATTCCCCGCAGCCTGGTGAGCGCTCTCGCTTGCGCCGCCGTCACTCCTAGAGGCTGAGGTGGGAGTAGAGATGAGAATTTGCCCCATCATTTGTTGAGTTCTCTGGCGCCCCACGGATCCGAACATAAACATCTGCCTTCCAATCTCCTTCCTTAGACGTGAGGAGCTATTTATCTTGTTTTGCTTTTAAGGTAAACGTTGTACATGAACCATGCTACACACAAAGGAAGCACACAGATTGTGTGCATGCAACTTACCCAGCTACCCACCATCTGTTTACTGTTAGGCCAAAGGTGTTTCTCTTCCATCAATAGCCATGGACCGTTTCCCTCAGTTCCTGTGGAAGATGTCCCCCACCAGGCGTGATGATTCACAGCTGATGTGTCCTGAGGGGTTGACTGACAGGAAAATTTATACCATTCTGAGTTGTCGACTGTAGCAGTCACCAGCCAAATGCTGGGCACCTCACAGCCAGAATCTCTCTGTCCCTCTCACAATGCCCCTGGTGCCTTGTGTCAGTGGTTCCCTGGAGTCAGGCCCTGCAGAAGGGACTGGAAAAGAAATTGGCCCTTGATGCCAGCCATGGGGCCCCCTGTTGGTCATGAGGGTTATCCCAGTGGTATCAGCTGATTGACTGTCCTCTCAAAATATTGTGGGGAAGGGACATCTGGGAGTTCTGCAGCTGGATCTGTAGGTACCCTTTTCAACCAGGACCCATAGTTATCAAAGTACCCTCCAGCTACTGGTCTGGTGTACCTGCAGGGCCAATAGCAATTACACCACGGTCTCTTAAGCCCTGGCCGATTGTGTCTGTGTGAGGCCCTCACAGACATGTGTGTCCTACTCTGTCCCCTTGTCTCTAAGGGCTTCATGAGCGCTGAACCTGGAGGCCCATGCTGAGTCCAAGGTCTGTTTCCCTCCCTTAGTGTGGCCACCAGCTTGGGGGTCTTTGCTCAGGATGTCTGCTGTCATTTATGTAGGCGAGGTGGGCAAACATGGGCACCCAGACTCTGCTGGCTGTAGTGCACTTTCCCTTCATCCCCATCCAGGTCAAGGAGCTCCTGGCCTAGGTGCAGCAGGCCCTCACCACCATATGGGGCAAGGTGGTCCTGTCCATTAGGCCTGTTGGAAAGGACTCTGGTGAAGGAATGAGAAGCTGCCCTTCTTTGCAGGGGGTGCCTCCAAAAAGGTTTCAGCCTCACTAATTCATCACTGCAAAGGAAAGGCCTGGGGCCCTGCAGAGTTCAGGATTTGCAGCTGCTTGGGGCTTTTCTTAATGCTCCAAGGCCACATTGAGATAGTGAGGGGCCAGGAAGGCTGGTGTCCTCTCAGTCTGAGAGAACATAAGGGTATTCTTCCATACCTCCAGGGCCCATGAACTGCCACCCCATGTCTAGATGACTATATGGTTGAAGAAATACATCCCAAAGGTGGGAAAATACTCCCCTGCTGGGAGCCCTGATCTGAGGTTGCTGCTGGGAATCCCAGGGAAAGATGAGTACCGCTCAGGGTCATTGCAGGTAGGGTGGAGAGTCAGAGTGGGTACAGAAACCCTGTGAGAACAGCAGAGTCTATTTTTCTGAATGTGGTGGCTGGTGGATGCTCTCCCTGCTGTGAAGGGGAGGCTCCTTCAGATTCTGGAACCTCCTGGGCCACTGCGTGGGTGCCTAACTATGTATGTATGTTTGGTTTCCCTCAGTCCAGAAGCACAGTGTTTTAAATTTTTATCTTTTCTTTTTTTTTTTAATTTATTTTTTGGTTGTAGATGGATACAGTACCTTTATTTTATTTATTTATATGTGGTGCTGAGGATTAAACCCAGGATCTCACATGTGCTAGGTGAGTGCTCTACCACTGAGCCACAACCCCAGCTCTCTTTATTCTTGTTAACTTTTTTTTTTAGTTGTTGATGGACCTTTATTTATTTATGTGGTGCTGAGGATTGAACCCAGTGCCTCACACATGCTAGGCAAGTACTGTACCACTGAGCCACAACCCCAACCCCTATTCTTGTTAACTTAATATATGAATCCTGGTTTGTTAAAGTTGTAATTTTTAAAAAATATTTTGTTTATTGTATTTGTATTTTTTTTTTAGTTGTTGATGGACCTTTATTTTTTAAATTTATTTGTATCGAACCCACTGCCTCACACATGCTAGGCAAGTGCTCTGCCAGTGAGCCCCCAAAAGTTGTAATTTTTAAAAAATATTTTTGTAGTGTTGATAGACCTTTATTTTTTATTTATTTATTTATACGAGGTGCTGAGAATTGAACCCAGTGCCTCACACATGCCAGGTAAGTGCGCTACCACTGAGCCACAGCCTCAGCCCCTATAATTTGTTTTACTTTGTTGAGACTGTACATTTTGCCATATGCTGCTCAAAAAAATCTCTAGCCTGGTGCCATGGCACACATCTGTAATCCCAGCTATGTGGGAGGCTGAGGCAGGAGGATTGCAAGTTCAAAGCCAGCCTCAGCAACTTAGAGAGGACCTAAGCAACTCAGTGAGACCCTGCCCCTAAATAAAAAGGGCTGGGGATGTGGATCCATGGTTAAATGCCCCTAGGTTCAACCCCTGTACCAAAAAATTAAATAAATAAGAAAAGTTAGGGATGCAGCTTGGTGGTAGAGCTCTTGCTCAGCATGTGTGAAGGTCCTGGGTTCAATCCCAGGCACCACAAAAAAAGAAAAAAATATACAGATGATCAGAGTCCTTTACCTGTAGCTCAGGTACCCCTTTCAGGTGATATCTATCATGCACATCACCTTGACTTGCTATTGTACATGCAGTTGCTGCTTCATGGGGCAACACTCAGGCTGGCCTCAGGAGCATAGCCCATGTGAGATGGGTGGCCAAGACCTATCAATGTCTTCCACCAAACCCAGAACTGGGTTGCCCCAGTGTCTGCCAGGACTGTTTGCCACGTCCTGCAGCATGCCCTGACTCAGCCCTCTCCCCTCTCTTGCAGGGTCCCTGGCATGGTGCTCAAGGCCTTCTTCCCAACATGCTGTGCCTCAGCAGACAGTGGCCTGCTGGTGGGACGGTGGGTCCCGGAGCAGAGCAGTGCTGTAGTGCTGGCTGTAGTGCACTTTCCCTTCATCCCCATCCAGGTCAAGGAGCTCCTGGCCCAGGTGCAGCAGGCCAGTTCGGTGGGAATGGCCGTGCTGGGCACCTGGTGCCACCGCCAGCAAGAACCTGAGGAGAGCCTGGGCCACTTCCTGGAGGGCCTGGGCACCATCTTCTCCCATGAGCCTTGGCTACAGCTGTGCCGGGAGAGGGGCAGCAAGTTCTGGAGCTGCAAGGCCATCCACCGGCAAGTGTCTGCTGCCCCTGATGTCCCCAACGAAGACCAGGTCATGCTAATCTTCTATGACCAGCGCAAGGTGCTGCTATCCCAGCTGCACCCACCTACAGTCGTATCTGATCACCAGGATGGAGATACTATAGCTAGTACTGGGGGCCTGGCTGTGGTCTTTGATACGGTGGCACGCAGCGAGGTGCTATTCTCCAGTGACCAGTATGATGAAGGCCCTGTGCGGCTGAGCCACTGGCAGTCAGAGGGTGTGGAGGCCAGTGTTCTTGTGGAGCTGGCAAAGCGGGCCTCAGGGCCAGTCTGCCTGCTGCTAGCCTGTCTGCTGTCACTGATCTCAGCAGCCAGTGGCTGCCGGTAGGTGCTCCTGGGATTTGGCGGGTATGGAAAATGGGCAGGCCATTAAGAGTTGCCCCTCAAGTGTGCAGGGACCCAGGCTCATGTGGGCCCTTCCTTAGGTGTACAGCTCACCCTGGGACCTCAAATTGCCTTCCCTCCCCTGCACATCTCATGGGACATCCCAGGGGTGGCTGTGGTTCCTATGTTTCTTACTCCTGGGGTGGAGCCAGTTCTTCCAGCAACCTTGGTTATTGCATGGGGGCCCACCAGACGGGGGTATGAGCTGCAGATAGCTCAGATCCCTGAAAGAGAAATCAGATGAGGTCTGCCCTTCCTGAGGTGCTGACTTCTTGAGGCACACAGGCCCAGTGCTTTCCTGCTGCCCCCACTTCTCCACCCAGCAGGGCTTCAGGTGCTGCAATTGCTTCCTCCAGGAGAGGCAGTCCCTCCAGGGTATGGGGTGGCATTCAGTCACCCAGGCTGACTGCCTGGGTGCTGGCTGATCTCCAGAAGCACCTGCAACGGTGCCAGGAGTGCCAGGGGGTGTTGTGAATAGAGGGCTTAGGAGCTGGGAGCCCCTTTCAGCCTGAGGAGATGTTTCTTGGTGCTATCTCCCTGTGGAAGCAACTACACGTCCTCATTTGTCTCCTTCCCTGAGGTTTGGGGATTTGCCTTCCCTGCCTACTCAGGGGCTCTGAGTAAGCCTGGGCACTGGCCTGGGAAGTGAGCCCCTGGCAGTCTAGGAGGACATACTTGGCTTGTGGGAGCTGCTGGGGATCTTGATGTGAAGAGTGAGTTTGAGGGTTTCATGATAGCCTTGGGATGAATGGAGGTGAGGTATATGTTGAACGGAGGTGCAGTTCTGTCAGAGAAGGTCTTCAGCTTTTATCATGTTCTCAGAGGACCCAGGAAGGTTAAGAGCTGCTCGTGTGCACTAGATGTTGATTCTCCTGTCAGACATATGGTTGGTGGCTATCAGCATTGAAGGCATGACTGTCACTACAGGAGTAAAGCCCCCTTCCCCCCTCATGGTTTTGTGCCTTGCCTAGCAGCTTCAGGGGTGTCCTGAGGGACCCAGGCCATGCAGAGCCTATCTGTAGCCTTGGAGAGACTACTGCACAGGTGGGGGTCTCCATGCAGCCAGTGAGAAATCACCTTCTGCCTGGTTGGCACTTAGGATGAGGAGGCACATTCTTGGAAGTGACTCAGAGCCAATCATTTGAAGAGGAAGGAGGCCTTTCAACCTTCTAAGGTCAGGTCTCCCCTTCCTTCCCGGGTCTTAGGCATGCATTAGTTGTAGCTCTGCACTTTCTAGGAGCCTTTTAGTTTTTTCCTGCCTACAGAGAGGCAGACGTAATGGTGTCTGTGCCCCTGGATGTGGGTCTCTGGTTCTCAGACTTCTATGCATAAAGCCAAGTTGCCATTGGGCAATTTTTCTACCTTAGCCCTCAAACATCTCTAGTATGTGAAAGCCTGTGGGTATGCCTTGTGAGAAAGCCATGCTCCTTGTGGAGTGGTCAGCTCCAGCGACCTTTGCTGAGCCATCTGGCAGGCAGGGCAAGGCCCAGTGTCCAGAAGGTCCTGATACCATCTTGGGGCCATCTTGAGACTTAACCTTGAGAGTAGGCTGATGGGTGGAGATGTGCTTCAGGGCAGAGCTTTGTGAGGAAGGCAGGCTCTATGAATTGGGAGGCCACCTTCTGGGAGTTCTGCCTACCCGACTTGTGCTTCCTTGCTAGGCCCCGTGGGTCTCTGCAACCTCCTTGCCCTGCTGAGTTCTGGAGTGAGGCTACTGGGTTCTCAGACTAAGTCTGGCCTGGCTTTTGCTCTGTACCTGCAGGGTGAGGGGCATTAGCAGGAAGGAGCACCTGGAGGAACAGAGGCAGAAGCCCTGGTCTCTTGTGTTCCCTGCAGGCTGTGGAAACTGTGGCCCCTGCCCTTCATCAGGAGTAAGCTCTCCACCTGTGAACAGCTCCGGCACCGGCTTGACCATCTAACGCTTGTCTTCAGCACCCAGAAGGCCCAAAGTCCCGCCCAGCTGATGAGGTGTGGGCCTGGCTTGGGGACTCCTTCCAAGGTGGGACGGCCATGGGCCCAGCCCTTTCCTCACCCCCATTCTGTACCAGACCTGTTGCACTGATGCCCTCAGCCAGGCCTCCCCATGTGACCTCAGGCTTCCCTGGGCTGCCTCACATCACTCCTGGCTGACCCTTTTCCAGGAAGGCCAACATGCTGGTCTCTGTGCTCCTGGACGTGGCCCTTGGCCTCATGTTGCTGTCCTGGCTCCACAGCAGCAACCGAATTGGACAGCTGGCTGATGCCCTCGTCCCTGTGGCTGACGTGAGTGGGTCAGGGTGGAACCTGGTTCCTGGGTGGAGGGCTCTCCTGGAGGAAGCTGACTCCCCTTTGTTGCCTGGAGCAGTTTTCTTGTCCTCACCTTAAAAATACCCTGAGCATGTGCTGTTGGGGTCTTTTGGGACCTGGGAGTTCTGCCTACCCGACTTGTGCTGTGTCTTGTGGGGCAGCATTTGCCAAGTACCCACCTTCCCTTCCTGAAGGTGCCTATGTGCATTTGTAGTTGAGGCTTTTAAGGGGAGCCCCTCCTCCCATCAGGCCCAGTATCGTGACTCTTCATTGCTTCTCCTCTCTGGGATCAGTTTTGCTCTCCTGGCTGCTGGTGCCCTCTGTGGTCAGCATCAGGAAACTTCTCAGTGCCTGGGGCTGTCTGCATTGATTGATTGGGATTCCCATGCTGAGACCCAGGGGCACAAGTTTGGTGTCTGTGTCCCTGACTTCCCCTGCAGTGTCTGTGCACCATGCTCAAGTCAGGGGCAGCCCTTCTGGCTCCTCCCTTTGGCCTGCCTACAGTATTTCCACAATGCCTTGGAGCCTTCCTCGTCTGTCTCCCTTGCTTGGAGCTGAAGTCCTTTCTCTCCCATTAGGAGCTTATCTTCCCTTAGGGTGGCTCCTTTTGCCCTTTAGCCCAATCGTGGCCTTTGGAGACTCAGTCTCTGCCTTGTCATTGTCTAGGTGGCAGGGATGGGCTTGCTTATGGCCAGGCCAGGACTCTGGGGGCAGGAGCAAGCACCTCTTGGCTCTCCTTGGGCTATGGGGATGCATGGAGGCCAGCACAGAAGGAAAGTGGGGGAGGGCTTGGCTGCTTCCACACTCTACCTCTTGGCCAACTTTGTCCTAGACCTCCCTTTTGCAAAATTGCTCAAAAATATCAATATTTAATTAAAAAATGAAAGTTTCTTTTTACTGCCATGCGCTTATCCCTTAAATATTAAATAAGTTCTATTTATAAAGAATGTTCTTCTCTTCTTGCCAGTTCTGAAACAACTGAGATCTTAGTGTGGAGTTGGGAGGAGTCTTTGATGTGGGTGGGTGGGAGTGCAGAGGTGTTGCTCCTGTGGCCTTGCTTTGGCTGCAAAGCTGAAGGCCCTTCAGGGCCTACCTCTGTGGACAATGCTGTTCCTGGACCCTGGCTCCCCTGGGTGGCTCCCCAGCTTCCCTGCTTGTTTTCAAGGTCCCTGCGCTATCTCTTGTCCTTGTCCTATCCTCTGGGGGACCCTGCTTCCAGTGATCCCACCTGTTGTGTGGGCCCTTGCTGGGCCTGATACCCTCTCACTTTGCCGAGGTCATTCCCAGGCCTCTGTTGGAAGGTGGTGGGGTGGAATCTTTGGCAGGCTTCCCTGCAGGGCTTGAGGTGAGCCATTGTCCAGCTTTGGACATGTTGAGGCATTGGGTTGAGGTGAAAATGGTGAGATGGGAGGGAGAGGAATAGTCTTTATTTTATTTTTTTATATGTTGATGAACCTTTATTTTATTCATTTATTTATATGCGGTGCTGAGAATCGAACCCAGTGCCTCACACATGCCAGGCAAGCGCTCTGCCACTAAGCTACAACCCCAGCCCAAGAGAAATATTCTTATGTGGAAGTTGGTGCTCACTGAGGACCATGTGCCCAGTGGGCCAGGGGGCAACTAGAGCCTGCTGGGAGAGGTCCAAGTCCCAGAACTCATTTGTGAAGAGAAGTTCCATGGCCAGACTGGGAAACATTGCCCACCTACATTAGGAGATGGTAGTCTGAACCTGAGGAGGAAGGATGCATGGACTGTCTTTGCTCTGCCCAATGAGCTGGCCTCAGCAGGAGCCCATTATAGGCAATCTCAGGAGGTGCAGATACTGACCCAAACTACCTACCTGCCCCCAACATGCCCCCTACTACCATGTCCCTGCAGCACGTGGCCGAGGAGCTCCAGCATTTGCTACAGTGGCTGATGGGTGCTCCAGCTGGGCTTAAGATGAACCGGGCGCTAGACCAGGTGCTGGGCCGCTTCTTCCTGTACCACATTCACCTGTGGATCAGTGAGTGCCTAACAGGGGGGATGGGTAGTCCCAGCAGGGCTTCATGGCACAGGGACCTGATTCCCACCTAAGGAGGACTGTGGGGCCCAGGTAGGCCCTACCTCTTTTGTCCCCTCTTCCTGGCTTCCCGTGCATGTGAAGCCTGCTGTGCTAGGCCATCTCAGCTGAGGGTCAGGGCCAGTGGCATGGTCTGTGCACTTGAAATTCCGTGAGGGGTCCATCCTTAGAAGCTGGGGATGGGGGCGGTCCCAGGACCACCTCAGGCATCTCCTCAGGGCTGGCCCTGTCCTGCCAGGCTACATCCACCTCATGTCCCCTTTCATCGAGCGCATCCTGTGGCACGTGGGTCTCTCAGCCTGCCTGGGTCTGACAGTTGCCCTATCCATCCTGTCGGACATCATCGCTCTCCTCACCTTCCACATCTATTGCTTCTATGTCTATGGTGCCAGGTAGGCATGTACTTCCTGGGTGTAGCCCTCCCAGCCCAGGGTGAACAACAGGCTCTGGGGCCAGTGGGTGAGCTGTGTAGTGTGATGTGGGCTTGGCTGGCCCTCAGTGCCTGCGTCCTGCAGGCTGTACTGCCTAAAGATCTACGGCCTATCATCTCTCTGGCGTCTCTTCCGGGGGAAGAAGTGGAATGTTCTGCGCCAGCGGGTGGACTCCTGCTCCTACAACCTAGACCAGGTACCAGCAAGGCTTGTGTGGGAGGTGCTCCTGGCTACAGCTAGCCTACATGGCTGACCCCATCTCCATTCCTTCTGGCCCTGCCAGTGTAGCTTCTTGAGCTCTACCCGGGCAGCCTGCTCTTATCCATAGTTGCCATAGTGAGGGGGTGCCTTCAGATAGTGCAGGTTTTCCCCCAGCTAGGAGACAGACCCTGCTTCCACTGCTCAGCTCCCTGGTCTCTCTAGGCCCTGAGGCTTCAGACACAGAGCCTACTCTGGCTTGTCCCATTCTCTTACTAGCCCTGCTACAGGGACAGTCTTTCCTAAAGTGAGCTGTGTATCCCACAGGCCAGTCTCCCCATGAGGCACCATGTCCACAGGGCTCCTGGGTGAACCCAGTGTGGTATTAAGAAAGCTGCCTGAGCAGGCTGTCCTGAGTGCATTCAGGAGGCTGAAAGATCCGGACTGTAGTTGCAAGATCAGTAGGGGTGGGCAACAGAATATGGCCAGTGCTGTAAGGGCTGCCCTTGCCCAGGGTCTTGTGATGCCAGGTGTGCCGGCTCCTTCTCCCCACAGCTGTTCATTGGGACCTTGCTCTTCACCATCCTGGTCTTCCTTCTACCCACCACGGCCCTGTACTACCTGGTGTTCACCCTGGTGAGCCAAGCACATCATTACATGGGGTCATTGCCATCTCTGCCTGTGAGACGGGCAGCTGTGGGTCAGGCTGTCCACCCCATAGGCCACATTAGCTTGGTTGTTCTAGGCCCTCTGGGCAGTGCTAGGTCCTGGAGTAGTTAAAGGTCCCGAACCCTTCCTGCTCTGAGGCATGTGGCTTATGCTGGAAGAAGAGGTGGGGCTATGGAGGAGCGCTCCTTCAGTGCTGTGTGCTGGAGGTGGGCAGCACCCTGCTGGCCCAGGCCCTCTGGTATGATTTGTCAGCACGTGGGCCATGGGATGCACCATCTCTGACCTGGTGGGAGGGTTGACTGCTCTGTCCCCGGCTCTGCCCAGGGCAGGGCTGCTGTTTCCTTCCTGCCTCCTGGGTATCTGGGCCTTAGGGTCAGGGACCTTGGCCATAGCCCAGAACTGTTGGGTTGCTCTGCTTGGGGGCATGGTCAACGTGCTCTGGTCATGCCCTGGCTCAGAAGCCCTCAGTGTTGCCCCTATTGCAGCTCCGGCTCCTGGTGGTCACCGTGCAGGGCTTGATCCATCTGCTCGTGGACCTCGTCAACACCCTGCCTCTGTACTCCCTTGGACTCCGGCTTTGCCGGCCCTACAGACTGGCAGGTGAGTGCTGTGTGCTGAGCACCAGTTGCTTGGCAGGCCCTGTCAAAGCAACTACCACACTGGCTGTCACACTTGCATCTCCTTCCTGGAAGCAGTAGCATGCGTGGTGTGTATGGCAGGGCAGACAAGGCCTCCTGGTCCCAGACATTGCTGAGCAGCTGCCTTCAGTGAGGTGGAGGGAGAGGCCCCCCTTAGGCTGAAGTTCAGGAACACAGAGACTTGAGGCCCAGAGGCAGCTCTTTCTATGCCTCCTTCCCTTCTGTAATATGTATGGCTTGCTCTAGGGTCTGTCTACATTAGGTGCATCTTGTCTGACTGTAGCTCAGGGAAGATCCAGCCCCATGTGGTTGTGTGAGCACATACCTGATAGTACCCACCAGCCTTGGAGGCAAACTGGGATGAGGGCTGCAGGCTGGCCAGACCCTGTGTGATAGGAGTGCCCTGCACTGTCTAGCCAACACCCAGTACCTCAACTTTCTCTGCACAGTCCATACCACAGGTGGCTGCCCCATTTTGTTCTGATACTGGCTCAGGGGAGATGCCTTTGAGGAAGGCTGACCCTGGTGGATGTGAGGCTGTGGGTCAGCTCATCTGGATCAGGGGCTTAGAGCACAGCAGGGGACCTGACAATGACCTGATAGCCACCATTTGGCACCCATTCAGGTGGTGTCCAAGGTGACCAGCATGCCCTGGTGGCTCTGCCAGCCAACTCAGAGCAGGAGGATGTAAAAACACATTTGTCAGCTTTGAGCCAAGGTCTGCCTCCTTGGAGGCTAGGCATCCCCCTGCTGCTGGACACCTACAAACCCTTTTGAGAATATCTTTGCAAGCCACTTTTCCTGCTGCCTCCAAATGGCCTAGGCCAGGGACCCATGTGCAGCTTTGCCCACGTGCCCTCTTCCCCGACCTCTTGTTCACCTCAGTACTGGAGGACTAGGCAGGGGCAGAGCAAGTCCCCATGGCAGCCTGGCTCCTTCCTCACCACCCGTGGCTTATGGCCAGAGCAGGGTCCTTTTCACCTCATATGAAAAGCCATGGATGCTGTGTTCTCCCTCTCCATGTTAGCTTTGGGAACTCTTCACTCCTGCTCTTTTCCAGAACTTTCCACCTTGGGAGGATATAGGCTAGAGAGCCTGAACTGCAGGCCAGGCTCCTGAGGGTCCTCAGATCAGCCAGCCACACAAAAGTTGAAGGACAGAGGCTAGTAGGGTGGCCACCACCCAGCAAATGCCCTGTCCTGTCAAGAAAGCAGCATAGTCTGCACCCGCCTGGCACCTATCCTGCTCTTCCTAGCCTGCCAGACCTCAGCTTCTGCTTGCCAGTGACATTCAGAGGTTTCAACATCGTCTAGGAGCCAGCCCCAAATAGGCAGATCCACAGGGTGTGGGGAGGGAAAGCTGTATATGCCCAGAAGGTCCGGGTACCATCTGGGTGCGCCCAGGGGAAGGGGTCTTCACTGTTAGAAGTCTCCACCCATATCAGCAAGTGGCTGCTGCACCCCAGCAGGGTCCATGAGAGCTGTCTGCGGGGCCCATGTGCTTCATGGGGTAGACCTACCCACTCTTAAGCACCCTGTTCTCCTTACAGCTGGTGTGAAGTTCCGTGTCCTAGAGCATGAAGTAGGCAGGCCTCTTCGCCTCCTGATGCAGGTAAGGACTCTCTGTACCCTCCATTTCAACCCAGGACTGGGACTCCTACCATGTTCTGCCTGGTTCTGGAACAGCTGGGGCCAGCACCAGTGGAGCCAAGGGGTAGATTCCATAGAGGAAGCCTCCCAGGCTTTTAGGCACCATGGCCAGCAGGGCTGGAACACTTACTGTGGTCTGCATGACTGATGCCTGGCCCGGTCTAGCCTATGAGGGCCCCCTGCCCAGAGTCACAGATACCCTGGGTTGCTGGGGGCTACCCCACTTGGCCTGGGTCATCTTTTGCCATGGGCCCTATGGGACTCAAGTTCTGGATGGAACAGAACTGACTTTGTGAAAGCCTTGGTACATGCAGGTGTGCCCTGTGACTCTGCACCCATAAAACTCCTTCATCTTAAATAGTCCTGGGTGCTTGGTTCCTGCAGGAGGGAGCAGGGCAAGTTTGGGGTCACTTTCCAGGTGTCAGGCTGCCTCTTGGGTAAATCCTTCCTGCTCAATGTGGTGTCTTTTAGATGTTGAGGCAGCCAAGGACTTTGTGATTTTACCTGCCCCAGGAGGCCCTTGGGAGCTAAGTGAACCCTGGCAGGGAGCACTCCAAGAGAATGTATAGTTCCCACCTCATCTCACTGTTCCAGGGGAATATGGATCACCTGCCTCCCTGGGGTCAGCCCAGCAAGCCACAGTGCCCACATCCCAGTGCTTTCTGTGCAGACATGGGTGAAACATTCCTAACAACCCACTAACCACTGCCCTGTCCTTCCAGATAAACCCTCTGCCCTACAGCCGTGTGGTGCACACCTACCGCTTGCCCAGCTGTGGTTGCCACCCCAAACACTCTTGGGGCTCCCTGTGCCGCAAGCTGTTCTTTGGAGAGCTTATCTACCCCTGGAGGCAAGGAGGGGACAAGCAGGATTGAGGGCCTGCCACAGCCCTCCCAGTACCACTGCACAGCTTGGTCTTCCTGCCCTCTGCCAGGGTGGTATTGACCTTGTGGGCAGGCCAGGTCACACTGTGCTCCTGAGTGAGGGCAGGCCTTGCTCCTTGAGTGCCTGTTCTGGATCTTGGGGGCCTGTGCAGTCCCTGCCAGGCAGTCAGCTGCCACCCTACAACCCCATCCCTCTCTAGCACCATCTGCCTTGGGAGCCTCCCCCTGGTCTGTTGTGATGCCTGGCAGCCCCCAGGCTTGCCCAGGAGTACCACCACACCCAGACCCTGTGAGGGTGCTGGCAGGTCTTCCTGGCTGGTCCCTAGCAGCCCCACCCTGTCAGGTGGGGCGGAGGAACCCTCCCAGGATGCACTCCTAGGTCCCTGAGGACTTCCAGCTGCTGCAGTAGAATGACCCCATCTGGGAGTTGAAGCAGCTGCTGACCCAGCCCCAGCCCTTATGGACCGGAGCCTTCACCCTGAGCTAGGCAGGCTGGTTTGCCAGTGCTTCCTGGGGACTGCTTCGTGAGGAGGATGTTGACAGGACATTTGTGCCCTTTCGCTGGAAGCTGGGCCATCTGGTCAGCTGGAGTTGCCTTTTTGGAAACTGGGTGTCCAGCCACCTGGCTTCCCCACTTCTGCCCAGTACTCAATGGGACAGGTCCTTTGATGAAATTTTCCATCTTCTCACTGGCTTCTTGTGGAACGAGGCAGCTCCTTCCTGGGCAGACAGTTCTGTGGACTACCACGAGTGGCCTCCAGGATGTAGTTTGGCCCAGGTTTCCTGCCAGGATCCTGTGTAAGCCAAGCACCCCAGGGAGAGGGAAGCCTGAAGGTGCTGGGTGGTGTGGAAATGTCTGTGCTGAGGGCAGTGAGCCCTGCCCGTCTCTCGGGCACTTGGGACTGCCCATATTCCTTTTGCTGCAGGCCACAGCAACACTAAGTACCCAGTGGAGGGTGCTGGTGGGGATGGGTCCTGACCCTGCCTTTTTTGTTTTGTCTTGAGAAGGGGTCTCACTGTGTTGCCCAGGCTGGTCTATAACTGGGTTCAAGTGGTCCTGCCTCAGTCTCCTTATTAGCTGGGACTATAGGTATACATCCTGTGTCCAGCTCCCTGACTCTGCCTTTCCCCGTGGTGACAATAAAGCCTCCCACACGTGTGGAGCACCAGCATGGTCTTGCCCGTTGAATGTGTGCAGCATGTCTGAGGAGGCTTCAGGGCGGGGCGGGCAGACACTTCCAGGGCAGACTTGATTTTATTGAGGGGACTGCCATGTCCTGTTTCTTGTTTGGGGCTCCCTACAGCAGTGCTGTTGGGTCGGTGTGCAGGCCCTGGGCTCTGGCACAGGCCCCAGAGGACATGGCACCATACCCTCATTATGGCCTCAGCTAGGCATAAGGGATTGGCTCCTGGGGCAGGACTGGAGGTAAGTCACTCCCTGGACTGAACTGACCCCACCCATCCTTTAGCCTCTAGGGACCTTGGGGCTTTCTGCTGTTGTTCTGGTACAGAGAGGGGGTGGAGTCCAGAGCAGTCCCTTAGCAGCTCCCTGTCCTGGTCTTCTCCCAAGGGCCAGTAGAGACCAGCTGATGAGTGCCAAAGGGTCTTTCATTGGATTGTGCCCACTAAAAGCCTGCTCAAAGCGGCCTCTGACCCCTGTGATGCTAGGGGCTGCCTTCCAGGAGGCCTGTAGCCAGCTTCTGGCCTCAAATGCAGAAGCCTCTGACTGGGGCTTGGCAGCATGCAGCTGCTGGGGCTCAGTGACAGGGGCCATCATACATCCTGCCTGTTTCCCCCCCTGCTGTGCCTGGCCACCCTGCCTACCCTTGTGCTACGTATCCACATCCTTCCACCATTTCTGGGCTCCCATCAGGAAGGATCCTGCCCCCGAGCCCATCCCAGTGCTGTGTGGCCCTATCATGGGATTTTCTTGGCAGCTGTTGTCCTCTGTGTAGAGAACACTGGCTACCTCAGTCATTGAGAGCTGCTACCTGCTGAGGAGTGGCCCTGTTTGGGTGTGTCTCATGATTCTCATGATGAGATGTAGTTCATGTGTTTGTGGCATGCTGTCCTTGACAGGGTGTCACCTTGGGAGCACATGATGTCTACTTGTCTACCTTTGGTGCTGTCAACATTATTGGCCAGGAGCTGTGCCAGGCTTCCTACTACAAAGGTGTTTCCCCTTATAATTAGCAAGTTATTTGAAACCACTTGGAGCCATGTGGACATCCATTCTTTCACTGCTAGCTGCAGTGTCCACCAGTTCTGTCCATTTGTGTGATGTTAGTAAGATCTATCCTTGGCATCAGGCTGGGGCCAGGGCTCCTTAGTGACTAGAGCTTCCTCGGCACAGGGTTTCAGAGACAAACGTCTGTTTGTCCCAGTAGGTCAGTCTCTAAGGGCTGGTGATATGGCCCAGAAGGCAGTAAAGAAATGGTCTATTTTCTGTTACTGTAACAAAATACCTAAGACTGTGTGATTTTGAAGAGTAGAGGTTTATTTGAATCATGGATTTGAGGCAGGAAGTCCAGGAGCAAGTTGATGGCATCTGACACAGCACTGTGCATTAGAATATGGCAGAGGGCATCGCAGGGAAGGACAGTATGCATGGCAGCTCAGGTTTCTCTATTTTTTGTGGTACTGGGCATTAAACCTTGGGACACTTTACCACTGAGCTATGTTCTCAACTCTTTTTATTTATTAATTTTAATTTTATTTTATTGGTACCGGAGATTGAACTCAAGGAAATTCAACCACTAAGCCACATCCCCAGCCCTATTTTATATTTCATTTAAAGACAGGGTTTCACTGAGTTGTTTAGCATCTCACTGTTGCTGAGGCTGGCTTTGAACTTGTGATCCTCCTGTCTCAGCCTCCCAAGCCACTGGGATTACAGGTATGTGCCACTGTACCCAGCTCTTTTTATTTTTTGAGACAGGGTCTCACCAAGTTGCCAAAGCTGGCCTCAAACTTGTCATTCTCCTGCCTCAGCCTCTTGAACTGCCATGGCGCCCAGCTCAGGTCTCTTCTTATAAAGCCACTAATGCCATCATGGGGCCCCAGTCTTATGACTTCCTCTAATTATCTCTCAAAAGCTCCACCCCCAAACACCACTATGCACTTGGGGATTAGGTGTCCAACCCATGAACTCTTAGGGGATACATTTGAACCACAGCAGGCAGCCTGAAGGGGAAGAGCAAAACCACCAAATCTCTTCCTTTGTCCCCTGTGCCCCTCACTTAGACAAGGCTCAGCTGGAGTCTGGCTCTAGTCCTCACCCAAAGCTAGCAAAGGGAGATTGTCAGCACCCTTCCTCAGATGCTCCATAGGAGGGTGGGGCCAACTGGGGACTCCTAAGGGGAGGCCTTGCCTACACATCCACTGTCTGGCTGCTTCACCCTTGGCCTGAGGTCCCTAAGCAGCAGGGATGGTGTCCTGTCCCTCCCTGGGCCACACCTTGTCTGGTGCTTGTTGGACCCCAGTACATTCTTGCACCTGCATGGGAGGCCAGCTCCTTCATCCACCAAACCCCTTTCTTTGACTGGGCCCAATTTCTCAGACACCAGGGGTTCCCAACAGTAGTCATCACAAGACTGTCAGAATCAGGACCTCATACCAAATGTGTTTCTGCAAGGACTTCTGCTCAGCCATTGTCTGTTTCACCTCTGACTTATCGTCCTTGTGGCCAAGGATTGCTGTTCCATAACAGTATGCATAATCCTCATCCTTGCCTTTTGAAGCACCCCTTAGAGAAGAGCATGGTGGCACATGCCTGTGATACCAGCCACTCCGAAGGCTGACTGCATTGCAAGTTTGAAGCCAGTCTGGGCAACTTGGTCAGATCTTGTCTCAAAATGAGAAAATGGCAGCCTGGGGCTGTACCTCAGTGGTAGAACCTGCCTAGTGCGAGGCTCTGGTCCATCCCCAGGACCATGCATGTGATAAGGCCTCTCCTTGCATCAACCTGTGTGAAAATGCAGTTTATTATGGCTGCTAAATGTTCACAATACTCATTCCTAAATAAATCCTATTCTTTGAAGCATCTCTGGTTTTTCTTTTCTTTTTGTACTGGGGATTGAACCCAAAGCCTCCTGCATACTAGGTCAGTGCTCCACCACTTAAAGGACTGCCCACAGTCCTTTAAGATGGTCTTGCAAAGTTGCCGAGGCTGGTCTTGAACTTGCCTCTTGAGTAGCTGGACCACAGATGTGTACCACTATGTCCAGTGGCCTGTTATTTAGTGTGACAGTATCCGTGTATGGGAGAGGATTTATCAGGAGAATTGGCTCATGTGATTTGGGTAGCCAACAAATCCCATGACAGGCAACCTGTAAGCTAGAAACCCTGGGACACTGGTAGTATGGCTCAGTTTAAGTCCAGAGGCCTAGAACCAGGGAAGCTATTGTGTAACCCTCAGAGATTAAAGGCCTCAGAACTCAGTTGGGCCACTGGGCTCAGTCAGTCCTAGGGTCCAAAGGTTGGAGAACCTGGAGTCCTGATGTCTAAGGCAGAAGAAGGGTGTGTCCTGACTCCAGCAGAGGCCACTGTGCCTTTGCTGTTTGCTCCCTCTGGGGCCCCAGCAAATTAAATGGTGCCATCCACTCAGACTCACAGGACATACTCCCCTAGACACACCCAGAATAAAGCTCCATTAGCTCTCCCCACATTCCATAATCCAATAAGGGGATGCCCAAAATTGACTCTCACAGGTGTTTGTGACTTCCAGTCTCTGCAAAGGGGAGTCAGTTTCTCACCACCCTCCCTTCCAGCAAGATTATGGACCTTCAAACACATCAGATGTGCTGCAGGGCTGGGGCCAGGCCAGAGACTAGGCTCCTCTGGTCAGAGTGACCTCTGTAGAAGAGGCCTTCCATGGCCAGCTAGGTAGTGAATGCTCAGTCCCTGGTCTCCCTGGGTACTCAACAACCCCCGCCACCAGCTCAGGGCCAAGACTGTCTGCCTTGCTGCTGGTCTGTGAACATGAGGTGTATTGTGTGTATCCCCTTTCTGTAAGCATTGGTGGCCATGTCTGCTATAACCCCATGTCCAGGGAATGTCCACTCCTGGGCAAAGGTCTTAGCTAAGACACAGGCAAGAACTTCTGGGCTCCTTTGGGATTACAAATGAGCTGAGTTCAGCCCAGCTTGGAGGCCTTGGTGTGGCTCTGGCCACCAGGACCCAGAAGCCCGTGTCCCCACCCACCCTGGCCAAGAGGACACCAGGAAAGCCTCTCCCTGAAAGCAGGTGAGGAAGGCTCAGCAGCTCACTCACCAGGTGCTGCCACCCTCTGGAGGCTCTCCCAGAAGCCTTCTCCAGCACTGCATAAAACAAGCTGCAGTGTCCCTGCAGTTTGGCACTCAGCAAAGTTCACATCTTCAGCTCTGGACAGCAGAGAGAGTGGCTCAAGTGTGGTGCTGCCCATCCAGGGGTGTAAAGAGCATCTGCTGCTGGGGAAGGAGGTTCCTGCCTGTCCTTGTCTGCCACACAGACCTGAGAGGTGTTGTAGCTGAGGCATCCTCTGTTGCCCTCAGACACATGGTCGTTGTAATGACATAACTGCTTCTTCTGCACAGATCTCTCTACAGAGAACCTTAACAGTCCTGTGACCACATGCAGCAGCAAAACTTCATACTCAAAGGACTGCACTTGGGTCAGCTTTGATGACTTTTGGGGGTTTTGGTGTCATATATGTCATAAAATTCACCCATTTTGAGCACATAATTCAATGACTTTCAGTAACTTCACCAAGTGGCATGACCACCACCTATCAAAAGAATTCTGTACCCGTTAAGCAATCACTGCCCCGTGCCCCCTCCCCCAGCTCCTGGCATTTACTACCCTACTTTCTGTCTATGGATTGGCCATTCTGGACATTGCAAATAAGTGGAGTTAAGTAATATGCATGGTTGGAAGCTTCGCTCGTGGATCAATACTCCGTACCTATTGACGGTAATACACTTCATACTGTATTTTGTATCATTGATCGGATGGATCTTTGGGCCGTTTCCTCTGGATGTTCACGTTTTCTCTGTGCTGACCGTCACGAGTTTTTGCAGGGTGCAACCTTCGGTGCTCCATTTTTGAGTCACAAGTTGTTACGTACGTGGCTTGAGCGAATGCCTTCTCATGCAAGCGGCTGACGAAGACTTTCGGCCGGACCTTTGCGTTGCACCTGCCGCGGGCTGCCCGGCCCGGCGGGTCCCCGCGCGGCCAGCGCTGCCCCGCCGCGGCTTGCTACCGAGATGACTTCGTCCCCTCGGCTGAGGGGGCTAACCCCATACCAGAGGTCCGCTTGTAAGAGGAGCGTGGCTGTCAGACGCTGGCCTGCGTCCACCGGCAAAAATCCCGTGTTTCGGCGGAAGTACCGCCCCCGAGCCTCGGAGCGTCTATAGGTCGCCTCCGCCCCCTGCACGAGGCTGACGCGCTTGAGACAGCCGACTGGGTCCCCACGCCGCCCTCTGCGAATCTCTGGGAGAGCAGCCGAAGCAACTTACTAGGGGACTCGATAGTCTCGGATGCACTCACGTGGCCTCAACCGGGAACCACCACCGTCCAGCCACCAGTCCACTGAGGGGAGGCGGCGCGTGGAAATGCCTGGAGTTCCAGGCACCTAATTGGCAAAAGTTAGGGAAGGGGCGGAGCTTTCAGTGCGATCGACGTGCCGGCGGCCCAATGGTTTGTCAGGGATGGTCAAGGGGGACGGGCGAGTGTGAGAGGTGTTGTCGGCTAGTGGGTGGGGCTGCAGGGGTTGCCTGGGACTCTGCGGGAAGCCGCAGAGGCGAGGGGTGCTGATGGACGTGAAGGGGAACCAATGGTTCAGGAAAAGCGGGAGGCGAGTATCCAATGGCGACGGTGGCGAGGTGGGGCGTCCGCTGTCCCCGCAACGACGTGTGGGAAACGGCGGGGGCGGTCGGTCGTGAGGGACTGGCAGCCCCTCCAACAGCCTCGGGAAAGGGGGCGGCGGGCGGCCAATGGCTACTGCGAGGGGTCAGGGAGGGGCGGCGAGGGGGCGGGCGACCAGAGGCTCCGCGGCTCTGTGTGGGCAGCGTGGGGGCGGGGCTTCCGTGACGGACGGAAGGCTGGACCAATGGTCCAAGGAGGGTGGGCGGCGGGTGGCCAATGGCGGCGGCGTGACCGGGGGTGGGGCGGCGGAGTTGCGCGGCGCTGTGCGGGAAGCGGCGGGAGGCGGGCGGCGGTGGCAGCAAGGCTGAGGTGAGGCGGAACGGCCGAGCGGTCGGGGCCTTCGCGGCGGGCCCGGAGCCGCTCACCCGCCTCCGCCCGCAGGTCCGGTGGCGGCGCCCGTGGGCAGCGGCGGGCGGGAGGATGGGCACTCAGGGCAGCCCGGTGAAGAGCTACGACTATCTGCTCAAGTTCCTGCTGGTGGGCGACAGCGACGTGGGCAAGGGCGAGATCCTGGAGAGCCTGCAGGACGGCGCGGCCGAGTCCCCGTACGCCTACAGCAACGGTAGGGCGGCGGCCGGGTGGGAGGAGGGCGTGCTGCGAGCCGGCCGAGGCCCGGACCAGGCCTCCCGGGACCGGCGAGGCCTGGTCGGGCGCGGTAGCCTCCGCGCGGGAGGCGGTCCCGCCGCGCAGCCCGCGAGGGGTTAGCTTCGGCGGCTTGCCGCTCGCGCGGAGGAAACACCTCGGCAGCGATGTTATTAAACATCTCCTTTAACTTCCGGGTGCATGGCTTGCGTACACAAGGTGGATTGCACCACCACCACTTGCCCGAGCCTGCCTCTGGGTTTAGGAGTGTACCGGGAAAGCGTGGTGGACGGTCTGCGCGGGGGCCTTCAGGGGTGTGTCTTAAGAGCCCGGGGCTCCCGAATTCCAGCGGAGCTGATGGCCAGTCAAGCATCCATCCTTTCGCAGGCCCTTACAAGCTCGGGAAGTGCTGTCTCACCTAATTGTACTTCTCCTGTCCTTGTTGTTCTCTGCCTTCCTGCTTTGTTTCTTGGGCTCTTGTCAGTCCTGTCCGACCGCTCTGAGCCTTTGCAGTTTGCTGAATCGCTTGCCCCAGGGCAGTTGAGAGTGTGGGCATGGTGTCTCCCATCCATTGGTTTTAGGATTTGTCAAGCTGGGCTGATGCAGAGGGCCCTGCCTCTTGAGCAGCAGTGCCAAATCCTGAAGGTCCTGACCAGAGAGGAAGAGCCATGGGTTTGTTTTTAGGTGGGGGGCTCACACTTAAGGCCCTTACACCAGCTAGGCCCCTTGACTAGTATTTGACATTCCAGGGTTATTTTCCTGCTGGGGCAGGTGGCCAGATTGTTTTTGTAGTAGTACTGTCGCCTCCTGGCACCAGACTCCCAGGAGGCTAATGCAGGAGTGCAGGCTGGGTTGGGCTTTTATAGTGGATTAGTGTTTTCCTGGGATATTAACTTGTGCTTCAGAGGATTGGCTCAGTCCCACTGGCTACTCCACCAACTCCACCTCATGCACACAGTGACTTGCTGGAGAGATAGGGCCCTTCTTTCTCTTCCATCCCCTTTGTCAGGCTGCTGTGCTTTCCTACAGTATGTTGACCGAAGTGGAACTTGTATTACATAAAATGTGGAGATCTGCAAGACACGGTGAGCTTGTGTCACAGAGGTCCATCTGCCGGAAGTGGTGTGGAAAGCCTGCACTTAGACTAATGGCAGGGCCTGGGCACACTTGTGCCCCTGCAGGCGTCCTGCAGTGTCAAGTTTGGTGATAGCAGTATCCAGGGCTCTTTAGATTAAGATATGCACAGAACCAGGAGTACTTGTGGTCAGAGCATCACCTTACTGACCCAGGGTGAACTTGGTGGGACTGAGAACACTTTGGTTTCCTTAGGGAGACTGTTGGGGGTTTGGAATCTCCAAAGCTGCTGGTTCTCAGGATTCAGCACTGTGTAATTTTGTTGCTGTCTTTGAAAGATTTGTGGTAGTTGGAAGCTTTGGATTTCTAGTTGCTTTGTGAATAGGTGAATATTAACTTTTCTCATTTGTGAGAAGTGCCTAGTGTGTTTCCAGTTTCTTGTTCTTGGCCTACACTTGTCTGGTTCCTCTGATCAGGTGGCAGGTGGGTCCCCAACCTGGTAAGGGGCATGCTGCTTTAGGGTGAATCAGACCTCCTCCTTGATCACAGCTGGATCACTTACCTGTCTTGAAGGCAGGTCTAGCTTGTTCCTAAGACAGGTATGCAAGTAAGTTTGGGCTCCAGCTTCACAAACACTTGTGTCATCAGAATGGCCACTTGGAGCAGTAGCAGTGTGATGCTTTGTCTAGGTGCCCACACTTTTAGGGCCTTGGTTTTGGATCTCTATGAAGCTTTGGTTTCTCCTAGTATGCAGCAGTGGCTTTAGGGGAATGGTCCTATTCTCTTTGGGACAGAACAGGATACTGAGTAGATATTCTCCCCAGGTAGCCACAGGGGAATTATGCTCTTGAGCAAAAGCCTCACTGCTTCTTGGGAGGGTGTGTTGTGAGCAGCTTCTGCTCACTGGCCCTATTCAGCTTCTACTTGCTACCACACAAGCCTGTCCTTGTTCATCTTCAGTTAAACTAGTTACATCTTCCTACCTGGGTTCCTACAAAACTTCCCTGGGTGTTAGGGGTCTCTGGGAAAGTCTGACGTAATTTGTATGCCGCAGCCTGGGAGATTTGTGTGGGTTAATGAGATGAGTCCATGGGTATAACTTGATTTCTCCCCCTCTTTCTTTGGGAGTCAATATTGGTGAAAGCTTCTGAGTGATGCCCTGTCCATTGAGCCCAGGGATTTGGGAGGGAGTCAGGGGATTGTGGACACTGCAAGGTTGACACGGAGGTTTGCTACGAATGTTGGGACCTCCTGGTTGTAGAGGTGTATGCGGGACCAGATGATGCTGTGCCCCCAAAGTGAGGACACTGTGTGCCTGTGTCCTGTGCAAGTTGTGATCTCCCTGCTGGAGCCAGTGCCAGAATGCCATATCAATGCCCCAGAGGCCAGTCCAGATATTGCTTTGCTCCCAGTCCATGTCTTTCTTCTCTTATTTGGAGTTTTTTTCTCTCTTAACTGCAGATTCAAGGGGAAGCCTGAAGTGCTTCTCTGAGCTCTGTTTCCCTAAGTCAGAAAACGTCTTCAGGTCAAGTATCCCGTGTTCTCATCTGTTGCCTTGCTTCTATGCTAGCACCAGGTTTTTATTTGGGAATGCTAACTCAGTGTGTTTTTAAGTGAATAGACAGCCTGTGTGCAGCTTCCCTGGACTGTTGTTTGGTGCTAGTCACATGGTCACCATAGCAACCCCTCATGGTTTGTTCTTTCTTCTGTACTTGGCCGGGGGCTCGGGTCTGGGATTCCTGGATTGATTTGTCAGGGTCCTCTGTTATAAACCAAGTTTTCTAGTAGGGCTTTGGCCCCAGGAGGAACAGGAACAATCACCATGGTAACAGCTAATGCCTCCAATATGTAATGTGTCCCCAGAACACTGCTGAGCGTTTCTCTCTATTCCTCATTTAATCTTTACCACCACCCTGTAAGAGAGGCACTGTTTTCCCCATTTTACAGATGAGGAACTGAGGCTCAGAGGCAGAGAGACTGCTGCTGTCAAGAGCAGTGTGGTCAGGGCCGGAGTTGTGGCTCAGTGATAGAGTTCTTGCCTAGCATGTGTGAGGCGCTGACTTTGATCCTCAGCACCACATTAAAAAAAAAAAAAAAAAAAAAAGAAAAAGAAAAAGAAACAAACAAAATAAAGTTAAAAAAAAAAAAAGAGCAGTATGGTCATTGTGTTTGTGGGTCCAGCCTTCTCATTTGGAGGGAAGCAGGTAAACCTTACAGTGAAGTAGCAGAGGATTATTCTTCTCCCCTTGCCCGCATTTTCGTTTCTACTCTAGGGCTTCCTGGTTGCTGCATGCCTGCTGCTTCTGTACACTGCTTGAGACCTTGAGAAGTTGATCTCAGAGGACTTTCCTCAGCTCCTGCCTGACCCCTGCCAGCATCTGGAAACCCACATCATTGTTTGGAGTTGAAATTTTTTTTTTTTTTTTGCCATGCTGGGGATAGAACCCAGGGCCTTGCCCATGTGAGGCCAGTGCTTTCCCACTAGCTCTGCCCCTAGCCCAGGAGTTGACACTTATTTTTGTGTGTGTGTGTGGGGGGTGCTAGGGATTGAACATAGTGGCACTTTAGCACTGAGCTACATCCCAGCTTTTTTTTTTCCATTTTTTATTTTGAAACAGGGTCTCAGTAAATTGCTGAGCCCAGTCTCAAACTTGTGATCCTCCTTAGCTTTCCAAATTGCTGCAGTTACAGGTGTGTGATACCACACACACCTGGCTAATTGGCACCACTTTTTTTGGGGGGGGGCGGATACCCAGGGATTGAACCCAAGAGTACTTAGCCACATCCCCAACCCCTTTTTTATATTTTGAGATAGGGTCTCTCTGAGTTGCTTAGGGCCTCGTTAAGTTGCTGAGGCTGGCTTTGAACTTGCCCGTCCTTCTGCTTTTGCCTCCCAAACCGCTAGAATTATAGGAGTGCAGCACCGAGCCTGGCATAATTATTGGCACTTTTTGATGGACCATTACACTCTTCTCAAGGCAGGTTTGGCCCTTCAGGTGCTGGCCTTCCTTCCAGCTCTGTGACATATGCTGTCCTCCCCAGAGTCCACTAGGCCTGAGAGCAGCAAGGAAGGGACCCTTTAAGATGGGATGCAATAGGCTGGGGGAGGTGCAGCATGCTTAGATGTGATGGGAATCTACAGAGGCATATGAACCAGCAGAGGTTCATGCATAGCTTCCTAGAGGAGGGGGCATCTGAAATGAGTCCTAGGGTTTCTCCTTTTCTCTCTCTCTCTCTCTCTCTCTCTCTCTCTCTCTCTCTCTCTCTCTCTTTTGGTACCGGGAATTGAACTCAGGGTCACTCAACCACTGAGCCACATCCCCAGCCCTATTTTATTTAGAGGCAGGGTCTCACTGAGTTGCTTAGCGCCTCGCTGTTGCTGAGGCTGGCTTTGAACTCCTGATCCTCCTGTCTCAGCCTCCTGAGCTGCTGGGATTACAGGTTTGTGCACCATACCCGGCCCTCCTTTTATCTCTTTACCATTACCTGGTCCCACCTGCCCTCAAGAGAACAGATTTCCATGTCTGTGCTAACTGTTCCATGTTTTATGCTAACTGTGCTGCTTTGTAAATAAGATAGTCCTCAAACATGGAAGCTGCTGAAGTTCACCAAGGTGCACAGGTCCTCCCTAAGCTCCTCAAGTAGAAAAGCCACTTCTTGTCAGCCATGATTAGGGGAAGGTGGGCAAGGACAGCTTGCTTGAAGGGTTTGGGGGAGAGGACCAGTTCTGGCCCCAGGCAGTGTAGCTGGGGGCCAGTGAGAGTTCTTAAATGAAAACCAAGTTTCCTTTTTCCTTCTGCTTTTCCTTTTCAATTAGAATACCGAATTGTGTTTTCCTGGGTCTTTAGCATTGTCATGAATTCTTTCAGATGACAGAGCAAATGCTTAAGTGGCAGGTATATAGTATATAGTGGCAAGTAGAGCTAGCTGTCGTGCAGTTGGAATTTTTGTATTGTATATACATACTGGCATCTTTTTCTTCAGTGTGATTGTGTTTTGGATAATGAACTAAATTTAACACCGTTTCAGGAAGGAAACCACATCAGGGAGCCAAGATGTTGGTGGGAAGGACACAAAAGGAGAGATACGGTTCTTAGAGGGTCCTTTTGCCTCCTATTCTGTTTAAAGATTGTAGCTGGAAAGGTGTGAAATTGCTGATCCCAGAAAAACTGCTGCTTACCTGGGTCTGAATCCTGTGGTAACTGCATGTGGAACAGGAAGGAGATAGAGCTGCACCCATTCCCTTCTCATGGGCAGCATCCAGGATAGACACTAGGCCACATGGGTGTGGGGGGCCCATGGGCTATATTGGCCGGGATGTTGTCCTGTATCATCTAAGAACACAAGAAAATGTCGTCGGCATCCAAATCCTAACTGGGAAAAAGCTGCAAGAAGAATGCAAGAGGAAAAGAATGCAAGAGGAGCAGGATGTGGTGGGCCAGGCCTCTGATCCCAGTACCTCTAGAGGCTGAGGCAGAAGGAGGATCCTAAGTTTGAGTTCATTCATGGCAGCCAGGAAGCAGAGAGAGAAAGGGGAGGGGGCCACGGGGAAGATGAATCCTTCCAGGAAGTGCCCCCAGTGACCCACTTCCTTCAGTCTTGCCATGCCTGTCTATAGTTAACATTCAGGTAGTTCATTTTTTTTTTTTTTTTTAAAGAGAGAGTGAGAGAGTGAGAGAGAGAGAGAGAGAGAGAGAGAGAGAGAATTTTTTTTTTTAATATTTATTTTTTAGTTCTCGGCGGACACAACATCTTTGTTGGTATGTGGTGCTGAGGATCGAACCCGGGCCGCACGCATGCCAGGCGAGCGCGCTACCGCTGAGCCACATCCCCAGCCCCAGGTAGTTCATTTAAACAAGAATGAACTGATTATGTTACAGCCCTCACAGTCCGATCATTGAACACTCCTGTATTAACATAGGAGCTATCCAGACTATACCCAAACCATAACAGGCTGCCAAGGTTCTCTGCTGGGGTCCAGAAAATCGCTGTTTCAGGAGAGGGGAGTGTGGCCAAAGGAGCCTTGATCACTGCTGAGGCTGCATGCTCTACTCCATGTCATGAGCCTTGCTCTGAGAGGTAGCTGTTCATCAGGCCTGGCCCAGGTATGGTGCCCATGCCTTTGTAGCATCCTTCAGGCTGAGGTCTGTCACACCACTGTGGCAGGGCCTGCAAGACCAATGAGCAGAAGAGAAGAGAGGGCAGGCTGCAGCCCTGCAGACAGACCTATCTTTAGTCCTGGGGCTCTATAGAGTGTTTCCAGCCTACCTGGTCCTGTCCGGGTGGGGTTGGTGGATGCTCAGTGGTATTCCTTCACCTCCTCAGCTGTGAAATAGTGGCTTCCTGTTGCTGGCTTGTCTCCCCCCTGTGCTGCTATAAGTCAGAAACATCTTTGGATGTTAAGTGTCATACTGATGCAAGGTTTTGTTCCTTTACAGCCCCCCTGAATGTGGGGCACCTTCAGGCAGCCTTGGGCCTTTACTGTCATCTGCGTCCCTGAGCATGACCCTGCTTCTCTTGGTGGAGAGAGGTATTATTACATTAACAATCTTTCCCCTCCCACCACAGTGCTGGGGAGTGAACTGATGGCCTTGTGCTTGTTGGGCCAGCACTGTATCACTGATGTATATTCCAGTCCCATCAACTTCTTAAATGACTTTTATTAAACATGGATTATTATTATTGGTACCAGAGATTGAACCCAGCCACATTGATTGAACTAAGCCACATCCCCAGCCCTTTTTAATTTTATATAGAGACAGGGTTCTTGCTAAGTTGATTAGGGCCTCACTAAGTTGCTGAGGCTGGCTTCAAACTCACGATCCTCCTGCTTTGGCCTCCTGAGCTGCTGGGATTATTGGTGTGCGTCACCGTACCCAGTTTAAGAAATTGTTTATTTGCTTATTTTTAGTGGTGCTGGGGATTGAACCCCAGACATTGTGCATGCAAGGCAAGCATTGTACCAACTAAGCTTTTTCCCCAGCCCCATAAGAAATTATTATATTGAATTTTTGCAAGAATTTGGCACAGACAGTTAAACACATAACTCATAATCAGCAAGTGAATAAAGCCAAGGTTATTGTCTGTGGGAACAGAAGGGTTTGAATTCCCCAGCCCTTTTTATCTTTTATTAAAAACAGTGTGGCAATTTCTTAAAAATGACCCAGCAGGGCTGGGGCTGTAGCTCAGGGACAGAGCACTTGTCTAGCATGTGTGAGGCACTGGGTTTGATCCTTAGCACCACATAAAAATAAAACAAAAGAAATAAAGACATGCTGTCCATCTACAACTACAAAAAAAAAAAAAAAAAAAAAAAGCCCAGCAAACCAGACGAGGTGGTGTACCCCTGTAACCCCAGTGACTCAGGAAACCAGTGCAGGAGGACTGCACATTTGAGGGCATCTTCAGCAACTTAACAAGACCTTCAGCGACTTGGCAAGATCTTTCCTCAAACAAACAAACAAATATAAAAATGAAAAGCACTGGGAATCCTCAGTATTAAAAAAAAAAAAAAGAAGAAGAAGAAGAAGAAGAAGAAAAAAAAAATGTAGCTCTCTCTCACTCTGTACTCATCAGCAATGCATGAGAGTTCCAGTCACTAACTTCATGGCCAACATTTGATGCCATCAAACTCTCTTATCAGTTAACTTCATTGAGGTATAATTTAAGTACAAAACACCTATTTGCATTTAAAGTTTGGAATTCGATGAGTGTTGACATTTTTGAACATCTGGAAATGTACAAAGAACTCTACACATAGTCCTTATGTAGACCACCCCTGCCCACTCTGGAACTGGGCATCTGCTGGTCTTTGTGTCACTGTAGATTTGCTTCATTTTCTAGATCTTGTGTATAATGGAGTCACACATATGAACCTCTATGGCCTCATCCGACATTTCCTGGGAGAGGGTTGCACCTTGTCGTGGTTAGTGTCCTCCCTTCTCTGTGCTTTGTGGCCCATGTGTGTAGACCGTGGTGCCTAGGTCTGTTCTAAAGATGGGCTTTTAGGTGGCTTCTGTTTTGGGGTTGTTCTGAAGAGTGCATTTGTAGAAATTCTCACGCTTTTGGCAAAGTGTCTCTGCATTTCAGTGAGGGATTTGCCCAGGAGTGGATGTACTGGTTGTAGGGCATGTATATGCTCAGCCTCAGAAGACACCACCAGTTTTCCAAGCAGTTGAACAGTTTTTCCTCCAGCAGGATCCCTTGCCCTTTCCTTTCATTTCAGCCAGGCTGGTGCTGGGATACCTGTTTCTTTGTAACATCCATAGAACAATTCCAACCTCTAGAGCCACCTTTTGCTACTTAACTGTTTCCCAGTGGACTTATTTTTAGTTTGTATCCAACCCTATATAATAAAACAATGTTGCAGTAAAGAGCCTTTTGTAATGTTTACACCATTCTGCTTCTTTTCTCTTGTTGCTCTACAGTGTTACCTTATGGTGCTGGAGGTTGTAAACCTGACCCCAGCTTCCCTGAGCTAAAATCCAGGTACAAGGTGTTGGCAGGTGCATTGCTTTCTGCAGGATCTGTAGGAGAGTCTGATTGTTTGCTCTTTGGGTTGTTAGCAGAATTGAGTTCTCTGCAGTTACAGAACTGGGATCCTTGTGTCTTTACTGGCTATAGACTGGGCCTGAGCTTTTAGAGGTCACCTGTGACTGCTTCCTCCATCTTCAGGGCTGGCAGCAGTGGGTCACATCCCTCTGATGCTTCTGATTTTTCCTTCTCCCTCTGTCTCATCTAACTAACTTAGATGAGGCTTTTAAGGAGTCACATAAATAAATCAGGTTCACCCCGAGAATCCAGGAGAATATTCCATCTCAAGGGCCATATCTTCACTTTGCCCTGTGAACTAACCTGTTTTAATCAATTTCTTTCTTTTCTTTTTTTTTGATACTGTAGATTGACTCCAGGGTTACTTTACCACTGATCTATATCCCCAGCCCCCCTTTTTGAGACAGGGTCTTATCAAGTTGCCCAGACTGGCCTTGAATTTGCAATCCTCCTACCTCAGCCTCCTGAGTAGCTGAAGTTATAGGCATGAGTCATTGCACCCTACTATAATCTATTTCTTTATTAAAATCATTTTACAAACTTAAATTTACAGCAATAAACCACTGTTTATCAATACCCACAAAAAAGGAATGCAAAGATTTAAGAATACTTGCTTCTGAGCTGGGATTGTGGCTCAGCGATAGAGTGCTCCCCTAGATGGGCGGGACCCGGATTTGATCCTCAGCATCACATAAAAATAAAAAAGGCATTGTGTTGTGTCCATCTACACCTAAATTTTTTTTTTTTTTTTTTAAAGAATACTTGCTTCTCAGCTGGGCTCAGTGGCACATGCCTGTAATCCCAGTGCCTTGGGAGGCTGAGGTAGGAGGATCACGAATTCAAAGACAGTCTCAGCAAAAGTGAGGCACTAAGCAACTCAGTGAGACCCTGTCTCTAAATAAAATACAAAATATGGGTTGCTCAGTGGTCAAGTGCCCCTGAGTTTGGGGGTACCAATCCCTGATAAGGCCCCCCCCAAAAAAGAATACTTGCTTCTTGTCAGGCATGGTGGCATATGCCTGTAATCCCAGCAATTTGGGAGGCTGAGGCAGGAAGATTACAAATTTGAGATCAGCTTTAGTAACTTAGCAAGACTATGTCTCAAATTGAAAAATTTAAAAAAGGGCTGGGGATATAGTTCAGTGAAAGAGCACTTAACGTAGCAATTTGAGAGGCTGAGGCAGGAGGATTACAAGTTCATAGCCAGCCTAAGCAACTCAATAAGACCCTGTCTCTAAATAAAATATAAAAAAGGGCTGGGGATGTGGCTGAATGGTTGAGTGTCCCAGGGTTCAATCCTGGTACCAAAAAAGACTACTTGCCTAGCATGCACAAGGCCCTAGTTTTAGTCCTCAGTACCAAGGGGGGGGGGGACGAATACTTGCTTCTCTGTGCATGTAGTGACACAAGTAGGATGTCCCCACTGTGCTCCTGACAACATGATGCTGTCTGAAGCAGTAGGATTCAGGAGCACAGTGACCTGGTGCATGGGCTTTAAGAATTCCTAAAGTTGTATAATTTTCTCAGCCATAGTGCCAGGCTCCAGAGCATGCTCTTTGCCTGGTTTTCACATGGGGCAGTCCATGGCATCAATTCCCCCTAGACTTCTAGAGCCCACTGTGTTCACTGTTGTCAGGGCCCACCCAGTTCATCCATTCCATTTCTGAAATTACTGCTCAGTCTGGGTCAAACATTGCATCATCGAGGTAGAACACTGTTTTGATCATCTTTTTCATCACTGTGATCAAAAGACCCAACAAGAACAATTAGAGGAAGAAAAGCTTATTTGGCTTACAGTTTCGGAGGTCTCAGTCTGTAGATAGCCAACTCCATAGATCTGGGCCCAAGGTTAGGCAGAACCTCTTGGCAGAAGACTATCGTGGAGAAAAGCGGCTCAGAACATGGCAGTCAAGAAGCAGAGAGAGCTCCACTCACCAGGGACAGAATATAAACCCAAAAGTCATGCCCCCAGTGACCCACCTCCTCATGCCACACCCCACCTGCCTATAGTTACCACCCAGATAATCCTTCAGTGGATTAATGCAGTGACTATGCTACAACTCATAATCTAATCACCGCCTCTCTGAAAATTCTTGCACTGTCATATCACACAAGAGCTTTGGGGGGACACCTCATATCTAAACCATAGCAAACACAAAGGGTCTCTCAGTTCCTGCACCAAAAACACCATGGTCAGCTGGAAATCCCTAGTGGCAGAAGCGACAACTAATTATCTCTGCTTGGAGTGGGCCTGCACCTCTCCCACTGGGCCTCTACAGCACCAGTGTGACTGACAATGTTGGGACCAGTCACCAGAAAGGCACACTCTGATCACCTCTTGCAGGACTTCCTTGTAAGGTTCTTTTTGTTGTTGTTGTTGTTTTTAAATATAGATTTTTGTAGTATGGGTCAGAAGAGAGTATGTGTACTTTCTGCTAGGTATTATGTGGTCTGGTTGCATTTTGCTGCAGCCTGTTGGTTAGCTTACAGTTTCTATGGGTCAGGCTTGCTTGGGTCCTCACAGAGTCTCAGGGCCTCCCATAGGTGCTAATTGAGGTGTTAGCCAGGGCTGGAGCTCGTCTGAGGATCGACTAGAGAAGGTTGCCTTCTAAGCTTAGCTCCTAGTGAGCTGTCAGCCACCCTCAGTTCCTGGCATTTTCATGGGGTGCCTTACTTCACAAAACCAGTCAGTCAGAATCCAGTCTCATGAAACAGTCTTGGAAGGAACATGCATCCATATTCTGTTGATCAGAAGCAAGCCTCAGGTCCTACTCACCCTCCAGGGGATGAGTCCCAGAAGCCAGCCCTGGGCCCACCTGTAGGCTGGCTCCTGCCTCTCTGCCCTCAGCAAGCTACACCAAGTTTCAGCTCTTGGAGCTCCTGCAGGCTCCTCTTTTTTTTTTTTTTCAATGCATGTGGCTCTTTTCTTCTGAGGAGGTCAGAAACCTCCCTGTGCAGGTGTGGACAAAGCATCTTACCCTCAGGGTAAGGCAAATGAGGACAGATGGATTGCATGGAGGGTCCCCAAACCAGTGTGGGGAGCCAGTGTGCACATACCAGATCCTACCTGGAAGTGCTGGCCCTTTCTGAGCCTCACCTTATAAGAGCAGCATGAAGGCTGGCACTGGCAACCTTTGCAGGGCCTGACCTGGGCTGGCCTATGAGCCCACTACCCTCCACACCACCATTTCATGAAAGACTTTCTATCTCTGGACACATGGTCAAAGCTGCTTTTTTCCTCCCAAAGAAACAACACACCAAGGAACAGTGGCCACCTCTCCTGGAGCATCAGCTTTGGACATTGTGTTGAAATCCACTGGTGCATACTGCATTCAGGCAGCCTGACATGGGCTCTGCTTTCTGGTAAGAAGGGACCTGCACACAGCCTCCAACAACTGGCTTGGTGTGGCCCTCCACGCGATCCACCTGTCCTCACTTGCCTCCCTACAAGGGTGAGGTGCTTGGCCCACACCCGCTCAGGGGAGGTTTCAGCCCTTCTTAGGAGAGGGAAGCTGCACAACAGGAGTAACCTGTTGGGGATCGAAATGTTCCCTTTCCCCTGGACACTAGCATTCTACTTTCTGGTGCTCAACTGAAATGCACCCTCTTTTCTCCTTAATCTGTTTTTTTTTTTTTTTCTCATTTTCTGTTCATTGTCACAAATAAAAACCTCTGTGACTCTTAATTATGTTGGAAAGGGGAGGAATAATTACATATTTATTCTTTTAAAAAAATTTTGTAGTAGTAGATGGACAGAATGCCTTTATTTTATTTATTTATTTTTATGTGGTACTGAGGATCAAACCCAGTGCCTCACGCATGCTTGGCAAGTGCTCTGCCACTGAGCTACAGCCCCAGCACTACATGTTTATTCTTGCCCTGTCTTCCATAAAGGCCCAAACCTTAGCCAGAACAAGGCAGCACGTGTGCATTGTGTGTTCAGGGGACTCACTCCTTGCCTGTTAGGTACAGGTGGATCTATACTGACTCTGACTCTGCAGTGTCATTAGGTTGGAGCTGCCTGCCAGCTTGTATGTAGTGAGTCTTCACTCTGACAGATCCCTGCTCCAGTTAATCGATTTATGTGCAGAACACAGAGAGTCACTAGCACAGTCTTTCTGCCAGGAACTGTCTGACAGATGCAGAACAAGGCACACTTTCTACTTCCACTTGCCTTTCTTCGGAGGGCTCCACAATGCAAGTCTGTAAGAATTGAGACAGTACACCTCAAGGGAATTACAAAGTGCTCAGGAGAGGAATAACAACATTACACAAAAAAAAAGAGAACTGAAAACTCTCAGAGGTCAGCTTAGTCCTGATCTGATAGCTCAGCTTCATTCTTTGGGTATATAAATCAATTTCTGCAGGAAAGTGGCTGCCTGCAGCAGTTTGTCACTCAGGTGACCCTCACAGGCCCCGCACTGCCCTTCCTCCTGTGCTTCTCCAGCAACTGTGCTTATAGCTCCCAGGAAAACAGGGCTCCATGAGCTATGTTCAACTTTCCAAAACACCATTGAAAACAAAGTCACATTCGAGAGAAAGTTGACACTTCAGTGATCTCTTTTTGACTGTCATTCCTCCATTGCCCTTCTGATTGGTGCTATGAAATATCCCTTCAGAGAGTACCTGAGTCAGCAGCCTGGTGATTTTGATGCTCCTGCCTGTCTAGCCTCCCTCAGGCTTCTCCTGGAGTAGCCAAAGAGCAGCCATGTGCTTGTCACTCACCTTTCTGTAGTTTGTCCTCGATCATTCCCAAAGAACTATACATGGGGACTGGCAGTGCAGGGAGGCCTGGGTGCCAACTTGAGATTGTCCCCTGTATGTGGCCTAGGCCCAGGGGCCCTCTTAGACAGTGGCTTGCAGCCTCCCCTTCTCTATCCTGCAGCAAGATGCAGACAGTATAATTTTGCTAATGTACACAATTGAATGTGCCTGTGTACACACACATCTGCAATGCACAGCAGAAAGAAATGGGATGTAAATTGTGACATAATCCTTTGTATCATGTGTGAGGAAGGGGCAGGCAAAGTACATCTCGTGCCTGTGTTATATGGGATTTCTTTTCCTAGAATGGTGAGCAGTTCTTGGCAAAATCCTGAGCAAGGTTCATTCTCCCATGACTATGCGGCATTGGCATTCCTGGGAAACACAGTATTAGCATAGGACAGAGTCAGGTCCCACCAGACCCCTCGCACAGGTGTTTCCCTATATGAAAACTTGACTGGGTGTTTGCACATTTGTGGGTCTCAGGACAGTTCCTCATGGTACAGAAGAGCCACATACATGGTGGTTCAGCTGATATCTCTAACCCATGCCTCCTAATCTCAGGACAACAAAAAACTATTCCACAGATTCCAAACACCCCCTTGGGGTATGCAGCTCCCACAAGAGCCACTGCTGAAGCTCATGGTCTAGGCAACAGTCAGGCTTGATTACCATCAGCTCCCAGAATGGTGCTGGTGTATCATAGAAATTTAAGACTCTTGTGTGTAGTGAATTGCCACTGCCTCAAAAACCCCCTAAAGTAACAACAAAGACATTTTAAAAATATGGGAGTCTATAAGGTGAAAGAGGTCAGTAGTTTGGGAAACAGGGTATGCCATGGTCGAGTGAGGGCTGCACAGAACCCCCTGGACTTCGTTTGAAGATGGGCTGAAGTCAGAGCAGGTGTGTGGGAGACTGACCGGGGACACATGAGCCGTGGACACCAGACACTACCAGGGATGGTGAGGGTGGGGAAAGCAAGGAACTAGGAGTAGCCTGACCCCAAATCTGTTCTGAACAGGGGCCCCTGCACCCCATTCCAGCACTGGTGGATAGGAGTTCACGGCAGGAGCCATGTTTCTACTGCACAACTAGTAGTCAAGAGAAATGCCCCAACAGCTCCCCTGTGAACACCCAGTTCCCAAGCCAGAGCCTCATATCTTCCCACAACTTCTCAGGGTCACTCTTTGAGGGGTGAAGGAACAGCCAAGGTCACCAAAAGGACAGACCAAAGCAGAGACACAAAAGGACCTCAGAGAGCATCTCACCATTAGTGTGCTGGAGCCAACTACCTTCAAGAAGAGAAACAAGGATACTATCAGGAAGGACATCCAGACTCCAGAGAGCTTCTAGAAGTTACAAATTAGCAGAAGTATTTAAAACCACCATAGAAAGGATAGAAAATAAAGTTGAAAACAGAACAAAAAGAAAGGAAAGATCAGACACCTAGGCAGTTATCCCAGTGGTCACTCTGGCCAGCACAGGTCAAGATGACTGATAGCAGCTAGGTGTGTAGAGGGATAAATTGAGGAGTACAAGCATACGGAGTTATCCGGCACCAGGGGTGTGGAGAACTGCACAGAGCACTTGGCAAAGAGGTTGTCCTAAGAGCTGTTAGAAGAAAAAGGCCCTGGTGGAGGATGAGGAATCAGACAGCACTGGCCTCTCTGGGAGTCACTAAGCATCTGGCAGGACTTGGGAATGACATTGCAGGATTTAGGCTCATGTAATTTTGGACAGGGAGGTTGCAGCCATGTGGTACACATAGCCAGGAACTCTGGCTGATGACTTTGTTCTCAGGAGTGAGGCTGGTGTTCTGACCTCCCTGCTTCAGTTTCTTTCTGAGTCTCATGATGATAGTGCCTCTGGAGTCTTATAAGTACATATGTTAGTGCAGGTCTGCCAAGAGGTAACAGCTCACCAGGGTCAGGTGAGCTAGAGGGCCACTGGGGTGGACCTGAACTAGTGGTAAGGCCTTCAGACCCACCTAGAGCCCCTGGCACTCGTGAAGCCTTGGTATAGACTAGCTGAAGGCCCTAGAGAGGCACCAGCCCTTTCAGGGGCCTTGCCTTTTTAACTGAATAGTATATTATCTGACATCCTTAAAAAAGAGTGATTTTGAGCTGGTGTCATGGCTAGTGGTAGAGCACTTGCCTAGCACATGCTAGGCCCTAGGTTCAATCCTCAGCACCACATAAAAATAAAGGTATCGTGTCCAACTACAACTGAATAAGTAAATAAATATTTTTTAAAATGAAGGGAAAAAAGGTGGCACAAGAATGGATGGACATGCTGGGGTTTTGGCTCAGTGGTAGGGAGCTTGCCTGGCATCTGTGAGGCACTGGGTTTGATCCTCAGCACCACATAAAAAAATAAAACAAAGAGTGGATGGACCTCTGCATGGATGACATCCAGACTCCAGCTGCTTATGGCTTTTCCTGGGGGCCCCAGCAGACCTGCCAGCCTGTGCCCAACACAGCCCACCATGCTCCTGGCACCTGGGCACCAGGCCTTGTTACAGTTCATTGCTCTGCCTCCAGCAGCTGTACCCCTCTACCCTCCGAAGCAGCCTCCACCCATCATCCCCACCAGAGAGTTGCTCACTCTGAAGCATTGGATAAATGATAATTGGTCCTCTGAGAAACCTCCCCAGACAAGGGCTCCCTTCCTGGTGGCCCTGGCACAGCCCTGCTAAGTGGACTTTCATTAGCCCTCTGGGTTCTGCCTTTCCTACTGGACTCTCTGCGGCCACCTGGTGCACCATCCCCTCAGCACTGTGCAGTGAGCATTGAAGATATTGCAGACCAAAGACTGAAACACTAAAAGTGTCTGGTGCTTATGGTAAGAAAGGCCACGTGTCTGATGGAAGGTCAGGGACCCTGATTCCTTCAGTAGCTGTGAGCCTTCACTTGGCAAGCTGGATACAGGACTAGGGGGAGCTGATTTTGGATTTTGAAGAATAGAAAAAAGATGCTTTCCAGAGGAGAGCCAGCTTGCCTTCCTGGGCTTTGGAAAGAAGGGAATGGCTGGTGAGGGCTGATGGCAAAGCCACCTGCCTCAGGTCACCTACTGCTGGCCCCTGAGTTATAGGCCCAGAGACATGGACATCCATGGGACCTATTCTGTGTGTGTATTCAGTGCAAATGTACTGCAGGAGCCAGCTCACTTGGTCATCATGAGTTGCTTGTGTAGCTGGGCTGGTTCTATAGTGCAGTTCTGTTCTGAATGCTTGTGCCATGCAACTTTTTAACTTTCTTTTGGAATGGGTCTGACTATGTTGCTCAGGCTGGTTGTGTGCTCCTGGTCTCCCACCTCAGCCTCTCTAGTGCTGGGACTACAGGCTCCTGCCACCAGGCCTGGAATAGAACTCCTGATAATCACTTGTTTTTATTTTTATTTTTGGTGCTAGGGATTGAACCCAGGGCCTCATGCATGCTGAGCACATGCTCTACCCCGAGGGTACACTCCCAGTCTCACCTTTTTTTTTTTTTTTTGGTACTGGGGATTGAACTCGGGGACATTCGATTACTGAGCCATATCCCCAGCCCTATTTTGTATTTTATTGAGAGACAGGGTCTAACTGAGTTGCTTAGCATCTCGCTTTTGCAGAGGCTGGCTTTGAACTTGTGATCCTCCTGTCTCAGCCTCCTGAGCTGCTGGGATTACAGGTGGACGCCACTGCGCCCGGCCAGCCTCACCTTGTGTGTGTGTGTGTGTGTGTGTGTGTGTGTGTGTGTGTGTGTGTATACGGGGGATGGAATCCAGGGGTGCTCTACCACTGAGTACATCCCAGTCCTTTTTATTTTATTTTGAGGCAGGGTCTTGCTAAATTGCCCAGGCTGTCCTTGAACTTGTGATCCTCCTGCCTCCGCCTCTCAAGTCGCTGGGATTACAGATGTGCTTCACCATGCCTGACCACCCCATCATCTTTTAAAAAGCAACTGAATGTTTCAGAACTGATGGGAGGATGAGGGGCTGTCAAGGCTGGCCATCACTCCCGGCCTACATCCCTGTTTTGGCAGTCCACTCTTCACAGTTGATATGGGTCTGGGAGATGGAGGTAAGAGGACAAACCAAGCTTGAAGAATGTACTTGATATTTTTTGATATCCATGACTAAATTTCCCAGGTAAAAGTGGTAACCCAGGAACTCTGTGCCCTCCCTAGTCTCAGCTGGTTCATGAACCTGTCCTATCTGGACCCTGCTGTCTGCTTTGGGACCTGTTGCCCTTTCACCTCAGTGCAGATCCTGTTGGGCCCATGCCACCTGGCCTTCCTGTTCCCTTGAGGCTGTGTGTGCCCTTCTCTTGGAGTCAGACTTGCTCTGGAGTTGCATCTTGGGGCTCAGTGGCCTTGGGTTACCAGTGGTAAGGCCCTTGGTAGACTGTGCTCAGAGGAGTGGCCACTAGGGAGTCTTGTTCATTTCCAGCATGACCGTTATAAGTCTAGATCATTCCACGCCTGTGTTTACTGAGCACTATGCTACCTGGGAGTGTGGGACAGCTGAGTGTGTGCTGCACACAGGTGGCTAGGGAGCAGGCACTCCCTTCCTCTAAGCAGCCCCCTTCTCAGTGTCTGGATCTGACGCCCAGGCCATAGGGTCTCTATCCCAGAAGAACTCAGGGCCCTCAAGGGCCTGGGCTCCATCCATCCTCTGTCTGCTGTAAGAGCAGTGAACACATCAGGTAGGCCTCTGGGTGTCACGCAGTGAGCTGGGCCAGTGGCAGGATGGCCTCGAAGTCCAGCTGAGGTCTTTGTTTCCAGTGGTGGTGATAGGTGTGATATGTGAGGCGTCAGCACAGCTCTTTGTGCCCCAGGTCTCTTGGTGACAAGCGTGGTCTCTTCCTCAGCCTTTCCTGGGTGCCCAGAGCTCTCCTGCAGCAACTCTGGTTCTTTGGCCAGGCACAGAGCCACAGTGCCCTCTAGTGGTGGCTTGGCAGCAGGGCAGTACCTTTCCTGGGGGGACAGGTGGTAATTCTGGTCTCAAGCAGGCACCTCAAAAATCACTGTTTGCAGCACTGTCCCTCATGGGTCTCTTGTGGCATCACCGCTGTCAGCACTGAGTTTCATGTAGGATAGAACTCCAGAAGCTTCCTCCAGAAAAGCAGAGGGAAAGTTGAGGAGAAGGGGGTGGAAGAGGGCTTTGGCTGGGCCTGGGCAGGTCTTTCCCTGAGGGTGTGCATGAGATGCCCTCACTTTTCCTCATCCTCAGAGATCTGATGTCTCAACGGTGTTGGAGCACACAGCCCAGTGGTATGTGGATACTTGTTCTGTCAGCAGTTGTACTACAGTCCCTGGTGCATGGAAGGCTCTCTTTTCCACACCCTTGCCACACTGGCCCTTCGTTTCTTTCTTTTATTTTTATTTTTCTGTTTGGTACCGGGGATTGAACCCAGGGCCATTTAACCACTGAGCCACATCCCAGCTTTTTTTATTTTTTTGAGAAAGGGCTGTCCTAAGTTGCTGAGGCTGGCCTTGAACTCAAAATCCTCCTGCCTCAGCCTCCCAAGCTGCTAGGATTACAGACATGCATCATCATGAAGGAGCAGCTTGGTTCTGACTCACTTTTCCTGGCGGTATTCCACATTTTTTTTAGTTATGCATAATAGTAGAATATATATTAATTTTATGGTAGTTTTTTAAATTTATTTTTTAGTTGTAGGTGGACACATATCTTTATTTTATTTTTATGTGGTGCTCAGAATCAAACCCAGTGCCTCGCGCATGTTAGGCAAGCGCACTACCACTTGAGCCACATCCCCAGCCCAGTAGAATATATTTTGACATGTTATGTACACATGGGGCATAGCTTCCCATTCTTGTGATTGTATGTCATGTGGCATTACACTGGTTATGTATTCATATATGATTCATTCCACTGTCTCAGCATGGTTTCTTTTTTTTTTTTTTTTAAATCTTAATGTTTATTCAGCTTATTCTATATGAGGATATTTTAATCCTTTATAAATATATACAGATCCCCAGGAACAGACTCTGAATTCGGCAGCATCAACTCGAATTTCAGATCCGTGACAGAATTATGCTAGCAATTATGAGATGTGCTTTCTTTGGGTTTATAGACTTATTACACAAACGTAAGATCAGCATGGTTTCTTGTGCTCAGTGGCTATTGGTGTATCATCTTTGAGGAAGTATCTATTCAAGGCCTTTGCCCATTTTTAATCAGGTTGACTTATAGAACTCTCAGTTCTTAACAAAATACATGATTTACAAATATTTTCTTCCATTTTGTGAGCTACATTTTTCTCTCTGCTGATACTTTTTATTTTTATTTTTTCCTTTTTAGTACTGGGGATTGAATTTAGAGGCACTCAACCACTGAGCCACATCCCAATCCCTATTTTGTATTTTAGTTAGAGACGGGGTCTCACTGATTTGCTTAGTGCTTTGCTGTTGCTGAGATTGGCTTTGCATTTGTGATCTTCCTATCTCAGCCTCCCAAGCTGCTGGGATTATAGGCATGAGCCAACATGCTTGGCCTTATACTTTTTTAAGAATTTGTTCTGATTAATAATTGTACATGACAGTAGAATGCACTTTGACACATCATACATAAATGACATATTATTTCTCATTCTTCTGGTAGTACACGATATAGAATCACTGGTTATGTAGTTGTATATGTACATAGGGTAATAAGTGTCTCATTTGTTCTACTGTTTTTCCTACCCCCAGGCCCTCTCCCCTCCCTTCACTCCCCTGTACCTAAAGTAACTATTCTTCCATAGCCTCCTCCCCCATTGTGAATTAGCACCCACATATCAGAGAAAACATTTGGCTTTTGGTTTTAGGGAATTGGCTTATTTTGCATAGCATGATATTCTCCAGCTCTATCCATTTACCGGCAAATGCCATAATTTTATTCTTCTTTAAGGCTAAGTAATATTCCATTGTGTATATATAACATGCTTCCTTTATTCATTCATCTGTTAAAGGACACCTAGGTTGGTTCCATAGCTTAGCTATTGTGAGTTGAACTGCTGTAAACATTGATGTGGCTGCATCACTGTAGTGTGCTGATTTTTTTTTTTTAAAGATAGAGTGAGAGAGAGAGAGGGGGAGAGAGAGAGAGAATTTTTTTTAATATTTATTTTTTAGTTTTTGGCGGACACAACATCTTTGTTTGTATGTGGTGCTGAGGATCGAACCCGGGCTGCACACATGCCAGGCGAGCTCGCTACCACTTGAGCCACATCCCCAGCCCATAGTGTGCTGATTTTAAGTCCTTTGGGTATAAAATGAGAAGTGGGATAGCTGGGTCAAATGGTGGTTCCATTCCAGGTTTCCTGAGGAATCTTCATACTGATTTCCATAATGATTGCACTAATTTGCAGTCCCATCAGCAATGTATGAGTGTACCTTTTCCCCCACATCCTCACTAACGTTTATTATTGCTTGTATTCTTGATAATTGCCATTCTGACTAGAGTGAGATGAAATCTTTTTCTTTTTAATATTTTTTAGTTAATAGATCTTTTATTTATTTATATGTGGTGCTGAGGATTGAACCCAGGGACTTGCACATGCTAGGCAAGTGCTCTACCACTGAACCACCCCCTCACCCCAGAGATGAAATCTTAAAGTAGTTTTGATTTGCATTTCTCCAATTGCTAGAGATGTTGAACATTTTTTTTCATGTATTTGTTGATCGATTGTATTTCTTCTTCAGTGAAGTGTCTGTTCAATTCCTTAGCCCATTTATTGGTTGGGATATAAATGTATGTGTGTGTGTGTGTGTGTGTGTGTGTGTGTGTGTGTGTATTTATTTATTTATTTATTTATTTTTGGTGTTAAGGTTTTTGAGTTCTTTGTATATCCTGGGAGTTAATGCTCTATCTGAGGTGCATGTGGTAAAGATTTTCTCCCACTCTGTGGGCTGTCTTTTCACATTATTGATTCTTTCATTTGCTGAGAAGAAGCATTCCCTCTAAAAAAGTGGAACAAGACAAGGATGCCCTCTTTTACCACTTCTATTCAACATTGTCCTTGAAACTCTAGCCAGAGTAATTATATAGGAGAAAGAAATTAAAGGGGTATGAATAGGAAGAGAAGAACTCAAACTATTTGCCAATGACATGATTCTATATTTAGAAGATTAAAAAAAAATTCATCAAAAAACTTCTGGAACTAATAAATGAATTCAGCAAAGTAGCAGAATATAAAATCAACACCCATAAATCAAACATGTTCCTATACATCAGTGATAAATCTACTGAAAGAAATTAGGAAAACTGCCCCATTCAAGTAGCCTCAAAAAAAAAACTACTTGGGAGTTAATCAAAAGAGGTGAAGGAGCTCAACAAAGAAAACTACAGAACACTAAAGAAAAAAAAAAAATGGAAGAATACCTTGGGAGATGGAAAGACCTCCCATGCTCCTGGATAGACAGAATTAATGTAGTCAAAATGGCTGTACTACCAAAAGCATTATACAGGTTTAATGCACTTCCTATTATAATCCTAATGACCTTCTTTATAGAACTAGAAAAAGCAGTCATAAAATTCATTTGAAAAAATAAGAGACCCAGAATAGCCAAAGCAATCCTCAGCAAGAAGAGTGAAGCAAGAGGCATCACAATACCAGATCTTAACTATACTACAGAGCAATAGCACCAAAACCAACATGATATTGGCTGTATATCAAAACAACAAGGTTTTGATATACAGTCACTAATTTGCTAGGCCAACAGATGCCTGAAAGGAGCTCCTGATGGTTGAAGGGGTGCCAAGTGGTCTGCCTGCCTGGATAGAGCCGTACACACACAGTCATGCACAGACACATGCACAAAAAAATAGATATGCAGAGGTATAGAGACAGACACATGCAGAGGCATATGGACCCACAAAAATAGAGAAACACACAGAGATATAGAGACATGCAGAGACACAGACACAGATATAAAGACAGACACACCTACAGATATACAGACACCATCGTTTGAGAGTGATGTGTATGTTTAAAATGCCCTTTTCCAGGACTAGGGTTGTAGCTCAGTGGTTGAGCACTCACCTCGTGTGCTTGAGACGCTGGGTTCAATCCTCAGCACCACATTCAAAAATAAATAAATAAAACAAAGATATTGTGTCCATCTACAACTAAAAAAAATTTTTTTTTTTAAATGCCCATTTCCAGCCCCCTTGGAGCAAGGGTTATAAAAGCTGAGAACCTGCCAGACACCATGGTGCAGTCTATAATCCCCGTGACTTAGAAGGCTGAGGCAGGAAGATCACAAGTTTGAGATGAGCCTCAGCAAGTTAATGAGATCCTGTCTCAAAATAAAAAAGGCTAGGGGCTGGGATTGTGGCTCAGAGTGAGAGTGGTCGCCTCGCACGCGTGAGCACTGGGTTCAATCCTCAGCACCACATAAAAATAAAGATATTAAAAAAACAAACAAACAAAAAAAAAAGGGCTGGGGATGGGGATGTGGCTCAGTGATAAAGCATCCCTGGGTTCAATTCCTGGTACAAAAACAAAAAAAGGAGATCCTGATATGTTTAAGGCTTGTATGAATGAGGACTGAGCACTATGGGCAGGAGCTGTGGACAGGGTTCTTGTTGCCTGTATATTAAATGTCCAGTGTGGCCTGCTCTAATCAATTTCTCTGGGATTGACTTTTTACACATCAGTGTTTTTTTTTTTTAAAAAAAAAAAAAAAGAGGGCTGGGGATGTGGCTCAAGCGGTAGCGCGCTCAACTGGCATGCGTGCGGCCCGGGTTCGATCCTCAGCACCACATACAAACAAAGATGTTGTGTCTGCCAATAACTAACTAACTAAATAAATAAATATTAAAAAAAAAAAAAGAAAAGAAAAGAAAACCTCAAGACATAGTAAGCATAGGTCTTCTGGACAGCTCTCCAAAGAAATGGCACTTGTGCGCAGTATGCACACCAGTGATCCCACGCACTTGGGAGGCTGAGGCAGGAGGGGTCTCAAGCTCAAGAGAGGTCTTGACTCAAAATCAGAAGGGCTGGGATGTAGCTCAGTGGTGGGATGCCCCTGGGTTCAATCCCCAGTACTGCACACACAAGAGGAAGGGAAGGAGGGGATGGGAAGGAAACAACATCTTTAAGTTGCCTCATCCTTGATAATGCTCCAATTGTGAGTTCCTGGGGCCACAGCAGGCCTTTGAGAGTTTAGCCTCAGAATCCACATTTAGTAGGTGAAAGTGGAGGTGAGCCATGTCCTTCCAGCCTGCCGGACTCAGAGCCCCTGGAAAGGCTGGTGTGGCCAGCCTGCAGCCATTGCCTTGTCCTGACCTCAGCACTTGCCTTGTCCTGTGGTTGCTGTGTGTAGGTGGGCTGGGCTGGGGCCACAGGGAGTACTCCTGCCCTATTCCCCAGCAGGTTGCAGGGAAACACTTTTTCCACTTTGCAGCACAGGCTCAGTTGAGGAGTCTGAGCTCTGGGGAGGCTGGTTGCTGAGGGTTGCCATACCCCTGTGCTTCTTCACAGGGATTGACTACAAGACAACCACCATTCTGCTGGACGGGAGGCGTGTCAAGCTGGAGCTCTGGTAAGTTGGGGTGTTGGGTGGAGACGGGGAGCCATGGGGTAAAATAGGAAGGCACCCTCTTTATATCCTGCTTGTAGTTGCCATTTAAACAGGCCCTGCTCAAGCAGGGAATGGACTCTGTTCCGAGATAGGAAAACAGGAGTATTTAAGGCATCTTGTCCTGACAGGGCCCATGCCCTCTTTGCCCCAAAAGACTTATTTCCACAGTGGCTGATGCTGCCTCTCCTGGCATTTTCCTGGGCTACACATTAAAGAACACATTTCATGGGCTGGGCTGTGGCTCAGTGGCAGAGTGCTTGCCTAGCATGTGTGAGGTACTGGGTTCGATTCTCAACACCAATATAAATAAATAAAATAAAGGCCCATCAACAACAACAAAAAAACATTTCCCAGAACTTCAAAGTCTGCGACAACAATTTCACTGGTCTCTGGGGTTTTCCAGATAGCGTCCTGGACTTCCAGGCCCAAGTGGGACTCATTGAGCAGGTAGACAAGGGCTGCCCTCTTGGTCTGCCTCTGTGATGTTACTCACCGGGCTGGCATGATCTGCGTAGTCGGCATCTTCCTGGCATACCCTCTCTGCGCTTCTTGGCTCCCTTGCCTGGCCTCTCCAGGATGTCCAGATGAGCTGCTGAGCCAGAATGGAGGACATGACCCCTCACTCAGGTCCCTCTGACTCCCTATGTGTTTCAGGGACACCTCGGGCCAGGGCCGGTTCTGCACCATCTTCAGGTCCTACTCCAGGGGCGCACAGGTAAGACCAGTGACACTCTCTTGCTGCTTTTCAGATGGTTTCTTGTGACCTTTTCTGGTCAGGCAGCTGTCCTGTCCAATATCCAAAGCACATTATTCCTTTTTAAGGGATTTTTTGATATATGAACATCAGGCTTTCCCTGATAGCCTGTATATTAAATGTCCAGTGTGGCCTGCTCTAATCAACTTCTCTGGGACTGACTTTTTACCCATCAGTGTTTTGTTTTTTTTTTAAAGAAAACCTCATGACATAGTAAGCATAGGTCTTCTGGACAGCTCTCCAAAGAAATGGCACTTGTGCGCAGTAATGCACACCAGTGATTCGACGCACTTGAGAGGCTGAGGCAGGAGGAGTCTCAAGCTCAAGAGAGGTCTTGACTCAAAATCAGAAGGGCTGGGATGTAGCTCAGTGGTGGGACGCCCCTGGGTTCAATCTCCAGTGCTGCACACAGCCATCCTCCTTGACACTCTTTCTGATCGTGGAAGCCTCCCCGCAGTGTTGACTATGTCCTCAATGCACCTGCTTTCAGTGTCCCTGTACAGTGCATTGCTATTCTCAAGCTGTGGCCAGTGGCCTTCTGCCTGGTGCTTTGGAATGTGCCCTGAACATAGCACAATGGCCATAGCACCCTCCCCGAGCTATTGAAATACATCTTGTTAAGCTGGATGTGATAGCATCGCCTGTAATCCCAGCTACTCTGGAAGCTGAGGCTGGAGTCTATGAGTTGGAGAGTTGGAGGCCAGCCTGGGCAACGTTAAAAAAAAAAAAAAGATTATATATATATATATATATATTTTAACCCAGGATACTTTATCATTGAGCCACATACCTATAGCCCTTTTTGTTTATTTTGAGACAGGGTCTCACTAAGTTGCTTAGAGTCTTATTAACTTGCTGAGGCCGGCCTTGAGCTTACAATCCTCCTGTCTCAACCTCCCAAGCCACTGGGATTATAGGCATGTGCCTCTGTGCCCAGCTTTTACATCTATTTTTAAACATATTTTATTGGGAAGCCAGGGTTGTGCTCAGTGGTAGAGCACTTGCCAGCATGCGTGAGTCACTGGGTTTGATCCCCAGTACCACATAAAAAATAAAAACAAAATAAAGGTATTGTGTCCATCTACAACTAAAAAAAAATATTTAAAAAAATGTTTGGGGGTTGGGGCTGTAGTGGTAAAGTGCTTGCCTACCATGTTCAAGGCCCTGGGTTTGATCCCTAGCACTGCAAAAAAAGATAAAGCCTGGTACCTTGGCACACGCCTGTAATCCTAGCAACTTAAGAAGCTGAGATAGGAAGATCGCAAGTTCAAGACCAGCCTGAGCAACTTAGTAGACCCCTTCTCAAAAAATAAGGGCTGGGGATATGGCTCAGTGGTAGAGCACCTCTGAGTTCAGTCCCCAGTAACAACAACAACAAAAAAGTTTATTATTTTCCATTTGCTTTTCAGCACTTTCTAGTTTCTGCAATAAACATGTAGACTTTTACAATAAGACAATATAGTAAAGAGAGCAGTTACCCTGGTGGGGCCTAGAGGGTTATTGGGAAGTCATGGAAAGGCAGTTTAGAGTAAGCCTGGCTGGGCTCACCTGTGGTGTTCCCACCATAGCACTATTAAGCTCTGCCTCTGCCAGACTGTTTTCTGGGAAGCAAAGCAGGTGTCATTATTTCTGTGTTCTTTCCAAAGTATCTATGGCAATAGGTGGGTTTTGATTTGCTTTTTACTTTTGGAAGTTCTTAGTTGCCATATCCTGGCTAAGAAGAGTAATTACAAACCCCAAGTGCACATCTTGGGCTCAGGTGGGGAGTACCAGGTGCTTCCTAGTGGCCTTGTCCCAGGAGAAGCCCTGAGCCTGCCCTGGTACTATCCTGTCTCTCCTGTGTGTGTCCTGCTTGGGGAACAGCAGGGAGGTAATGGAGTCTCTAGAGCAAGTGTAGCAATGCTTCTGTGTGCAGCCCCTGATGGCGTGTACCATCCTTCCAGATCAAGCAGTGTCATTCTCTGACCCCCTCATGAGGACAGAGGCCTGTGGATCTTGGGTCTTGAAGATGGCACCAACAGAGGCCTCTGGCCACTGTCTTGCTCGTCACCTGTCATGTACAGCACTGTCTTGTGGCTGCTGCAGAATCCCTTTACTTTTCACCAAGGAGCCACAGGCTGTTCTCGTTGGCACCTATGGGCCAAGCACATATGCTGTCTGTGGCTGAGGTCAGAGGTGGCCTCTTAAGGCCCCGAAGGCTGGTGCTACCCACGGAGGGAGTAAGATGGTCACCCTGGTGTGAGAACCTGGGGCTGGGGGCAGGGGAGTCTGGCTGTGCCAGTGAGAGGAACTGCCCTGTTCTGTTGAGGGCTCAGGGTCAGCTGGCTTAGAACCAGCTGGTTTGGTAGTGGTAAGTTCCTCAAGGTAGAGGAGGGCTTCATATGGAAAGCCATACAGGATGACTGCTGAGGACAGCAGCCACTTGTGGGTGTGGGTGGCACTTATTCCTGGGCAGAGCCTGGTGCTGAGGAAACAGGCAGGAGGGTTTCACTCTGGCTGTTGTTTGTTTTGTGGTACTAGGGATTGAACCCAACCCAGGGCTTTACGCATGCCAGGCAAGTGCTCTACTCAAGCTTCACCCCACCCCCAGCCTGTCAAATACTATTTTTTTTTAAATTTTAAGTTGTTGATGGATCTTTATTTTATTTGCTTATTTATATGTGGTGCTTGGAATTGAATGCAGTGCCTCACACATACAAGGCAAGCGTTCTACCGCTGTGCTACAACTCCAGCCCCCCCGCCCTTTTTAATGAAATCTAGCTCTGTTGCCCAGGCGCCTCTAACTCCTGGGCTCAAGAGATCCTCCTGCCCCAGCCTCCCAAGCTGTGCGACCGCAGGATGATACCTGGATACATTTTTTTTTTTTTTTTTTTTGGTGTGTGTGTGAGGTGGGGCTGCTGGGGATTGAACCCAGGACCTTGTGTATGCAAGCAAGGCAAGCACTTTACTAACTGAGCTATGTCCTCAGCCCCTAAGTTTTGTTTTTAACCGAGGCACCTCTCCATCTCAGTTCATAACATAGGTCCATGTATCTGTCAGAAACTCAGAGTAGCTGTGCCTCCAGCCTGTGTGTTTCTGGCGTGTGGGTTGGAGATCAGAAAGCAGTCATAACAGAAGGGCATCCCTGCTTGGACCCAGCAGTCGCACTTCCAGGAGTTTATCCTAGAGGCTGAGCTGAGCGAAAACAGGGGCGCTCCAAGGGGCCTTACAGCAGGTTGTTACCAAAGGCAGCATCTGAGGCTGGGAACTGGCTCGTGTCAGAGAGGGTGGGTCTGAGTTCCAGAAGGGGATATCCTGTGTGTGAGAAGTGAGCCAGGAGGCATGGGGACCTCTGGGAGACACTCAGGGGGCTGGAGGAGGGGAGCACCTACATTTTTTACTTATGCCTTAGAGTACTACTTAGCTTTTAAAAATCAGAGCATATATTACTGTCACACTAAAAAGGCAAAATGTGGTAAGTAGTCTATTTTCCCCTTGTTCTGCCTCTTTGAAACACAGGAGTGATGCTGGGATTCTTTTGGGATTGGTTCTGGTAAAAAGGAACCACATTTTGGTTTCTTGGCTATCCTGCCAAATAGTTCATCCCAAATAGTTTTCCCAGACAAATCCATGATTACTGCCTATAATGAGACCAGTGCTGGCCTTTGTCTTTGTGACTTTCCACCCTGCCTCTTCTGCTCATAACCACAACTGATTGGATTTAGACAGTATCAGAAAGGGCCTGCCTGCTTAGGGCACACAAGAGGAGAGCTGGGACTGCTGGCACTAGCCAGGAGGGGTGGCCAGGGCTCTCGACCACCTCAGGGCACAGTTGAAGCCAAAGCCAACCTGTCCAGCCTCAGTGAGCCTTCTACTCATTCCTTTAAAATGTGACACAAGTGTCATTGCAGGAAATGGGGAAAACATAAGAAAGAAAGTGGAAATCACCTGTGCAGACTTCTCTGTGCAGTATTGTGTTTATATCCTCATTCTGTAAGATATGGTGCCAGGCACAGCGGCCGCACCTGTGATCCCAGCGACTCAGGAGGCTGAGGTAGGAGGGTTGTGAGTTCAGGCCAGCCTGGGCAACTCAGCAAGGCGCTAAGGACTTGGCAAGACTCTGTCTCAAAGTAAAAAGGGCTAGGATGTAGCTCAGTGGTAAAGTGCCCCTGGGTTCAATTCCCTGTACCGGGGAGAAAAAATCATCATCCTGTGCACAGCACTCAGCCGTCTCTCGCCCTGAGCTTCACTATCTGACCACCCATCATACCTGTGAAGTGCACTTCTGCTATTTTAATTTTTTGCATGACTGTTATGCCTTACATTGTCGGCTTTCCCAGTGAGTGTCGGCCCACCATATGGTTGTTCCTGGCTCTCAGCAGTGCTGAGTTGCCCCCTGACGGGAGTCTTTGGACTCCGACTCGGATTGCCATATGATGCTTCAGGGGGCACTGACCCCCCCCCTCCAAGCCAACCCTCTCCTTGTAGCAAAAGATAGGCTAGGTCCCTGTGCCTGAGCAACAGAGCTTACACTTAGGTGTGTGTTAATTTATTGTAAGTCTTACCATTTTTTGCCCACCCATCTGGCTCAGGTTGGTCAGTTCTTCATAGGGGTGCCTGGCCTGGGGGTTTCCCCTCTGGGCTAGAGGGGTTCCTCCTGGATGTGGATGCGGCCCTGTTCTAGGCCTGCTATCCAAAGGATAGGGCCTTTGTCTTAAGGAGACCTGGGGCCACACTGGTCTTGCAGAAACGAGAGGGTGTGTTGGAGGGGAAGGCTCTGAGCCCTGGCCCTGAGGTGCACACTGCCCTTGCCTACACTCTCAGCCCTTGCCTGTCCTCTGTCATATGCAGCTTTGTGGCTCTCTGGGTGGGTTCAGAGTGCTGCTGAATACTGTGGTGGCTGGGCCCCTGCTGGAGAGCCACGAGGGTGTCACTGCTGAGAGATACTCAGGGCAGGTGAGACAGCCCAGAGCTGAGCTCCTGCTAATTGGTCTCTAAGGGATGTAGCAGAAAAGACCCCATAGCAGATCCTGCTCAGCTTGGTTGCGGGGAGCCCTCATGAAAACCTGCTCCTGTAGCAACTAACACCCTGCTCTGCAGATTTCTGGTTGGAAGACTCAGAAATGCCTCTGTTCAGCTCTGCTCAGCCCCCAAGTACTCCAGGGGCAGAGTTCACTGCTGGACTGACTGCAAGGACACTCAGCTCCCATCTTGCAGCTCTGTGGCCACATAGCCCAGACCTGGGTGTGTTACAGCTTAGCTTCTGTGATGTTTGAATGGTTTCAGAGTAATGCCTGTGCTGTGCCTGGAGATCAGAAATTGAAGACATCTCAGGGGTGGGAGGGAGTAGCATCTGAGCCACCCCCTCTTACAGAAGGTTTCCTTCAGCTCCCCTCCCCACCCGCCCCCTTGTTTGGCAGCAGGTACATTTCCCATCTGATGTTCATGCTAGTAACCCACAAAGTCTGCTGTGCCAGTGTTCCTGGGTCCACGCTTAGGTGACCTCTGTAGGTGACCTCTATGTGTCTCCCTTGCAGGGGATCCTTTTGGTATATGACATCACAAACCGCTGGTCCTTTGATGGCATTGACCGGTGGATCAAAGAGATTGATGAGGTAGGTGTGGGTCTGCACCCCTGCAGGGGAAGGCACAGGACTAGGCTGTACCCGGGTATATTGCCTGCTATGACCACTCCATAGCTTGTGGGTGATGGGGGGGTCTGCTCAAGACTGAGGGGTTGGTGTGTCCTGAGATTTGCCTCTGAATACTGTGTCTCCCCAACCCAAGCATGCACCTGGGGTCCCCCGGATCCTTGTTGGGAACCGGCTGCATCTGGCCTTCAAGCGGCAAGTCCCAACCGAGCAGGCCCGTGCCTATGCGGAGAAGAACTGCATGACATTCTTTGAGGTCAGCCCCCTGTGCAACTTCAATGTCATTGAATCCTTCACTGAACTCTCACGCATTGTGCTTATGCGGCATGGAATGGAGAAGATCTGGAGGCCCAATCGAGGTGGGTGGCAATGTGGGGGTGGAGCTGAGAGTGCTGGGGGGAAAATGGGAAGGCTCCTCCAGAGCCACAGTCCCCTTTTGCTACATGCAGTGAGCAGTTCTGCATGTGGGGTCCCTCTGGAGATGGGACGCCAGCAGCTTTGCAGTGTTCTGCCTGCCCTATTCCATACCTCGACCAGAAACCACGGGAGATGGGACCATTGACCCGTGCTTCCTGGCAGTTGGCTGCTGGGCAAATGGGTGGTCACAGTGGAGCCCAAACCCCTCCCTTCTTAACAGGAGCCATAGAGAACCTTCTTGTACCCTGGGCCTACTCTGCCACAGGAGCATCTGCAGACTGTGCAGACCTGAGCTGGGTGCCGCCAGGCTGGGCTGAGTTGCACTCTAACTGGAGCTACGGGAGGGGCTGCAGAATGGCTCCCAAGAGCAAGTCAGCCTCTGCCCCACCACAGCTCCTAGGGCTGCTGGTCTCGCAGCAGCACCTTGCAGTGCACTCCATTCTAAGAGGGAAGGCAGGAGGGAGCCACTCTTTGCACGGTGTCTGTGCTGGGAGGCTGAGGGCAGGGCCCTGTCCTAGTTGGGAGAGGGCAGCTCCTCAGCACATATCTTAGTGGGCCTCCTGGCCCCCATCTGATTCCCCCTGCCACAGTGTTCAGCCTGCAGGACCTCTGCTGCCGTGCCATTGTCTCCTGCACCCCAGTGCACCTCATTGACAAGCTTCCACTACCCGTTACCATCAAGAGCCACCTCAAGTCCTTCTCCATGGCTAACGGCATGAATGCCGTCATGATGCATGGTCGCTCGTACTCCCTGGCCAGTGGAGCTGGAGGCAGCAGTAGCAAGGGCAACAGTCTCAAGAGGTCCAAGTCCATCCGCCCGCCCCAGAGCCCTCCCCAGAACTGTTCTCGGAGCAACTGCAAGATCTCCTAGCAGGCCAGCAGGCACCACTCTGCAGACTCTGGGAGGCTCAGTGGTGGAAGAGCGCTCCCGGGCAGGAAGACTTGGCCACACAGCCTGTTTCGGAAGCGTCCGGTTCTCCTCCACACCCAGCTAGGTGGAGGGGAGAGCACACTCCATGGATGAGGCCCAGGGGCCTTTGGGTAGCTGGGCTGCTGGTGCTACAGAGACCCTGGTCTGAATCAACCCCAGACTCCAGGCTATCTGGGCTTGGGCCAGGAGGGAGCCTGGCTCCCCTTCCTTATTTATATAGAGAACATTTTGCCTGTTTTGTACATTTTTTTAAAGGCTGTCAGGGAAGATGGATGCATCTGTGTGGTGAGCTTGCCTCTTCACGCCACAGCAGCCATGAGGAGGGCCCATACATCTGGGGAAAGAGGGGCTTGAGGAGTGATGGCAGGAGGTGCAGTTGGAACAGTAGTTCTTTAGATTTACATCCAATTTGCCTGGGGTGTTTGCACTGCCCATGCCAGTGAGAAACAGGGTACCCCAGAAGCTTCTGGCAGAGGTCTTGGCCCCAGCGTATAACTCTGGAGATCAGTGTGCTGGGCATAGGCAAGGATGTGTGACTTACAGGAAAGGGGAGAAGCAGGGTGTGAGGGACCCCCCTCAGCCATTCCAGGGTCCCTGCCTGCTATAACTGGGTACCCTCGGTAATACTCACTACATAGATCAGGTCTCCAGGTCAAGGAGATCTATAGAGCCTTCTGTAGATCTGCGAGTGACACTGGAGTGACAGTGTTGGCATCTGAACCTCCAGACACTGCCAGGACTTATTTTCCCAGCAGCTCGTTCTCATCTGTGGTGCCCTTTTGCCTGTGAGGTCACATGCTCTTTGACCGGAACCTCTTTGACCTGTTTCTTAGTGGTACTGCCTGGATAGCAGCCTTGTCTGCACCTTGGGCCCCTCTGGAGGACCTCCCAGCAGCCCTTGTGCCAGTGCACAGTGTCCTTATCCTCACCCCATGAAGCCATGGCCTGGTCCTTCTCAGTGCTGCCCCCTTGCCTGGCACCCCCACCCTCAGCCTCACTGGTGCTCAACTCTACCTCCTGCCCTAGGGCCCCAGCCACCAAGGAGCCCTCCCTGGGCTGGGACCCCTCTCTCTGGGTCCTTCATAGTGCACGTGGTACAGGACAGTCCTACTGCAGGTGTTTCAGGGCACCGGTGGACATGCAGATGCAGCACTATGGCTGTACTGGGAGATGGCTCCTGGGCTGGGGAGCTTGTGTCAGGGGTGGCTCCACCATCTCCCAACCCCAGCAGCCCTGTTGCTGCCAGCAATGCCCTTTTCTCTGGAGTTGTGAACAGAGCTACACAGACTTCATTTTGAGGAGCTGGACAGTCCCACGTGCACCATATCAACACTACCCTCACTGCTGCTGGACCCTGCATTCCTGTGTCCTTTGAGCTGTTCTTCCGTTTCTTTGTACAGTAAATGTAACTCAGCTGTGCCCTCCCTGTTGGTTTTGTAAGGTCAGTCCGATTTTATGGGCTGTGGTGGGGGTGGGTGGGTCTGGCAGTGGTGCCCTGCACAGGGACCACCACAGCTTTGTGCCTGCCCATCTGAGCCCCAGCTTTTTTGAGCCCTTTGTCTTCAGGAGCTGACCTTGATGACCTGCAGGCACACTAGGTTTGCATACCTGTAAACGAGGGCTGAGGGTGGGCTGGGCTGGCCTGGTCTGTGCGTAGTGTACAAGTCCTAGGGAAACACCTCCTCATGTGGAGCCCTTATTTCCAGCACCCACAGTTTGCCACAGCTTCAGGAACCCCAAGGGTGGGACTCTGCCGAGTCCTGCTCAGCCAGGGGTGAGTCATGTCCTGGAGGTCAGACCTGAGCAGGATAAGAATGCTGTACTCCGCAGATGGCCCTACACTCCAGGGACACATGCTGCTCCTTGGGAGTGGTCTAGGCCTTGGGCACCCCCACACTGGGGCTGCCAGGCTGCAATGAGCTCCTGTCCCGACCCCATCTGTAGGCTGGCCTAGCCACCCACCCCTCATTATCAGGGGCCAGCTCCCCATAGCTCCTGGGTAAGTCAGGAGACATTGGCGCCTGGCAGCCATCTCTTGGTTCCATTCTGGCCAGACCAAGCTCTTTATTACCCTGCCTCCTGGGTCAGGAGGTCAGACTCAGGGCTACTTCCTGGGGCCCCCAGACCTCTGGAGCCTCAGAAGGGTTTGGAAGGGCAAATTCCAAGCGGCCCTTTGTCCTGCCAGGAGCCTTTGATCTCCCCAGTGGAGGAGGGGCCTCCAGCCCAGCTGGCCCCCAGGTCAGGCCAGGCAGCTGGGGGCAGGGAGAGACTCCTGGGTGCTTGCGGGCCCTGGGTAGTTTGTAGGACTTTGCTCGTTTAGGGCCCTTGGACTTGGCCATCCCTATGGACCCTGGGTGGATACCCATGTAGAGCCATATCCTGGTGCTGGGCAGGCCTCACTTATGCCCTTCCTTGCTCAGCCCAGGAAGGGCCTGGGCCAAGGCCAGAGCCAGAGCCAGAGGCTCCAGCAAAGTGGGTATCTCTGGGAATGCAAAGTTCTGTGTCGGCTCAGGGCCTGAGCTGCCAAGGCCTCACCCCTGCAGATTCCACATGTACTTCAAGATCTGCTGGCAGGTTGTGACCCTGACAGGGACATGGAGAAAGTTAGTGTTCTTCCCAGGAAGTGAACAGACCCCCTCCCCATCTGCTGGGCTGAAATAGCACCCCTGTGCCTTACCTGGACTCAAAGGTGACAGGTACCACCTGGACCTGCCTTGGGGAAACCCAGGCCTGTGGTCAGTTGGGGTGAGGTAGGGGCCTGAACTCCCCCCACATGGGAGACCGAAGGGTGGGGATAAAAGCTGCTGAGTTCTGTTGGCCTCACCCCTCCCCCCTAAATCGAAGGAGGAGGGTCTTCAAGGAGACTGACCCCAGCTGACTTCAGCCTATGGAGGGAGGGATTCCAGCTACTGTGTCATCCCCCTCCTCTCCTCCTCTCTGGCCAGAGCTAGCCCTTCTCCGCCCCTCAATGACCCTGCGCTATTGAGCCCTGGCCCCTCCCCAGCCTCCCCTCCTCTCCCTATGCTGACCAGGACCTGCAGTGTTTGAGAGAGGAGACAGATTAGGGAGGGGAAGGGCTACACAGAGAGCTCTGAGATTCCAAAACCCACCCATCTGGGGCCAGGGGGAGCATTTGCAGTGGGCTCCAGCCTCAGGGGCCAAAGGGGAACCCAAAGAATAATCAGGGGAGAGGAAGGGCCAGCCGGGTAGCCCCAGAGAGTGGATGCCTGCAGAGTGTTGGGCTCTGTGGGGCCCCAGGAGGGGCTGGCAGCCACACGGCTATGCCCCCTGGCCCTGTGGTCCCCATGCCCGCCCTGCAACTGTTCCTGCCTCTGTTCCTCATCATCAGACTGGCCTTGGGGGCTGGCCTGCTGCCAGAGCTAGGGAACCACCCCGGCCTGTGCCCCAACCAGCTCAGCCCCAGCCTGTGGGTAGACGCCCAGAGCACCTGTGAGCGAGAGTGCGCCAGGGACCAGGTGAGTGTGGGGAATTCCAAGGAGTCTTGGGTGCTTGGCCCCATCCTAGCCCTTTCCCTGGGGGTGGAGGGCAGCCCTAGGAACCCACTTCCTACTGGGGCTCTCCACATTCTTCTGCCAAGGTTTTGGCCATTCCCCATACAAGGGGCCCGGGTCATACCCTATCTTTGCCCTCATCTGTCTGAGAATGGGATCCCCTTTTCCTCACCAGACCTGTCTATTTCCTGCCTGGGCAGCAGTTATCCTGTGAAGACCAGAGTGGACACAGGCCTCTGAATTTTCCCTTGCACAGCAATCTTACTGTGGGCCATCGCCCTTCCCTCACACTGGGAAAGGGGTGACCAGAGGGTTGGCACATGGCCATCTGTGATGGTGGGGGGCTGCTTTTTTCTGTATGATGCCAGGGCAGAACCAGGTCCTCCCTCATACTAAGCCACACCCTAGCCCAAATCTGCCATTGAGCCAGGGCCTTGGCACACGGGGAGGGAACCACAGTGAGTCCTGCTTGGGGATGTTAAGGATTCAGTTAGGTGATATGTGACCAGCTTTGAAGCTTATCATACTGGACAAAAAGCACTTCCTCCACTTTCCAGAGGGAAAACCAGCTCAGGGAGAGGCCACAGGGGCTGTAGCTGCAGGCATCTGTACTCCCTGGAGCAGGGGCAAGGTGGAGACCCTGGGCCAGGTGGGAGGGCCTCAGGGCTCTGCTAAGCTACCTGCCTCCCCCAGGATTGTGCTGCCTCGGAGAAGTGCTGTGCCAACGTGTGTGGGCTGCAGAGCTGCGTGGCAGCCCGATTCCCAGATGACCCAGCTGCACCCACCACAGCAGCCTCCTGTGAGGGCTTCAAGTGCCCACAGCAGGGTTCTGACTGTGACATCTGGGATGGGCAGCCTGTATGCCGCTGCCGTGACCGCTGTGAGAAGGAGCCCCACTTCACCTGTGCCTCTGATGGCCTCACCTACTACAATCGCTGCTACATGGATGCTGAGGCCTGCCTGCGAGGCCTACACCTACATGTGGTGCCCTGCAAGCATGTCCTCAGCTGGCCACCCAGCAGTCCAGGGCCACCAGAGACCACAGCCCGGCCTATGCTGGGGGCTGCCCCCATGCCACCTGTCCTGTACAGCAGTCCCTCCCCACAAGCAGTGCATGTGGGGGGCACGGCCAGCCTCCACTGCGAGGTCAGTGGCCGCCCGCCACCTGCTGTGACCTGGGAAAAGCAGAGCCACCAGCAGGAGAACCTTATCCTGCGCCCTGATCAGATGTATGGCAATGTGGTGGTCACTAGCATCGGGCAGCTGGTACTCTACAATGCCCGGCCAGAGGATGCTGGCCTTTACACCTGCACTGCACGCAATGCCGCAGGCCTTCTGAGGGCTGACTTCCCACTCTCTGTGGTCCAGCGGGAGCCAGCCAGGGACAAGGCCAATGGCGTGCCCACTCTGGCAGAGTGCCTGCCTGGCACGCAGGCCTGTTCAGGCCCTGCCTCCCCACATCATGTGCTCTGGAACTTCGATCCACAGCGCGGAGGCTGCATGACCTTCCCCGCTCTCGAGTGTGATGGGGCCACCCGGGGCTTCGAGACATATGAGGCGTGCCAAAAGGCCTGCACCCGCGGCCCTGGTGATGCCTGCACCCTGCCAGCGGTGCAGGGGCCTTGCCAGGGCTGGGAGCCACGCTGGGCCTATAGCCCACTTCTGCAGCGGTGCCTGCCCTTCCTATACAGTGGCTGCGAGGGTAATGGCAACAACTTTGAGAGCCGAGAGCGCTGTGAGGATGCCTGCCCTGTGCCTCGCACACCACCCTGCCGGGCCTGTCGCCTCAGAAGCAAACTGGCACTGAGCCTGTGTCGCAGTGACTTTGCCATCGTGGGGCGGCTCACTGAGGTGCTGGAGGAACCAGAGGCTGCGGGTGGCATTGCCCGTGTGGCTCTGGACGACGTACTGAAGGATGACAAGATGGGCCTCAAGTTTTTGGGCACCAAGTACCTGGAGGTGACACTAAGCGGCATGGACTGGGCCTGCCCCTGTCCCAATGTGTCTGCCGGTGATGGGCCACTGGTCATCATGGGTGAAGTACGAGATGGTGTGGCCGTGCTGGACCCTGGCAGCTACGTGCGCGCCGCCAGCGAGAAGCGGGTGAAGAAAATATCAGAGCTGCTGGAGAAGAAGGCCTGTGAGCTGCTGAACCGCTTCCAAGATTAGCCCTGCTCTTCCCCACCCTGCCCTTCTTTCTGATGAATAAAAGCTCTTCCTTGCCCTTGGAACTCATGGGCTGCTGTCAGTGGGGGATTGTTACCCTTCCAGGTATCCCCACCCCTTGGCCTGTTACCAAGCTGGGGTCTTCAACCAACTGGGGTTTTGGCTCCATCTGAGGTCTCCAAGGAGAAGCAGCTCACCCTGGGGACCTCCTGCTTCACAGGTGGGGACCAACTCCATTCTGCCGGTCCCTTGAGGCCCTAGATGCCCACAGGCCAGACCCTTCTTCCCACCCGTCCCACAGTGTGGTAGATACTCAATGGGCAGCAGAAAGTGCTTTATTCCAAGGCAGTCTGGGCCCAGGTTCCATGAGCCCATACTGGTGGGGCTGGTCATTCCAGAAACCTGGTCCAGGGAGATAGGGATGGAGTTCTGGTTTGTGCCCAGACTTGGGCACATGCACGCAGGATGAAGGGGAGGAGTTATTCTTTCCGGAAAATTAGGCACTTGTTGTTGGCTGGCATGTCCACCTACAGAAATACTTTGCTGGAGTGGCCCTTGGGCCCCAGGAAGGCCACTCCACCCCAGCTCACCCTGCCTACCATCTTCTCCAGGAACAGGCCACTGGCCTGACCCAGGTCCTCAAGAAGGGCTGTGTCCCTCAGTCCCCACTCTGGGTTCCTGCAGCAGGGAGGAAGGTAGGGTCTTGGCCAGGGCCAACCAGGGACACCCAGCCCACCTCTCCCTAAGCCAGGCCCCTCTCACCCAGCTCTGACCTGCATCTTAGGGTCAAGTCAAAGTCCACGTTGCTCTGGGGGTAGATCTTCCCATTGACTGCATAGGGCTGCATGGACAGGGGGCATAGAACCAGGGTCAGTCATTCCCCAGTGGGCCATGGACATGCTGGCAGGCTGAGGTCTGAAGAATGAAAAGGACACCCCTTTTCTGCCCCCAAAAGGGGAAGCCTAGAACCAGGTGGAGCCTGGGCAGAGCCCAGCAGGCCATAAGAGGGGAAAGGCCCTGGGGCAGGACAACTCACCCCATAGGTGATGAGCAGAGCCTTGGGTTTGAGCAGATGTCCAGCAGCTCTGAAAAGCCCCTGGGGAGGAGGAGGCAAGGCAGGGTGAGTCACCTTCCCAGACCCTGGAGAACCCCTGCTGGAGACAGGGCTATCCTGGCCGCCATTCTCTCCCGAGGCATCTCTGCAGCCACCCACCTTGGTGCAGCTTAAGGGACTGATGTGGCTCATGTTGATGCAGAGCAGCAGGTCCAGCGAGTGCGGCAGGATCCCTCCCCAGTGCTCCCACTCCCAGGTCACGTCCAGGTACAGCGGGGCCTTAACGTTAGACAGACCCTGGGCTTGCGTGGTGGCGGCGATGCTGTGGAGGGCAGCGGATGAGGGAGAGGCAGAGGGCCCTGCAGTCGCTTCACCAGGAGCCCAGAGAGCCGAGCAGCGGGCCCGCAGCCCTACCGCTTCCACAGCCTGGTTCCGCACCCCTGCCCGGCCACCCTCTCTGGCAGCCCGCACCCGTCGCACCTATCCAGGCAGCGCTGGTCCACGTCGGACGGCTGCCACTCGGCGTGCGGGAAGGCCCGTGCGAAGTGCACGGCGTGCTGGCCGGAACCAGAGGCCACCTCGAGCACACGGACGCCGCGTTGCGCGGGGTCCACGTACTGCTGCAGCACGCGCAGGATGGGCTCCTTGTTTCGCTCCGCGGCCGCCGCCACCAGCATCGCCACCGCGCTGCCAGGAGTTGGACAACTGAAAAGAGGACGCGCGACACACCTTAAAGGGTGGGTCCGCAGCCCCGAGAGGGGCCCCGGCGGCCGATGCTGCTGGTTTATGGACGCCTCTTGGTTAGGAACCGCGTCACCACTGCGCGCCAGTGTTTTCAGAGAGCCTGTCTCTCCTTGCACCGGAACCTGTGCTTCCTACTTCCCTCAAGTCTGCTCTGCTCTTCATGGCTGCGGTGAGCTGGAGCTGGTTCCAGAGATCGGAAAAAGGGAAAACAATCACATGCGCCGCCCGGGAATCGAACCCGGGTCGCAAGAATGGGAATCTTGCATGATACCACTACACCAGCGGCGCAGCTGTGCAAAGGAAGCTGCCACAAGACCTAAGAATTATGACGCAGCCTGCCGCGCAGCGGGCACAGCGCATGCGTTATCGTCACCTGAATTTGGTCTCGAGATGCTTCTTGGAGTCCGAAAAACGAACGCAGATGGAGAATGCAGATCCGAAGACAGCCTTCATTCGAGCCTTGGCCATGGAAACCATGACAACCATGGGCACTCGGTTGTTGATGGGAGCGGAGCGGTAGTGGGAGTCTGGTGGGCGTGGCCCTAGTGAGGCCCTCTGGTGGGCAGGGCCTTGCTTGGGGTTGGTGAAAGGTGCCTGATGGGCAGGGCCCGATTTGGGGCCCTGGTTGGGGGATCTCATTGGGACCCAGTTGGTCTAGCCTGGCACTCAGTGATGCTCAGGACTTCTCTCTAACACAGAGATGACCAGCGCCCGCTCGGGGTCCCTAGCGGGATAGATAGCGGGAGCAGAGACCCATGAAATCTAGTCTGACGTTGCGATGTGTGTGTACTCAAGGGAGCTTCTTAGAATACTCAGCTTGGGGTCCACCTCTCAGAGGGTCCGATTCCAGAAAATGCAGAGGGCAGTGCTCTGCAGTCAGGACTGGCCAAGAACCCCCATACCCCACGTCTTGCGGACCAGAGCTGAGGGTGGCCGCTGACTAGGACTTTAGCCTGTGGTAGATGCTGAGGGCATATCCAAGGTTGATGGATGGGATGTGAATGTGTTTAGACCAGGGAGGGCTAGTGATGAGTCCCAGGGACAATGCTGTAGGGCTGCCACTTAGGATGGCTCCCTCAAGAAAGCAGCCAGTTGGGCTGGGGCTGGAGCTCAGTGGCAGAGCACTTGCCTACCAAGTGTGAGGCACTGTGTTGGATCCTCCGCACCATGTATTGTTTCCATTTTTATTTTAAAATGAGAGAAGCAGCCAGTTGAGGACTGGCGGGCTTCCCCTCCTCCAAACAGCACTGTGAAGTGGATATATATATTTTTTTCATTTTTATTAACTTTTTTTTTGTAGTTGTAAATGGACTGAATTGAATGCCTTTGTTTTATTTTTAATATTTATTTTTAGAAGTAGTTGGACACAATACCTTTATTTTATTTATTTTTATTTGGTACTGAGGATCAAACCAGCTACAGCCCCAGCCCTGTGAAGTGGATATTGATGTACATACAGTGTTGGTAGTGACCCTGACTGGGTTCTGCAGCAGGTGAGGGTGTAGCTTCAGGAGGACCTGGAGGACTTTGACAGCCAGGGAACCACCTAGGTAGAGGTGTGCCACTCACAACCCAGGCTTCCCCTGGGACTCTCTGCACACAGGCAGGAATCCTGCTTTAAGGAACTGTTCACAGTGTTCAGCAAATGGCATTATGCTTAATGGTACTGGACTCTGGCCGATACCACCCCCACCCCCACCCCTGCTGATCCATCACTCCACCTGGCCTCCGCACTGCCAGAGCTCAGCGCCTGGCAGAAAAGCAGATGAGGTGGCGGAGCGGCTATTCCGCAGTCCGTGTGTGGGATCACACATTTCCTGGCAGGCAAGTGTGTTAGATGCTAGCAGCAGTCTGGGACCTCTGTGGGATAACATTCCCCTGGATAGCCAGGGTTGACCTTGTTGAAGTCAAGTGCCAGAGACTGAATTTAGGCCTGAGAGATGTATGTATACTGGGTAGGAGGCACCATAGCAGGGGCCACCTTTCCACATGTGACCAAATCACCAGGACTCAGCAAGCCACAGGTCCTTGGTTGTATGCTGTGGAAAGAAACAAGGGATTCCCTTGTCCTGCAGCACCTACTGGCCCTTGCCTCATCCTTTCTTATTCCCTGGACACACTCCCCGTCCTCCCAGCCTGTCATTGTCTTGGGGTCTGGCCTACAGAAGATGCTTAGGCAATGCCTGATGAGTGAGGGTCAATCCTATGCCATTCTCACTCACAAAAGGGCCTGTGGGCCATGTCCCACCTCACCCCAAGTCAACAACAGGGCCCAGCCTCTTTCCTAGATCCCAGCTCATCTGCCCACTTTTCATTGCCTGCCCCCCACTATCCAGTGGGGGTCCAACACCCCCACTTTCCTTCTCAGGCCCTATGCAGCGCTCCCTCCCATCCCTCCTTCCACCACTCTCCTGGGTATATCAGTTTGTTTAACTGCTATAACAAATTATCCCCAAACATGGTGACTTTTAGAAAATACATGTATTTACTTTAGAAACTGTCAGATTATGGCCACATTGCTCCAGTCTCTGTTCCAATTTTTTTTTTTTTAATTTTTATGTGGTGCTGAGGAACGAATGCAGGGCTGTACATATGCTAGGTGAACGCTCTACCGCTGAGCCACAACCCTAGCCCCTATGCTTCATTTTCATACAGCCTTCCTCTGTGTCCAGATCTCTCCCTTAAAAGGGCCCCAACTCTCAAGTTAGGGCCACCTTAATTCAGGATAAATTCATGCTGAAGTCGCTGCCTTGATTACATTTATAAAAACTCTTACTCCAAATAAAGAGGTGCCAGGTGGAGAGACACACACACACATTACAGCACTGGGGACTGAACTCAGGGGCGCTCTACCACTGAGCTACATCCCCAGTCTTTTTAATTTGAGATAGGGTCTCACTAAGTTACCCAGGCTGGCCTCAAATTTGCGATCCTCCTGCCTCAGACACCTGGGGCAGCCCAGCAGGGACACAGAGGATCTGATTTCTGAGTAGCCTTGGGGCTGGAGTGGAGCTGACCTTCCTCCACCCTTCCCAGCTTAGACCTGGTGTTGGGCCTCCAGGCTTCCTGCATCCACCTGGGGGCACTGTTACTTCCCATTCCTTGCTAAATTTACCCCTTTTCTCTTCTTAGACTCCCTAAGATGAAGGTGACTCCCAATACCGGCCCAGACCTCTCCAGGCACTTGGTTGAGGACCTTCAAACATACGCAGAAACTCCCTTGCTTCCAGCGTGTGCAGAGCACCCCTCAGCACAGGTTCCCCCTCACTACAGATACCCTCAGCACAGACCCCCACCCCCATGCAGAGAGGCCCCCAGTAAAGCTCCCTAGCATCCAAGGCAGAGCGCCCTCTCTCCGGTTAAGGGCTAAGTCACCGCTCAGGGAGGACTCCGCCTGGAGGTCGCAAAGACCACCGACCTCGTTCTGCACTGCAGCATCGCATCACCACCAGATGCCCCACAGCTGGGAGCGCCGCCAGCGAGACGTGCCAGTTCGGCACCGGCACGCGGCCCCTTTAAGGGCGGGGGATCGTGCACGAGCCGCTCCGCCTTCTGCCCTGCTCCGCCCGCTGCCCTTAAAGGGGCCACGCCCGCCTCGCCGCGGAGCGCGAGCGGTCGGAGGGTGCAGATCCGGCCGGCGGGCGGGGACGGCGGCCGAGTGAGGGCGGAGCGGCCCTGGGTGCGGGCAGGCGTACCATGTACACCATCACCAAGGGGCCCAGCAAGCTGGTCGCACAGCGCCGCACAGGTGCGCCCAGCGGTCGGGAGCGCGGGCGGGCGCGGGCATCGCGGACCCGCGGCTACTGACGTGCCCTCCCCGCGCCCGTAGGTCCCCCGCAGCAGCAGGTGGAGAGCAGGCTCGGTGAGCTCCTGAAATGCCGGCAGCCCGCGCCGCCGGCTTCGCCACCCCCGCGGGCTCAGCCCTTGGCGCCGCAGCCCGGACCCTGGCCCTTGTCGAGGTGAGCGTGGCCGCCGGCGGCCTGGAGAGTGACCTTGGGGAGAGGTCGGTGGACGCCGGCGGGGCGCACCGGTTAGCCTGCTCGTGCTTCCGCCCACCTGGCTGGGCCTTAGGGCTCGGCCTGGCTAGCGTGGACACTCCTGGCCACGTGGGGCCCGCCGGCCTGTGATCCGCTCGTGGGTCAAGGGGGCTCCGGGTGGCAGAGTCAGACGCACCGGGCGACCTTGGGCTGTATGACGGACCTCTTTTGGACGGCCGAGGTCAAGGGCTGGGAAGAGCTGCCCAGGGCGCAAGCCCTCAAGGTCTCCTGGGTGTCCTTGTAGGAGAGGTGCACGTGTTTCCCTCTTGCTCTGCCAGGCCCCAGCCCTCTGCCCTTCACCCCAGACATCCTGGGGCACTGGAGTCCCCTCCTTTCCAGCAAATGCCGGGGTGCGTTAGGGCCTGCAGCTTCCTTCCTTTCCTAACCAGCCGCCTGCCCAGTGCCCCAAGGAGGCTCGTTCCCAGCCACTTTGCCCTCCAGGGACCCTGACCTGGAGGTTAGCCTCCTCCCCCAGGGTTGAACCTTTTACTCCTTTGGCTCAATTTACTCCACTGTTTCCTTCTGGAGCCTGTGGACTTTGCTCCCGCCTAGGCCCCAGGTGGGGGTGGCATAGGATCAGCTCAGGGCTCCCTGAGGCAGTGTGGGGCACACCCCAGGAGGTGGGGGCTTTCCAAGCTGAGAACTGACAGCCCCCAGGGGTCCAGAATTGCAGGTTAGCTACAGCTGGGGGTGCTGTGTCTCCATGCCCCTCTCAGCTGCTGGGGCTCAGAATCCACAAGTGGAGGGATGTAGGGTCAGGTGACTGACTTTTTGGAGAGGGGTGCTTCCTGATTGAGGGACACATTGACATGCTGAGGCTCTCTGGCAGAAGTGTCCTAGGCCAGAGGTGCGCCCTGGGGAGGGGGTGAGTGGGGTCTTGGGGACATTTGGCTGACATCAGTCCATGTCCTGGTTGTTCCACCCAGTGGAGGAAGCTGAGGCACTCTAGTGTGTAGCCACCGTGTGGTTATTCACTCAGGGGGTGTAGGCTGGAGTGGCTGATGGACCCCACACCTCTTACCTGGGGGAGCTTCTTCCTCTCCAAGGCTCCATTGCTGCGGACAGCAAGGGCAGGTCCCTGGCAGAGTTGGGAGCAGTGTCAAGGAGGCAGGAAGGAAGAGGGTAAGGTAATGATATTGCCCTAAGTGGGTAAGGACTGCAAGGGACACCCCCAGGTCCACTGTTTTCTGTAGAGCATAGACCCCCAGGAGACCAGATGTGGTGTGGACACCTGAGGTTTTCCATTAGTCAGCCAAGCCAGGCATGCTGGAGGGGAAAGCGGAGGGGGGGTGGCCTTCAGTTCTGCTGGACTGGGCAGGGCTCACTGTTCTCATTTCCTCTGAGGTCAGTGGGTTGCACCCAGTCCTAGTCCTTCGGCTAGGAGATTCTGGCAATTCCATATGTGGCCCCCACTCCTGCTTCTTCTCAGGGGCCACCCTCCAAAATCACCCACCTAACACTCCCATAGCTTCCTTGCTCAGTATCTTTGACTACCCATCATTCATCTGACCAATTGTGGGAGAAGGGCAGTGGTGACCACTGCCTGTCCTGCTGGCACACAGCAGTCCCAGAGTTCCTGACCTGCTAAATGTATGGGCTCCAGTTCAGGCTAGGCATGGATGTGGGCATTGCCTTTGAAAGTGGACAGGCCAGCTAGATTGGCACCTCTGGCAGTCCTGTTGAGAGAGAAGGAGACAAAATGGGGCAGTATGATTACCTGTCCCCAAGGGTGGTAGGGGGCATGCAGGGACCACCAGAGGTGGGGAGGTAGGGCCTGTGGCCAGCAAGAACACATGAAGGAGGCTGGCTTGAGGGTTGGTACTGGGTCAGGGGTGTGAGCTCTGAGGCCAGGACTAATGCTGAATCTTGTTGCTGTCCCCTTCCCACTTCTTTCCAGCCCAGGTTCTTGGGCCAAAAAAATAGGCTGCTGGTCTACCTTGGAAGTGGTGGAGGGGATACATGAGAGGAAGTGATAAAAGAGGAGGTCTGTGGGCTGGCACTTGCCTGCACAGCATTCCTAAAAGCTGATATAGGTTGGCTATCCTTCACAGGTGCATACTGGGGCTGTTTCTTCCCCTCACAGAGCCTGGGCTTTATATAACTGGTGGGGTAGTGGGTTGCCTTGCTGGGACCCCATATCAGCCTGAGCACCACCACCTAGATCCCTTGTAGTTCATAGGACCAGTTGCATTTCTTCCTCTTAAAAATTTGATGTCCCATTTCCAAGCTTTCCTGGTGTTTGAAGTCTTTCAAAGTGGGGGTGGTTGCAGGCAAGGGGAGGTTGCCAAGAGGAGGACAGACTTTTATGCCCCGGCTTGCGCACAAGCTCAGGCAGTCTCGAGGTTGGGGAGGAGCCGCTGTCCCTTCTCAGTCTCCACCTGCACATCTAAGGTTCTCTGTGGCAACAAGACCCTGCCGGCCCTGGGGCTGGCAGGACCCTGCGCCCCTCAAGACCCTCCTCTTTATTTTAGTGCCCCTCTCACCTGAGGAGGAACCCAGAGCGGCGTGGGGCACCTGAGCCCAGGAAGGCGAGCAGGCCGCCCGGGACCGCGAGTGCCTGGTGGAGCGGCAGGCGCAGCCCAGGACTCTGGCTCCCACCTCCTGCTGTAGGTGCGGCTCCATTCCCTCCACGGCCCCACCCTGGGCTTCGTGTGGGCATCATGTGCACAGGGCTCAGCCCTGCCCTGGGCCTGCCTGGCTGGGACCTGCTCAGTGGCCCCCTGGACATCCTGTGCAGCACCATGGGGGCCATCTCACTTGTATTGCCCCTTGTCTCTGGCTCATGGGGAATGGGCTGGGTTGTGGTCACGCTCTCCCCATTTGATTCTCACAGGCTTTTGGTCCTCATCCCCTCAGGGCCTGGGGGCAGCCAGGGAGTGGGAGTGGCAGAGACCATCCAGCTGTTAGGTCTGTTCTCCCACATCAGGTATAGGTAGAGGAGTAAATGCGCCTGCCAGGTGGGGCTGGGGAAGAGACCTACTCATGACTGAGGTCTACTTGGGCTGTTGAAGGCCTGTCTGGTGGGGGTGAAGGGCAGTGTAGAGGGGCACTGGCTGTGCCTCTGCCAAGGTCGGATACAGCTGGTGAACCCTCCCTGGCCCAAAGTTGCTTCCCTGGGACCAAGGTTTGCAGATGTGAGCTGAACTGCCCAGGGCCTGCAAGGGAGGCCTACACCATCAGCTGCTGCAGGCCACTGCTCTGTGGCTGAGGAAGGGCCAGGCTGGGCCTGGTCTGGAGCAGTGGGCATGGCCCAAGGCTGCCCTTGGGCTCTGCCAGGTGGCACCTGGGCCTGGATGGGTACTGACCATACTGTCTCCTCCCTCCCACAGTCCAGGGCCAAGACTTGTGTTCAATCGAGTGAATGGCCGGCGGCCCCTCACCACATCCCCATCTCTTGAGAGAACCCAAGAGACCTACACACTGGCCCACGAGGAGAATGTCCGCTTTGTGTCCGAAGGTAGCGAAGGGCTAGAGGGTATGGCTTGGGCTATGGGTCCCAGTGAGGTGAACTGGAATGACCCCAGGTCCTCCAGCCTGCTGCAGCCTGACTGGCTGTGCTTTTCCTTGGCTCTCTGTAGTCTGTCCTGTGACCACCCAGAAGACTGCCTGCTCCCAATGCTGACCTGAGTCTAGGGTGGCCACTAGGCCCTCGGCAGGGAGGGGCTGCCAGGGGTCTGGCTCAGCCTGACCACCCATCCCCTATAGCCTGGCAGCAGGTGGAGCGACAGCTGGAAGGTGGCCAGGCCAGTGAGAGTGGGCCAAGGCCTGTGCAGTACGTGGAGAGGACACCCGATCCCCGGCTACAGAGTGAGCCCCCAGCCCTGTTCCCAGGAATTCTCCCAGATCCCGTACCCCAGGGAGCCCTACTCCATGTTACTATCTTCCCTTAGCCTCTCTGTCCTGACCTGGGTCCTGCCAGGGGCTTGGGGAGGGGACTCCTGAGCTGGACCCCTTCTTCCCAATGCCTGCTGTTTGGAATCTGAGTGAGGGGCCTGTGCTCAGCTTAAGGGCAGAGACAGTGACCAGTCTGGAAGGTGGTGTCACTGTCCAGCTTCTGCTCTGCCCACAGACTTTGTGCCCATCGACCTGGACGAGTGGTGGGCACAGCAGTTCCTGGCTAGGATCACCAGCTGTTCATAGTGGCTGCCTGGGAAAGAACACTGCCAAGATGGACCCTTGGCCAGAGAAGGCCATGATATCCTCCACCTTGTGGTCGGCTAGAAGCTGGCCTCACCTGAAGTGCCACATTTGGACTTTTGTACCTTTGGTTCCTTGGCCCAGCTGTCCCAAGCTGGCAGGGGCCAGAAGTGGAACCTGTCTGACCTCAGTCCGGCTCACTGCCCAGGGACCAGCCCTGGGGCTGGCAGGGAAGAGCTGCAGGCTAATAAAGTTGAGAAACTGCCCTTTGGAGTGGCCTTGACTTGAGAGTGTGGGGTCCTTGTGTCAGCTAAGCGTACCTTCAGCCATCCACTCTGGTGCTTCTGGGTCAGCAGGGGCTATAGCTCTGTCCAACTCTGTCTTCGGCTTCTCACCTAGCTGTCTTCCTGGGGCCCTCAGCCAGCTCCTTTTGCTGGGAAGTCTGTGGACCCAGCTCTGCCCCATCTAATGCTCTCCTATTGGCATTTACTGTTGCCAAAGCAACAGGGCCTAGAGAGGCTAAAGAACTGGTCCTGAAATGGGAATCTAGCCACCCAAGATTGGGGCTAGGTGTTGGGATGCCAAGTCCCACTCTCTGAGGCCACCAGGCCTGACTTAAAAGGACTGGGTAAAGATGTCCTGCAGGTCTAGGGGTGGGTAGTGAGCCTGTGGGGACAAACATTGTTGTTTGGGAACCTGAGTCTGTGGGCCCCCGTGGGCACTGACACTAGCACTGCCTTTCTGATGGGTCAAGGGTGACCTTGCCCGTCTTGAGGCAAGAAGACCTGGAGTACGGCGGGTGCTGTCCGGGTCCCTCCAGAGGGTTACAGAGCCCAGGTGAGGCTCAGCCTCCCTCCCACTCCCGGCCCTGCCCCGTGCAGCCCCACTCGTAGTGGGGTGCGTCTCAGTCCCTCCACACAGGAGGGTCTGCAGGAGCGGCCTGTGCATGGCGGCCAAGGAGAACCTCGCGGGAAGGCCCTTCGCAGCCCTAGGGAGCGACTGCGGGGTGCAGGCTCTGGTCTCTAGGGGGGCCGGGTCCCGCGATCACGTGGGTCCTGGGCGCCGCCATGGAGGCGGAAGTGACGCGCGGTTACCAGGCGGCCGTTGCTAGGTGCCGCGCTGCGTGCCCTGCGTGGGGAGGGCGCCGACAGAAGCGGGAAGCGTGAGCTGCCCGGCCATGGCCAGAGGTAGCTGCGCGCGGCGGGCGTTCCGGGGTCCTGGAACCCGGGTTCGGGGGCTGGGGTCCCGGTCTGGAAGGCTCCAGGGCCAGTGGGCTAGGGGTACCTGGGGCTGCGGGAGCCGCGAGGGGCCCTGCCGGTCCGGCCGCTGACCTGGCCCCGCGCCCACCACTCGGAGCCTGTCCAGGGAGCCTCGGCCTTGCTGTGCGGAAGCCCTTCCGTGCGCGCGTGGTTGCTCTGGGGAAGGCAGAGGGTCCCCCTGGCCCTGTACCCTCCAGGCCCTCAGCCGCCTCGCTCTCTCCCAGCGTGGCAGCACCCGTTCCTCAACATCTTCAGATACTTCAGGGTGGACGAGTGGAAGCGGTCCAGCAAGGAGGGCGATGTGTCTGTGGTGACGGTACTGGCGGGGCCTTCCTCCTGCTGGGAAACCTCGTTGTGGACGCTTCTCCTGGGTGCTTCCTGGGTCCCTTTATTTTTTTGGGGGGGGGGTCGGCGGATACTGGGGATTGAACTCGGGGGCACTCGACCACTGAGCCACATCCCCAGCCTGATTTTGTATTTTATTTAAAGACAGGGTCTCACTGAGTTGCTTAGCACTTTGCTGTTGCTGAGGCTGGCTTTGAACTCAGGATCCTCCTGTCTCAGCCTCCTGAGCCACTGGGATTACAGGCGAGCGCCACCGCGCCCAGCCCTGGATCCCTTTGGACGCTGCTCCCTTCTTTGTCCAGGACAAGGCCCTTAAGAGTACCGTGTATCGCATCCAGGGCTCTGTCTCTGCCAGCAATTACATCCTGCTTCCCAAAACTAGCACCCAGTCCCTGGGGCTAACTGGGAGATACCTGTATGTGCTCTTCCGGCCTCTGCCCACCAAGCACTTTGCCATCCACCTGGACCTGTCCACCGAGGTGTGGGGCTTGGGATGGGAGCTGCCTGTGGGCACCATAGCCTGTCATCCCCTCCTCACACCCTTGCTGTGTCCCAGCAGGATGGCCAGGTCATCCGTGTGTCATTCTCCAGCCTCTTCAAGGAGTTCAGGTCCTCTGCCACTTGGCTGCAGTTCCCTTTTGTCTTTGAGGCTAGGACATCCAGGAAAGGTGATACCAAGATGGAGTGTGAATGATCTAGTAAGGGCAGCCTCACAGCTGGGTGGTGGAGGTCCAGTCAGGCTGCTGTGGTGGTCTGGGGTGGGTACAGGATCATCACTGTGGAAGTGGGGGCTGCATAGGGTAGGCGCTGACCTTGGATATATATCCTGCAGACCTAGCAGGTGTGGCCCCCCCTTGTGCCCGCTGGACCTGCCTACAGCTCGACCTGTGTGACATCTTGTCAGTCTACCTGAGCCGGCGCTACGGTCACCTCAAGAGTGTCAGGTTGTGTGCCAACCTGCTGGTCAGGAACCTCTACACCAGCGACCTGTGCTTCGACCCCAGTGAGGGCCAGGCCCCACACCCCACCCAGTCTGTGTCAGCTCTCCTCCCTCTGTATGTCCATCCCTACCTGTAGCCCCAGGTTTTCTACCAGGGCACCATGCCATCTTTGAGCTCTGAATTGATGCAGCTGGAGGCCAGAGCCCCCGATTTCTAGATGCAGCCTAGGGTGTGGGTAGTGGCTGGGCCAGTGGACAGACAAAGCACCCATGCCTGGGGCTAGAAGAGGTAGCTGGACCAGCCTGCCTTGATTGCAGCAGCCCTGCTCCTTACAGCTGTCAGTGTGGCTGAGGCTCGGAGGGCAAAGCTGCCAGTCACCCCTGTGCCTCGAGAAATGGCTTTCCCAGTGCCAAAGGGGGAGAGCTGGCATGACCGCTACGTGCATGTCCGGTGAGCAGTCTGCCCTCCTGAGGAAGCCTTGGGCACGGGCAAGTGGCCCCTTGGCCTGCAGGGCTGACCCTCTCTCCACCTGCCCACCAAGGTTTCCCAGGGACAACCCGAAAGTGCCTTCCCAGCTGGTCCAGAAGAGTGATTCCCCTATTGCAGCAGGTGGGCTGGGGGCCTCAAACTTTGGCACTGGAAGAGGGGATGCCAGGGTCTGGAGTGGGATGGCGAGCAGCTGCTGTGGTGTGGCTTCTGCAGGGTGGACAAGCAGGGCCAGTTGATACCCTGCCCTTGCCAGCCCTCTCAGCAGACATCTTGTCATTCTGCTCAGAAAATCACTAGGGTTCTTTATCTGCTGCAGTCTTCTTGGGGCCAGCACCACGACTTCCTCCTCCCCCAGTGGTCTTTGAAGAGCCCATGCAGAATGTGTCCCCACTGGTCCAGATGTCCAGCCCCACAGCCGTGAGTGCCCCCAGGAGAGGGCTAGGGGACAGCAGCGCCAAGGTACCAATGTGCTCTGGTTCCCCACAGCCTCCCCAGTTTCCCTCAGCACCCAGTCTCCTTCCAGAAGCCAGCCTGTCCTGTGAGCACTCAGAGGTGCCCAGGGTCAGTGGCCTTAACACCAGTACCCAAGATCCCATCACCTGGGCAGAGGCTGCTGACATGCACACAGTGGTCAGTAATGGCCATGTGCTTGCCCACAAGTCGACTGAGATGCCTGTGGCTCTTGATGCTGGCTCCTGCAAGGTGAGTGCCCATCAGAGCAAGCAAGGTATGGGTGGGGTATGGGTAAGGAGCTGCCCAGCCTGGGCTCACCATGGCTACATCAGGCAGGCCTGCCTTCAGTGTCCCTGCTCATGCAGGCTCCTGGCAGGATGCAGAGGTGGCAGGAGACAGCTTTGGGCATGACCCCTATGTGCATGTCCAGTGAGCAGTCTTTCACAAAGAGTAAGGAAGGACTTGTCTTAAGTAACACCCCAGTCCAGGCAGCTTGGGAAAGCAGGACCCAGAGCTCCCGGGTCTGGAATGGCAGCCAGGGTCCTGGCTTCCAGTCTGAGGGAAGCTGCCAGTAGGAGCCACCTGGGACTCAAGTGGCTTTTTCTTATTCCTTTTGGTGGTGCCAAGGATGTAACCCAGGGCCTTGCAAATGCCTAGGCAAGTGCCCTACCACGGAGCTGCACCCCAACCTCAGGTGGCCTTTTGTTGAGTGGCAGGACACAGCCCCAGCATTAGAGGGTCAGGCCTTGTGTGGGGCGTGTCTCCTGGGATCTCACTACATATTTATTTGTTTCAGCATTTTCTCCCAGACCCAATTCTGAGGCTCAAGGGTGTCATTGGCTTTGGGGGTCACAGCACCAAATGGGTGAGGATCCTGTGGCTGCTTCCAGAACCTCTCATTGGGCAGTTGAGCACTGGGGAGAGATTCCCATCCCCCTTGGTCATCAAGGTCCTTTTACCCTGCAGGCTCTGTGGGCTTCCCTCTGGTCCCCAGATATCCAACACTGCCATACCCACTCATGCTTAGAACATCCTGGGTGCACGTGGGTTTCCAGGTCCTAGGTGTTCCCTGTTTGTTCTGCAAAGCCTGATAGCCATGGCTGGGTTAAAGTGCTTCCAAAGACCAAGAGTCCTGGTTTGCACCTTTATTGCTCCATGAGGGTGGCCCACCCTGATCTCAACCAGCTGTGTGGAGCTCTGACAGGTGCGGGGGGCCTACCAGAGAAGAGCCCCAGTTGGGGGAGGCAGTGCTCACCACCTGCCCATGGCAGCCCTTGGCCCTTGTTGAGCTCCCCTGGACTCAGGCTCTTGTACTGCAGGCAGGTACTAGAGGCCTGCATGTTTTAGCCATCCTTTCTGTATGTATGCAGTCATGGATTGTGCTTGTGATGGAGGAAGGTGTACTCTGTGCTGTGCATACCTGTGTATCAGGCCTTCCACCTCCTCCTTGGACTTGGGTGGTAGATGAAGCTGGCCTCCAGGCAGTGAGGAGGGGCCTTGGATGCTGCTGGTGACTGTGGTCCTTGGTCCTTGTGTGTTAGGCCCTGTGGACCAAGGATGGGACGTCTGTTGTTTACCCCTGCCATGCCGTCATTGTTGTCCTGCACATTGACACTGGGGAGCAGCGCTTCTTCCTGGGCCACACAGACAAGGTGGGTGCTGCCTGGGCCTGTGGGCCTGCTCCCGCAGCTGCACATTCTCCTTCTACCCTGTGCCTCCCCAGGTCTCTGCCCTGGCCCTGGATGGGAGCAGTGCACTGCTGGCCTCAGCCCAGGCACAGCCCCCCAGCGTGGTGCGGCTCTGGGACTTCCAGACTGGGGGATGCCTGTCCCTGTTCCAGAGCCCAATGCATACCATCTACTCCCTCAGGTGGGAACCAGGCTTCCACACTGGGGCTGGGTAGGGGATTGCCCAGGTGGTGCTGACCCCTGTTTTACTTCCACAGCTTTTCTGGCAGCGGAGCTCTTCTCTATGGCGTTGGCAAGGATGGCCATGGCAGGACGGTACTGAGCCCGGCACAGGGTGATGGGGCAGCCTCATCAAGTACACAGGAGCTGTAGCCAGTCTGTGCTTCCTAAAGATCCGTTTCCACTTACTTCTACTTATCAAAGTAACACTCATTCTTTTTTAGAAAAGTCAAGCCAGGTGCAGTGGCACCTACACTCCCAGCTATTCAGGAGGCTGAGGTTTGAGGATTGTTTGATGCCAGTCAGGGCAACATATTGAGACCCTGTCTCAAAAAAAAAAGCCAAGCTGTGGAGCTTGGGTTGTGGCTCAGTGATAGAATGCTTGCTTAGCATGTGTGAGGCACTGGGTTCAATTCTTAGCACCGCATATAAATGAATAAAAATAAAGGTTTGTTGACAACTAGAAATGAAATAAAAAAGTAAAGGACCAAAACTAAAAAAAAAGAATAGCCAAGCAGCCTAGGAAACCATGCTCCTTTGCCTCCTGCCTGGCAAGACTTTGCTTTTTCTTTTCTTTTTTTTTCTTCTTTTGGTGCCAGGGATTGAACCAGGTACTCTACCACTAAGCCATACCTCAGCCCTTTTTATTTTTATTTTGAGCAAGGTCTTGCCAAGTTACTGAGGCTGGCCTCAAACTTGTCATCTTCCTGCTTCAGGCTTCCTAGTGAGTCCATGGGATTAAAGGAGCGACCACTGCACCCAGCTGCCTCTTGCTTTTCATTTACTCAATTCTGGGTCACATTCTATTGTCTCTTCAGACACTGCTGTGATACCAGCTCAGGCTTGTCTTGTAGAAGTCCCAGAGTTGGCTACATCTTGGGGAGCATCTGTGTAGGGGCCTGATCCCACACCCAAGTGCTCAACAGGCTGGTTTCTGCACAAGAGAAAAGCTGCTGACTTGTGGACTCAGCTGGGCCTCAAGGAGTAGAGGGGGCCCTGGGGGTTGCCCCAGGGCTCAGCATGGGCTCCTTGCAGGTGGTGGTGGCTTGGAGCACCGGCCAGGTGGGCCGTGGTGGCCAGGTAGTGGTTCTCGCCAAGGTGCACACTGACCTTGACATCCAGGCCTTCCGGGTTGCCTTTTTTGATGGAACCAGGTAATGGTCAGTTCTTGGCACTGGAGCAGGGTCCTGGCCTCAGCCCCTCTGCTCCCTGGGTGGTGCTCACTACTCCTTGCTTCTTACAGGATGGCCTCCTGTGGGCGAGGAAGCCTACGGCTGTGGCGGCTGCGTGGTGGGACGCTACGCTCTTGTTCCGTGGACCTGGGAGAGTACTGTACACTGGAGCTCACTGACCTTGCCTTCGTGCAGGCCCCGGATGGCCACCGAGCACCTTTGGACTACACACTGTGAGCCCTGCCCTTCCCCACTACCCATAACCCAGCCTTCCCTGTGCCCTCAGACCTCCCTCACCTGTTACTTCCTGGGGCAGCTATGTGTGCAGCCGTAATGGCCACATCTTGGAGATTGACCACCAGCGCATGGCTGTGAGGTGCATTCACCGCCTGTTGCCCTCACGGACCCCTGGCAGCTCCCTCCCCCAGAAGTCGACTTTCAGCTCAGGTAGGTGGACACAGCTCTGGTGGAAGTGGCCTCAGGCCAACAGAGGTGCTAATGCCCACACTCTGCAGGCCTGGGCATTGCCATCAGCAGCCTCAGCATCTCCCCAACTGTCTGCGCTGTGGGTTCTGAGGACGGCTGTCTGCGACTCTGGCCCCTGGACTTCTCATCACTGCTCCTGGAGGCAGGTGGGCTGCATGTGTGTGTTGGCTGTACCTGCTCAATGAGACCCTGGCCTGTGTGGGGTTGTGGGGCACTGGAGTCCTGTGGGTGAGGGCAGGTCCTCTGGCTCTCACTTTGGCAGTGCTGTCTCTGGGCTAGACAGGGAGTTAAGGGACCAGGGGCTGTGTCTTGAGCCATGGGGTCCACTGACGCCTGCAGGCCAGCTCTGCAGAAGGGCACAGGGCAGGGATGAGGGGGAAAGTACCCTCAAAGCCCTGGCCCCATCTGGTCCAGGAGTGGTGGTCTTAAGGAAGCTGTTCCTCCTGGCCTATGGGGAGCAGATTATCTGTTCCGGCACCTCTGTGCCAGGCAGCACAGTGGCACATCTGCCTAGGCCAGCTCTGGTACCAGTGGGCCTGGCAATTGCTGATCCTGCCTTACCCACAGAGCAGGAAGGCCCTGTCAGCTCCGTCTGCTTCAGCCCCGATGGCCTGCGTGTGCTGTCCACCACCTCCTCAGGCCACCTGGGCTTCCTGGACATCCCATCCCAGGAGTACACTGTGCTGGCACGCTCCCACATGGCCCCCGTGCTGGCAATCTCCACAGAGCGGAGCCGTGGACAGCTGGCTACTGTGTCCTTGGACCACACTGTCCGCATCTGGGACCTGGCCACCCTACGGCAGGTGGGAAGCGGCCAAAGGCAGGCTAGGCAGAGAGGGGATGGATGCCCACAAGGCTTTTAGTCCTCCAGTAGTGTCTGGGCCCTCACAGTGGCCTCTGCCTTCCAGCTGTATGACTGCACATCCTCTGATGAGGCCCCCAGTGCTGTTGCCCTCCACCCCAAGAGCCCAGCCGTCTTCTGTGGCTTCAGCAGCGGGGCTGTGCGCTCCTTCAGTCTGGAGACAGCTGGGGTCCTGGCAGAACACACGTGAGTGCCTGGCCAGCTGCCAGTCCTTGAGAGGCTTAGACCCCACAGGGACCCCACAGTGGAAGCTGGGGTGGCCTATGGGATCCCTTGGGTGGGGGTTTGGCCAGATGGAGGAGGGCCTTCTTCAGGAAGGCCAGTGGTACCCAGAGCTCTGCCCTCTGTGGCTCTTTGGGCTCCTGTATCCTAGCTGGCTTCCCAGGGTTGAGACCAATGGCTGTTCTCATGTGGTACAGGTGTCACCATGGAACCATCACTGGCCTGGTTGTCACCCCCGATGGCAACTTCCTGTTCAGCTCCTGTTCCCAGGGCTCCCTGGCCCAGTACAGCTGTGCTGTCTCCCAGTGCCCCATCCTCTGTGTAGCAGGTGAGGCTCCTAGCGCCATTCGGGCAGGTCCTCCTAGGAGGCCAGCACCCAGACACTCAGGGCCCACAGGCCCTGCATGGCTGCCTCCCAGAACCTTTCATCTAGACCCCTACCAAGGGCTAGGTTCAAAGCTCACCCGAAGGGTCTGCGTCTGTCCTGCCCCAGGCAATAGACAGCTAATCACCTGGGGCTGCAGGTGGGGTCCAGCACTAATGGAGGCATCTGCCTCCCTGTGGACCTGGGACTCTGGCTTTCAGAGCTCTTGCTTGGTCACTCCTGGCCCCCAGCCCTCCTGGGGTGTGCTGGCCTCTGGGTGCTCTTCTGCCCGAGGCCAAGGCTTCTGTGGAACATGCTGCTCTCCCTGGCTGGTGTCCTGTGGGTCAGGATTGGGTGGACCTCCTCAGGCCCATTTGCCCAAGGTGCTTCCCTACTTACTGCCCTGTGCCACCACAGTGAACGCGGTGTGCCAGGATGCCCACCCAGGCCCCAACACCCTGGCAGTCAGTGGGGACAGCCGCCTGCTGGCCTTCGTGGGCCCCTCTAAGTACACAGTGACAGTCATGGACTCAGCCTCCCTGAATGAGGTGAGTCTGCAGGATGTTTTGGGCCCAGGGGCTCTCCTTGGCTGGGTGTGGAGTACAAAGGGGTTCATGAGGGAGGCAGGAGGCCAAGGTCATTGGGAGCGAGCCGTAGCTTCCCTTACACTTGTGGGCAGAGATGTCGCTGAGCCAAGTGGACTACTAAGCCAGCCCTGTGTCCTGGTAAGGCGGGGCTCCTGTCTAGGGGTGGTGCTGGGTACCCAGGTCTGTGCCTCCAGCTGCCTCCCTCCCTGGCTCATTTGAGACCCACAGCCACTCTTACCCCCAGCTGCTGCGGGTTGATGTCAGCACCCTGGATCTGGCCAGCAGCCACCTGGACTGGGCTGTGGCCATCTGCTTTGGGCCTGCAGCCCTGGGCCACCTCCTGGTGTCCATCTCATCCGACAAGGTTGTGGTTCTTGATGCCTTGTCAGGACGCACCATCCGGGAGGTAAGCCCTGGGGCTGTGGCCTGGCCTTCGCTTCCCTTTGTTCCCACAGCCCCTGTAGCCAGGCGGGGGGCCACAGATGCACTCTGAGAAGGGGAAGCTCCAGCCTGCCTGCCGCCCCACCATGAGGGGGTGTTTTCCAAGAATTCTCTATTGCAGCTGCCCAGTGTCCGTCCCATAGTCTGCTCCTCCCTGGCCCTCAGTGAAGATGCCCACTTCCTGCTGACAGCCACCAGCCGGGCCATCAGGGTGTGGAATTACTGGACACAGGCTGACTCCAGCTGCCAGGTGGGTGCTGTGGCAAGCAGAAGGCCCTTGCTGTTGGGAGCCTCCACAGGGGGTTGGGGAGACCCCTGTGGGCCTAGGAGGGGTGGTACAGTGTTCTCTAGGGATAAGACGGGTAGGGGATGGGAGGGAAGGTGACCTTCATTTTGCCTGTCAAGGCCTAATGTCACACGATTGACTGTCAGTCTCTGGCCCTGCAGGTCTGGGGCTCACTGCCAGGTTGAGATACTGGGAGCACAGTCATTCTCTGGCCATAGTCAGGGTCCCTGTATGTGACACCCACTGCCCCCAGGTGTACATTGGCCACTCAGAGCCAGTGCAGGCTGTGGCCTTCACCCCAGACCAGCAGCATGTAATCAGCGTGGGGGACGCCATCTTTCTCTGGGATGTCCTGGCCACCCCTGACAGGCAAGTGTCTGCCCTTGACCATATCCAGCTGGGCCTCCCGCTGGCCCCCCTGACACCCTCTCTCATTGCCTCCAGTGGCCGAAGCATGCCCAGAGTGCCCCTAGCCCATGAGGTTGGTGAGTGGTCTGGCTCTGCAGGAGGGCAGTGTGGGGATGCCTGTGGCACCATGGTATTGCTTGGGCGGGGCCTTCCGCAGACTGGGCAGAGTGGCACCTGTTCTTCTCCCATATCCATGTACCCGTCACCACCAGAGGCTTGCCTCCCCTGGCAGACCCTGCTGTGCCCAGCTGTGAACACCACATGCTCCTTGCATCCCCAGGCCCAGGTCCCGGGCAGCTGGAGGGTGCAGCATGTGGGGCCGACGGGCTCCCCCGGCAGCAGGTGCCTGTGCCATCTCAGGGACCCCCACCGAGGCTGGACATGTGTGCCATGCCCCCTGAGGGCAATGATGGTGAGAGGCAGGGGTCCTGGGGCCCCAGGGGGGTGCAGATGGGTAGGTGGTGTGGGTTCCTCTTCCTTTTGCTGCCTCCAGGTACGTTCTGCATGTCCAATGAGGAAGAGCTCTGCAAGGAGAGCCAGGGCCCACCCGTGCTTGTGGAGAGGGAGACTGGTGGGGCTGGCAGTGCGACCTGGGGGTCTGTGAGGAGATCCCAAGGACTCTTCATATCTCCCCTTTGCCACAGCTGGTCCAGTAAGCAGTTCAGAGCAGCTGGGTGGGTGGGGACCGTTGGTGACAGGGTACCAAGTCTCAGGCGCAAGTGTGCAAGTGTCTTGAGGCCTTAAGGGGCCTAGGTAGCTCTGACTGCCCTGACCTTTGGGGTGTTTCCCCGGAAAGATGTGGTAACCTGCAGAGCCAGGGCGAGGCTGGGATGTCCATGGGGCTGGGTGGGACACAGCTCTCACTGCCCAGCAGTGTATGGGACTTTGTGTGAGGGGAGGAGTCTCTGAATGGTTTGAGGAAGCACAACATCCTGTGGCCTCTTTCTTCTCCCTGCCAGGTACCCGGAGCATCCAGGAAGCGAGGGCTCAGCCTCTAGCCCGCCCAGATTCCTACAAGCACTTCATGGCTCGCTATAAGGCCTCCACACTGGCCGAGGTTGGTTGTGCCCTCTCTGCAGACAGGTGGCTTCTGGGGCTGGGGTTGTGGTAGAGCACTTGACTAGCATGTGTGAGGTCCCTGGGTTTGATCCTCAGCACCACATATAAATAAATATAATAAACATGTTTAAAAAAAAAAAAAGGTGGCTTCTGGGAGCCCTCCTTCCCAGGACTTCCAGGGCCTGTTCCTAGAGGGACACTCTTCCTTCTTGCGCTCACACTCCTTTCATCTCTCTGCCACAAGCATGGACCTGGTGGCGGCCTGCTTACCCACCCTCTGCCGCTTATCAACCACTGCCCCTCCCCAACCTCCCCATGCTCTAGGCGCCCAGAGCTTCTGGGGTCCCCACCTGTCCCCAGCTCCCAATTTTAGCTGGCCCGGATGTCCCCCAGAGCAGCTCCCACGTTCGGGTCAGGGGTCCAGGTGACTGCTGAGCACCAGCATCAGGGTCTGCTTCCCTTCAGAGCACCTCCTTCCCTCCTGAGGGTGCCAAGCAACTGCGCCTGAGAACCGTGGTGGGCTACAATGGGAACGGGCGGGCCAACATGGTCTGGAAGCCGGACACAGGTAGGCCCAGGGGTGCAGGCAGAGGAGCAGCAGGGCAGGACCCAACTCCATCCCAGGCCAGGTCTCTCAACAAATGAGTGCTGGCTGTCAGCTGGGAGCTCTGGGGGGGCTCTGCTGCTGCAGGACCTGTCGATGTGAGCCTGCATAGCTGCTGGCACTGACAGGGAAAAGGCACCCCAGGGGCCCTGGCTGGCATTCTCCCTGCTGCAGGGTTCTTTGCCTATACCTGTGGCCGCCTGGTGGTGGTGGAGGACCTGCACTCTGGTGCCCAGAAGCACTGGCTTGGCCACCCTGAGGAGATCTCCACACTGGCCCTCAGCCACAACTCCCAGGTGCTTGCCCAGGGCCTGGCTGTTGCCCAGTCAGTGGGAAGGACACTGTCCCAGCCTCCCTTCTGCCAGAGATAGGGCAGGCCAGCTGCTGCATGCTCTCCACTGACCGCCCACCTCTCACCTACCAGGTCCTGGCTTCTGCATCTTGCTGCAGCAGTGCAGCCGCCCGCTGCCAGATCCGCATCTGGGATGTGCCTGAGGGCCTCTGCCAGCAGCTCATTTCTCACCACAACACTGCCGTGCAGGCACTGGCCTTCTCACCAGATGACAAGCTTCTTGTGTCACTGGGTCAGTGAGTAGGGTAGGCAGAAGCAGAGCTTCTTGGGACCCCGGGGAGGCTGGCTGAGTTCACAACATGACTGCCCACACATCCCCAGGGGACTATGGTGACTGCACACTGGCCTTGTGGAACACAGCCACCTATGAGCTCGTGTCCTCTGCCTGCCTCCTGGAGTCCATGCATGGTGTGGCCTTTAACCCCTGGGATGCCAGTGAGCTTACCTGCGTGGGCACAGGTTCTGTTGCCTTCTGGTTCCTGCAGCAGCGTGGAGCAGACGTGAACCTCCAGGTGCCAGGCCCTGATCGGGTGCTTAGGTTCCCAAGAAGTTTTCAGGGATGGAGTCTGGACATCCCTAACTTACAGTCACCCTTGTGCCCTGCCAGATGCACAGAGAGCCAGTCCCTGAGGAGGTGGGGGCAATGGAGCTTACCGCACTCTGCTATGGGGCTGCTCCCCTGCTGTACTGTGGCTCCAGTTCTGGCCAGGTCTGTGTCTGGGACACATGTGTTGGCCGCTGCTTCCTGGCCTGGGAGGCAGATGATGGCGAGATTGGTAGGTGCCCAGTGGGAGGACCCCTGGATGGCTAAGGGCTCAGACCTAGCCCTGGGATGGGGAACCTGGTTTCCAGTCTCGGGGCCTGCGGAAGGCAGCTTGCGACCACCCCTGCTTCCTAGGGGTGCTGCTGTGCTTGGGTTCAAGGCTGGTCAGTGGTAGCAACACTAAACGGCTGCGCCTGTGGTCCGTGGGGGCTGTGCCAGAGCTGAGACGCAAGGGCTCTGGTGCCAGGTGAGCTGGGGGGCCTCTGCTGCACATGGTACCCATGGGTTCTGGCTGCGGGTCCTCTGGTGTCCTCAGTAGCCCTGAAGATCATCACTAGCACTCCTGCACACGTTGCTACTCCTAGGCAAGGCTGCCTGCAGAGCTGTCACCTAGGGGTCTGTCTGCGCATGGCCTGAGCCCCAGAGGCCACAGCCCTAGGCTCCATGCTGCTATCTCCACCCAGGAGCACTGCTGGGCCTCAGACATGATGGCTGTCGGCTTTCACCTGGCAAGCTGAGCTGGCTCCCATCTCCTGCCTTGAGACCAGCTGCCCTTTGTCCCTGTGCTCTTAGGTCCAGCTCTGTGTTCATGGAACACGAGCTGACCCTGGATGGGGCTGTGGTGAGTGCCAGCTTCGACAGCAGCATGGACATGGGCATCGTGGGCACCACGGCTGGCACACTGTGGTATGTCAGCTGGGCTGAGGGAAGTAGCACCCGCCTCGTCAGCGGCCACAGGAGCAAGGTGAGCCACTGGGTGGCTTGAGATGTTCAGAGGTCTCCAACCTCAGTAGGGCAGGTTGTGCAGGGAAGCAAGCCTGTCTGGCTGCCCCCTGAGGTTTCATGTCTCACTAGTGACCAATAGGGAGCCTCAGGATGGCCAGAATCTGTGGTGCCTATGTGAGGCAGGGGCCTGAGGTGCTCTGCAGGCTTCTAGACCTTTCCTTCCTTCCTTTCTTCTTAAACTCACTTATTAAAGGCCTGTGCCATCTGCCCCAGCACCTCCCACACTGGCTGTGCAAACACCATCCAGTGCAGTCGAAGCCCGGGGTTGGTAGGAGGCCAGGCAGGTCTGGTCAGGTTTGGTTCTGGCTAGGTCAGCTTGAGTCTGGTCAGGGTTTGGTCAGATCTGAGTCAGGTCTACTTGGAGTTGGGTCAGTTCTGGCTGGGTTGTTGTCTATTCTGGTTGGGTCTCTAGAGGGTCAGGGTCTGGTTGGATCTGCTTTTAGAGGAGTGTGCCATTGTGCCCAGCCAGCCTGAGGTTGAGTTTATTTATTTATTTATTTATTTATTTATTTATTTATTTTTAATTTTTTATTCCAGGGATTGAACCCAGGGGCACTCTGCCACTGAGCCACATTGCTAGCCCTTTTTATTTTTTATTTTGAGACAGGGTCTTACTAAGTTGCTGAGGCTGGCCTTGAACTTGGAATCCTCCTGCCTCAGCTTCCCAGGTTACTAGGACAGGTGTGCACCCCATACCCAGCCATCATCCCATTAAAGTCAGTGGTTCTAGCATCTTCCATCGAGTTATCAATCATTACACACTCAATGTCAGAGCATTCTCATCACCCCAAAAGGACACCTCATACCTGTCAGTGTCCCCATTTCCCCTCCTCTCTGCCCCGGCAGCCACAAGTTGGCTTTCTATCCACATGGATGTGCTCTTTCTGGACAGTTCCTATGAGTGGACTGTGTCCAGCCTCCCTCCTTGAGCACCTGTCCTCAGGTGCATCCCAGCTGTCGCTATTGTTAGTGCTCCCACTTTATGGCCAAGTACTTCCAGTGTATTGGCATACCATGTGTGTCCCGAGTCCTTGAGCTGAGCTGGTTGTCACTGGTGGCACTCAGGTGGTGTGGGACTGCAGGGCTCAGAGGCCACATTCTGGGCCCACTCTTGCTCTTCTGAACTGAGCTGGGGTCAAATGCGTGCTAGGCCAGCCCTCTGCCTCTTGAGCTGTTGCACCCTGAGTCCTCTTGGGTAAGACGTATCAAGAATTCACACGGGTACCCGAAACAGGTTCAGCTCCAGGCTGTTTGGTTGTGCCACATTAGAGTGTGGCATCTGTGCCACCCTTTATCCAAAATCTCAATTGCCAACTGGCAGCTGCATGCTGACACATCTGCTGTCTGCCTTGACGTGTGCTGAGCACTGCAGGCCACCACTGTCATGACCACCACAACAGCAGGGGTGTCTGCTGGGCTCGTCTGCAATCTGCATCCCTCTGGAGACAAGTCACATCACTGTGTCTCAGATGCTGCCAGGGTTTTCTGTGGAATCCCAAGTCCCAGGAACATGTGGGGTCCACCCATGTGGGTGTAGTGGACCAGGCAGACTTGGGCAGCAGAAGGGTATTGCCTTGACCCTGGAAGGTTAGATCAGAAAGGCCCAGCCCCAGCCCAGGCACAGTGGCCAGGCCTGTTATCTCAGCCACCTGGGAGGCTGAGGCAAAAGTATCGAAAATTCAAGGTCAGCCTCAGCAACTTAATGAGGCCCTAAGCAACTTAGTGAGATAGGGTCACTAATATAAAAAATAAGGGCTGGAGTTGTGGCTCGGTGGTTAGAGCATTTGCCTAGCACATGTGAGGCCCTGGGTTCAATCCTCAGCACCACATAAGAATAAATGAATAAGGTAGCTGGGCGCAGTGGCACACGCCTGTAATGCCATGGGCTCTGGAGGCTGAGGCAGGAGGATCATGAGTTCAAAGCCAGCCTCAGCAATAGTGATGCAGTAAGCAACTGTGTGAGACCCTATCTCTAAGTAAAATACAAAATAGGGCTGGGGATGTGGCTCAATGGTCGAGTGCCCCTGAGTTCAATCCCCTGTACCCAAATAAATAAATAAATAAATAAATAGATAAATAAAGCTATAGAAAAAAAGTTACATTTTTAAAAGTGGGGGAGGGGCTGGCTGGGCATGTTGTTCAATAGTTAGGTGCCCCTGGGTTTAATCCCCAGTACCAAAAAAAGAAAAGAAAGGCCCAGACCCAGCTGCCCGGGTTCTACAGGTGAACGAGGTGGTCTTCAGTCCAGACGAGTCTCACTGTGCCACAGGGGGTGAGGACGGCAGTGTACGGGTGTGGTCCTTGGCCAGCATGGAGCTGGTGATTCAGTTCCAGGTGCTGAACCAGGTATGTCAGGGCCCAGGCCACCATGCATCCTGCCTGCTGAGCCCTCCCTCTGACTTTGGCCTTGTCCGTGGGGTAGTGCTGATCTCCCCTATATGGATGTCCAGAGCTGCCTCTGTCTTGCATGGAGCCCCCCATCCTGTGGACATCCAGAGCAGCAGCAGGTGGTGGCCGGCTACAGCGATGGCACACTGCGCGTATTCAGCATTGCCCGTACCTCAATGGAGCTCAAGATGCAACCCCACCGGGCTGCCCTTATGGCCCTGGCCTTTTCCACTGATGGTGAGGACCAGGACTGTACAGGGCAGCAGTGGCTTCCCCTGCCCAGGCCTAGATCAGATCTCCAGGTTGGGGTCTGACTCACAAGGTATCCATGTTCCCACCTGGCCCAGGTCAAACCATCCTCTCTGGAGACAAGGATGGGGTTGTGGCTGTGAGCCGCCTCCGCACAGGGATAACCTTCCGTGTGTTGAGTGACCACCAGGGTGCCCCCATCTCTACCATCCAGAGCACAAGTAAAAAGGTTGAGCAGGCTGTGGGAGGGTCCTGGGCTGTGGCAGGGCGGGAGGGTGATGCATGGGGCAGGAGGGCCCACAGCCCTCACTTCCCCAGTATGGAGATCTAGGGGTGGAGGGTACAGACCTGTGGCTGGCTGCTAGCGGGGACCAAAGGATCAGCGTCTGGGCCTCTGACTGGCTGCGGGATTGCTGCGACCTCCTGGACTGGTTGAGCTTCCCAGCACCTGCCACCTTGGAGGTAAGCATCCCAGTGGTGGGGCTGGGATTGTGGCTCAGTGGTAGAGTGCCCGCCTGGCGCATGTGAGGCACTGGGTTTGATTCTTAACAGAACATAAAACAAAGATTTAAAAGTGGGGGGGGGGCTGGGAGGCTGGGGACATAGGTCAGTTGGTAGAGTGCTTGCCTCACATGCACATGTTCAATCCCCAGCACCACAAAAAAAGTGTGTGGGGGATGCCGGGTGTGGTGGCACATTCTGGTAATCCCAGGCTGAGGCAGGATTGTGAGTTCAAAGCCAGTTTCAGCAAAAAAAAAAAAAAAAAAAAAAAAAGCTAGGCTAGGCACTTAACAACTCAGTGAGACCCTGTCTCTAAGATACAAAATAGGGCTGGGAGTGTGGCTCAGTGGTCGAGTGCCCCTGAGTTCAATCCCCAGTCCCCCCCCCCCAAAAAAAAGGGAGGGTTGGGGGAACAGTGCCTGCCCACTCCACCACAGCATGCTGCATCCCTCTTCAGGCCTCAGGCCTCCCTCCACCCTCCCTTGCTGCCTTCTGCCCTTGGGATGGGGCACTGCTGGTGTACGTGGGCCTCGGTGCACATGAAGAGGTGGTCTTCTACAGCCTCCGCCAGAAGCAGGTGTGTGTATATACCTGTTTGGGCCAGCAGCCCAGGCATCCAGGGCCATAGGGCCATGGGGTCAAGGGAGCCTGGATTGGGCCCCAAGCGGGAGTGCCCCCTGCCTAGGCCAAGACCCCTAGCCTCACACTGGCTGCCCCACAGGTGGTGGAGAAGATGTCATTGCCCTTCTTTGCCATGTCCCTGAGCCTGTCTCCAGGGGCACGCTTCATAGCCATTGGCTTTGCTGGTGAGTGTGGTGGGTACAGACTTGGGCCTGTCTTAGGTGGGGCCAGGCAGGCTCACCTGCCTCCCAGACACGCAGTTTACATATGCCTCAGGATGCTTACTCCTGAAGCAGTGTGAGGGCACCTGTCCCAGAGCGTCACAGGCCCAGAAGACAGAGCGGGAGGCACTGGGTGTGAGTGGAAGATTAGTTGTAGCACCAAGGAGGACTTGCCTCACCCTGCCAAGACCTCCACAGTGGGGCCCAGCATGCGGAGATTACAGCCCTGACCCCTCTGGTCTCAGGTTTCCTGATGCCATCACCATGTCTAGCTGGGGACATGGCCAGGGAGGGTTGGGGGTCACTGAGCACTGCCTAGCCCTCCTCACCTTTGCTGTCTACCCACAGAATGCACACTGAGGCTCTTGGACTGCATGTCAGGGGTAGCCCAGGACTTCACCGGCCATGATGACTCTGTGCATCTGTGCAGGTTCACCCCATCTGCCAGACTGCTCTTCACAGCTGCCCACAATGAGATCCTGGTGTGGGAGGTCATGGGCCATGGATGCAGAGTGACTGCAGTCTTAGGTCCCTAATGGCCTGCTGGGCACCCACAGAAAAGCCAGGTTGGGATCGTGGCATGCAGAGCCAGATGGCCTGGACAGGCTGGGACTCAGCACCAAGTCATCAGCACCAAGCTCCCTTGAATTCGAGTGACCAGAACAGACAATAGGGCGTGGGATGTAGCTCAGTGGCAGAGACTTGTCTAGCATGTATGAGGCCCTGGTTTCTATGCCCAGCACTAAAAACAAAAAGACCTGTTGCCTTTTACTCTAAGGAGTTGTTGATGTTCCTATCTTTTAGAATTTAAATAAACATGCACATTTATTACATTGTGCTACGTTGTTTCATTATTGCCCCATCTTTCACATCCGCTGGTCACTCCAGTCTTGAAGTCATCTCCCCCAGCCCGCCCAATTCCTAGTCAAAGGCCCTGTCCAAAGGCCCTGTCGCTCCACTTACCAGCTAGGATGGCCGTTCAGGTCTCCAAACCTGCGCCCACGTCACCTGCAGTGTCGGGCTCGCCCGAGTGGTGGCGCAACCGCACACTTCGACTCCTCTGCCCCGCAGGGCTCGCTGATGCGGCTGCGCTGTCGGGGCCGGAAGTGTCCCTCAAGCACCGCGGTGGGAACCGGAAGTGAGGGCGCTAGGGGAACGCCAGGAAGAAGGCTGGGGAGGGTCTGGGCTGCACCCGGGGCCGGGGGCCGGGGGCGGGGCACCGGGTACAGCCATGAGGCGGGACGTGCGCATCCTGTTGCTGGGCGAGGGTAGGCGCTGGGCCGGGGACCTTGGCGGGGGCGCGGGGCCGCGGTGGTCTCGCCGCTCGCGTGACCGCCCGGCCACCCGCCCGCGCAGCCCAGGTGGGGAAGACGTCGCTGATCCTGTCTCTGGTGGGCGAGGAGTTCCCCGAGGAGGTGCGCGCGGGCGGCCCGGAGTGGCGGGCGGGCGCGGGCCGGGCGCGGGCCGGGCGCGGGCTGGGCGCGGGCTGAGGCCGCCTGTTGCAGGTGCCTGCGCGCGCCGAGGAGATCACCATCCCCGCCGCCGTCACGCCGGAGCGGGTGCCCACCCACATCGTGGACTTCTCAGGTAGGCCCCGCGCGGCGCCCGTGCCGGGCCTGTCCGCGCGCGCCTGCAGCGGGTTCTCTCTCTCCAGAAGCCGAGCAGACGGATGAGGAGCTCCGAGAGGAGATCCGTAAGGTGCGGGAGCTGCGTGGATGGAGGCGCCGGCCGTCCTCGGCCCTGACAGTCAGCATCCAGAGCGGGACTCCTGCAACACCCCCTTCAGGGATCCAGGACAGTCTAGTGCCTGCAGTGCTGCCCAGAGGCAGAGGGCCCTCCCTCCGTCTCCTTCCTGGCATCTAAGGAGGCACAGTCTCCCCTTAAACTCCTCTGCAGTCCCCTTGCCCTGTACTCTGGTTCACTGCGCAGGATCTCCAGGCTCATCTGCTATCAGAGCCCCTGGATCTAGCTCTTGCAGTCTCCATTGTATCCTGGTTGTATCCATCACTAGTTGTGTGCAGGCCACAGCAACCCAGGGGCAGCCCCCCAGCCCTCACAGGGCACATTGCTGTCCTTCTCTGGACTTTGGCTGCTTGTGACTTGAAAGTGGGAGGTGGAGTCAGGAGTCTCATCTTACAAGTAGCTTGCTCATCAGGGGTGTGGCTGGGTCTGTCCTGAGCACTTGGGCCTACAAAACAGAGCTGTGGTGCTGGGGCCTGGTATCTCCCTCTTGGGGGCAGGGAGGGACTTGTCTGAAGCTGCCTGGCCCAGGGTGATCCAGCCAGGGATACCCTGCCCTGTGAGTACCTGCTGTAATTGGTCAGGTTCCAGGGTAGGGTGGGCTTGCGAGGCTTTGGAGCTGCATCCTGTGCTGCTCAGAAGCACTTGAGACATGCTGGAGTCTTGGGGTGTGTGGAATGGTCTGAGCTGTCCACTGTAAGTGGGCAGCTTCTGGTCACCCTGTGCAGTTTCTGGTCACCCTGTGCCTTGCTGCTGTTCTTGCAGGCAAATGTGGTGTGTGTGGTGTACGATGTGTCTAACGAGACCACAATTGAGAAGGTGAGCAGGAGGGAGCACCCCATCCATCCCAAGTCCCTGCCACTGGCTCTGTCAACAGTCCCCAGTGCAGACCAGGTAGTAGTCAGTGGCCTAGGGAAAGTTTTGTCCATGCCTGTGACCAGCCCCATCTCTATTAAGCATTTCAGGAAGCCCCACATTTCTGTGTTGAGGTACTTATTTCTCCACAGAGCACCTGGATGATTGCTCTATTTAAGCCAGCATTTCCTTTCCCTTTCCAACAAAGATAGCCTTAGAAAAAAGGTCCAGGGCCTGCCTGAGGTCTAGGATCTCAGTGTGCCTGGAGGGGCTTGTAGCTGCTCAGATTAGACGCAGCCCTGCTTTCCATCGTTTTCTCTTACTGGCCTCAGTTAGCCTCAAGCTCCCCTCCTCTCCTTGAGCCTGGTGCAGGCCCTGGGTGGGCATCTTGGACTGGGTGGGATGCCTCCCTTCATGGCCAGGCTTTGCCTTTCAGATACGAACCAAGTGGATTCCACTGGTGAATGGGAGAACTGAGAGGGGGCCCAGGTAATAAGCAGGACCTTGACAGGGAGAAGGAGTGGGACTGAGCTCCAGTGGCTCCCTGTACCTGGTAACCATGGGCTTCTCCCCAGGCTGCCCATCATCCTGGTAGGCAACAAGGTGGACCTACGCTCAGGAAGCACCATGGAAGCTGTGCTACCCATCATGAGCCAGTTTCCTGAGATAGAGACCTGTGTGGAGGTAAGCAGGGTGAAGGCCGAGAAGAAAAGGGGCTCTGGTGAGTACAAAAGCACCGAGTTGCTATTGCAGGTGCTCATGGTGGCCCGCCTGACCCCACATCTGTGTCCTCTTCGGTTGCCTTCTGAGCCTGTGCTGTGCTCTTACAGTGTTCTGCCAAACATTTGAAGAACATCTCAGAGCTGTTCTACTATGCCCAGAAGGCCGTTCTACATCCTACAGCCCCCCTGTATGACCCTGAGACCAAGCAGGTGGGCAGTGGCTTCTCTGGGTATGGAGAGTGAGCAGATGGGAGTGGCAGGGTGGACCTTCCAAAGGCTGCTAGGGTGCTGAGTAGATGTTCCTGCAGCTGAAGCCTGCGTGCACCCAGGCCCTCACTCGAATCTTCAGGCTCTCCGACCAGGACCTGGACCAGGCACTGAGCGATGAGGAGCTCAGTGCTTTCCAGGTGTGCCCTGACCCAACTGCCCATCCTTAGGTAATAAAGCCCTGCTGTTCTGGGGCATTTGGCTGATCTGAAACCACTTCCTTTTGGAGACAGAAGTCCTGCTTTGGCCACCCTCTGGCCCCACAGGCCCTGGAAGATGTAAAGAGGGTGGTGTGCAAGAATGTGGTGGGCGGCGTGCAGGACAACAGACTAACCCTGGATGGTGAGGCCAGATGCTCTGTTGAACCTGAGTATGTGGGGAGAGGGCCACGTTGTTCCAGGTGCTACCCGCCTCTGCCCTTCACAGGCTTCCTCTTCCTGAACACACTCTTCATCCAGCGTGGACGGCATGAGACCACATGGACTATTCTTCGACGCTTTGGCTACAGTGACTCACTTGAGCTGACAGCAGACTACCTCTGCCCACGGTGAGTGGTAGGTGGGGCCTGGGGCCAACCCACCTGTGTGTAAGGTCCTGCTCAGAGGACAGCTGAGACTGTTCTGCAGTGTGGGCCTCTCACTCTGGTCTGCCTGGGTCCCTGTGTGTATAGAGGCCTGGGTTGAGTAGGGCCCCCTGCATCAGGCCTCATGTACCAGAGACCATGCCATCCTCCTTGCCTGGCCCCAGCTGAGGAGCCATAGGAGCCTCAGCGGGGCCTTGGCCACATGGATGGTGCTGGCAGGGTGAGGCAGGAGCTGAACTACTGTAGAGCACAGGATCTCCTGGGAGCTAGATGTCCCATACATCTCTGCAGGCTCCATGTACCCCCTGGTTGCAGCACTGAGCTTAACCACCGCGGCTACCAGTTTCTGCAGCAGGTGTTTGAGAAGCATGACCAGGTGAGTGCTACCACCCTGGTCAGCCCTTGCCGTTCCCCAGCACTTGTGACTATGGCCCTTCTGCCCACAGGACCATGATGGTGCCCTCTCACCCTTGGAGCTGCAAAACCTCTTCAGTGTGTTCCCAGTGGCCCCCTGGGGCCCTGAACTCCTACGCACTGTCCGCACTGACACCAGCCAGCTACCCCTGCATGGTTTCCTCTGCCAGTGGACGTGAGCACATCCCTTCTACCCCTGCCCCCACCCCCTGCTGCCTTCCTCACTGACGCTGTGCCTCGTGCCTCCAGCCTAGTGACCTACCTGGATGTCCAGCGCTGCCTCGAGCACCTTGGCTACCTAGGCTACCCTACCATCTGTGAGCAGGACTCCCAGGCACAGGCCATCACAGGTGGGCATCTACCCTCACCAGGCCCTCGGTCCAGCCTCTCCCCAGCATTTTTCTTCACCTGAGTCTCTGCTCACAGTCACTCGTGAGAAGAGGCTGGATCAGGAGAAGGGGCAGACCCAGCGGAATGTCCTCATGTGCAAGGTGGTAGGGGCCCGAGGAGTGGGCAAGTCTTCCTTCTTGCAGGCCTTTCTTGGCCACAGCCTGAGGGTAAGCATCTGCAGAGACCCCAGTCTCCTCCTGGGGACCCAGGGGCAGGAGAGGGTACTGTGGGGAGTGCGGGACCAGGAAGCATAAGGCTCTCTTTGTCCCTGTGACACCAGGACACCAGGGCATCCCCTGGGGAGGCTCCCATCCACGTTATCAATACAGTGCTGGTCAGCGGACAAGAGAAATACCTGATTGTGAGTGCTGGGAGTGAGATACCCATGCCACCTGGTAGATTTGTCACAGGGTGGCCCTTGGGGAGGCCAACTCCTGGGAATACCCCTCAGAGCCCCATCTGTTCCAGCTATGTGAGGTGGATGTGGACAGCATGCTGGCCACTTCCCTGGACACCGCCTGTGATGTTGCCTGCCTGATGTTTGATGGCAGTGATCCTGCATCCTTTGCATTCTGCGCCACCGTGTACAAGGCAGGGTGACACTGGGAGCCCTGCAGGTGGAGGACAGCTCTGGGGCAGGTGGCTGGTGGGCCCTGCCTCACACAGCTCCTCCTCCCACAGCGCCATTACATGGATGGCCAGACCCCTTGCCTCTTTGTGTCGTCCAAGGCCGACCTGCCTGCAGGTGTCGCCCCACCAGGCCTGTCACCTGGGGAGTTCTGTCGCAGGCACCGGCTGCCTGCCCCCACCCCATTCTCCTGCAGCGGCCTGACCCAGCCCAGCACTGATATCTTCACTCAACTGGCCACCATGGCTGCCTTTCCGTGGGTGCTTGCACCAAGGCTTTGGGAGGAGGGTGGCCTGCCTTATACCGGGGCTCTAAGGGTGCTGATCACCTGGCTGTGCTGGGTGCGGGCTGTGGAGTGGGGTTCTGTGGCACTGAGAGCTGTTCTTGGTGCAGCCTTCCAGGCCTAGCTTCTGCCAGCGGCCTGGGACACAGTGGGGGGATATGCACCCTAAGTACCCATCTTCCCTCACAGACACCTGGTGCACACAGAGCTGCGCCCCACCTCCACCTGGCTCCGGGGAATGCTGGTGGTTGTTGGGGCCACCGTGGCTGCAGTCCTCAGCTTCTCACTCTATAGAATCCTGGTGAAGAGCAGATGATGCCTCTCAGCCCCCTCTTCTGACCTAGTGGGGCCCCACAGGGGCAGTCTAGTGCAGGCTTTTGCCTCACAGCATGACTATGAGCCCCTGGGGCACTGCTGTGGTGCCCCTGCATCCCCTGCCCTTTCCTCAGGCCCCTCCTCAGGGCTGGGTGTGCCCCCAGCACTGCCCCATGAAAGCTCTGCCCAGTCTGCCTGGCTGAGCTGTGCTGAGAACCTGGGCTTGTGACCCAGAAGCTCCACTGCCTGGCCTGAGGGCTCCATGGCAGATGTTCCTGGTGGGAGGCCCTTTCCTCACCTTTGTGGGTATTGGGTAAGGTAACCATTGACCCTAGACCCAGAATTCTTAGGGCTCTCCCTTGCTTCTGGTGTCAGTGGGTATGCAGGGGCCAGTAAGTGGCTAGGCTGTTGTACAACCCCACCTTCCCATCCAGTTTGAAGCCTTGTCTGTGGCAGAAGACAGAGGTTGGGTTTCCTGATTAAACCTCACTTGTTTTTTTCCTCTCTGGGATCTCAGTCTCTGAAGACTGCTTTTCTTGAATCAGTCTAAAGTATGTTCTTTGTCTTGGTGTGATTGTGTCACTGGACCCCCCTCACCTCCCTTCCATCCCTAAGTCCCCATCATGTGACCTCAGGCCAATGTGGAAAGTCCAGTTTGGGGTAACCTGTGGTCCAAGAGCCTTAATGTCCACTGACATGCATTCTCTGTGCTCCCTCCCTTTTCTTGGGCCCCCACACTGCCTCCCCAAACCTTTCTACTCAAGTCAGCCTGGCTGAGCTGCACTGATTACCTGGGCTTCTTGTGAACCAGCTGCTGTAACAACCCACCACAAACATGGACAGAGGGAGCTCTGGCCTGAGATGAGTAGGGCCTTCAACCACAACATGGCTTCCCCAACCTGAGCCCCTCTTCCTCATCTGCCTTTAAGGAGTAGCAAGTGGGTGTCCCAGTGAACTTGTGTGCTGCCTGCTCCACAGAAATGCCTGATTTGAGGGTCTCGAGCTGGACTCTGATGTCCCCCACCTCTCTGCCAACTTAGTTCCACTGGCTTTGAGGCTGGACAGGAGATGCTATTTCTAGCTCACAATGTCCCCTGAGGCCCAGTGGCCTTAAGTAATGGCTCCATTGTATCTGCAGCAGTGGGCAACTTCGGCCCTTGGCCAGTTGCCATCGCTTCATGTTCTCCTTACCCATCACCTCCATCATTAGAAGGGTTTAGTTGCTCTGCCCAGGAGCAGCTGCTCTTCTCCCAGCTGCAGCCCTGCCCTTGAAGACTGCTGTCCGTGTGGATGCCCCCTGTTATCCTGTCTTGGGCTTCCCGGTTGGGAGGCCCTGATGCCCTGATTCTTCCACACTCCTCCAGGCCCCTGGGGTGGGGGGCGGGGGGATGCAAAAGGGTTGTTTTGGTCGTCTGAGCAGGAGCAGCTGTGGCAGGACCTTTCCCACCTCTGCTACCCACCTGGGGCTATGAGGTTTCCTTGCTGTGGCACTGGGGAGAGGAGCAGGGGTCACCAGCTGCCAGACAGATGCACTTAAGGATCTTCCAGCCCAGCGACGGGAGCGCAGGGTCACAACTTGGGGAGTCAGGAAGCCTAGCGGTCAGGAGAAGCTTCTTGGAGGAAGGGAGGCCCATGCTGAAGCTTGAGCCCCAGAAGGCTGCAAAGGAAAGCTGAAGGTCTTGATTGGGCGGAGTTTTAGACACTGCACCTTGACTGAATCGCCGTCTGAGCTTGGCAGAGGAGCTTCAGCTGCCCGGAGGGCGCACACAGTGCCTGCATCGGAACCATCCGCTTGGAGGAGGCCGGTTCCTACCTAGGGTGTGCATCCGGGACGGCGCGTCCGTGTGCGAGGGGCGCGCGTTTCGTGGCGGCGTGTGCGCGGGGCGGGCGGTTCCGTGACGCGACTTGAGCGCGGCGCGCGCCGAGCGGAGCAGGCGGAGTGGGCCGGCAGGGGCGGAGCGGAGTCGTCCGCAGAGCAGCCCCTCCCGGCCTCGGCCGACCCCGGCCCGTTGCCCGGCCCGGCTCTATGGACAGGAGCTCGCTGCTGCAGCTCATCCAGGAGCAGGTGCGTGGGGTGGGGGCCGGCACCGCCCCCCGACGATCCTCCCGCTGCGGCGCCGGGCTGGGGGAGGGACCGGGCTTCCAGACAGCCCCGCCGGACACCCGCCACCCAAGCCCCCTCTCCGCGTGCCCCTTGGCCCCTATGCCTGAGCTTCCAAGGAAAACAGCGGTGAGAGGGTGGTCTCGTCTTCTGACTCGGGCCCTCCCTCCCAGGACGGGGAGGGTGGAAATAAGGTGGGGGGAGCCCTGGGGACCCGGGCACCGTGCCCTGGAAGGACCTGGGAACAAGCCAGGTCCCAGGAACCAGCCTGCTGCTCTTAGCCAGCCCGGCTCAGCTCCATGGTCCGGGTGGGCGCACCCTCAAGCCTTGGTCGGCGGCTCCCCTACCACAGCAGCTGGACCCTGAGAACACAGGCTTCATCGGTGCGGACACCTTCGCTGGGCTGGTGCACAGCCATGAGCTACCCCTGGACCCGGCCAAGTTGGACATGCTGGTGGCCCTGGCCCAGAGCAACGAGCGGGGTCAGGTCTGCTACCAGGAACTGGTGGACCTGGTCAGTGCCACGGTGGGTGGGCAGCAGGGGGGTGGCCCAGACCTGGACAGGCACATTGCCCTGGCCAGAGCAGGGTAGGCAGGTGGCTTCTTCCTGGGGAAGGCTCATAGATTGGGGCAGTGCAGGGCCTCAGACCCTGTGGGCAACCTAAGGGGCAGGGTGCTGTGGGGGATGACACTACAGCCCATGCTGATGTCCCTGTCCCCCAGATCAGCAGCAAGCGCTCCAGCAGCTTCAAGAGGGCCATCGCTAATGGACAGCGGTCACTGCCCCGAGAAGGGCTGCTGGATGAGCCTGGCCTAGGTGTCTACAAGCGGTTTGTGCGCTACGTAGCCTATGAGATACTGCCCTGTGAAGTAGACCGCCGCTGGTACTTCTACCGGCACCGCAGCTGCCCGCCCCCTGTGTTTATGGCCTCAGTCACCCTCACCCAGGTGGGCCTGCCCACCTGCTGCCCTAGGAGCTTCCCACGGCCCTGCCCTACCCAGACCTAACACTCCTGTCCCCAGATCATCGTGTTCCTGTGCTATGGGGCACGCCTCAACAAGTGGGTGCTGCAGACCTACCACCCCGAGTACATGAAGAGCCCCCTGGTGTACCACCCTGGGCACCGCGCTCGCGCCTGGCGCTTCCTCACTTACATGTTCATGCACGCTGGGTGAGTGGGGCTGCTGTGCCTGTCGTGAGCACCATTATGTCAGGCCAGCTCAGCCAGAAAAATGCAGTCTTGAGGTGGGCCTGGAGACAGGTGGGCAACACAGCTGACCCCACCCTCCTGCGGCCAGGTTGGAGCAGCTGGGGTTCAATGCCCTCCTGCAGCTGATGATCGGAGTACCCCTGGAGATGGTGCATGGTCTCCTCCGCATCAGCCTGCTCTACCTGGCGGGTGTGCTGGCAGGTAAGGCAGGCGTGGGCCCTCTGCCCACTGCCCTGGCTGGCTGCTTCTTCACACTTCCTTCTGCTCTGCAGGTTCCCTGACTGTCTCCATCACGGACATGCGGGCCCCTGTGGTGGGGGGCTCTGGAGGGGTCTATGCCCTGTGCTCAGCACACCTGGCCAACGTTGTCATGGTAATGGGGCCACCTGGAGGCTGGGTGTGGGAAGGGGCCCACCTGGCCTGCCTCACGGCCTCTCTGTCTGCATGCCATCAGAACTGGGCTGGGATGAGGTGTCCCTACAAGCTGCTGAGGATGGTGCTGGCCCTGGTGTGCAGTGAGTAGGGGGCTGGATGGGGGAATGGGGGGCCGCAGTCTGTAAACAGGACAACTCCCACCTGTTGCTCCCTCTGCAGTGAGCTCTGAGGTGGGCCGGGCCGTGTGGCTGCGCTTCTCCCCACCACTGCCCTCCTCGGGCCCACAGCCCAGCTTCATGGCACACCTGGCTGGCGCAGTGGTGGGGGTGAGCATGGGCCTCACCATCCTGCGCAGTTACGAGGAGCGCCTGCAGGACCAGTGCGGCTGGTGGGTGGTGCTGCTTGCCTATGGCACTTTCCTGCTCTTCGCCATCTTCTGGAACATCTTTGCCTATGATCTGCTGGGTGCCCACATCCCCCCACCGCCCTGACCTACTTACTCCCAGGGCCACCTAGGCTAGGCCAAGCATGCGGTGGGTTGACCACCAGGCAGGCCTGCATGTTGCCCCTGGTGAACAGACACCTCAAGGCTGCTGCTCTCTGTGGGGCAGGTGGGCCCTGCAGTCCACTGAGCTGAGGCCAAGCCTAACACCAGCCCTGGCTGCCCCTCCCAGTCCTGGGGAGGAGGTTGCTGGGCCAGGGTTGGACAGAGATCCCTGAAGACAGCCCCAGAGAAGACACCACCTTACCAACCCCACCCCAACCCACCCCAAGGACTTGCAGTCTGAGCCTTTTGGGGAGAATGAATAAATATTTTACACGGTGCCAGGTACCTGTCCCAGGGCTTTGGAGGCTTCTCTGCCCCTAACCCAGATCACAGGAGACCCGCCACACACTGAAGAGAGCCTGGACTTCCTTCCTCCTTGTACCTCTGAACCTAGATGAGAGTGGAGTTGGAGTACCAATGACCCCATGCTATGAAGGAGCTGGTGGCACCTGGGGAGGGACTGTGGGTCTTCTACTCAAACTAAGTTTAGCAAGTGTTTATTGAGCTCCTGTGGCACCCAGTCTCCTATTTGGTCAGCCTGCCATCCAGAGAGACCTGTGTCCTGAGGTCTTGTGGCAGGTTAGCAGGCCCTGGCCCATGGCCAGGTTCACTTGGTGGGAGTCCTGTGCTTCTTGACCAGCCTAGTGTCTTGTGGGTGGCTGAGCTGGTGCTGAGATGGGGCAGCAGGTCTGGCACAGCTTCGGCTCACAGACCACATCCACTGTACTGTCTTCACAAGGGGAGGGGGTCCATCACCCTGAGGCACAAGCTGGGGAGAAGCCGGAGTGGGCCCTGAGGGCCCAACCAGTGCTCCCTGATATGGTCCTGGATGTCCTCCCAGCCCACCAGCTGCTTACTCACCTCTGTTCAGGGCTGCAGCACTCTCTTGCCCCTGGTCCAGGTACAGCAGGTAGTGCCTGAGAATTAGTGCCTGAGAATATACTGCAAGGTAGGCCGGCCTGGCACTGTGGCCAATTGGGGGGTTCCAGCTGCCCCCCAAGAGATGGGGGGATTCTCAAGACCATGTCATACATCACCAACTCTTTCCACAAGCAAGGGCACTCAGGTGCCCAGGCTGCGCCTGATTTCCCCAAGACGGTGGCGCCACCCACAACACCGAGGGTGCACAGCTTCGTGACTGCGGCGCGCTCCCTCGGAAAGCTGCCAAAGGCAGTGGCTGAACGCTGCACCACCAGCTCTGGGGGTTGTTGGCCACAAGCTGCTGCAGACAGTGCATTGAGGGAAGCCCAGGTGCGGGACCTCATCAGAGAGGCTCCGACCCCGGAGAGGCCCCGCCCCGGAGGAGGCCCGGCCCACCAGGGCCCCGCCCCTCGCCGTGGTTTCCACGCCGGCGGACGCCGTTGCTCTTCTTTTGGCCGTTGTCCCTCGCCGCCTCTCCACTCGCCTCAGGCTGGCCGCTGACAGCTCCTTCCCAGTACCCGAGGAAGGGTGGTGAGGGGAGTCCATGACGCCCTACCTGCTGGCCCTCTCCTCCCTGCCGCCCTATCAGTGGTCCAGGACCTCCAGCTGTCCCCTGGCGCTCGCGCGCTCCCGAAGCAACTTTCTGTGGCGCGTCGAGATGACGGCCCAGCTTTTCGGGTCTTCGCCGCCCCAGAGCCTGCTGAGGGCCGCCATGTTCGTGTTGAGGGGCGGGGTCACGGGGCGGGGCCGGAGGCGGAGCCCGCCGGGAGCGCCCCGCCTCCAGGTCGTCGGTCGCGCGGCTCCGCGCGCGTTCTCGTTCTGCAACCCCGCCCCGCGCCGGAAGTTCCGGTGGCGAATCGCCCGACCGGGCCGAGCGGATCGCGGCGCGGGGTGCGGGTGAGGGGCGGCCGGGCGCGGAGCCCGGGAGCGGAACCCAGTCCGTGCCGCGCGGCGTCATGAAGGGCAAGGAGGAGAAGGAGGGTGGCGCGCGTCTAGGCGCCGGCGGCGGCAGCCCAGAGAAGAGTCCGAGCGCGCAGGAGCTCAAGGAACAGGGCAACCGGCTCTTCGTGGGCCGCAAGTACCCGGAGGCGGCGGCCTGCTACGGCCGCGCCATCGTGAGTGCGCGGGGCGGGGGCGCGCCCGGCGCTCCTCCCCAGCCCGGGCGCCGCCAGCCCCGCGGGGCTTTGGGCTGCGGAGACTCGGTGGCGACCTCATTCCACAGGCGGCTATGCGCGACCCGATCCCGGATCGGGCGGGTGGGATGCTTGAGGCCGGCTGGGCCGGGGTCCTCAGCAAGATTGGGAAACTTACTTTAACAAAATCAATGAATTGGAGTCATGAGGGTGTCAGAACCCAAGGGTCTGACAACTGAGAAACCTTTAGTTTCTCGACTCCAGCCATGGCCCCAAAGCTGGGACAGGACCTGGGACATCGGGTTGTCAGCTTGCTGGGGCAGAAGGGCAAGGCGGGCCCACACCCTCTCGTGCTGGCCTTGGTCCCCAGACTCGGAACCCCCTGGTGGCAGTGTACTATACCAACCGGGCCCTGTGCTACCTGAAGATGCAGCAGCCAGAGCAGGCTCTGGCTGACTGTCGGCGAGCTCTAGAGCTGGATGGGCAGTCTGTGAAGGCACACTTCTTTCTGGGTCAGTGCCAGCTGGAGATGGAGAGCTATGACGAGGCCATTGCCAATCTGCAGCGAGGTGGGCCAACACCCTGCCTTGCCTGGGGCACCTGGGGCTCCAGGGATGGGCTGGGCAGACTAATCTCAAGTCTCCTTTCCCAGCTTACAGCTTGGCCAAGGAGCAGCGGCTCAACTTTGGGGATGACATCCCTAGTGCTCTGCGCATCGCCAAGAAGAAACGCTGGAATAGCATCGAGGAGCGGCGCATCCACCAGGAGAGCGAGCTGCATGCCTACCTCTCACGGCTCATCACTGCAGAGCGCGAGAGGTGGGCCCCTCCCGCTCCTTGTCAGGCTGCCTTCTTGGGTTAAACTGAGTCACCAGCACAGGTGTTTATTGAAAGCTAAGGTGGCACAGAGGAAGCTGGGGGGAAGATGCCCAAGGCTGGGTGGGCTCTGACATCTGCCCAGGTCCGTTTTGACCAGCTCCTGGTCAACCCTTAGGGAGCTGGAGGAGTGTCAGCGGAACCATGAAGGTGATGAGGATGACGGCCACATCCGTGCCCAGCAAGCCTGCATCGAGGCCAAGCACGTGAGGGTGCCCCTGGCCCATGTGTGTGTGTTGGGGTGTGTGTGTGAAACAGAGGGGTACCCCCGACTGATGTTGGGTTATGTGCCTGCGCATGGCCCACACATGCTCCACTCTTCACAGGACAAATACATGGCGGACATGGATGAGCTCTTCTCTCAGGTAGACGAGAAGAGAAAGGTGAGCATATATTCCCTGAAGCCTGAGAATCGAAGGTACTAGAACAGTGTCTCTTTCTATCTCTGATACTGCTCTTTTGTTACAGAAACGAGACATCCCTGACTACCTGTGTGGAAAGATCAGCTTTGAGCTGATGCGGGAACCCTGCATCACGCCAAGTGGCATCACTTATGACCGCAAAGACATTGAGGAGCATCTGCAGGTAAGGCCATGGGCCTGGGGACCAGGGCTAGAGGCGCAGCTCCAGCACACTGAGCACCCTGACCCTGTTGTAACTGCAGCGTGTGGGCCATTTTGACCCTGTGACTCGGAGCCCCCTGACCCAGGAACAGCTCATCCCCAACCTGGCCATGAAGGAAGTCATCGATGCATTCATCTCTGAAAACGGCTGGGTGGAGGACTACTGAGGACCTCGCCCCAGAGGGTCCTGAGGCAGAAGCCCCAGAACCTGTACATAGTTTGTGTCTCTGGGCCCATCCCCATCAGTTCTGCTAGTGGGCTCTGGACTGCTCCCTCTTTCAGCATAGCCCTTGCTGGGCCATGAGCCTCCCCTGTCCCTTTCTGGGCAGGAAAAGCAGGTGAGGGTGGGCTGGGCTGAGGCCCCTGCTGCTGCCACTGTCTCTGTAATAAAATCTGTGAGCACTACAGGGGCACGTGCTGGTGTATGACAAGCTCACCAGCTGCCTGCTCTGGCTAACCAAGGAAGGTTGAGATGAAGACACTGGTGTCCAGGTTGAGAGTGGCATGCCACCAGCGGTCAGGGAAATACAGCACCTGAGGGTTGGACCAGAGAGGATATTAGTCAGGGAAGTTTGGGTCTGGCCCCTGCTGCCAGCCACTAATCTCACTGGCCCAGATGGTACACCTGGTGGGGGATGTGGAGCATAAAGATTGGACACTTTTGGGCCTGGCCTGGTCCCCCTACTTGTCACTGACCTCACCAGCTCGGATGGTACACTCCAGGGGCCGCTCTGATGATGTCAGGGCTGGGTATGTGTCCTGCAGCCAGGCCAGTGTAGTTTTGTTGGGATGGAACTCTGGTGCCTTCTCAGGTGGGTAGAGGAACCAACGCTGCTGGCAGGAGCATGAAGTCACTATTGGGTCTTGTAACCAGCAAGTCCCAAGCCTCAAGCCTCAGCCCTCAGCCTATACATACCTTGCGGCCGTAGATCACCTCTGAGAACCCCGGCCCATGCCAGTGGAAGGGCACCCCAGAGCCAGCTCCTGTGGAGTCAGTTATGAGCAGCTGGTGACTAAAACAACCTGCACTGGCTTGCATACACCCTCACACATGATTCCCAAAGAGCACCTACCCGCGATTCCAAAGCTATAGGCAGGGGTGGTTCCCAGCAGACGAAACGGGGGTGGTGAATAGTGCCGAAAGAGCGATGCCCACTCAGTGAAGTTGTTGTCCCCAAAGAAGTACAAAGTGTCTGCCGGCAAAGAAGGAAGTCCCCCGGTGCCAGGATCTGGCACCCAGGGACTCCCAAGTGTCCCATACCTCTGCTGTTAGGTCTGGCTCACCGTTCCCCAGGGAGGCAGGATCCTGAGGGTGTAGCAGCTGCTCAACGTATTCCTGGAAGGGCAGATCCACTTTGGGGAAAAAACACTGGTCAGGACCGGGTGATTCTGCGTTCAAGACTAAGCATGTTGGTCCCCCTTGGTGTGGAAGCTCACCTTTCCGGTAGGAGTAGGTGTTGGCAGTGCTCAGCCTCACTACATTGTCCCCAAAAGAAGCCAGCAGCCTTTCTCGGGAACACAGGGCCTGGAACCTCTGCGGGGACCAGCAGAAGGCTTAGCGGCAGGGCGGGCAGAGCCCGCGGCCCGCGGCGGGCGCCAGCACTCACCGAGTTGTCCGTGAGCCCCTGCAGGATGACCGGCCTGAGGAAGGCGTACCTGCGGAAGGAGGAGCCGCGCTCAGGTTCGGCGCACGCCCGTACCCGCCCCCCGCGAGCTGCGGGCCGAGCCCGCCGTTCCCGGGCTCTGCGCGCACGTACTGCTGCATGAACTCGGCGTAGGTGAGGTCCGCCCGACGCTCCACGGTGCAGCGCTCCTCTTCCGCCACGGCCGCCGCCGCCGGCCCGCCCAGCCGCCTGCGGGCACAGCCCGGTCAGCGCCGCCCGTGCCCCGACGCCCAGCGCGCCCTCCCGCCCGCGCCGCTCACCATCCCCCGCCGCCCGCCTCCCAGGAGCCGGAGCCAGGTCGAGCCAGCGTCGCCAGCGCCGCCAGCGCGAGCAGGAGCGCCCGCGGCCCCCGCGCCATGAGCCTCGCGAAGCACGCTGGGAGCCAGCGCCCGACCGAACTGTCGTCATGGCAACGGCCGGAAGCCTACAAGGCCCGCCCCCGCCCCGGAAGGTGGTGTGGAGGCTTCGCCTGTAGCCAGGGCGACACCGCCCGCCCGCGGTACGTTCGGGGATAAGCAGCAACTTAAGCTCCCACTTATTTTATTGAGTTCACAAGTCTGGTCCCCTTCCACCCCGGCACTGGAGCTGCGAGCCGGCGCTGGGTCAGGAGTACTCGCAGAGGTGGCCGCAGCCGGCAGGGCAGTGAGAGCTGCCCTCCAGCCACTTCATGATATGCTGCAGGTGGCCTCCGTGGCTGCAGCCCTGGCACCACACGAACAGACCCTTGACCACGTGGTGGCAGACAGCACACATACTGGCACAGCGGTGGCACCTGGGGGTGGGGGATGCCTCAGCTGGGGCCTCCTGGGTTGCCCACGTGTCCCTGGGTCCCCCCACCCCACACTGCCCCACCTGTCGCAGACCCAGCCACGGCTGCTCATGGGCCGCTTGCAATTGCTGCAGTTGACATGCAGTGTGGTGGACGCCTGATTGAGGCAGCTAACCGCACGGCTGGTGCTCAGCTTCACCACCTCGTTGGACACATTCCAGAGGCGGAAGCGCTGCAGCAGGTCGATGTAGGATGTGTACCAGTGCTCCTGCAGGGAGAACCAAGGAGGGCAGGGTGGTCAGACAGCCTGGGGCATGGGAGCTTTTCTAGGAAGACCCTCCCCACCCCAGCACACACCTGGGTCTGCTCATCAATGTCCTTGCGAACCCGTTCACCCAGCACAATGAGCACAGACACAGCCATCTGCACGTCACCCTGCTCAGCATAGAAGCGCAGCATGTCACACACCAACACACTAAAGAAGTCTGTTGGCAGGCGGCTGTCATAGAGTGCATGGGAGATGGAGAGGAGGGAGAAAGAGTCCACAGGTGCCAGAGAGGCTGCATCTGCCTCACTGCCGCTCACGTGTGGTGAGTCGGCTTTGTCCTGCAGGTGCTCGGGCCCAGAAGGTGTGTCCAGAATCTCGTGGCGCAATGGGAAGGCTTCCTGTGGCAGCACGTACTCGGGCTCCTCGGCTGGGAGGCAGGGTCAGGCAAGTGGGCCTAGGCCACCCCACTGCCTCCCTGCACTCCCCAAACCCCCAGTCTGCCCAGCCCCCACTCACAGTGGGCATGTTGGCCCTACCCGCCACCTCCCTCCACCCTACCACAGCCCCCACTCACGGTGCACATGTTCTGGGTCCAGTGGGTACAGCTCGTCCTCCTCACCCTCAACGTCACCCAGCAAGTAGTCAGCAGGTACATCGCTACCCTCAGTTTCCTCATTATCTGCCCGGGAGGGAGGGAGGACATTCAGGGGTGGTTTGCTGTGGAGTGCCTCAGCTTCACTCCTGCCAGCATCCCCACCTGCCCTCCAGTCTACCCTCATTGGTGATGAGTGTGGCTGAGGAGTCAAGCAGAACCGTGTCGCTCCGTGTGTCCCCCTTGCTCCGGTCTAGCCGTGTCTCACTGCCTAGCCCTGGGGCCATATCCTTCAGGTTGAAACTGGGGACAGGAAAGGCTCATGGGTGGCTGGGCTCCAGTAGCCCCACCCCCTGGGGAGAGCTAGCCCTAGACACCTACCTGTTCATAAGTGGCAGGCCACAGGAGCTGCCTTTACCCACACTGTGGTTAAGGCTGGCAGACGGCACAAGACCAGGACTGCAGTAGATGATCCGCAGCATGGTCCATGTCTGCGCCACCTAGGGGCAGGCACCAGCCACTCAGAGGGTCCTGGGCACCCAATACCCCAGGCACACACCCTCCCCCCCCCCCCCCCCCCCGCCTGAACAGAATCACACCAATGTTCAGCTGCCTGGGGACCCAACATCCCAATATCCTGCCCCAACCATACTGGGGAAAATGTAGCCCATGGGAAGCAGAAGAAGCAAAACCAGGAGGCAGCCAATGTGAAGATGAGCAGAGTGACCCAAGGGTGAGAGACTGGCACAGAGCAGGCACTCTCTTCAGGAGGGCTAGGTGCTGTTAAGAGGTACAGCACCAAGAGGAAGGCATGGAGCACATGCCCAAATGGTGACAGCATTAACTGTGACTCCTTAGACCTCTACCTCCAAGAGGGCAGCCCCAGGATCTGGTCCACTCTGCCTATGTGATCTTGACACCCTGTTACTAAGACAAGGGTTGGTGCTGATCTTGGGATGGGGATGCAGCTGGCAGAGCAGCCAATCCCTACCCCAAAGTCATGGCCCCTGCACCCCAACTTCCCCGCAGCCCAGCCCCACCTACCTGGTTACGGCCTAGCTCCCGAGCCACCTTTGCATTGTGGTCACAGAGCTCGGCCAATGGCCGGCCAGCCAGAGCGTAACGCTCAGCTGTGTCCACAAACCAACTCATGCTGCCACCACCAGACTCTGTCTCAAAGACACTGAGAGCACTAGAAGCAAGGCCAGAAAAGGGCTCAGCAGGGTCCAACTTGCGCTTGAAGAAGATGGGGTGGCGCCGGTCGCCAGCATAGGGCTTGCGTCCAGACTCGGCAGCCACTAAGCTTTCCTTGGCTGCAAAGGCCACATCCCCGAAGAGGCCATAGCACAGGCCCTCAGGGTTGGCACGCTCCACGGGCTGGCTGGCATCACGGAACAGATGCTGGCACAGCGTGCTGTCCTTGGAGCCTGAGAGCAGAAAGCAGGGGTCGTGTGGGTGGCGCCAAGCAATGCCTGTGGTGACATCACGGTGCTCCTCGAACATAGCAGCTGGCACAAAGGGCCGGCGCACATCCCACACGTAGATGTTGTGATCTACCATCATGGAGCATGTAGCCAGGTGGTGACGGCACTCGGGCCGCCACTTGACTCGGGCCACAGAGGCAATGGTCTGCACGCAGTGCATCTCCTTGGCACGAGGTGTGGTCATGTCCCAGACCTTCACCATCTTGTCACGCCCACCTGTGGCCAGCCAGCCCCTGTAGGAAGGCCCCCAAACCCTCAGTGACTTCTCCTAAGAGAGAAGGGACCCCCCCAAGCCCTGCCACTCCCCACTCTCTCACAGGCCTTCAGCCCTGTGGTCCCTGCAGCCCAGACCACACCTGTCCTCGGGGTGCCAGTCACAGCAGAAGACAGGCCCATTGTGAGCTGTGAACATTCTCTCACATCGGTCAGGACGGCGGATGTCCCAGAGCTGCACATTGCCATTCTCAAAGGTGGAGGCAAAAGTAAAGTAGTCTCGGATGCTGAACTGGACATCCCGTACACTCTCAGACTGGCCTGCAGGCAGGGCATCATTGGAAGCAGAGGTGAGGGAGCTGGCCCATGGTGTGTGTGGGGGGCAGCACTTGGAGTGGCTGTGGGATGGTGTCACACACCTGCCTCTGGCCAGACGGCCAAGAGTGCAGAAAAGACTGTCCCCAGGGTCTTCCTAGGGTGGGTTTTTTGCACAAACTCCCAGGCCTATTTCCCCTGGAATCTACATGTTGCATTAGTCCTTGGCAAAACTGAGTTTCAGAGTACTGGAGAACAGAAACTCCACCTGGCTATCTGCTCAACTCCCCTGGATGCCATGGCTTGTAGGAGAACCAAGGAGTCCAACCTTTTTACCTGGGGCTGGAGCTCCCAAAGGACTAGAGGACACAGGGAACACGTCTGCCCTACAAATCCACCACACCAAGAGCCTGGGAGGGCAGTGTTCAGCCTTTTTCTGACACAGATAGCTCATGATCTGTCTTAAGAAGCCCACAAATTCTCCAAGGCCCCAGGGCTCTGCCTTGTGCTTCACCTGGTCTCATCAAGGTGGACAAGTGATAGCAGGCTCAGGGATGGCCCTGCAAGGACTAGACAGTGTACTTCACCTCCTCCACATCCCTGTGCTGAGAACCTTGGAGGTTCTGGTAGACATCCTGCAATGAGGTAACCTGGAGCTGGGCTGAGTCTGTGGGGCTATGCCCTCTCTCATGCCACACCCAGCCTCAATTCCTGGTAGTCCTGCCTCTTGCCTCTTCCCCACTATTGATGCTCTGGCTCACACCTCACCCAGGCCTGCCCCCATCCACTCTTCTACTTCTGGCTTATTTCCAGGAGTGCATCTGAGAGCCTCTAATGCACAAAGCACTTCTTAGCTTGCCTAGACAGGTACCTGCAGAGTCACACATCTGCCCTGACCTGCCTCTGTGGGCCTCACCCGAGAAGGTGCTGACAGAGTCCTTCCTTCGGAGGTCAAAGCACTTCATGAAGCCATCCTGGGAGCCGCTGAGCAGCACATGGGCTTCAGTGGGGTGGAAGCAGACTTTGTTCACTGTGCGCTTGTGTTCTGTGAACAGCTGGTCCTGCTTGTTGCGGGATGGCCGACCCAGGTTCCATGTGACCACCACACCATTTGTGGCTGCTGTGGCCAGCAGGTTCTCATCCATCTGGTGCCAGACTACATCAGCACAGCTCAGGTTGAGTGAGGGCTTGCGGCCCACACGGAGGTTCAGTTTTTCTACAAACTGTTCCTCCTCTATGGCGTAGATCTTGAAGATGCTGCGGCCTGCCACGACTACTTGGGCTGCATCACGGCAGACGCTGATGGCATTGGCTGGAGCATCCAAGTGGCAGTTCATGGTGCGGCCTGTCAGTGCACTGCCACCTAGGGCTGTTGTCACACGGGACATCTTCTCCATGGCTACACTGGTGGTGGGGTCAGGAGATCAGTGAAGAAGGCTGGTCTAGTCAGTCTAGTGTCTGTCGAATCAGTTCAGACCTTTCACTGCTTTGCCTGGGCTGGTCAAACTTGCTGTCTAGACCAAGGCAGTCCATCAGCTAGTCAACATCACAGGGGAATTCCAAACCATCAGAATCTGCCAGAAGACTCCGCTGCTGCCCTGAGCCTGGTTAGTCCCACGTCTGACCTCCCCAGAAGACCTTACATGGCTGGTTCTGGCCAAAGGCACTCATCTCTCCAACAGTCGCCTCCCGTGATTGCGCCATTGGACCGCAGGTCAGTCGATTTCCGCAGGGGAGCCAAGTGGCTCCCGCCGTCCACACTGGTCAGCCCGGGGCGCCCGAGGCAGCGGGGCTCCGGAGAGGCGCAAACGAGGGGAGGAGGCAGAGGGCTGAAGGGACCCAGGGAACAGAGCTGCTCAAGGCCGGTGGCCTTCCCCTCAGCACTCCAGTCATGTACCGGCAGCACACCGTGGCGTGGGGAACCCTCCGTCACCATCACGCCCCTCGCCGGAAGTGGTCCGGTATTTACTCGCCCCTCGCCGGAAGCGGGCAGGAACTCTCGCCCGCACCATAATAGTTCCGGGTCAGGGCGCAGTACGGGTGGAGGGTCCCGGAGCAGCCCAGACCCGGGCCCGCGGGCTCCCCGGTTCCGCCTCGATAGTTGTTCCTGTATTTCTTAATTCGTTTTTCTCTTGCGGTTATGGGGATTGAACCCAGGGGCTCTCTTCCTCTGCGCTTCATCCCCAGCGCCCCCTCTTTTCTTAAATTTTAAAACAGGGTCTTGCTAAGCGGCCCGAGTTGGAGCCTTGAACTTGCGACCCTCCTGCCTCAGCCTTCGGCGTCGCTGGAAGGCAGGCGTGTTTCTTATTTCAATCTCAGTACTGTAATAGCGGTGCGTATTTCTCTGCTCAGGTTCTTCAGCGGAGTCTGTCATGCCGGGCTCCTCCACCCTCCTCCCTCCCTCAGCTCGCGGGAGCGGTATCCCCGCCTGTCCGAGCCCACGGTCCCCGTCTGAACCCCGCGCGGCAGTCCGGTCCCTCTTTTTCCTGGGGCCTCCTACCGCACTGCCAGTAAACCTCAGACTCCGGACTCCACAGCAGTGCCGCTAGGTCCCCTTCCAGGCGCCCACGTCCAGCTAGCAGAGCGCCAGCTCTGCCCTTCTTATCCTTCAATGCTCAGCCTCTGCCTTCTCTAGCACCATATCAAACGGGGCCTGACCAGTCACAGTCGCCACCCCAGCGCTTGTCACAGCCTGCTCCTTTGTTCACTGGTAGTTGTTTGTCACACAAAGGTGTGAAGGCCACCGCAGAGGGATTCCATCTCCCAGGGCCTGACATTGCCCATTCAGTTGGTGGCCCTGTTCATCTGCAGCCTCCCTTACTCTCCTGGGAGTAAATTAACTTGTCAATTCACAGTGCCATCTCTTGAGACATCCTCGCCCCTGCTTAATCTCAGCTATCCTGTGCACAGGACAAAAGGTTCATTTCTGCCTTTCTGGACAGGTGGTGAGCTAGATCCTAGATACTTACTTTTTTCCCCTTGTATTACTGATGATTGAACCCAGGTGCTCAACCACTGAGCTATATCCCCAGCCTTTTTTTTTTTTTTTTCCTTTTGAGACAGGAAAAAAGAAGTTGCCAAGACTGGCCTCAAATTTGCAGTGCTCTTGCTTCAGCCTCTTGGGAGCTGCTGGTATTCGAGGCCATGGGCCAATGCACCCTGCTAACCCTAAATATTTTTGAGGGAATATTATGGTAATGATTTTAGTGCCATCCCTGCCTGTATGCAGTAGAGGGTTAGGGAACTTCTGTGCTTATCACTGCCGAGTTTTTATTTTTGGCAGGGGCATGCAGCCTCTACATATTTGTTGTAAAGACAAACATCTGATGAATCCAGAGGTACTTGAGAGTCTAGAGACCAGGACCACCCACAGCAGATACAACCTCCTGCACTATCATGTGGTGACCTGAACACAACCCAGACTCATATTTTTACAACTTTTTTTAATATATATTTTTATAAACAGGTCACGTGATAAAATAGCACAAGAAACACTTACCAAATATAAGGTTATATCTTCCGCATATACAGGAGAATGAGGTCGTTATGTACAATAAGAAAATGATTTTAGGGGTTGGTTGGTTTTGTTTGTTTTCCTTTCTCCCCTTAAATTTTCCTCCTACAGTCGTTGGAAATATCACAGCTTCAGTTGCATTAATACTTTGGGCAAATGGACAGCTGCCCCCTCCCTACTGGGGGGGCTATGGGAGGAGGGCCTGAAGAAACTGGCTCCTGACCACTTCCACATGGAGCCTCCTCGGCACTCGGGGGCAGGGAACTCTTTGGGCTGTTGAACTGTTTCTCTGCTTCAACAGCATCTCTCTCACTCGCTCTCTTTCTCTCTCTCACTCGCTCTCTCTCTGGCTCTCTGGAAACTGGTTACTCCCTTCCAACCAAATAGGGGTGACCCAAGATTGGTGTGGATGCTAAATCTGGGGATCAAGGTTGGGATGGAAAGGGGTCCCAGCCCCCTCCTCAGCATTGTCAAGATGTGCCAGCATCCCCCAGAACTTCCAAACTTCTTGGGATCAGACAGGACACGGGACAGGGTTAGAGCCCATTTGGGCAGGAAGAGGTTTGGGAAACTGGGGAGGGGCAAATGGGGTGGGGCTAGAATGGAGCCCTCCCTCCTTGCAGAGTGTGGATGGTGTGCTGGCCACTGGAAGATCAGAGTCGCTGGTCAGTGCTGATCCTGACCCCTTGTCTTGGCCCGCTTCTGCACAAACTTGCCCAGGGTGAATCGCGGTGCTGACAGGCCTGAGCCCCACAGGCGCAGGGCTGTGGCTGGGCAAGACTGCTCCCAAGCCTGACAACCCTAAGGATGATTCCAACTTGGGGTCTCTCTAGGTGCCTGTACCACTCCTGGACTGAGGTGGGCTGCACTTGGCTGGGCTAATGTTGATTATTCCAAGGTCATTGCCATCTCAATGCTATCCTAGGGGCCAGGGGCCAAGGATCTGTAAAAGGCCAGTGTGGGCGGCGGTGGGGTTGGGGGCGGTGGGGGGGTAGGAGGGGAAGCCAACAGGGACTGCCCACTCAACAGTAAGGGAAAAAGGCCCCTTGTGTTGGGCAGGCATGGGGGAGGAGGAGGGGGCTTGGAGTTGGGCTCCTCATTGGGCCATGGCTTTGGCAGTGGCCTGAGTCCCCTCGCCCCTAAGAGAGAGGGCTCCAGGCGCCGTGCAGTGGAAGATGTTGAAGGTCCTTGAGGCTCTTCCGGGCCCCTGAGTCCTGGGGGACCCAGCCCCCCAATCCTCTGGGCCCTGCCCGGGATGGGGGACAGCAGGGAGGCAGAGAGCGGGGTGTGGCAGGGAAGGCAGCGGCGGGGGAGGGGGGCGGGTGGGCTCAGAGTGCCCCCCAGGGACCGAGCCCCGCAGCGGGGCGGGCGAGTGATGGCGGCGGCTGTGGCGTGGTGGAGGGCGGGCGTGCAGTGCGGGCACGAGGGGCATGCACAAAGTCCCCGAGTGTGCGTGCGTGCGTGGGGCTGGCCCGGTCGTCCCCTGCCCGGGGCGGACAGAAAGAGGAGCGGAGGGGGCCGAGGGCGGCGCGGGGAGGGGCTGTCCTCAACTCGTCCCGCCTCCCGCGCGGGATCATACGCGGCTGCTGGGCAAGGTCCACTGAGGGGCCTGGAAGAGCCCCTCGCCCCGCCCAGAGCGTGGCGGGTTCCGAGGCCTGGCTGGGAGCCCAGCGCTACTCAATGACTAGGCAGCGGGGCAGGTGCTGCGAGAAGTACTTGAAGAGCTCAGGTGTAGCTCCCGGGCAGTTGGTCAGCTCCAGCTCCTCCAGCTCCTGCAGCTGCACCAAGCCCGACAGCCCCGTGGTGGTCAGCAGTGGGCAGCCTGAATCAAACCAGTGGGAACAATGGTGGGGCTCAGCTTTGCGAGACAGAAAACTGGGACCCCGCGGGCCAGCACTCTGTGGATGGCCTTCAGCTGAGTGGGAGAGGCCCATGCTGGGCTCTTAGGTCCTTGCTGAGTGGCAGGGGCCTCCTTGGGCCGAGTGGCTCTGGGAGGAGCCCGGCGATGCCTGAGATGGACTACAGCTTGCCCCTCTCTTAACTTGAACCTGCAACTCAGCCAGCCAAAGTCAGGTGAGAATCCACACAAGGGAGGACTAGATGAGTGTAGTGGACACTGCCTGGGAGGCATGCAGGGGAGGGAGGGTCTCACCTGCCAAAGACAAGAGACGCAAACTCCTCATAGCCAGGAGGTGCTTCAGCCCGAAGTCCTGCACCTGGGCAAAAGTGGGAGAGGGCAAGTTAACTGAACCTGGAGCCGCAGGAGTTGCTGGAAGCAGGGTTCAAGATGGAGGTTTCTCAACGCCCCCCCTCCCACCAGCCAGAGGCTGGGAAGTGCTGTTGAGGACCCTGGGGTCCCCACCTGTTCTGTCTAGGTTCGCTAATGGGTGCAGATGGATCTTAGCCCCCTGTGGGATCTGAGTGGGGCCGGAAAAAGGTAAGCAGGCTGGACTGGTGCTTTCCCCTCACCCCCCACCATGCCCACCTATCTCCCTATCACAGAAGGCAGGAAGGTCCAGTACCTGGCAGCACCATCGCAGGTAGAGGCTGCGGAGGGATGACATGGTGGACAAATAGCTGAGGCCAGTGTCCGTGATGCGTACACACCTGTGGTGGCACCAGAGGGGGACTGCCCACCTTCAAATCACTTCACCCGCCCCCTAAACTGCCGCGCCCTACCCCCTACCCCACCTTGTCCCTAGTGCAAACCCCCACCTCATTCACGATGGCCCCACCATCCTGTAGCCCACCCCTCTTCAATACACCCCCCCCCCGCACGTCCTAGCACCAGCTTCTGGGAAGGATTTGGGTTCAACCAAACATTGCTGTAGTTCCCCCGACTATTGGCACTTTGCTTTCGCTGGTGCTGCCCACTACACCATAGATCTGTCACTGTCTGTCCCCTCAGCAGCCTCGCCCACACCAGAAGCCCATGGACTCAGACCCACCCACTCTAGGCTTCCAGTACATGGTGACCCCGCAGTGGGTGCAGGGACATGCGCACCTGTCCAGCACAAGCTCCTCCAGGCGGTGCAGGTCGCAGGCTACATACTCTAGTGCCATGTCTGTGATGCGAGGGCACCACGACAGGTCGAGGCTGCGCAGCTTGCGAAGGTTCTCGGCTACGAGCTCAACACCATCATCGGTGACCTTTGAACAGCCTGAGAGGCTGAGTGCTGTGAGGTTGGGCAGGCTGTGCACCACGTTGACCACGCCGTGGTTAGTGATTTCCCAGCAAGAGAGCAGACGCAGCGTGTGCGTGCTGTGACCCTGCCGAGCCGTGAAGTAGGCCAGCGCCGTGTCCGTCACGTGGTAGGCCTGCAGGCTCAGCTCCGCCAGGTTAGGCAGCAGCTGCGAGATGGCCGCGATGGCGTCGTCAGCCACATTGATGCAGTCGCTCACGCTCAGCGAGGTGATCCGGGCACTGAGGCTGGACCACAGCCCTGCCTCAGTGAAGTCGTTGCAGCCCGACAGCTCCAGGCGCACCACACCCTGCATCTGCTCCAGCATCACCTGTGGGCAGCACGGGTCAGGGCCATGCCTGGCTCTGCTCCCCAACCCTCCCCAGTAGGCTCCTCCCTCAGGGTGTGGTGAGGATTGCCTGAGATGGGTTGGAATGAGCTGCTGGGAGCCAGGAAGCAGTAGTCTCTTGGGTGTGGACTTGTGCAAGTATGTTGAACTCTGAGGACTGCACTTATAGTGTAACACCTCAACAACATTCCAAAGAGGGGCATGGCACAGGGGCCCCAGGAGCCATGGCTTTGCCAGAGTAGGTGCTCAGAACAGTTGGTATAGTCCAGATAGTGGGGACTGGGCAGGTTGTTCACTGCTCCTCTGACCTTTGCTAATAGGAGACCCTTCCTCAACTACCTTTCACCTCCCTCCCTTTCACCTTCCTCTAGCATCCTACCCACCCAAGGCCAGTGAGAAGTGACTTTCCTTCTCAGTTTCATACTTAATTGCTCTGCTGTTGCCCCCTTGAAATTCTTTTTTTGGTACCAGGGATTAAACCCAGGGGCACTTAACCACTGAGCCACACCTCCAGCCCCTTCTATTTTTTATTTCAAGACAAAGTTTTGCTAAATTGCTTAGGGGCCTCACTAAATTGCTGAGGCTGGCTTTGAACTTGTGATCCTCCTGCCTCAGCCTCTTGAGCTGCTGGGATTATAGGCATGCACCACCTCACCTAGCTCATCTTGAGATTCTTAATCATCTCTGAATAAGCATCCACATTTTCACTTTGCATCAGGTCCCACAAACTATGTAGCCAGTCCTCCCTGACCCCTGGCAGTGCTCCTCCTTAGGGCAATGATATGCTTCTTTGTTCTCTGTTGTGCTAAGCTTCCTCTGTGCTCCATACCCTTCCACACCCATACAGCTCTGCTGTCTGTCCCTGCCACCTGGACCACTTTGGGGGCACACCTCTAGGCCGGCATCCGTGATGGTGGAGCGCTTGAGGCTCATGGCCTTGACCCCCTTCTTGGAGAGCGCATAGTTGTCGATGAACTCACAGATGTCCAGGTCGGAGACCCCAACCAGGCAGAAGCCCTCAAAGCCACGTGCAGCGAAGCCCTGCAGGTTCACGAACTCCTTCTCACCACTAGGCAGCACGTTGTAGAGCTCCTTGGCGTGCAGTACAGGTGTGAGGCCTGCCCAGAACTTGGGCTGGTAGAGCACACGCCGCCAGGCCTTGCACACCTGGGCTAGCACGCACTTCTCGCATGCTGAGAAGTACCAGAAGAGGCCGTTGAGGATCTTCTCATCTGTGGCCAGTGGTGGCCGCTCTGCTGGGGGTCCAGGCACCGAGGCTGAGGCTGGTCCACCTGCCAGGGGGCAGGGGCCCCCAGCAAGTGTGCCCCGGGACAGCGGGGAGGCCAAGCTGGGAGGTGGAAGGGTGGGTGGGGGCGGTGGCTGGCAGGGACGGTTCTTGGCAGCAGGAGTGCCCTTGGTGATGCTGGCTGCTCCCAGGCCATTGGGCTGGCCCGGCAGCTTTACCAGGCCATTTCGAGGCAAGCATGGAGGTTTGGGGTCGCCGTTGACACCGGGGCTCGACATCTTCCTCGAATGTTCTGCAGACAGGCCAAGAGGGGCAAGTGAGTCTGACAGTCTCTGGGAAGGCTGAGGAAGCCTGCTCCTTCCCATCCCTGGGTGCCCCCCACCATGGTACTCCTAGAACCAAGCTCTAAGTGTGTACCTCCCTGGTTGAGTGCAGCAAGGGGAGGCAATGATCTCTGTACTCATTTAGCACCTACTGTGTGCACTAACTCAACCTGCTCTGCTCATGGTACTCTTGGATGCTTATTCCCATTTCACACATGAGAGAATGGAGGTGGAGAGATGAAGTCCCTGACCACTCCCTTCACCTGTGTTCCTCTGCCTATCACCAGGACCCTAACTCTCTGGTCAGGGACTGGGAAACTGAGGATAGAGTTTGGGGCAGTCTCTGGAAACCCACCTCTACAGGATGCCAGCACAGCTCTCTGAAGGGCCTCTTGTACCCTTCTGAGCCTCAGGGTCTGCCCAGAGAGAGAGAGAGAGAGAGAGAGAGAGAGAGAGAGAGAAGCTGTTTTCCCCAGCATGGTGAGCCCTGGACACACTATTTATTTATTTATTTATTTATTGGAACTGGGGGTTGAACCCAGGGCTCTGGCAAGGTTAACATTTTGCCACTGAGCTACATCCCAGCACAACACATGCTTTTTCTATAATTCTTCACCTATGCTGATGAGGATAGTGCTGTGGTGACTGTATACATTGTATGGATGAGGAAGACAAGCCCAAGGTTAGGTGAATTGCTTGTCTGAGGCTATGATCAGTTAAATGATGGAGTCAAAGTTTGGACCACAGCTGGCTGATGAGAGCCCCAAGGAAGACCCTTCTCAAGCCAGGGTCATTGCCCACAGGATGAGAGTAAGGCCACACCTAGTCCAGCTCCCCTCCTCAGGCTATAACTAGGTGGCACAAGACACAGCACAGAAAGCTATGGTGGGGGGAAGCAGTGAGACTCACAGTGCCATCATCTGGCTCCTGCCCAACCCCATCCAACATCCATTGAGGAAGCAGAACACGCAGAGGTCTCACTGGTACACACTTGAGGTCCCATACTCTGGACCCCAAACAGGCCCCGCTTTGAATTGTGGTCTCAGCTAGCCACTGGCCTTTTCAGAGCCTCCATTTCCTCACTTCAACCCCTGCATGGTGCCCAGTAAATCTTGGACAGCGACCTGGAGTTAGCTTTTGGGCCTCAGGGCAGAACCAAAAGCAATGCATGATCTACCTTCTTGGGTCTGTAGGTGACCCTGGGACCAAGCAGGAACCTACATGCAGGTCCCCATCTTCTTGCCCCACAGTCTCAGAGGAAGGGCAGGAGCTGCTCCAGTTCTCCCTTCTCCTCCTGCCTGATGAAGATGGGCCATCACCTCACAGAAGTCTGACAGAACCACCATAGTAGTGTCTGAGAAGAATCCTAAGGATTTCCCAAGGCTTGGGCTGGATACAATATGCAGACCCTCAGGAAGAGAACAGTTCCTGTCCCCCTTTTGACCATCTTCCATCTAGAGCTGCTGCAGGACTGAGGACGCTGTCTGTCCATCCCCCACAGTTTCCAAGAGAACAGGAACCACGGTGGGAGGCAGAGGGAGGTGGGGGGGTGGCCATTATTGGTACCCCAGTTTTCAGATAAGGAACCTGAGGTGCTGGTGAGTCACAGTGTCATCACAGTTGTGGAGGAGGCCTAACACAGAGCTACTCCAGTGTCAGTACAGGGAAATGTGGACCACGGTAGGACAGCGGCACCCCCTAAAGGACCAGGGTGAGGCCCGTGACCGCCTCCACTCCTGCCCCAACAAGGCCGTTCTGGAAGTTGTACAGAGAATGGAGAGGCAGCCCCCGGCTGAATATACACCATGTCCCCAGAATGGGCACCCTGCTCCCTAGACCTAGGGCGCCCTGATTTCCAAGTCCAGAATGCCCCACCCACCCGGACTCCACCCTTTCCCGAAGACCAAGTTTCAGCGCCCAGCCTGTAGCACCATGGACAGCGGCCGTGCATGCTCCCGGGGGCCAGGCCGGCCGCTGACAGAGGAGGACGGGGGTTGAGGGGGAGGTTCCAATAAACCCAAAGCCTGGCAAACCTAGCTCACCAGGGAGGGGCCCCCAGAGGCAGAGGGGGGCGGGGGGGAGAAGCGGCCTGCTCGGCTAGGATCCGGAGGAGGCGCGGAGGCGGCACCAAGGAAGAAATATTCCAAGAGCTGTGCGGATTTAGCCTGAAAATGCTCCCAGCCGCGGGTGTGCACGTGGAGCACCCAAATTGGGGGGATGCACGTGGGTGCCCCGGGCATCTGCAGGACTCCTTGCCGTCCCTCCATGGGAGCTCACATGTGCAGGAGCTCAAGTCCCACCCCTACCTTCAGGCCTCAGGGTAGAGGTGGTGAAAACAAGGTGGTCTGAGCGTCTGTGGAGGGAGGAACAGGCTGAGGATGGCTTCTGACTGACCCTCAACCCACACTCCCATCCAAGGCCTTCTGCCCTGGCTTGGAACTGCACCACAGAGGCAGCCCCACCACTCCCCAACTTTGTGTCCACTTTCTATGGGGGCTCTGGCTGCTCACATTCCTGGCCTGACTAACCCAGCCCTAGAAGCCTCCACCACACCTGGGTCCATGGGTTGAGGCCTTGGGAAAAGGCGGAGCTCATGTTGGGAGACTGGGGCCTTCCTTCCAGTTAGACAAGAGGTCCCTGGAGGGTTCTGAGAAGGGCCCCTCTGCCTGTCCCTGCCACTCTGCTGGATGGTGACCAAGGCCCTCTCCCCCTGCCTTGACACTGCAGCTGCTCTCCAACAGGGTGACTCTGAGAGCTTGCCTGGAGCTTCCTGCTAGGAGTGCAGGCACAGCTGCCAGGCTGTTCAGGGTTGGTTCTTCCTTAGAGACAAGCACCTTAGGAGCTGACCCCGGGAATAGAGGCTTTGAAAACGTCAACCAAGCTTGCATGACAACTGCAGTCCTGGTGTGTTCTGGTCAGTTAAGAGTGGAATTCTGGGGAGGTTCCCTGTTGGAATAGGCTGTGGAGGGGCTACTGGGGAAAAGAGAAGCAGTGGTTATTATCCTGAACTTGTGAGCCCAAGCCAGGGTCAGATCAGGGTGCTTCTGGGGAGTGATGACTGGACTCTGTTCTCCTCAGAGTCACATCAGGAGCTAAAGGAGTGCAGTGGGCACTGCAGGCTCCCAAGAGGACTCCAGCTCTGGGCAGTTTTATGACTCACAGATGGCCATATTGGAGCCCCACAAGGAGCTACCTCTTCTGCCTACCAGGTCATTGGGCCCTAAGACCCAGGTAGGCCTCAGAGCCTCCCCTCCAGCCCTCACACCTGGCCCAGCCAGTCCCCCATTCCTCTACTCCAGCTGCAGGTGTGAGCCCCACTCTTGCCTCCATGACTGGGCATCTCCAGGGTCTCACCCACTTCCTGGGCTGTCATCACTATCCACCTCTTTGCTGGCTTGGGGACTTCTTGAGAACAGACAGCAAATATAGGCGAGAAATGGCAGCCCAGTTAGCAAGGCTGTACAGAGGCCCGAGAGGCTCAAGGGAGAACAGGAGGCTGACTGAGAGGGGAGGCAGGCTATCAAGAACTTAATCACAGTTGTGATAGGGATCAGTGTTCATAGGGAAGGAAGGCCACTGGGGTTGGGACTGAGTTGGTACTGTGGTCACTGGGAAGACTCCCAAGACCCCGGGGATTTGAGATAGGCCTTGGAATACGCAGAACCTGGGAAAAGAAGACACCTTGCATCTATTTTTCTGCTAAGTCCCCCTTTTGGAGCTATGGGGATAAAGACACTGGCTGTCCATCCCCCATAATCTGGCCTGACCCTAGGGAAGAGGGCAGGTGCCTCCAGGAGAGAGGGACAAGGGAAATGCTGCCTAGTTCTTTCCCATTGCTGGCCTGAGCTCTTCCCATACCACCTGACCAGGGGTTGGGAAAGCAAAACTCAGAGGGCAATTTTTCAGAAGCTGTGAAAGCTGTGATTAACCCAAGACCTCTAGTCTATCTGCTCCCCAGTGCCCCTGCATAGGTGCACATCCATGGCTTCTTGCTCTGTCCTCTTCTGCTTCATGGGATTCTCTGTGTTCTGCTGGGATTCGGGCTAGTGGTCTCTCTGAGCCTCACCCAGCAGGATTCCTACTGTCCTCTTGCTCTCTCTCCAGAGGCTGCAATCTGTATGCCCACCAACATCCTTGCCTCTTATCTCCCCCAGTTTTGGGGACTCTTCTCCCATCTCTGATAGCCCCATCTCTGAGCACCAGGTCAGGATATAACCTGTCTTGGATTCTGGGAGGTGTGACTTCCAGAGAACTTGTACTGACCAGCTCCTTCTGCCTGCTGAGGACCTGGGAGCTAGGCAAGGCATGGGTAACCAAAAACTCACATCAGGCTGTCTGCAGTGGCAGCCCCCATGGACCAGGGTGACAACCACAGTAGTTGGGATTGGGGGCACGGTGCAGGCTGACACGTTCCATGACAACCCCGTGACTCAGGCACATCCCTGCCACTGCACGTGTCTCCAGTTGAGGGTGGGAGGGGAGCACCTTCCACCCTCAGTTGGAGATGCTTCTGGGGTGCACAAGACTTTTAGCCCAGGGTGCACATGGGCCTTGAGACAGACCTATGTAGATGCTCCAGCACACTGAGGCCCTGTGATCAAGTCCAGGGCAGCTCAGTCATGCAGGGCTAAGGAGTGGACCTTGGATTCAGGCTCATCTGGCTCCCCTGCTCTAAAGAATATGAGCATCCAAGGCTTAGGATAGTTCCCCTAGTACCTACTGCTTTGGGTGCTTGCCAAATGAAAGGACATAGTCTGCATGTACCCTCTGCAGTGGGTGCAGCCACTGGTTCCTACTGGGCTACTTACTGGTGGGAAGGCTCTGGGCTATCCACTAGTCCCCTAGAGCTTCCATTGCTGCCCTCCCTACCTTCCCCCCTGCACCAGCCTTGGAGGCATAGCACAAGGGAGGAGACAGGTTCTGCAAGCAGTCAGTGCATGCCAGAGGAATAGCCCCTCTTCCACCCTGGGGGCGTACCTATATCTCAGCAGTTCAGGGTTTCCTGGGCCTAGGTCCCTCCTACCTGGGGACTTGTTTTCCTCTCATCAGTGGAGAATAGAACTTGTTCAGTACCTTGAAAGTGGGTGTGGGCTGGAGGGGTGAGCCTGCACCCTGAACATCCCCTGTGGTGGGGTGTTCAGCTGATAGGCTGGGCGCAAGGTAAGCAGTGGTTGAGAAGAAGGTAGTGGAAGTGATAGGAACAATGCCAGTTGAGTCCTGGCATCCCCATGCACTGCCCATGTTTACAGCTGGGCTTTGAATGTCCCTTCCTTTCTGATGGCTCCTCATCCAGTCCCTGGCCTGAGCAGCCCCAAAGCTTCAGGCTCCCTGCCCAGCCCAGGCCTTCAGCTCTGAGGCTGCTGTCCAGCATTTTATTGGAGGGGGCGGCTGGGAGAGAGGGCCCTGTGTCCAGTAAGCACCATGGAGGTTTGAGCTGCCTACTGACCAGTGACAACATGGCTATGGACTAGGGGCCTGAGGGAGGGAGGCAGGTGAAGTGGTATCTGCCATCTGGTCCTCCTGCAGAGGTCAATCTGCCTGCTCGGAGCCAGAAGGGGCCGGAGGAGTGGCTGCTGGGCCATGGGTTCTGAAGCTCTAACAGGCTTCTCCTGGGATGGTGAGTGGGAAGCCTTCCCCACCCACCCAAACCTCCAGGAGGCATGGGATCCCTGTGCCCAGTTTCCCATCTAAGGCCCTTCAGCCTTGGCTAAGGCCTAATAGGCCTTCCCAAACCAGGGACATGCCAGCCCACTCCCTCTTCTCCTTCTGCCACCCCACATCATGGGTGGCAGCTCCATACAGGTCCATGTCAGTGGAAGGTATCCAGGAGGAGACCAGCCCCCAGGCCACATACCCACATGGTTCCTCCTGGAGTTTAATTACATAGAACACCTGTCACTAGACTCAAGGGCTAAGGACACTGGAGTAGGGGGCCCAGAGCCCAAAACCCAGCCAGGAAGCGTGGGGGCTGGGGACCTGCAATTTTGTGTCCTGGGGCGGGGGCATGGAGCTTCCTCTCCGCGGCTCCAGTGGCACTGATCCACAGCCCTGACCGCGTTGCCATTGGGGAGCGGGCCTCGTTCAGGCAGGCTTCTGGGGCGAGGTGCTACGGAGGGCCTGGTAGGGCTGAAGGCCCAGCGGCTGCGGGGTGCAGTGGGGAAGGGGCTGCCGTTACGTAAGCCTTTTCCTGGCGACGGCGGCGGCTGTGAGGTCCTAAGCCCCCACTCTGTCCCCTCCTCATTGTGGCCACAGCCGTGGCTTGGCCTGGACCCCTCCCCGCCTCGCAGCCTGGCCGCGCGCGCACACCTTACCTTGGCCTGGGCTCCTGGCTCATGCCACGCTGTCCGCCCGGCGACCTCGCGTCATAGGGAGCCCAGCATGGGCGCCGGTGAGCTCGGAGGCGGCCGAGGGGCTGGACTGGCGGGCAGAGCCCGGCCGCGCCCCGCGCCCCGCCGGGCCCCCTCCGCCGCGCCCGGAGCTGAGCTCCCCGGTGGGAGAGGATCGGCCGCCCGAGCCTCCCACCGGGGAGGCTGTGGCTGTGCCCAGATAAATAAGGCCGCTTTGCAGGGAGCGGGGCGGGTGTCTCCTCCCTCCCCTCGCCCTCCTCCCCGCGCTCCTCCTCCGCGCTCCTCCCCGCGCTCCTCCGCGGCCGCTCGCGGCGCCGCGCGCGCCCCCAGCCCGGCCCTAAGCGCCGCGCCCTCGCGCGCTCCCGGCGTCAGAACCAATCCGGGATCGCGAGCCGGGAGGGGGCGCCTGGGATGTTGAGCCCCGCCCCACCCCCACCCTCACCCCCGCTCAGCGCGCTCCTGGCTCGTGGTCAACGGGCACGCGCCAGAACCCGCGCGCCTCGGCACCCGCCTTCGCTGCGGGCGCCCGTACAATAACAAACGCAGGCACGCGGTGAGACCCGGAGGTCGCGGGAGGGGAGGAATGGGAAGGGCAGCGCGTGCTGCCGGAGAGCAGCCTCCAGCGGCCCGCCGGCGCGAAGCTGTGGCGACCCCGCAACCTGCGGGCGGAGAACTCAGGATCCCTGGTGCCAGCGGTTGGCCAAGGCAGCGGTCCTTCGGGGTTGGGAGCCAGCCCTGCGCGTGCAGTGGATTGTAGTTGCCACCTACTGGGCCGAGGAAGGGGAAGCCAGGTCTGAGGAGACCAGGTGGTCTGTCCCCACCCTCTGGCACCCTCCAAGGGAGCTGGAGACCAGGCCTGCTGGCTTCCCAATCCCTGACACCTGCTGCGGGCCAGACTCAGGAACCCTCTTGGTACAGGCACATACCTGCGGAACCATGCAAACGAGTGACTCAATATCACTTCAGAGGGTGATGATGAAAGGGTACCATGGTGGTGACCTCAAGAGGGTGGTGATCCTGAGGATGTCACCGTGAGCTGAGACCTGAAGGGTGAGACGAAGGAGTGTTTCTGAAAGTGGAGTGCAAAGATCCCCAGATATGGACTAGAGGTCAGGAAGGGTAGTTGCTGCAGGCAGGGTAAGGATGGATATGGGAGCCCCTGTAGAGGCTACAGGGTGCACCAGATCTCCCAGCAGCCTCAGGGCTGAAGGAGAGATGCTAATGGTGCCCCATCCTGGAGAACAGAATGGCAGAAGTGTCAGGTGGGGGAGAGCAGAGCAGTGTATTGGAAGCAGGGAAAAGTTAAAGGACTCGGTGTCTTAACAAAATGAAGCCAGCTGGTGTTGGGAAGCAGGGCTCAGTGGGACTGGCATGAGGCCTGAGAGCAATGGAGAGCAGGGTCAGGCTGGCTGGACCCAGGCTGGTTTGGTGGGGTACAGTGGAGTGTTCTCCTTGCTGTCCTCACTGTGTCCAGGGTACTGCAGCCAGGTGAGGGCAGCATCTGTGTGGCCTTGCCTGAATGTGGACCACAGAAGGCAGCTTGGCATGGGATGGGTAGGATGAAGCCCAAGAAGATTCTGGTGCTAAGAGGGCATCTGTCCTACCTGTGCCGTCACCTTCCAGCAGCTGCTTCTGCCACCTGCTGTGAGCAGGTGTGCACTATGAGTGCTTCAGGTGACACTGAGACCTGGCTCCTGGCTCCACTAGATGAGCACACCCAAGTGCACAGGGGGGACGTGGGGAAGGCCAACGCACATAATGATTTGGGATCACACAGCCCTGGAATGGGCCCCAATCAGCAGCCCTGCCTTTGAAGAATCTGAGCAAGGATAGTGTTTGCTCACAGGGACATTAGAGATTATTATTTAGAAGGCTGCTTGGCTTTCCTATCACCAGAGGTCCTACCTGCTTCCCTCCACTTCTGTCACCCTCCCCATGTCAGGTGCATTCCTCTCCCTCCTCCATGGCTGTCAGCATGATCTCTCTACCCCTCTGTTCTCCTCAGGTGCCAGGCATGGTCCAGTCCCTCCCAGGGCTCTGTCCATTCCAGGATGTACTCTTCAAAGCCCTGAACATCAAGCCCTGATGGCCCACAGCCTCATGCTCTACCTGGCTCTTGGAGTTTCTGCCATGCTGGTCATCCTCTGAGGCCAGGAGGGTGCCATGTCCCTTGCCTGTAGCACCCTAACGTGGTCTACCCCTCACCTGCATCAGCTGTCTCTCCTGCTGCTCATTCCCATGCACCTGGATGACTCCAGTGACCTTGACAGCTGTTTTCTCCCCCAAGACCTTCCCTTCTTATGCCCTCCTGGTCTGTCTGCTGGCTGTCTGTTGTTGTGTTTGAGTGGGCTGTTGGCTGACAGCCTCCTCTGGGGGCCAGGAGGGTGTTTTCCTTCCCATTGCTGTGCCCCTGGGCACTGAGCACAACACAGGTGCCCAGCACACAGTGGGGAAGGAGGAAGGACAGGTTGCCAGCACCAGGATTTGGGGCTTCCCTGTGGGGATATGTCCCATTTTATAAGATGTCTTTGGAGAACAGCATTTACTCCCAGAGAAAACTGACCTCAATGAGGTTGGGCTGCTAAGTGGCTTTTAATCTCCTTTAAAGAATGTGAGGTACGAAGCTGGGTACAATGGTGCATGCCTGTAATCCCAGCAGCTCGGGAGGCTGAGGCAGGAGAATCACGAGTTCAAAGCCAGCCTCAGCAAAAGTGAGATGCTAAACAACTCAGTGAAACCCTGTCTCTAAATAAGATACAAAATAGGGCTGGGTTGTGGCTCAGTGGTTGAATGTCCCTGAGTTCAAGCCCTGGTACCTCAAAATAAATAAATATTTTTAAAAGAGAACATGGGTTACTGGGCCTGGGGTTGGGGCTCAGTGGTAGAGTACTCTCCTAGCACATGTGAGGTACTGGGTTCAATCCTCAGCGCCACATAAAAAAAATAAAGTTATATACATATGAATGTATAAGTGTGGGGCACCGACTGGGGCCAGCTCACAGAAGATGCTCATTTCCTCTATCAGTTCTGGGGACTGGTATTCGAGGGCCTGTGACCTGGGCTCCTGAGGGCACTTGGAGTACCTTCCACATGCAGCATCCCTCACTGGACTCACCTGAAGGATCCTCAGCTGAAGGACCCTCTCACCTGGAGACTCCCTCAACTAAAGCACTCTCTCACCTGGAGCACTCCTCACGTAGTGAGACCCTCACCTGGAGTACCTTTTGCCTTGATGCCTCAGATCAGAGGAGTCTTCCACATCTGTGCCACTGTGGGCCTCAGTCCTGGAGTCAAGGAGGGTTGAGGACCAGAGGCTGCTGGAACATTTGGCCCTGAGGCCTTGGAGGGCTGTGAGAGGGGGTAATGGTAACATCAGAGCTAAAAATGTTACCCCACATGGAGTGGGCTCTGAAGCCTGCTGCAGTCTTTTCATGGGAGGTCCTTGAGGGCTCTGGGATGGAATTTGTGCCCTGGAGCCACAGACCTAGGTCACACCCTCCCCAGATGAGGTTCAGGCATTCCCCCTTGTTGAGCCCTTCCTGGGAAATGGGTCTGGACTCTACAGGGAGACCCTGAAGATCTCAGCACAGTACTGATGGTGAGAGCCCCTTCAAGAGCAAAATGATTTATCCTGGGACCAGATGGGGGCACCCTGCTTCCACTCCCCTGACCCTGCTTGGAGGCAGAGGAGATAGGCAGAGAGTCTTGGGGATAGGCAGGTGGGTCATCTGGCTGTGGAAGATCATGTCCACAGGTGTGAGAACTTCATGGCCATGGTGGCCAAGGTGGCTGTGGTGGCCATGGGTGAGGATGGTGTGGCACTGCTGCCCTCAGCTCCTGCTCCGTCCTGGCCCGCCCCCTGTCACGGCTGAGGATGACTCAGGGCCCATCTGTCACCTCAGCAACACGGAGTCGCCTAGCGATGGCGGTCTCCCAGCAACGGTCGTCTCCTAGCAATGGGATATTTTCCTGGCCCTGGCTGGAGCCAGCAGCTATTTTTAGCTCAAGTGCAAATCAATCAGCAGCTGCATTTTCAGCTCCAGAGATTGGGGGGGGGGTTCTCAGCAAGTGAAGAAAAACATCTGAAATAGGAATCTTGCTTCCCACACCTTGAGGTGCAGGGCAGAAGGTGGGCAGGAGCCATAGGTTGCACAGGCTCCCTGGATAGTCGGCAGCTATGACTGTTCCTGGGAACCCCAGCCCAAAGAGCTGGTGGCTTGAGAGCACTCCGAGTTTCCATAGATTAAGCTGTGTGGATGACCCAGGTCAGTGCTCATGATGGATGCCACTGAGCATGTTACTGGATGGCTCTGATAGCCCCATCCCTCCGTTGTAGAAACTATCTCCTTATACCCAGGGCTATAGCACTATACCAGGGCCATCCAGAGCAGCACATGTGACCATTCCTGGTTGTAGGGATCTCAGTGCCAAGTCCTTATCTGAGGACACAGGGAGGACCAGCCTCAGGTCACCCACATCTCTCCCTCACCTGGCTACCAGTGAAATCTGAGACTTGGGCAGAGAACCCTGTTCAAGCTGGAGACTTGACTATTCTCTCTGGGATTTCTGGTCATTTCCTCCAGAGTTCTGCTCACTGGTACCTTGAGGCAAGCTCACCTTGGTCAGTAAAGCTGGCAGGGCTGGCCTTGCCATCCCCACCATCCACTCCAAGTGGTCTGGGTTTGCTCTGAGCTCCATCAGTCTTGAGGCCATTGCCCCCTGCCCCCCTTAACTCTGCTCTGGGGTTTGTTCCTGGGGGATGTGCAATAGCAGAGGTGGGCATCTGAGAGGTGACACCCTATGGCAGTGCCTGAGGCCTCCACTGCTCCTCACCTCCATCAGGCTGCTTCTCCAAGGCTCCTTTGGGGAAGCCAGGCCTCAGGATTTTCTCCCAGGCTGGCCACCTCTCTTTGAGACAAGAGGCTTTGGGATGCTGCATGCCACTTGGCCAAAGCCAGGCAGAGCAGAAGCTGGGAAAGGGGGGACAGCCATTCAGATCTCTTCACTCTCACAGGGGGAATTCAAGCCTTCGAGGTCTGATGTGAATACACTTAAGCAAGCCCCAACTGGCAGCAGTCGGCAAGTTCCCCAAGGTCAGGACCTTATTCATTCACTTAACCTTTCCCTGATTTACTCTCCAGGTAGTTACTGAGCACAGGCACCAGGTGCATTGTATCCTGTATCCATAGCAACTAAGTCCACACATGGCCTTCAGGATCCTTGCCCATGGCATTGGAGCTCAATGGCTGAAGCACTGAGGTGCTTCCCTGGGTGGGACAAGAGCTATGAGAAATGGTTTCTCTCTGGGTTTTCTCTCTTGGTAACAACATCATCGCAGTATCACCAAAAGATGGGCATGGTGCAAGCAGCAGAAGGATCGTAGTGTTGAGGAGGCAGCTTAGACCAGGTCACCCTCTGGGAACCCGTCTCTTGCACCCAGGACACTGTCCCCTTCTCTGGGTGAACGCTGGAGTTATTGGCGCGATTCTGAGGCTGACTCCTCACATGCCTCCAGAGGGCGCCTGGAGCCCACTAAATGCCCCAGGGGCCTGGGCTTGGGTAGCTGCAGCCTGGTGATGATGGAGAAGGTGATGGTGCAGCCTTTGGGCCAGGACAGCTGTGGCAGCTGACCCAAGGGTCCCCCCTTCCTTCTTCAAATATCTGATGAACCTTCTGTTCACACTGGGCTCTCTCGCTTTTTTCCTTTTAAATTTTTGGATCTGGGGATTGAACCCAGGGGTGATCTACTATGGAGCTCCAGCCCTTTTTTCATTTATTTATTTTGGATTTTTTTTGGGGGGGGCTACTGGGGATTGAACCCAGGGCCTTGTGCTTGCAAGATAAGTACTCTACCAATTGAGCTATATTCTCAGCCCCCCCCCCGCATTTTTGAGACAGGGTCTCATGAAGTTGCCCTGGCTGGCCTTGAACATTTAGATCCTCTTGTCTTGGCCTCTCAAGTAGCTAGGATGACAGGTGTGCAACACTGCACCCAGCCTATCAACCCTCTTAGGTTCAGTAGTATTAAGCACATTCTTACTAGTGTACAACCAATCTCCTGAGCTCCTTCCATCTCCCCAAACTGAAACCAAGCCTGTAAAACCCAACTATTCCTCTACCTTTGTGAATGTCATGGCTCTAGGAACCTCATATAGATAGAACTGCATAGTATTTGTCTTTTTGTGACTGGCTCATTTCCTCAGGGCTCATCCATATTATAGCAGGTGTGGAACTTTTCTGTTTTGAATAACAGAATGATATAATAGTAATAATAACCTATTGTGGATATAATGTGTTTGCCATGGACATTGGGTTACTTTCATTTTTTGGCTATTGTTATGCTCTGTTCTGGCTCCCTAGCCAGAGGCAGCAGGCCACCTGAGTCCCATGGCTCCTGGCCTGTCTTTGGTTTGGGAAGGTTCTGGGGACAGGAGAGGGCATCAGTACTAGAGAGCCTGCTGGGGCTGACTGGGGACTCCAACCACTCTCTCCCACTGGGGCCCTCCAGTCTCATCTGACTGCTATAAGCTGCAAATCCAGGGCTACAGGGGAAGCTGAGGCAGTGGGCACAGGGTTCAGAGTCTAGGCTGGCATCTCAAGGTTTCCTGGTGGGTCAAGAACTCTCCCCCAGAGTCTTGCCCACACTGTCTGTTCTTCCTGCTGCCTCCCCCAACACACCCCTCAGGCCAAACTCAGAGACCCCTGATACTCAGAAGTTCACCACTCCCTGCTTCACCTGACCCCCTGCTTCACTTGAAAGTGGAAGGCCAGCTGGTCTGGACTTGGAAGGGTCTGCTTCTGTGGCACAGGGTATCCTTCTACCTGACAATTACCTGTATCACAGGTCTTCCCCATACTAGCTCCTCCAGACGATTCCATCCTCCACAGAATTCATCCAACAACCCTGAGGTGTGACGCCTGTATATCTGAAGACAGAGTTAAGAGAGCTCAACCCTGCCCGTCCTGGAGGGCAGCAACAGGTTGACAGCGCTCCTACCTCCTGCTACTGATATCTCTCTCTCTCTCTCTCTCTGGTGCTGGGATTGAACCCAGGGCCTTGTACATGCAAGACAAGCACTTTACCAATTGATCTATATCCCCAGCCCCTGGTATTGGCCATTCTTCCCTGGGTACAAGCTGCCTCAGGGGAAGGGGCAGAGGAACCAGGTCGGGTGGTGGGTGGGCTAGAAGTGCAGCTCCCGCTCTCATAAAGGACCAGACTTGCTGCCACTCAGGGGGCGTGGCAGGAACATCTGGGTGAGCCGCCCCTCGTTCTTCTGGTGGACCCAAGCCCTCAGCCACTCCATCTAGGGCTCCAGAACTCGGAGGACAGTGGTGACCAGGATGGCTCAGTACCGGCAAGGCAGGGATGGAGGACGGCAAGGGCGACGCAGCGCAAGAGCAGGGACAGCCACAGGTCCCACTTGGCCTGCGGGCTGGACAGTCCTCCCGCCGAGCACTGGGCCCGCCCTCGAGAGCCTTTGCGATTGGCAGAAAGTTCCACGGTGGGCCTTGATTGGCCAGCGTTCCGCCCCGCCCTCGGCCCCCTGCGCCCGGGCAGCGGGGGAGGGCAGCGCAGAGCTACTGAGGGCGCCCCGGACTAGCCGCGCCGGGCTGGGCGGCGGCGCCCGGGCTGCTCCCGCCGCCGCCCCGCTCAGAGGCAGCACCCCAAGACCCCAGACCCGAAGCCCCGGCGCGTCTCTGAGCCATGCCGCCCCCGGCGCTGTTCTGTGCACTCTGCTGCAGCCTCCTGGCTGTGTCCGCGCGCGCCGGCTACTCAGAGGACCGCTGCAGCTGGAGGGGCAGGTAGGGGCCCTACGTGCAAGCCCGGCTGTGCTCCCTTTTGGAGAATCTGGGAGACTGCGTCGCTCCCAAGTGCGCTTCCCCCAGGAATCCAAGGAATGCTGGACCTCGGTGTCCTTCACAAAGGGGGCGCCGGTGTTCTGCGATTACTACGGGAAAGCGGGCTGTGCGGGCCAAGGACACCAGCAGCTCGCCTCAGCGCTGTTCTCCTGTCCCCAGCGGCCTGACGCAGGAGCCCGGCAGCGTGGGGCAGCTGACCTTGGCCTGTGTGGAGGGCGCCATCGAGTGGCTATACCCGGCTGGGGCGCTTCGCCTGACTCTGGGCGCTCCTGACTTTGGCACGAGGCCGGGCATCACCTGTTTGCGCCCAGCGCGGCCCTTCGCGGGCGCCCAGGTCTTCGCTGAACGGGAGGGCGGCTCCCTGGAGTTGCTGCTGACCGAGGGTCCAGGCCTGGCAGGGGGCCGCTGCGTGCACTGGGGTCCCCGCGAGCGCCGGGCCCTCTTCCTGCAGGCCACACCGCACCGCGACATCAGCCGCCGGGTGGCTGCCTTCCGCTTTGAACTGCGTGAAGACCGAAACCCAGAACTGCCTCCACAAGTCCACGGCCTTGGTGAGGATGGTGAGTGACCAATTGGATGGGAGGAGGTTGGAGTCACGAGGTTGCGCCCTACCTTGGACTGGCTGGAATGGGACTTGTAAGCCCCCTGCAGAGTGTCCAGCCGGTTGTCAGCCATCCACCTGTTTGGTTCTGGCTGAGCTCCCCACCCTCGGGATTCTTATCAAGGAAAGAACCGGCAGGGAGCAATGCGGAAGGGGTGGCCAAGCTGGCAAACTTGGGTCCCTGAAGGGCTGGGGGGAGGGGATGGCGGGCAGAGTCAAAGCCTGTGGCAAAAGCTGTCCTCACTGGCCTAGCGGTGACCTCATGCCCCTCCCCCAGCCCAGCCAACAAAAGTCCAGTGTGCCTCCCCGTCACCATGGAGACGCAGTCCTGCCTCTGCAGGGCACCAGGCCCAGCTCTTTGCTCATGGAGCTTTCAGCCTGACCCTGCAGGGGATGGGGCTCTCACTGTTCCGACCTCTTTCCCCAAAGATGGGAACCCCAGAGCCAGAGCACACAATAACCTCCTGCCACTCTGGCAGGGCTGCTGCTCTTTGGGTCCCAGAAGGCCACTCTGGGAAGTCACAGAAGGTTCCCGAATGCTGGTATGTATATATGAGATGGGTGTTCAAGAGTGCCCCAGGACACTGTCCAGGTGGACACAGCCCCCAGACTCATGTCTGTGGTGGGTGTCACACAGGCTCTTGCCTGCCAGGGTATTTCCTGACTACAGGTGTGCACACATGCCATGTGACTGCACTTCTGGTGGTGCCTGGGCTCATGATCCCTCCTGCATGCAGGTGCCTGCAGGCCCTGCAGTGATGAGGAGCTCCTCCTGGCTGCATGTACCAGTGACTTTGGTGAGTGTCCCCGTGTGGGGGAGCCTGGGGCATGCCCTCCCCTGATGGCCCACCCCTGGCCAACATGTTTCCCCGCAGTGATCCGCGGGACCATCCACAGGGTCACACATGACATGGAGCTGCAGGAGTCTGTCATCACTGTGGTGGCCACCCATATCCTCCGCCAGACACTGCCACTGTTGGGGATGGGGGGGCCTGCAGGCCAGGGGCAGGTCTTCATTCGAACCCAGCTGCGCTGTGGTGTCCGCCCTGGCCCAGGCACCTTCCTCTTCATGGGCTGGAGCCGCTTTGGTGAAGCCTGGCTGGGCTGTGCCCCTCGCGTCCAAGAATTCACCCGAGCCTACACATCTGCCCAGGCTGCCCACCTCCACCCCTGTGAGGTGACACTGGACTGAGGGCCTTTTTCAGGGGACAGGGTGCTAGGGAAGGTGTGTGGGAGGGAGGTGGGGAGGGGTGGCTTCTGGATGCATTTATGTTCCCAGCTGCTTCCAAGGGTTAGGGATAATCAATAAGAATACTGATCACATGGTAGATCTGGTCTCCTTTGGCCAGCACAACCCTGCACCTGCCTCATTTAATTTCCTTCTCCCTCTACTGTCTTTGCCCACCCCTTCTCAGCCTGGACCTTACCCATGCGTCTGGCTTATTGGCTGGCTGTTGCCTCCAACACCAGGTGCTTCTGGGGCTCAGAGGAGGAGCGAAAGGTGCCATAACTCCCAAGGCCAAGGGGTCTGGGGTCCCTCAGGTGTGTGGGGGCAGGCAGGTAGGCATCACCCCCAGCTCTAAGCCCATCCTGTGAAGGAAAGGGGTTGCAGTCTGGCAGAGTGCCAATTCCCTCTGTAGCTGTTGTGAGCCAGTCATCTTTGGCCCAGTCCCGCCCTCCGGGAAGAATGGGCCCCTCTGTCCAGAGGCCCCTGCAACGTGCTGAGCATCCAGACATGGCGAGGAGCCTGCAGGGTGTGGGGTCTCCACTGTGGGATCCTGCTTGTCTGTTTCCGGCGAGTGGGGTGCACAATAGGGTCTCTAAGGACCGTTTCCCGCCACTGGTCCCATTGTTGCTGTCCCTGCCTTCTTCCTCAGCCTCCCAGCTGCATAAGGGCTAGTGAGGCCCTGGACAAAGCTCAAGGCCCTGAGGCTGAAAGCCCCTGCATGGGGGTGTGCACTAGGGCTCTCCAGCCCTGGAAGAGTAGATTCCGCTTACCCTCAACCCCTCAGCTATTGGGAAAGAGCCACAGCTCTAATGCTGGGGGACCTCAGGGCCAAGCTTTTCATCTTTGTCTGCTCTCACTGGGGAAAGGGGCAGAGGCAGGGATGGAACCCAGAGGTTGAATGGGTCTGTCATCTTTCAGGCAAGAAATTGAGGCTAGGAGAGGGACAAACCTGTATAGGATCCACACACCCTTGCTCCAGACTGGGCTGACCAAGTGCCCTGTGCCACACAGACTGCTCAGTGGCTGCCTTGGAACCTCCAGGGGACGGGCTATCTAAGTGCCCATGAATTCAACTGCCTGCTTCCTGAGACTGAGGAGGAGGGTAGAGAGCACCCATGGATGGCAGGCGCTACTGGGTCTCCTCCCACTGTTTCCTCTCATCTCCTCAACCATGCATCCTCAGCACTCAGACCTCCACTTTTCATCTGCAACATGGACCACCCCTTGGACTCCAGACCCTTACTCCCACCCCCCAGCATCTTCAGGAGCAGAGAAAGAGGGAACCCTGGGCTCTCCCACTGCTCACCTATTCTGGGGAGGTTCTTCCCCCAGGGCTGAGTAGCATCCTCACCTGTGGTACCTGGCTTAATTCTCTGGCCAGTTTCCCACAGTCAGTGCAGAGACCTGTTTCCACAACCTCCCCTCTGGGCCACATCCACTGATGCTTATAGACCACCTCCCAGTTCACCAGTCCACAAATACACTGGGAAGGTGTACTGGGGGGCCCTCAACTCATGTAGCCTGGAAGGTTCCTGAACATCCTACCCACACAACCATCCAGAGAAATCAGACTTTCCAACAGTGCTCTGCTTCTCAGACAGAAGGGCACAGGAGACTTTGGTGCTCCAGGAGTCCCAGGAGACAAGTGGCCAAGGCCTAAGAAGGGAGAGTGGAGATAGCAAAGGAAATGGTGTGGGTAAGAAGTGGACTGGAACTGCAGGAGCTGGCCTGAGGGCTCCATGAAGGTCAGAGACGCCTTCATGTGTGTGAACTTAGGCAGGCAGGCCTTGGCTGCTGAGTGCCCAAAGGCAGAAGAGCAGAGTTCTGATGTGAGTGTAAGAGTCACCAGGTGCAGTTCCGGAGAGCCTTACTGGAGCCAGACATGGCTCCAGGTACTGGAAATAATGCAAGGAGTCCCCCCAAGAACAGGGCTTCCACACCTGGAGCTCAGTGCACATCCTTCCTTCTCTTGGAGGGCCCAGTTATAGCCCCCTAGGATATAGGGCCCTAGGAGCTGGTGTACAGGCCTCCTCCCCAGTGCAGTGCACGGAGGCTTTGCTGCTGCCCAGGGACAACTGTCTCAACTGTCCCTCAGTCTGGTTAGGCTAGGGCCAATGTGCAGGCAGGCATGGAAGACACTCTGCAATTGGGGCTGAAGGGTTGGCCTTGGGCACACCCACTTTTCTGGAAGCGGTTTCCATCCTTGTGAGTCCCCTGACCAGGACGTGAATGGCTGAGCAGCCAAGCCAGGCTGTGTGCACAGACATGGCAATGACATTCAAGAACATTCGTCCTCAGTCTGGGGTGATGAGGTGACCAGCTGCCTGACCCAAGGTTCTGTCCCTTTCCTTGCCGCCTCCACCCCAGGGCTTTACCAGGAGCCACTCAACCCTTTTTCACTTTCTGGAGGAGGTGATCTCAGGGCTCCCCTAGCTGCCTTCCACCCCCAATGCTGGGCCAGCTGCCAGAGGCCCAGCCTCTCGCATCCGGCGCCCCTCCCACCATACTCCGAAGAGAGCCAACATCTGTCTCCTCGCCCCAGTCTTTCCTGTCAAGCCCCTCCTCCCTGGCCCTCCAACTCCAGCGCATCCTCCCTTCCCGCTTAACGGTCCTCGCTGTGGGAGGGAGCCTGCAGGATGTCCTCCCGGGACCGCTCTGGGTTTGGCTGGCTTCCAGGGTGTCCTGGTCAGCGAAACCCGCGCCGGTCTCCAAGTCAGCCTTGTGAGGACTTGGCTATGACCCAAGGCCCGCAGCAAACCCTTCCCGTCGGCCCCACCAACGCACCCCTCTCCGGTGCACGCTCTGGAGGCTGGGGCCTCCGCCCCCGCTCGGACGTTCCCATGCCAGGACAGGCCCCGATAGTCGCCCGCATTGTGGGACGACCGAGCCAACTGCCCCGGCTAAGAGCAGGCCGCGGCCCCGTGTGTCCGCGAGGGTTGCTGACCACCCGGGCCGCTGCAACCGCAGGGCGCCGCCGCCCGGAACCCGAGGGAGAGCTCTGGGCTGGGGCCGGCGGAGCCGAACGCTCGACCCACCAGCCAGTAGGCCTGCGGCAACTTCCGGCGTCTAGTCCCGGCCTCCGCTCAGCCACCGGTACTCGCCCGAGCAGCGCTGGGAAGGCGCGTAACCGACGGGGCACGGCGGAGGGAAAGGGCTTGGAAGCGGGAGGACCCTGAGCCGCCTGTTCCGCAGCCATGGAGCACGACGACCCTGCCGAGGCGCTGACGGAGCTGCGCGAGCGGCGGCTGGGCGCGCTGGAGCTGCTGCAGGCGGCGGCGGGCTCGGGGCTGGCCGCCTACGCCGTGTGGGCGCTGCTGTTGCAGCCAGGCTTCCGCCGAGTGCCGCTGCGGCTGCAGGTGCGGGCGAGGCTTGGCCGCTCGGCGGAACCTCAGCTGGGCGGGACCGCGGCCGGGGGCAGAGAGTACGGAGGGGCGGGACCACTAGTGGTTCGGTCCCTGACCGGGGGACGGGACCGGGTTAAGAGCGGGGCTGCGAAGGGGTGGGACTAGGAAGGGTGCGGGCCCGGCCGGTGGGTGGGACTGGGGTGTGTGGAAGGGCGAGACCACTAAGGGTGGGACTCTGGGCAGGTACACGGCGTGGGTTGCGGTGTGGGGCGGAGGCATCGCCTTGGAATGACAGGGACCGCGCCGGTGTGCGGAAAAGTGACTGCAGCTAAACGCTGGGCTGGGCTTTGGGTTGACACCTGCTCTGGGTGCGGCAGGAAAGTCCACCACAGAACTTCCAGTTCTTGTCCAGGAGGCAAATTCTGCCCCCACCTGGTGATTGCGAGGGGACGTGGCCCATGGATTCTGGCCCTCAGCCCGCCCACTTAATCTCGCCCAGGTACCCTATGTAGGCGCCAGTGCACGGCAGGTTGAGCATGTGTTGTCGTTGCTGCGTGGTCGCCCGGGAAAAATGGTGGATCTGGGCTCTGGAGACGGCAGAATTGTAAGGCCTGTTTGTGTCCCTGTGTGTCTTCCCTGCCCTTGGTGTGGTGGTCCCTCCCCAACATTCGGGTCCTGAACTGCTGGTGCCGGCAGGTGTTGGCGGCCCACAGGTGCGGTCTCCGCCCGGCTGTGGGCTACGAACTGAACCCGTGGCTTGTGGGGCTTGCGAGGTTGCATGCCTGGAGGGCCGGTTGTGCTGGCAGCGTCTGCTACCTTCGTGAGGATCTCTGGAAGGTAACCTAGGGGACCTAGACCCCTGAGATCCACAGCTGATTATGCTTCAGATTCTGCCTTGGTCAGCCTTCTGGCAGCCCCAGGTTTCTCTGACTCCTGGGTGGGCCAGGGGTCAGGTCTGAAACTGCAGGGACCCAGGTCGCCAGCCCCCTCCCCCTGCCGGTGTCTCTCCTTCTCACAGGTGAGCCTGAGGGACTGCCGAAACGTGTCCGTGTTCCTGGCCCCCAGCGTGGTAGGTCTGAGGTCTGCAGCCTCACCGAGAGTTGGGGCCACACACTGGCATGTGCTGCATTGAGGCCTGGGGATGGATGCTGGACAAGGGCAGGTTGGGTCCTGCTGCCCTTGCCGCCTCCTCACCACTTCTCTCTCCCACAGCTCCCCTTGCTGGAAGATAAACTGCTGGCAGAGCTGCCTGCTGGGGCTCGTGTGGTATCTGGACGCTTCCCCCTACCCACCTGGCAGCCTGTGGCTGTGATAGGTGAAGGCCTAGATCGGGTCTGGGCCTACGATGTCGACATGGACGTCCACCATGCCAGACCTGCTGCCACATCCTGCTCCATCCTGCCCACCCCAGGACCTGGTTCTGCCTTGGCCCCCAGCCTCCCCAATTCTCAGGCTGGCTGACTGGACACAATAAAGGCTCATAGATCACAGGCTTATTTTGTGGATAGTGGGGTTGTTGGGTGCAGGGATGACTGGGGTGTGGGGGAGCCTCCATTGCTGGCTACGAAGGGGTCTGCTCTGTGCTCCTCAGAAGGCCGGCTGTGTCCTTGGATGTTAGGGATTGGCTGGAGGTGTGGTTCCCGCATTCCAGGGGTCCCCTGCACCCACCAGCTTCCTCAGCCTCAGGATTTCCTGCTTATACCTGCTCAGAGGAATCAGGTTAAAATCATCTACCTGACTATGGACTATCTTCCCCCACCCAGACTAAAGTCCTCTCCCATTCACCTCACCTTCCCAGGTGCTGGTCCACATACTCCTGTAGCTCTGAAAGCTGCTCTTCAGCCTTGGTGGCCCGCACGAGCAGCTGTGCTCGCTCACATTCCAGCTCTGCCTGGGAGGAGCATGAGCCTTAAGCCAGGGCAGAGTGTGCAGAGGGGCCCTTTCCAGCCCTACCCACTACCTGAGTGCCTCGGGCGAAGTCCTGGAGCTTCTGGCAGATCTGGGCCCAGGAGTTGGTATCCAGGCTCCTGTGAGAGGGGAGAAGAGGCAGTCTTGAAGGCTGACCTGGAACTTATTGGAGTGATTTGGGACACCGTACCCTGCCCAGGCCTTGGAGCTCCTGTGCATGAGGGGCCCAATGGCCACTCAGGGAATGCTAAGCCATGGGCAAGCTCAGATGGTGACCCCAGTCTACTGCGATGTTAACCCATTGGGTGTTTTGTTCTCCAAATCCTGGGAAGTACCACCTCAAGAGCCCTGCCCACTGTATAGCTGGGGAGGTAGAGGCCTGGAGGCAAGGGCTGGCCAGGTCACCAGGCAACCTGCTCCCAGCCTGTCTTTATCCTGGGTCCTTCAGGTATCAGCTGAAATGGTCCTCCCTCAGATGGGCTCTCCCTGATCTTCTCCATTCAAGATTGGCCTCTCTCCTGGCAGGGCCCTCTTCACACATCGGTACTTGGCCCAGCAGCCACCTTACTTCCCCTGTACAAACTGGAAGACCCTGGGCCAGAGACCAGCCATTTTGTTCACTTTAGACTGGCAGAAAGCTCTGCTTCAGTGTTGTATGATCTGCCCTCTCCCCACTCACCCACAGGAGGGCACTCACAGTGGCTCTGAGGTCTCCTGGGAGGAGGCTTCACCAGGTCCCTTTCGTGGGCACAAGGGCAGCATCCTGAACTGGCTGTGCTATAAAAGATCCCTTGGTTGGCTGAAGGAGGCAGGCCATTGAGGCCCTGGGGCTGGGACTTTGTTGAGCCTGGGATGAGGCTGGGGTCAGTTCTGGAGCTCTGTGCCCCTAGACAGTGTGAGCTAGCAGGGAGAGGAGCTCACCTCATCCTTCTCCTGCAGGTGGCTGAGCTCAGTGGCCAGGGGCACAGACAGTGGCTTCAGGTCTGTGGCTTTAGTAAAGGTAGCCTTGAGGGTCCCAGTTGTCCTGTCTGGGTCTGCTAGTGCCTGCGGCTGCTCCTGCTGCACACTGAGCCATACGTGGGGTCATGTAGGGCCGTACCACCCCAAGTGCCCAGATGAGAGTGGGGCCCACCTGTGTGTGGCCAGCAGCTCCTCATGCCTACGGCTCAGATCTGCCAGGTGCTTTCGGTAGGCCCTAGCAGCCCGGGCCAGCTGTTGCTCACGACTGTGATGTGCTGCCCGGATGTCCTGCAGAGTGGCCTCCAGGAAAGTCTGAAGGGCCGCCTGGCTTGCACCATCTGCATATCCCTGGAGAAGGTGAGTTGATGCTGGGGCAGCACTAGGGGGAGCTAGGTTTGGGGGCTGGGCTGGAGCTGGCAGGGTGACCTGGTTGGGCCCAATCCCATCCCTAGGGTCTCCCTGAAGCTGTCCAGCATGCCCAGACCAGATGTGGGCTTCCTGGGACTCACAGGCCTCCCCTCTCCACCACAGGGCCCCTGGCCTGGTGCTCACCACTGCCTCTCGGGCGCAGCGCTGCAGCCGGAGGGCATACTCCTCATTCAGCTTCTTCAGTTGCAGCTGCAACCGGGCGTTCTCAACCTGGGCCTGTCGGAGCTGGCCCTGGCAGGTGGACAGCATCTGGGGGTGAGGGAGGGATCTTGCTGCACTTGGAGGATACCTACTGCTGGATCTCGAAGCACACAGGGTGTGGGGGGTGATGCTCACCACTGCTTGTGCAGCTAGCCGCTGCCCAGCTGCCCTGGCTTCCTCTTGTGCTCCCTGCAGCTGCTGGCCCAGGGCTGCCCTGCTAATGATGTGAAGCTCAGCCAGGCCAGGGTGAGGGGTTCCTCAGCCCCTTGGGAATGGCTGCTGTGAGTACTGTGCCCTGACAGGACCTCCCAGACCCAGGAGAAGTGGCCACTCACACCCGTGTCTCCAGTGTCTGCTGCAGGGCCCTGTGATGTTCCAGCACCCACTTCACTTCACCCCGAAGCTCCTGGGTTCCCAGCAGCTGCAGGGCACACAAGAGCTGGCTGCCTGAGACCCCAAGCTCTGGGTCCCATTCCCACCCTGGGCTGGGAGAATGCCAGAGGATTCCCAGGTTAGGCTACAGAGTGCTCACACTATTCTCCAGTTTCAATGGCTTAGGGATCAGGACATCCTTGGGTTGCACCTGCATGGGTGAGAAGGCAGGGGTGAGGAGTGGGTGAGCAGGTCCCATCTCAACTGTGCCTGAGGAGGCCCTCAACAGCCTCACCCACCTGGGCTCTTCCTGTGGTCAGGGTGACCTGGTGGCTGTGGTGGGCAGAGTGTCTGGGCCCCTGGGTTTCTTGATTGAATTTCTGTACTGGGTTGACCTCTGCTGGGTCCACATGCCCCTGGCTGATATGATTTCCACGCACCTCCAGCTCCAGCACCCGGCTCTCCAGCCGAAGGACCTGTGGGTCATCAGGGTGAGCAGACGGTATACAAAGGACAGGGCGATACTGAATGTGGGTGTACTCCCAGGCACCACCTGCCCTGGTGTGATCATCTGGCACACCTGGGCTTCTACAGCTGCTCACCTCCCTCTTCAGCTGGAAGACTTCAGCCTCGTGCTGCTCCTGCAGGCGATGAGTTGCAATCTGAAGGTCGACCAGCTCCTTGGAGATCTGTGTGTGGCCAGGATAAGAGTGCTGCCTGTGAGCCCCTGCTGCCCCTGCTTCTGCCAATACCTTGGGGTCCCATCCCCACCTGTAGCAGCTGTTCCTCGCTCAGCTCCAGATCTGACGGAAGCTCTCCCTCCAGGCTGGTGGCCCAGGCTGAGGTGCCACAAGAGACTCCTGGCAGCCAGGCTTCTGCTTGGGGCACAGCCTAGGGAGGCACCATTCACCCCATGCCCAGGTGGGTTTCAGGTCTGGGCTTCGGCCCCTGTGCTGATAGGGTCATCTGACATGCCAACCCTGCTGGGCTGGGGCAGCCCTTCCCTGGCCAGGACCAGACCCAGGGTGCAGGGTCCCCCACCCCAGCCTCTGAGGGAGATGAAAGACCCAACTGATGTCGGGGTGGTGGCCACAGCTGCAGCAGTGTCCTAGGAGGACTCACATTCTCCAAGGCTCGAGGAGGGGCCCTCTGCTTGGGCCCTGGGGCTGCCACCCACTCCATAGGCAGCAGGAATTCCAGCCTGCTGCACCTGGCCCCCTGACCTGCTCTAGGATGGCTGCCTGGTGGCTGTTGCTCCACAGAGTGTCAGCGTTGCCAAGGCCTCTGTTGGTCTTGGAGATGCCAGAGTTACGCCCACAGGGCAAGGCAGTTTGGCAGTTGGGAGGAAGGACTGGGGAACCTGGTTCCTTACAGTTATGGCGTTGGCTCCTTTCTGGGCCATTTCCTCATTTGGGAAATGCAGACCAACACCCAGGGCATTCACCTGGATCCGGTATATGGAAACTAAAAATGCAGTTGCTGGTACTGCTGTGCTTACGAGGAATGTCCTATCCTACCATGTGGATTCGACAGTTTATTTTTTAAAAATATCTTTAATTAATTAATTTTTATGTGGTGCTGAGGATCGAACCCACCCAGGGCTCCTTAACCACTGAGCTACATCCTCAACCCTTTAAAAATATTTTATTTAGATATAGTTGCTGAGGCTGACTTTGAACCCCCAAACCTCCTGCCTCAACCTCCTGAGGCGCTGGGATTACAGATGTGCACCACGGCGTCTGGCTAGTGCTTCGTACACTCTTCAGATAGATGCCTTTGGTGTACCTCCAGGTGCTGGCCGAAACTTGGGATAGGCTGGTAAATAAGCTATACAGCCTTCCCCACCCCTAGCCTGAGAGGAAGGGTGCGGACATTCCAATACTGGTAGCAGTCTCGGAAAGCTTGCGTAGTGAAGGTTTCTGTGAGCAGGCGGCTTGTGTCCGGAACCAGGTCAAGGCGTATGCGCCAAGCTCCACTGCGCATGCGTGTTCCCTCCAGCCAGCATCAGTCCCTGGCCGGGCAGTGAAGGCCAGCCGCCGGGTAGAACGACAGGCTTCCTCTGGGCTTAAGGCCCTGCCTCCGTCGGTCAGTCGAGCGTCCTCCAGGCCATCTGCACAGGTGTCGTGAGGGGTTGTCGGGACCACCTGTCTGGAGTCTGGGGTCCCTCTGTGGCTACAGGGCGGGATGGTGGGAGGAGGCGTGGCCTGCGGACTAGGGGCAGGGCCCGTTGGGAGGCGGGGCTGCGAGCCGAAGGCGGGGCCCCAACGAGGCCGCCTTGAACCTGCATGCGGATCTTCAGGAGTTCCTGAAGCAGGGCTCTTTGCACCTTCTGCGCGTGTGTGTCTGTCCGTGTCCCTGACTTGCCCAGAAGGGCTCAGTAGGCTGTGGGGGACTTCTTTTGGAGGAGGCGTGGGGTGGCTGAGTTCTGCCACCATGAAAGTCAAGGTCATTCCTGTGCTTGAGGATAACTACATGTACCTGGTCATCGAGGAGGACACGCGAGAGGCTGTGGCTGTGGATGTGGCGGTGCCCAAGAGGGTAAGGGACGGTCGGGGGTGGCAGGAACACCATTGAAGGTCTAGGCAGCCTTGAGTGCTACACGCCAAATCCCCCACCCTGGCTGGAGCAGACTGTCCCATCCTCTTCTTCGATCTCTGGTCTCCCGATGATCTTGGGGCTTCCTAAGTTAGGGCTGCCTTGGCACGCGTGTCCTTTATCCAGTGCTTAACTGCCCTTGTATAGCGGGGCGCCCGCTAATTGCATGCAGGATACAGGCCCTCCTCTGCGCTGTCCTAGGTACTGGCGGTGGTGTAGTATGGAGGGAGCAGCTCATCCAGACGTCCAAATCACCATGACTTTATTCCTTTCAGCTGCTAGAGATCGCAGGCCGAGAGGGAGTGTCTTTGACCACGGTGCTAACCACCCACCACCACTGGTGAGTGCAGGTGGGGCGTATGGAGGCTTGAAGACGCCTTTCTCTGACCAGAGGTAACTGCTCCCTCCGCTGCGGGTCCACAGGGACCACGCTCGGGGCAACGTGGAGCTGGCGCGGCTACAACCGGGGATGGTGGTGATGGGCGGGGACGAACGCATCTGTGGGCTGACCCGCATGCTGGTACATGAGGAGGAACTACGGGTGAGTACTGAGTATACACATGGGAAATGCGGGAAGGGACGACCCACCCCCTACCCGCCCTCACAGGTCCGCTTGCCCCTCTGCAGTTTGGGGCCATCCATGTGCGCTGCCTCCTGACGCCTGGCCATACCTCTGGCCACATGAGCTACTTCCTTTGGGAGGACGAAAGCCTGGACCCGCCTGCCCTCTTCTCGGGTACCCACAGCCCAGAGGTCACCCCGTCATCTTCTCTGACCAGGCTTCCCATCTCCTCTTACCTACCCTCCTCCCACAGGGGATGCACTGTCCGTGGCTGGCTGTGGCTGGCACTTGGAAGGCACAGCCCAGCAGATGTACCAGAGTCTGACAGAGACCCTTGGCACCCTGCCCCCACAGACGGTGCGTGGGATCCAGACCTTGCTTAGTGCTGTGCTTCCTCTGGGAACCCTCATGCCCTGTCCGGGTCCAGACGGTGGAACCAGGGCCAGGGCCTGAGTGCCTCCCACCTCTGCCTGCAGTAGTGCTCTGCACACTGAATGCCCTTTCTCCAGAAGGTGTTCTGTGGCCATGAGCACACACTGCGCAACCTGGAGTTTGCACACACAGTGGAGCCCCACAATGACCACGTGAGAGCAAAACTGTCTTGGGCCCAGGTAGGCCACTTCTTGCCCCTTAATGGGAGGGATGTGCAGTGGGGAGAGCACGTGCTCTCTTTTGAGTTTGGCTGCAGGAGAATCCCCAGGGTCAGCATGATTAGCCTTGGTGGCCACTGCAGGCTTTGCATGGGTTATGTGGCCCTGTGGCCACAGCCAAGCAGGCTGGGACTGTCAGGAAAAGCCTGGTTATGACAAGGGCCTATGGTCGCTGCAGAAAAGAGATGAGGACGATGTGCCCACTGTGCCATCCACCCTGGGCGAGGAGCTGCTGTACAATCCCTTCCTGAGGGTGGCGTAAGTATGGCCATGTCTGGGGCCTCCCCATGGGTGGGGCTTGAGCTACAGTCATCAAGGCAGCCTGGGAGGCATCTCCCTGTGGAACCAGCTGGCAATGCCAGCCTGCCTTCCCTGGGACCTCCTTGGCAGCCATTTGGTTAGTTAAGGTGTCTGGGGGCCATTAATTGGGCTGAGTGTCCCTGGCACCAGGAGAGGCCCACATTAAGTATCGTCCTGTCATCCATCCAGTGCCCTGTCCCTTCCCACCCCCATGGGTAGCCTAGTGTCCAGCCATTCCCCACTGTGCCCCTCCCCCACAGAGAAGAGGCCGTACGCAAGTTCACAGGCAAAGTGGCCCCAGCCGAGGTCCTGGAGGTGCTGTGCAGGGAGCGGGCTTGCTTCCAGCAGGATGTGGAGCCACCACAGCCACAGGCCCGGGCACTCCTCGCACTGCAGTGGGGGCTCTTGGGCCACCAGAAGTGAGCCACCCAGAGCCCACTCAACTCCATGTTGCTCCTCCCACGACTCTCAGTCTGCCTGGACCCACACAAGGGTGGCCTCTGTGGACCTGCCTGGCTGTATGCCCAGCCTTTGAGGATCAGCAAGTGGTACTCTCCTCCACTGCTCCTGGAGGTAGACCTGCAGGACCTCTGTGCAGCCACACACCTGTCTGTGCCCGAGCAGTCCTGCCTGGGTTCTGCTCAGTGAATAAATCTCTGAGAGGCCCTTTGGGGCACCGACGCTCCAAGACAGCAGTGATTCCAGACGTGCTGGGCATGTCCTTTATCAGAGGTGAAACTGGGTCAGAGACGGGCCTGGCAGGAACCCAGCCATGGTGGCATGATGGCCAGGGAAGACTTGTGCAGGGATGCAGCCTAAGATAACAGAGCTGACCTTAGGCCCACAACTCTGTAACCCTAGTTTCAGGAGTCCAGATGTCCTTTCCTGCAGCAGTCCCCATACTTGACACTACTAGTCGTCACCTGCCCCCTGCCCTGTGGCTTCCAGGTGATTCCAGACTTCAGGGATAGCACCTGCAGGAACTCCGGAGCCCCTCACTGTAGAGCCACCATGGCCAGGAAAGGCAATGTCCACAGAAGGGCCAGTGGAAGAGAGTCCCAAACCTCAGAGAACCTTCAGCCTCGTCTTCCACCCCTCACCCTACCTGCAAAGCCAGTACAGAGCCCGGGGTGTGCAGGCACAGGTCACATTTCCAGACCACGAAATCCTGTGTGTATCTGGAACCCACTTTAACATGGGCTCTAACACACTGTGCAGCTCCTTTTGGTTCTGGGAGAGCCCTGGGGTCTGAGGTGAGAGGCTGTGCTGCTGGGCGCTGGCCCCAGCAGACCTCGAGGCCTCCTACCACCTGATGCTCAGGCCCGAGCTCGGCTTCTCTATGGCATGGTACTGGGTGTGCAGCAGGCGGTTGGCCCGCTCTGAGCTCTCACCCTGCAGCCACTGTTGGTACAGCTCCTGGACCCCAGGCACATCCTCAGGTGTCTCCATCCTGACCATGCTATACAGGCTCTCCACCTGCTGGAGAAGGTTTTTGCTGGGTATGTCCAGGGCCTTGAGTTGGCCTCCACCATTCAGGCATCCTGTGCAGAGCAGGTTATGGTCACAAGAGTGTCAGGTGGGGTCAAAGTGCACACCCTCTCCCCACTCACCTCCTCCAGCGCTGGAGGGGTGCTGCCAACTCCATCCCAGCAGCCCCCACCCCTGCCATCTCCTGCAGGGAGGTGCACCTGAGGGGCAGGCCATGACCTCCACGTAATGGTAGGGGCAGCGGCCTCGCTTGATCTTCTGCACCAGGTTCTGGATGTTGCGGAAGCCATAGGCAGTGGCAAAGTGCAGCAACACCTGGCCCTCCCTCTCCAGGGTCACCTCCTGGAAGTCCCTGTTCCTGAGGATGGGAGAGACTATATGCACCACCAACACCAGGCTCCTGTACACACACAGGGGCCCTGCTGGGATAGGGGAACTCAGCACTTCCACCCCTTGCTCCTGGGCAGGGGAGGGAGGGTAGAACGAGTGGAGTGCTCCCTCCAACCAGAGGTCCAACAGGTGACCTTAACCTCTCCCAGATCTGTCTCCTCACCTGTGAAATGCGAGTCCCCTTTCCTAAGGCTGGTCTTGAGACATGGCAAGGGAGGACCTAGCCTTGCCCTCCCTCCCAGATGCAGGTGTCACTGGTATCCACCTGTCCTGAGGACAGCGGCCTTGGGCTCAGGATCTTTGCTAAGGGGGAAACTGAGGCCCCCACTTGTGCCCAGTGCTCCAGGGTCTACCAACAAGCCCACCAAGAGGACCCAGGGCTGGGGAGGCACCAGTCTAGGAGCTTTATGGCTGTCCTGTCCTGGTGCCCCAGGCCACCCCACTGACCTCAAAGGCCTGTAGGTGACCTCATCCACATGGACTCCAAAGAGCTCTCTTGCTGCATGCCGGAACACATGCTCCAGGTAACCCCCTGAGCCCCCACCCCGGTGGCTGATGGGCTCCTCAGCAGATGTGCTGCTGGACCTGTGGAAGGGGCAGGTCAGTGTAGGTGAGGAGAGTGGGGCCTCAGCACAGCTGTGTTCAAGCTTTTCTAGGTGGGAAACAAGTCCTGGGCACAAAGGAACGTCTTGGCATGACCCCAGGGCCCCTGGTGTGTCTGACATTGTCCCGGGGAGCTCAGGCCTCTCCAAGCTGGGCTGTGCCTCTCAGGCCTGGGGCAGGCCATGGGAGGGAAGGAGAGGCACTGCCCACCCCACGGCAGCCTGGTTCCCTCTGCTGACTTACAGGCCATCCAGAGGGGCTGGCTCCAGCTCTGAGAGCGAGACCCCCTCCTCTTCCAGCAGCTCGAGGACTTCTCCTGTGTGGGACCACAGCACAGGTGCTCCAGCCGCTCGAACCTCAAGCTGCCCGCATGCCTGGCAGCTGCATCTTGGCCCCAGCAGGCCCACATATTCACCCAGCCAGAAGTGGGAAAGGATGACCCCTCTGAAGACCCTCACGGCTGCCTCATTCCCTCAGGGTGGCATAAGGTGAACCAGTAACTGTGCTGGTCTAGTGCTGTCTGCCCAGCCTCCCGGGCAGTTCATTTTGCTGTCTTGCTAGTACTTGAGAGACTCTGAGACTTCTCAACTCAGAAATGGGGAGCACATGTGAGCCAGAGGGCTGAACTGGAGCCTTTCCACACCCCCCAGACCCACTCAAGCCAATAAGGAACTCCAGGCCCAAGGGATACAGGTGTCCCAGAGGGGTCAGCTGAGAATGCCCTGCCTCCTGGGTGCGGACAATACCTGTAGTGAGGACGCAGTCCACATCTCGAACCTGGTGCTCCTGGCTATAGAAGTCAGGCCTGGAGGCCTCCAGCTTCTTGTCGTAGCAGGGCATCACTGTGACATGGTACACCTTGTCGGGGGCCAGATGCTACAGGAGGAGAGAAACTTGGTCCCACCTGACTACAGCTCGCTCTGTGACAAGCGAGGTAAGAGGTGGCTATGCAGCTGGCCTTGAACAGCCCTTCAGGCTGGCACTGCTTCCCAGCAGCCTCCTCACTGATGCCGTGGCCCTGCAGTGGATGCCACAGGTCCTGCAGTACCCCACTCCAGCAGAGGAAGAGGCCTCAGCCTTCATGGTTCTGGGGTCAATAGAAAAAGCAGGTTGTGGTGCAGAAGATCTGAGGGCCAGGAACCTGACTTGGCACCAGAGCACTTGCCTGGCATGCATGAGGCCTGGGTTTTGATTTCAGCACCACACACAGAGAGACCTCAAGGAAGCCTGACTGTGTCCATGTAGAAGCAGCACAGCACAGGACTAAGGTCAGGAGAAGTGTAGGCTCCCCGCCTCCTGTGGGCCAGTGGCACCAGTTTGGAGTCCTCATGGCTTAGCAGGTGCCCTTGTTTACACAGCAGCCTGTGGAGGTCACCTGATTGCAGCCTGGCTTAGGCTTCTTGCTCCTGAGGGGCTGGGCCACCTCTAGGTGAGTGAAGAGCACCTTCACAGGCAGCTGCCATTAATGCTCATGACCCCAAATGCCTCCAGAGGGCACATGACCACAGCCACAGTGACTGGAGCCAGGGCCACCAATGCCAGGGTCACAGCTGCCACTCTCCAGTGTGCTGCCCTACACGGCCTAAGGCTGTTACCTGCTGTTGGGCGAAGAAGTCCTTGACCAGGGAGCCCATGACTTGCTGTGGGGACCGGGCCGTGCTGATGTAGGGGAGGATGAAGCTGCCATGGGTCTTTTCAGCATAGCAGATCCAGCCTGTGCCGGCAGAACCAACAGGTCTCAGTTGGGCACAGGGCAGGCCTGGGTGGCTCACAGAGTGCCTCTCTGCTTGACAGCGACACAACACTCAGGGGGTAGACCAACTTGTACAAAAATGACTGCAGCATAGATAGCATTCCCATTCTGTCACCCGGTCACCAGGAGTACCAGCCTCCAGACCACAGAAGGGGAGAGAATGCAGGCACTTTCTTGATGGGGTGCCTCCTCCAGGAGGCGTGAGGTACTGACTGGTCCAAGAGCTCTGCCTCCCCACCTGCTCTCCAGGTCCTGAGCCTTGCTGCTGGTATGGTCAGTTTTTAACCACATGATTTGGAACCTTGCCACCTGCACAACCATGAACACACCTGGGCAGGCAGAAGCCAGCACAGGCAAGGCCACTCTGGAGTTGGCTTGATCTCGGAATCGCCGCACGAACTCTCGCTGGCTCTCAAGGAGGCTGAAGTTCCTTGAGAAGGCAGTGTCGAAGACGAAGTGCGCCCCTGGAAAAAAGGCACAAGCTTGACCCCCACCACAGCTGGCACCAGCCATGGGTGACCCTTCTGGTGCTGGCCACAGCAGGGGCAGCACTGTTCACATCCCCCAAAATAGGGCACTGCCCCCAGTGGCACCAGTTGCTTCTACTGCAGCCCCAGGAAGCATGGAACAGCCTGTGCCATGGGGATAAGCCAGGTGCTGCCTGGGGCCAGGGGACAACTTCCTGTGATGCATCTCCCACTGCAGTGAACTCCTGTTTATTTATTTATTTATTTTTGTACTGGGGATTGAACCCAGGGGTGCTTAGCCACTGAGTAACATCACCACCCCCTTTTTTTTTTTTCATTTTGAGACAAGGTCTCACTAAGTTACTCAGGACCTCACTAAGTTGCTGGGGCTGGCCTTGAACCTGTGATCCTCCTGCTTCAGCCTCCCTAGCTGCTGGGATTACAGGCATGTGCCACCATACCTGGTTCCTGTTTGATTTATTTTCTTTTTAATATTTTTTAGTTTTCAGCAGACACAACATCTTTGTATGTGGTGCTGAGGATGGAACCTGAGCCACACGCATGCCAGGAGAGCGTGTGACCGCTTGAGCCACATCCCCAGCCCTCCTGTTTGATTTCTAAGGTTTGGCTTTCTCACACTGGAGCAGGGCTCAGGCTCCTGGACAGTTCCTAGTGCTCCACCTCTTCCCAGGTCCTCATAGCAGTATGTCCAAGCATCTTTTTTACACAGCCAGCTCCAAGGGACCACCTCCTCCTGGGCTGCTGCCCACTGTTCCCCATCCCCCCAGACTGTGCAGAAGACCCACGTGAATGCCACTTAGTCACAGTGAGATTCTGGGCAATTGTCCCTGCTTACTCTAAACCCATCAACTAAACTCCTGCAGAAACCTGTTTGACTCCAGTAAAGGGCTGCCCTTCTGACTTACTGCACCCTCCCCGCCAGGATCCAGAAGGAAAAATCTTTGAATTTGTTTTCTTGGGTGGTGCCATACTGATTTCCATCTTCCATTGGACCAGGCGCAGCCCTAGGCCAGCTTCCCCAGGTCTGAGGGACCAGGACAGTCAGATAGGGCCAGTGTCAGCAAGTTTCTGGTGAAAGACCCCCCTGGTCATGGGAGGACGACCAAGCATTAGCCTGTCTACCAGGTAAAGGAACATTCTGTGAAAGGGGCCTGTAAACACCCCCTTTCACTTCCCACTAGGGTGGGGGTACTGGCCACTCTGGCACTAGCACCCCAATCTAGCCAGGGGCTCTCAGAATACTCATTTCCTCCCCTAGCCCAGTGACCAACCAAGTCTGGATGTGGCTGACCAGTGTCCAACACAGGCCTGGAACGAGTGCCTTCAGAGCAACAGGTAAGAAACACACAGGGTGGTGAGTTCCTCGTGTGGGAAGAGTGTAAGTCGGAGCAGATGGCTGCTCTTCAGAGGTGTTGCTCCCCACCAGGCACAGTGGCCACATGTGTGGGAGGCTGAGGCAGGAGGGTTGTGAGTTCAAAACCGGCCTTAGCAACTTAGCAAGGCCCTAATCAACTTAGCAAAACCCTGTCTCAAAAAATGAAAAGGGCTGGGGATGTGGCTCAGGGGATAAATGCCTCTGGCTTCAATTTCTGGAACAACAACAAAAAAGAAGTGGGCTGGGCTGTGGCTCAATGGTAGAGTGTTTGCCTATTGTGTGAGGCATCGGGCTAGACTCTCAGCACCGCATATAAATAAATAAATAAAATGAAGGTCCAGGGGCTGGGGCTGGGGCTCAGTGGTGGAGCGCTGGATTCTCAGCACCGCTTAATGAATAAAATAAAGGTCCAGGGGCTGGGGCTGAGCGGTGGAGCACTCACCCAGCACATGTGAGGCCCTGGGTCCAATCCTTAGCACCATATAAAAATAAATAAAATAAAGCTATTGTGTCCAACTACAACTAAAAATAAGTTAATGCATAAATAAATAGAGGGCCATCAACATCTTAAAAGAAAAAAGAGCTGCTGCTCTCCGCTGTCAAGCAACCTCAAGATGAAGTCCCACTGGGAACACATCAAGTGTCTGAGTTCAGGGCTGAGTGACTGTGACTTGGAAGTGGGAAGCATCCCCATGCTCAACGCCCATGTTTGGGGCCATGGTATTCACCCAAGGTTCCACACCTACCTATTTTTTTAAAGAATGAAGTTAATTTCCTGGCAGTGTCTGTAGGATTTAGCTGAAACCTTGCAGCCAGCGATGCTCTGGACTGGGGTGACACAGAAATGACAACCAGCCGCTGCTCACTGGGTGCTGCAGTCTGCAAGGTGGGGAGAGGCACTTACTCTGCAGGTTTGTAAGATCCAGCTCCTAGCCTGTCAAGCCAGATGCCAATGGTTCTGGAGAGAGCCTGCTGCCCCAGCGGAGCCCAGCACATGGGGGTACATTCAGGAGAGAGCTAGGGCCTGGCATCTCAGAGCATGGCAAGACCCAAGAGACATGGGAGTCACCTGAAGGAAGGACAAGTGGCACCAGGTGAGCTGCCCCTGAAGAAATATGCCCTGGGCTGCTGGGCCAATCTGTACCGCTTACCTTGTTAGCATCTAGAACCTTCCGCAGCTCCTCGTGGCTCTGCTGGGTGATAAGCACAGTCTCTGCCGAGGTGACACAGCCACTACATGCCAGGCAGTCGTTCAGTGAGACCCTGGCTTTTGCTAGCTTCTGGGTCCCACCATCCTGCAGAAGGGGCATGGACCTAAGACAACGGTCCCCTTGCAGGGCTCCTCTCAGGAGCGCAGATCCCACAGGGGCCTGTGCTCTTCTGCTTACAACACACTGGCAGCCAACATGGTGTCTAGTTGGGTGCCACTCGATTTTTATTTTCATTTACTTTCTGTGGTCCTGGAGATTAAATCTAGGGCCTTGTACGTGCTAGGCAAGCACTCAATCCCTGAGTCACATGCCCAGCCCTACCACTCAATATTTTTAAAAATTAAAATATTAAAAATTTAACATATTTTTTAAAATTAAAAAATGTTACACAAGTACTAGTACACATCCTAAGTTTTCACACTGACATCAAACTCTTAACTTCTGGGACAAACTCAACTAGCACATCAAACTTGTATGAATAGGGCTTGCTTGCGTTCAGTCAGCACAAAAGCAGTAGACTTGCCTGCTGGAGGGGATCCTGGCCCTGCTGTGCATGTGTAGGCCTGTGGGAATAGGCTCTAAAAGAAGGAGGTAATGCCAAGAGCTGGCTCGGCCAGACAGAGGTAGAGCCTTGAGATGCTGGTGTTCAGGCTGGTCCTCTAGGAGGGTATTCAATGGGTTTTCCAATCAAAATGATCCCAGCTAAAGCCCCTGACTCCGCCTTACAGACATGAGCCTGGTTTGAGCTGGAGACAGGAGAGCTTCAGGGGTGAGGTTCTGAATTGAAGGTCCTTTGAGCTACCTCCCACTAGGTCTGTGTGCTGTGCTGCAGCCACATCTGAGATTAGCCCACACTGAAAAGCTAAGAATCCATAGGCCTGGGCTGTGATGTGCCAAGGGAGGCTGCAGTGCTCCTTCAAATCAATAGCCACAGCTCTGGACAGCAGTGCCCATGAGTGCCCAGCACCTTCCCTGGGTCCCTTCACTTATGGAACCCTTGAAAGAATCAGGCCCTCTCAGCTGCACCAGCCCCAGCCATGGCATGCCTTGAGTCACCATCCTGCAAAGAGCAAAAGTCAGCTTTCTTGTGACCATGTGATCCTGCTCATCACAGGCATCTGCACACCCCACACCATGAACAAAGAAAGATTCCCATCCAGGGAGGATTCCTGGCCAGGCAGACAGAGCATCATTTCTCAGCCTAGTGGTGAGTGTAGTTTGTTTATGCACACACACACACACACACACACACGTATGTATATTTACTTATTTATTTGTCAATGGACCTTTATTTTGTTTGTTTATATGTGGTGCTGAGAATCTAACCCAGTGCCTCACACATGCTGGGCAAGTGCTCTGCCACTGAGTCACAACTCCAGCCCTGTGAATGTAGTTTTGAAGCCCAAATGGCGGGTGGTTGGGGTGAGTCTTAATACTGTAGCATTGGGAACTCGTGTTCACTTGGTAAAAGAGCAAGTAGGCAGGCTCCAAGATCTTATCCTAGAACTTAAGAGAGGGCTGCAGGACCCACCATGTCTGTAGAACAAATCAGTCCTGCTGCTCAGCCTGGGCACCCAGTCTGCTCCCCAAGTACTCTGACCTGGTGCCCCAGCGGTCAGTGAACAGACCAATATGAAATGACTGGCAGAACGTGAAAAGTCTCAAGGCTACCACATTGCAACTGGATGAAGCAGAGAAAACATGCTTCAGCCCATGCAGCTGGACTGTGGTGGGGCTCCATGCCTTACCTGATTAACTTGGAAGTAACTCCCATCATCCTCGATGTGGATCCTGGCCACACCACTTCCAGGCCTCTTATCCACTTTCACAGGCTTGATGCAATCCTATACCAGGAAGAGATCCCAAACCTGTTCTGTGAAGGAGCTCCTGAGGTAGCTGAGCCTCAAGAATGGCTGGCCCCATGGCACAAGGCTCTGCCCAAGGGGCACACTCCAGGACAGGATGGACCCACCATCTTCCTGCTACTGAGGCTGTCCCAGGCTGCCCTGCTCTGCACTAGGCACTGGAGTCTAACATCAAGGTCACTCACTCCACAAGTGTGGATCAGTATGAAGGCCAGCACCAACTAGGCCTGCAAACTGCCCATCTGCGGAGACCTCTATTCCTGACCTTTGCCCCAAGAGCAGACAGTGGTGCAGCCACCAAGAAGAGGTCAAAGTTAATGCTACTGAGGGAACCAAGGATGCTTCCCTTGGTGACATCTGTCGGTCACCACTCCATACTGCCCTGGGATCAAGTCCGGGCTCTCCCATCTCCTTGAGTTCTGTCTTGCGATTCCAAAACCATAGTGGCCACTTCCTTCCCACCTCACAGGAGGCGGCTGCAGCTCATCTTGCCTGCCCTGTAGACCAGCCCCGCTCGGTTAATCTGGGGTGGTGCTTTTCAGCTTTGGCTGTGCAGAGCCCTGGCAGTTACAGGCAGGCCCTGCCAGATATGGGCACCAGCTTCCAGCCTGGTGCAGCAGGTCCCTCCACTGGGCTCCAAGTGGGCCGTTCTTGACACCCATTGCTGTCTGTCTGGTTTCCCCATGTGCCCTAGTGAACTGCACCCTTGACACTCTTGTCCCCCGCCGTGGACTGTGGGCCGTTCCCCGACACCGTCCGGGATATCCCGTCCTGCCCCAGTGGGCCGTCCCACGGCCGACACCGGCAGCCCGTCCCACGAGAGCCGCCTGTGAGAGCCCGTTCTCTATTCCACGTAAGCGGGCGACCTGCCTGCCCACCTGGGACGGCCCGATGAAGTCGTCCAGGTCGGTGAGCTGCAGCGCCCCGCTGAAGGGCGACGCCATGACTGCAGCGCTACCGCCCGGCGCCACGCGCAGGTGTCGTCAAGTGGCGCGAAGCAACGTAGAGTTCCGCCTCACTGCCGGAAAGCGCCCCGCTCGGTGCATGCGTGTCTGTTCCGCGGCGGGCGGTGCGCGCCCTCTGCTGGCGGGCCCAGTGCAGCGGCTCTCGCGCCCTGGCTCGCGGATGTTCAGAGCCCAAAGTTCCAGGCTTCCAATCTCTGCGCCTTCTCTGGCTGTGGCGCTCTTGGCAATGTAGATCAAGTACAATGCAGCTCTGGCGCCATAGTCTCTTTGGCTTCGCAAAGAACGGGAGGGGTTCCTCACTTCATTTATCTACTTATGTTCTGCTTACCTGCCAGCCAGGTGTGGGCCTGAGAGTGCCCAGAGGCACGGCCTTGCTGTGTGCTGTGCTCACTGATGTGCTCAAGAACCAAGGGCGACACCAGAAACACAATATGTGCCCAGCTTCTGTTGACTGAGATTCAGGCAGTGCGGAAAATCCACAGGTAGGGAGCAGTAGTCCCTCGGGCTCTGGTGGTTTGATTCCCAGCAGTTTGATTCTACAGACCTCCAGGACCCAGTTACTGGTATTTTGGAGATCAACCTGAGGAAACCCCATTTCTTTTCCATAAGAGTTTTTAGCCTGAGTGCTAGTGTGTAGCTGAGAGTAGAGCACTTGGCTAGCAGGTCGCCCTGAATTTCATCTCCAGCACTGCAAAAGGGAAAGAAAGAAAAAATGGTTTATAGGTCGCTGGTCTCAATTGTGAAGCCTTAATAAACCATATCATGTCCAGTTACACATCTAGTGACCAGTTTTTATTGGGATTTTCCAGAAAACTCCAGGCATTGAATCTGGCTTATCCCCAGATGCTTGGACTGACCTGGTGGGTCCATGGCAGGCTTGGCCCTAGATCATCCCTGGTAATCCCACATTTCTTCCTTCTTCCTGGGGTCTGGATTCTGAGTCCCACAGTTGTCCCACTGGGCTCTGCTTGGCAACTATTGCCTGTCTATGACTCCACTTTCAGGCCCAGGACTGGTGGCCTCCCTGAGCCCCACAGCTGCTTCCCCAGCCCAGTGGGGCTTTCTCCTCAGCAGCAAGAGGCTTTCAGGTGGGCTTCCAGGCCACACTTGTCCCTGGGTACCCTGGGCCCCAAGTCTGAAGAAGTCCTCCAATTTTGAGAAGGAGAACACAAACTAAGTGTCACTGAAATGCCTTGGAATGGATCAGGAGTGTGAGTGGCAGGTGCCATTGAGATTTGAGGATCTCTTAGCAGGAGTGTGGGCTATGTAGTCTGCTTGGGGTTTCTCCCAGTGCTAGGAGAGAGTTTGATGTGTTGAAATTCAAGGAGGGTTCAGTCTGTCTCCCCCTTCCCACAGACCCAAGTCCAAGTCTATAAGAGCAAACACAAATGGAACAAAGGTGGATGTGACCGGGGTGCCACCTGCAGATGATGGGGATCTTCCAGACAATGGAATGGCATGAAGCCATAAGAAGGATGGAAGTTCTGATGTGTGTCAGCATGGGCAAACCTTGAGAACTTGTGGCCACAGAGGATCAGTCCCAAAAGGTGCAGGTTGTGTGAGTCCTCGCCTTCTCTGAGCCATATGCCAGTCTTTTTATAAAAAAAAATATTTACTTTTTAGTTGTATTTGGACACAATACCTTTATTTTATTTATTTTATTTATTTTTTAAGTTTATTTTTTAGTTTTAGGTGGACACATTATTTTTATTTTACATTTATCTGGTGCTGAGGATCAAACCCAGTGCCTCATGCATACTAGGCGAGCGTTCTACCACTGAGCCACAAACCGAGCCCTTATTTATTTATTTTTATGTGGTACTCAGGAGCGAATCCAGGGCCTTGCATGTGCTAGGCAAGTGCTCTACCGCTGAGCCCCAGCCCCAGCCCCATACATGCCAGTCTTTACATAAACATATTACACTCTTTGTTTTGTGTGCATATGTTGTGCTGGGGATTGAACCCATGGCCTTGCCCATGCAAGGCAAGCACTCTACCAACTGACCTATATCCTCAGCCCTACATAAAAATTTTGTTTTGAGACAGGATCTTGCTAAGTTGTCCAGACTGGCCTTGAACTTGCAATCCTCCTACCTTAGCCTCCTGAGTCTCTGGGATCACAGGTGTATGCCACCACATCCGGCTTAATTATGCACTTTAAATAGGCTAATTGTATGGTGTGTGAGTTTATATTTCAATAAAGCTGTTCAAGAAAGCATGCAATTTGGAGGCAACTCCAAAGTAACTCCCAGGATGTCCAGTCTCAAGACACCAGCCTGTCACCCTTGAAGGAGTATATGGGTGGCCAACATAGCCAGTTTGAGTTTTTTTGTTGTTTCTCGTTTGTTTTTGTTTGGCAATACAGGGGTCAAACCCAGGGCCTCACACAAACTAGGCAGGTGCTCTTCTGCTGGGCTAAATCCTCAGCTCAGAGCCAGTTTCTGATTCAGAAAATAGGACCAGGTATTTCTGACCCCCTCACCCCAGGCTGGATTCTGCTGCTGCTCGGTGGGTTTGTGACTCCTTGCAGGTCTTAGGTTGCCTCTCCTCCCTGCACCCTGGTGCCACATCAGGCCTCTGAGTCCCTGGACTCCTGTTTTGCAAACTGTTTCATCATCATCATTAATGAGTGTTCACCATGAGCTTTGTGCAAGTCCCTAAGCCAGACCCTGGGGATTCCAGGGTTGACACATGTCAGGGCAGAGGAGGACCCCAGGCATGCACCCCTTCCTGGGCTCGCCCTGGTGCTCTGGCTGTGCTCCCTCTGGAGGTGGCAAGGGGACACCTGCCTTGGTTGGGTGGGAGGAAGTACCAGCAGTGGGGCCCCTCGGTGTCTGCTGGGGCTCCCAGTACTGCCCAGCCCCTCCTGTGGGCTGGTGTGCTTCCCCAGGGTAAGTGTCCAAAGGCTGCAACAATAAATGACCACACACTGGTGTTCAGAACAGTAGAGATTCATCCTCTCATAGTTGTGAAGACCAGAGTTCTGAGAGCCAGGTGCAGGCAAGCCGGGTCTTCTGCAACCTCCAGGGAGGGTCTTTCCTGCCTCTCCCTACTCTGGTGGCTCCAGGCGTCCCAGGCTGTAGCCACATGTGTCCTTCTCTGCCTCTCTGCACGACTCCTTTCCTCTGTCTCCCCTCTCTCTCATCAGAACACCTGCTGTCAGATATGGATTCAGGTCCCTGTTTGCATGGGCCCTTTTTCTAACCCACACCCTCAGGTTCCAGCAGATACACCCTGGACACTACCATGCAGCCAGCTCCTGAGGAACTGGAGGATACTGCCTGAGGGTCTGGAGCCAACACCCCTGGGCTCTAGGCCAGCTGGGGCTCAGGGTGGAGGCAAGGACCAGCAGGTGTCTTTCAGGGTGATGGCTCTGTGACAGCTTACTCTTTTTTTTTTGTATTGGGGATTGAACCCAGGGGCACTTAACCACTGAGCCATATCCTTAGCCCTCTGTGACAGCTTAGAAGACCCCAAGGGAAGGCTGGCCAGGGCAGGGGAGACAGGAAGGGCAGAAGGGGAGCTGTATTTTCCAAAATAAACAATAGGTTTCCCAGTGTCCAATTTCAGCACCACCTTCTCCAGCATTCAATAGGAACTCCCCCTGTTGAAGTACCCATCCCCCAAAATTTGGAGAGGAGAAGATCTTGTGCAGGTCAGGAGGCAGCCAAGCCCATGAAAGCTCCCCGCCCAGCTTGTGGGGCACCATACGAGCGCCCTGAGGTGCTGGATTGGACCCAGGGGACAGGCAAGGAGGGAGAAAGGGGCTGTGAGTGTCTGCCTGGGTGGCCACCTGTGCAAGACACCAGGCATCTCCAGGGTCTGGGTCAGTGAAGCTGCTCCTGCTTGTGGGACTCAGCTCCCTGCCAGCTGCTCCAGGAGCCTTGCGAGCCGGGACTGCTTTGTTGGTCTGCCATGTGTCACAGGCCCAGTCCCCAACCCATGGTGCTGGGAGGTGGTGGGACCTGGTGGGAGGAGGCCTCTTCTTCCTCTCTCTGCTTCCTGGCAGCCATGTAAGCTGTGACCTCCATCCACTGCCCTCCCACCATAATGTGCCACACACCATAGGCCCTGAGCAATAGGACCATGTGGACTGAACTGTTTAAGACTGTGAGCCGAAACAGTCCCTGTTTTCTTTTTAGGTGATTATCTCAGAGATTTTGTTAAAGTGACAGAGAGCCAACTCCCATGGTGGCCAATGAGGGGATCTCCACACGACTCATGCTGAGGATATTCTGGGTGAGTCAGGTCCCTAGTGGTTATGGGGATACCCCACACTTGTCCCCTGCTGTGCCTTCCACGTAGACCTTGGGCCCAGACCCTGTGCTGGTGGTTGGGACAGAAGGGTGGGAAGGCTCCATGGGAGGGTCCTTCCATAGTGTGTGTCGTGAGGGGGCCAGGCAGCCGCCTTCCCAAAATCTGGAAGACTTGGCGGGCTGGTGGCATTGGATGGGCCCTTTCCCCTGTTGCCTGATGCGCGCTTGTTCTCCCCCAGCATCTGTGCAGCTCGGCCTCCCAGGACACGTGGACAAGTGTCTGCAAAGGGGAATCGCCGTTGGGCAGGGCATCATTAGTGGCACCATCAACACAGAGTGGCTTCCCTCTGGGACACCACATCTTGTCAACAGGTGGAATCCTGGCAACAGCCCTGGGAGGCCTGGCACGGGCCACAATTAAGAGCTAATGAGCAGGCCTGCTGTGGCTGCTCCTTGGCAAGAGCCCCGGCACTGGCGCGGCTGTCCCAGGGCAGCCAGCATGCCCTGACCTCCAGAGTGCTGCTGACTGGGGTGCTAGTTCAGGGGCAGTGGCAGATAGGCCTGGTGTGCGACCCCTCCTTGGGCTTTCTGAACACGCACACATTGCTGACTGTGGAATGTGGGGCAGCTGGTTCCCTGCTTGGTCGACTCCCATGGATGCTGGAAAGGGGTGTGGTGGGCATGGTAGTGGGGATCTGTGGGGCTGTCACTGCTAGGGAGACTGGCACAGAGGAGGAAGCCTGGGCCCCGCTCCTCAGCTTCTTCCTCTGCATATGTTGAGTAGGTCCTGCCTCCCTAGACACCCACGATCCCGATGAAAGGTGGGCCTGGGGGCAAAGGCAGCTCTGCAGGACCAAGGTGCAGGGTTCAGCACATACCTGTTGGGAGGGTGGCCACCAAGGGGGCAGCAGCATGGCCAGTGGGAGGTTCAGGAGAAGCAGGGGTTGTGCTGCTGGTCCTGCTGCATGTGGCTTGTCCCCCTCCCCCTGCTCGAGAGGGCCTTGCCCCCATTCCTGGGAGAGGAGAGAGCAGCTCCAGCCACATGGGCCACCAGCAGGCCACAGGTTCTGGGGGAGGTGTCTGGTGGGGAGTTCATGCTGCTCCCCTCTGTCTACCTCCCTCACCGGGGCACCACTTGGCCTTGCCTGGGCTGCACCACTTGGTGTCCCAGCTGCCCTGGTGTCCCTCTGCTGAGACGGGAGCCCAGAGACACTCAGAACCTCACCTGGACTGCAGGGCTAGCGGAAGGTTAAGGGGGTGCTGGAACCACTGCCCTGTCTCCAATGGCACCCCTGTGCTTCTCATCAGTGGGAGCCTCTCACCTCCCTCGGCATGGCCACCCTGGGGGCCCTGAGAAGATGGGTGGGTGGGGGTGGTGCTCAGTGCAGCTCAGTGGGGCTGGGAGCAGCAGGTGGCCGAGGAGCCAACCCTGAGGGTGGGGATGGCCACTGAGGGGCTGGGTGCCCTGGGAGCTCCCTCGGAAAGAAAGAAAACCCCAAGGTTCCTTGTGGGCCAGGGACCCCCAGAGGCCCAACCCCAGGCCAGCAGGATCTTGCTGCCTTCCTGGTTTTGAAGATAATATTTGGAGGCCAGAGCAGAAGCCTCTGAGAATGTGGGTCCTGCCAGGGAGCTGGCTGCCTGCCAGCCTCCATGGTGACCCCAGCACGTCAGAGATGCCCTCACCAGCAAAGCTGAGTAACAATTTACCCAGGTCCTAGCTGCTGGAGGACCTGCAGAGGGTCAGACTCTGCCTTTGTTTCCACAACCAGAGGAGGAAGGTGATCTGTTTAATGTGTAGAATAAACAACCCCAAAGTCATTTTGCTTCCTGAAGAGTGGAAAGGCCAGCTGTAGCCTGGGGGCCAAGCCAGCAGCCAGATCCGGAATGAGGGGTTCACAGGAGGCCAGCTATTCTGGGTGGGGGAAGTCACCACGCACCACCCATCCACCAGGGCTGGAGACTGGCAGCCATTTGTTTTCTTTCCATGTGTCTGAATATAATACCATTTTTCTTTTCTTTTCCTTCCTTCGTTCCTTCCTTCCTTCCTTTCTTTCTTTTTTTTCTTTGCTGTGCTAGGGATTGAACCCTGGGTCTCCCACATACTAAGCAAGTGCTCTACCACTGAGCTGCACCCCAGCTCCTGCGCTAGCAGTGGGTGTTCAGTTTTACTGCGGTACGATTGATGTGCGGTAAATACATCTACTTACAGCACACAACTCAGAGTCCTGGAGGTCACAGGCCTGAGGCCACCTGCAGTGGAGCACGTTGCAACCGCCTGCCATGTTTACATGAACGTTTGCTGGCCTCGTTGGGGAGGCTGGTATGGGAGACCAACCTTGCACGTGACTAAGTCACACTCCCCTGCTGGGCAATGTGGCGTCAGGCACCCATGCTGCTAGACTGCCCAGCTCTTCTAGGGTTCAGGTGACTTGTGTCTTCCTGCCCAGGCTTGTCTTGCTACCTCCCCATGGGTTAAGCTACGCTCACCTGTTCCTTTGTAATATAACCCCTTGCCCTGTTTAGGATAGAATCTTCCATGGAAGTGCCTTGTGTGTGTCCCCTTCTCTTACTGTGCCCTTGGGTGTGGCCTACCCAGGTGTCAGTCAACCTGCTGACAGTGGACATCATGAAGATAGACTCAGCCCCCTGAAACCTGACCCCTTGCCTCATTTGAATAGCTTTTCCTCAATAAAAGTGGTCAGCGCGTGTGTGTGTGTGTGTGTGTGTGTGTGTGTGTGTGTGTTTTCTCTCTCTCTTCCTGTGGACCCTTAAGGTCAGAGGAGCTGTCACAGCGACCCCAAAGAAAAAGGTATTTGAGTCTCTTGTGTGGTTATTTTGTGCAGCCCAATCAGCCCAGTTCAACTAGAGTGACCCCTGAACCTTTTAGTCACAAGAACAGGCTGGGCCTAGTTGGGGGTCCCTGTCCTGTGGGGCTGGCCCTTGCTGTTCATCCTGCTTTACTTCCTCTGGCATAAGCAGCCCAGGCTGGCCTCAAACTTGGGATTCTCCTGCCTCAGCCAAGTGACTTGGCCGACAGGCACAGCCCCAGTGGTGGCCCTGTCCCTTGTCTCTGCATTCACCTGTGTCATTTCTTATACTTTGAGCTTCTGTAGTCGAGTTTCCTGAGGTAGCACCTCAAGTCCTTGACCTCTTTTTTATACTATGTAACTACTCAAAGCTACTAGTTGCCCTCTGTACTATCTTTTTTCTTTCCTTTTGCTTTTCTTTTGTTCTACTTAGATAATTTTTATTTCTTTCTGTTGTCGTCTTAAAATTTTTTTCAGTCTTGTTGATGTAATTGACAAATACGAATTATATATATTTGAGGTGTACAACATGATTTTTAAAATTTTCATTTCTGTATTTCCCATTCAAATAAGTGCTTTAAAAGAAACTTTTTTTTGTAGTTGTAGATGGACCAAATGCCTTTATTTTATTTGTTGATTTTTTAAAAAATAGCCCGTCCCCAGCCCTTTTTATATTTTATTTATTTATTTATTTTAAAGAGAGAGAGAGAAAATTTTAATATTTTATTTTTTAGTTTTCGGCAGACACAACATCTTTATTTGTATGTGGTGCTGAGGATTGAACCTGGGCTGCACGCATGCCAGGCTAGCGCGCTACCGCTTGAGCCACATCCCCAGCCTATTATTTGTTGATTTTTATGTAGTGCTAAGGATTGAACCCAGTTCCTCACACATGCCAGGCAAGTACTCTGTCACTGAGCTACAACCGCAGCCCCTGGAAGAAATGTTTTTACCCAATGTATTTTTTAAAACTGAACATGAATGTTCATAGCAATTTCTTTATAATAGTCCCAAACTGATTTTAAAATGCCTTAAAAAGTTGAACAAACTGAGATACATTCATACCACAAAATATGACTCAGCAATTGAAAGTGTCAGTTGATCTATGAAACCTTGGTGAAAAGGGGGAAGGACGTGGCTAAGTGACAACAGGAGGGATCTTCACATTGTTGGAAATATTCTGTACCTGACTTGGTGATACTGCTTTCAGTCACATTAGTTTTTCTGATTTGTTTTTAGTTTTACATGACTGTGTGCATTTTAAAAATCGATGTGTGGTGTCCATGTGTGCTCACGGGCACAGTTGGCATTTCAGTACTTGTATACAGGGCACTGCTCAGTGGTGGCAATTGGCTACTGATCTCTCTGTGTCGGGGCATCGAACCTTCTCTCCCAGCCATTCTGAAACACAGTTACTTGCTATCACCCACAGTCATGGTCCTATGCCCGGGTCATGGGAGGTCAGCCCGATGCACCTGGCACCCCCTAGTCCTCCTCTCTCCATCCCTTTGTTCTGGGTCATTGTCCTCTACTGGCCACTTTCAACAAGGAAGAGGAGGGTCTGATTCTGCTGCCCAGGCTGGCCGGGCCCTTTGGGGCTCAGGCTGTCCTCTTGCCTCAGCCTCCCCAGGCTTGTACATGCCATGGCTTAGGCTCATGACATGTGACTTACATGCAGGAAGGCTCCCCTCCTTGCAGAGTGCTGTTGTGTGAATTTTAGCAAACGCCACAGAGCTGTGCCTGCCACTGCTTCCCCTGGGTGCGTTTTGCCACTCCTTAGAAGTCCCACCTAATCTCCTTTATCTTGGGGTACTTAAGCACTGAGTCACATCCCTAGCTCTCCCTTTTTCTTTTATCTTTTTCATTTTGAGATAGGGTCTCTCTAAGTTGCTTAGGACCTCACTAAATTGCTGAGGAGGCTGGCTTTGAACTTGCAATCCTCCTGCCTCAGCCTCCTGAGTAGCAGGGATTACAGGTGTGCACCACTGGGTCTGGATTCACATAACTTTCATGTGTTACAAAATATCATCTTTTTATTATTATTATTTTGGTACCAAGGATTGAACTGAGGGGCACTTAACCACTGAACCATATTCCCAGCCTTTTTGTATTTTAGGTAGAGACAGAGTCTCTCTGAGTTGCTTAATACCTCACTCAGTTGCTGAGGTTGATTTTTGAACTCATAATCCTCCTGCCTCAGCCTCCCAAGCCTCTGGGATTCCAGGTGTGTGCCACTGCACCTGGCCTTCTTCTGATTTTCAACTATTTAAAATTGTAAAAACTGGGGGGCTAGGGATATAGCTCAGGTGGTAGAGTGCCTCACATGCACAAGGCCCTGGGTTCAATCCTCAGTACTGAAAAAAAAAAAAAAAAAAAAAAGGAAAAAAAATGTACGATCCACCAGGCAAACAGAGAGGAGGCAGCACTGTGACTGTACTGACTCCAGACAGACAGACTGACTGCAGGCCAGGGGTCAAGAAGCGCTTCTGGTGAAGATGGAGGTGTCAGCCCTCTGGGAAGAGAATCACAGCTGGCCACCTGATAGCAGCACACAGAGGCTGGCGATGGCGGGCGGAGGGGGGGGGCGCACCTGCCTCTGGTCACGGTGCATCACTGCACCCCTCCCTCAGCGAGTGCTAGGGTGATTGGGAGCAGAGTCCCGCCCAGGCGCAGGTTGTGCCACTGGTAGAGTGCAGGCAAGACAGACCACATGCTGCTCTGCAAAGCAAGTCCCAAGCTCAAGAGGGTTGGATTTATTGAATGTTCAACAATCAATCAATAGCAAAAGATTACGTGGGAAGGGCTGAGGCTGTGGCTCAGGGGTAGAGTGCTTGCCTAGCATATGTGAGGCACTGGGTTCCATCCTTAGCACCATATACAAATAAAATAAAGGCATTCTGTCTATCTACAACTACAAAAATAAAAAAAAAAAGATTACATGGGAGGTTGGGCACAGTGGCCACACCTGTATTCCCAGCAGCTTGGGAGGCTGAGGCTGGAGGATCGCAAGCTCAAGGCCAGACTCAGCAGTTTATTGAGACCCTAAGCAACTTAGCAAGGCCCTGTCTCTAAATAAAAAGTAAAAAGGGCTGGGGAGGGGCTGGGGTTGTGGCTCAGTGGTAGAGCACCCCTGGGTTCCATCCCCAGTGCCAACAGTAAAGTGAATAAAACTCAGAGGGAAAAGCAGTGTGTTTGGGGTATGATGACAGCAGTGTCCACGTCACCAGACAGCAGTCATCACAGGGATGTGCCCAGCACAGGAAAGCAAAGGTAGGGAAACTCAGAAATTTGAGTAGAAGATCTCATTGCAGCAGAGCACTTCACACAGATGAAGAGAGGGGACGAGGCTGCAAGCCAGTGACGTTTCCCTGTGGCTCATTTGTCAGCCAAGCAAAGAAAGCCCTTTACTGTGGGTGGCTCAGTGGGAGGCTGCAGCAGAGGAAGCAAGACTAAGGCTACCTGCCTTTCAGCGTAAAGGTGTTCTGAGAGAGAAGAACTGAGAACTACGACAGTCCATCAAAGCAAGAGAATGGCTGGAAGTCGTTTCTGGGGCTCTTGCTGAGTAGACAGATGCTACTGCTGATCTGAGGAGTCACGCCCTGGAGGCTGATCTGGGCACTGGAAACCAGCCCCAAGCAAAGGCGGCAGAGAACTACAGCTGCAGGCAGGAGGATCTGCACGTTCAGCAAGACCCACTCAGTCTGAGAGGACTGTGCTAATAGGCGCCAAACTGACCATGGTTTAGAAACCATGTGAGAGCAGAAATACGAACTGGATTGGCAGAGTCTGTGAGAACCTCAAGTGCCTATGGCTGGCCATGGCTTCTCACCATCGTGCTTGGTCCTGCTGTGAGAACTTGGTCAGGGGTAGATGCTGACTGTCCTGACCTGCCCCCACTCGGAGCAGGTCATCAGGGGATGATGGCCCTGGTGTCCTTCAGGGAGGAAGAACCTGTCTTGGCTGTTCTCCAGCACATGTGGCTTTGGGGTCCAACATCTGCTGGGAACTCAGAGGTGCTTCCTAGAGAATTCATCCCAAAGTCACAGGGAAATGGCTCTTGAGCAAGGCATACACTTCATTACCATCACTTTAGTAGCTAATGCTGCTGAATCCCAAGCAGCTGGTGTCAGCTACTTCCTGTGCAGCCATAGTTGAAACAGGAGCCCAGTCTCCATTACCAACCACACTTGCAGTGGGTGCTACTGCTGCTCTTCCCCTCCTCCTCTTCTCCTCCCTCTCCTACTCTCTTCCTTCTCCTCTCCTCTGCCTTCTTCTTTCTCCTTCTCCTCCCCTCTTATTCCTCTTCCTCCTACTTCTTGTTAAGATGCTGAGGCAGGAGTATGGCAAGTTAGACCAGCCTGGGCCACTTAGCGAGACCCTGATTCAAAATGACATTTAAAAAGGTTGGGGTGTGGCTAGATGGTAGAGGCTTGCCTAGCATGTGTGAGGCCCTGGGCTCCATCCCCAGCAAACACACACACACACACACACACACGCACACGCGCGCACACACACACACACACACACACACACACACACACACACACACAAATCAAGAGCCAAAGTTATCTTGGACTGTCCTTAGCCCTTTTTAACAGTCATTTACTGTCAACCAAAACTGACACCTTCTGAATTCCCCTTGAAACTCTGGGAACATGCCCAAACCCTGACACCTCCAGTGTCCACCAGCCTGGTGCCGAGACTGGGATGAAGATGAGATGAAAATGACATCTGAATTCTGCAGCAGGGACTCCCCACCTTTGGGACCTTGGAGCCACCCAAAGTCCCTTCTGTAGCCGCCAACTGGACACTGCCCCTGTGTGTCCTGTAAACCCGTGGATTCTTGACTTTCTTTCCTCCTGTGACTATATAAGTTCATGTGACCCCTTCCCCAGTTGAAAGTATCCTTTAGGGTAACCTGAATCTGTGCTCCTGGGTCATAGTTACTCATAGTGGGCTTGGAATAAGCGATTTTCTTATTACCCGTGAAGCAGGGTTGTTTTACAGTGGCCTCAGGAGAGCACCTCCCAGATGGTGGAGCATCCGCACTAACAATCTGATTAAGTATCTGTAACTGATTATGATGACAGGAAATTAACTTTGAGCCTCATTTGAGATAAATGTTATCCTCCAAATGATCCATTCTCCTCTCAAGCAGGCCTAAGTTGCAGTTTGTATTCCATTGGTATTCATATATATAAATATATATATATGTGTGTGTGTGTGTGTGTGTGTGTGTGTGTATATAAATGTATGTGTATGTATGTGTGTGTATATATATGTATATATTTTAGTTGTAGCTGGACACAATACCTTTATTTTATTTATTTATTTTTATGTGGTGCTGAGGATTGAACCCAGTGCCTCACACGTTCTAGTCAAGTGCTCTACTGCTGAGCTACAGCCCCAGACCCTCCATTTGTATATGTTGAGTTCATCAATAAAAGTGTGGACTTCCCTGTATCTCACATGTACTTCCTCTAGCACTTTCCAGATGGAAAGGATGTTTTAGAGGGCACTTCTCTGTTGACTTTTGTAAACTGGTATGGCAACTTGAATTCTGCACTAATTAGCACTGGGTTCAACTGTACAGAACAGCACCCACTCTCAGGAAAAGGTCAGATATGGACGCGGGGCATACTCAGTCCAACAAAAAGAAGCCTTTCCGGGTTTGTGTTGGTTTTTGTTCTTGGTGCTGGGGTGGGAGCCAGGGCGTTGCATGCTGGCAGGTACTGCACCTCAGAGCCACCCAAAGTACCTTCTGCAGCTGTGGAAAGCAAGGACAGATTCCACACTGGGAATCAGCATCACAGAGCCATCCGAGGGGCTGGTTGGAGGTGAGGGCCTTTGGCCGCAAGGTCACTCCACTAAGGCTGTGGTCCAAGGCTAGGAAGGAAAGGCCAGTGGCCGGGCAGGTTGATTCCAGTGGCCCTGCCATTTTGGAGCACAGGGCCCTGGTGGATTCACCTCCTGTAGTCCCTGCTTACTGTTCCTTGCCATAGTTTCTCCTCTTCAAGTTGCCTGAGTCAGGAGCACATGTGAAAGGAGCCAGCAGGTCCCTGGAGCTGTGACCTGGCAGTGTGGCCTGCAGAGGCCCACTGAGGCTCTAGCTGGGAGTCCAGCCCTTGGCTTGACCTATGACTTTGGCCACTTTCTGTCTCAGTTCCATCCCCTGAAAAATGGAAACACAAGACTCCTTGGAGCCGGGGCCTGGTACTTCCACCCCACCCACCGAGCAAGGGAGCAGTCCTCCTCCCCAGGTGGCCAGGGTCTGACCTGTGCAGTCTGGCTGGCTCCCTGGCAGGGTCTCCACCCGCACATTCCTATGGCATGAGCAGCGCCTCTCCCAGCCGCCAGGCCGCCGAGCCTCATTTGTTCCCTTGACAGCCTGGGACACTGTCCAGCTTCTCCACTCCCCACTTCCCAGGTGGGGAAAGGGAGGCAGAGGGGCTGAGGTTTGCCACTCACCTGGATCCTCAGCATCACCTTGGGCAGGGCCCATTCAGGCCCTGGGGAGGGTCCACTCAGAGCCTCAGGGCCTGGGGTTATAAGGGACGTGCATCAGGACACTACACCCAACTGTAGCCAGAGGTGGGAACGTGGAGGCACCCCACCTAGGCTGGCTCCCACGTTCCCAGAACTTCCTTAAGCAGACTGTCCAGCATTGCCCACGCCTAGAGAGTGGTCCACACCCTGTTCCCTGCATACTCTTCGCCCACTCCCACCTCTCCCTTGCCGTCCTCCCTGGCCCGGGGCCTGCAGAAGCCTGTGGTGGTGTTTCAGCCTATAGAGCAGGGTCTGCCCCAGGCAGGTCTTCCCTGGGGCGAGGGATGGGCATTGGAGGAGACCCGAGGTGGACACAGGCAGCACAGCACGGCCAGTCAGATAAGAGCTTCGGTCTGCAAGTGAAAGGAGCACCGAGGAGTGGGGCACAGTGAGGGCCCACTCCAGCCCTGTTCTTCCTCTAGGGTGGGGCTGCGGGCCCCTCTGGGACAGTATCCCATTTACCTGGGAATCTCAAGACAACGGGTGGGGGTTTTCCAGGAGCCACAATTCCTGGGGCTAAGCTCAGTATCCAGGCTCACAAGGCGCTGGTGGGGGCCTGGTCCACGTGGGGTGGGAGACAGGGCCTGGGTCATGCACATTCCAATGTGTATGGGTGGGATTGGGTGTGCCAGGAGGAGGTCAGGCAGGGCACCTGCACTGGCCCCTCCAGCCGGCCTGCCCTGCCCTCCATGGGTTCCCTCTTCCTGCACCCTGCTGCACAGGGAGAGCTATAAGAACTTCCCTCTCCTGCTGTCCTCAGGGGTCATCTCTGTGCTGGGAGCAGGACGGGATGGCCCTGGCTGAAGACCACCCCTACCCACAGTCTCCCTCAAAGTACTCACTGAGGCCTGGCCTCAGCGACGAGGGGGATCTGCCTTCCTTTTCCATCACATGAGGGCCAGACCTCGGGCTGGGCTGCGCTATAGGTCAGGAAAGCCAGAACCATGTCCTGCTGGGAGCTCTTGGCTGTGGTGGGGTGGGCTGGTCTTGCCCCATCACACATGGCTACATCAGCCTCACACTCCAAGGAGCTTGTGGTCTGCTCAGTCCCCAGATCCACTGGGCATAAAGGAACAATTGTTATCAAGGTAGCACAGTGAGGCCAAACTCTCCGTGGCTAGGCCCCACCCAAGGGTCCTGGAAAAGCCCAGCTCTCTGCTGGGGGCCAGGCTGACTCAGCTCCAGCTCCCTTCCCTGCAGGAGGGCTGGCTTCCTGAGGGGCGGGCCAGTCTGAGAGCAGGGCCAGTGGCATAGACGCTCTTGCCTGTGCCCAACAGGCTCAGCCAGAGCTCTCCTGGCCCAAAGGCCCCTCACTTGCCTGGTGGGGATCGGGTGGGGACATCAGAGGCACTGTCATCCATAGGACATGGCCTTTCCCACAGCTCAACACTCCCTGGGGTCCTGTGAGCCCGCCATCCATGGCAGGCTTCTGCTGCTGCTCCTCAGCCTGGGTGAGTCCAGTGGTGTGCTGTGGGTTGCCAGGGACGGGGGAGGGCAGCCCTGGGCCCTTCATGGGTCAGAACCTTGGGGAAGCCCCACTGCCCTGTGCCTTCTCCCCCATTGTGGGCAGGAGGCCTGTGTCCTGGTGGGGCCGGGGCTGAGCATGACCTGGTGCCCAGGAGAAGAAGTGTCCTGCCAGGGGAAGGACGCAGGAAGCCCTGGCTCTCTGTGCAGCTCAGATCCCTGCCTGGCAGCCTGCGCTACGGCACCTTGTGGTGCAGGGGCCTCAACTTTGTCTCCATGTCCTGTAGGCTGTGCTGGGTGGGACTGAGAAGAGGTGGGAAGGGGAGAGACCTCCTCCCTTCCCAGGTTGGGGTCTACCTGAGAAGCCCCCAGCCCTCCCCTCCAACCTCATGCCCTCTACCTCACAGGGTGGCTGCAACCTCTAAGGACTCAGGTTATAGAGATGGGACAGGTGAGGGGCTGGTGGGAGAAGGGCAGGGCTTCGGGTCATGGGTGGAGGTGGGTGACAGCTGTTCTCCCCCATGCCCTGGAGGAGGGAGCTGTGGGTACCAGGCAAAGGTGGAGTGGGCCAGAGAGGCACAGGCCTGGGGGAGCCGTCAGCCTGGCCTTGTCCCCCAGGCTGTGCTCCTGGACCCAGGCTTGGTCAACACCAGCAACTCTACCAGGTAGGTCTTGACCTTGCAGCCTTTGAGGGCTTGGTGCCCTTACTGGTGGCCAGGTGCCAGCCACAGTTTGTCCTCAGCCTTCATCCCCACATCCTCTCTGTCTACTCCCTGTTCCACCCCCACGTCCCCTGGGGAGAGCCTGAATCTCTCTGTGCCCCTCTCTGCCTGGAGGCTCAGGGGTAGAGGGGCATTGACTCCCAGAGGAGTGACTCCTTGCCCTTCTGAGTGTCACCTGGGTGAGGAGCCCAGGGGGACGCTGCGGGAGGAGGGTTACTGTGGGAGGGGGTGCACACTGCTGGCCCAGCCAGCCTCGCCCCAGGCCTCCTCCCTGGCTTCCTGGCCTGAGTGTGGAACACGCCCAGGAGGGGCCCTGGCCACGGAGCAGAAGAATGTGGCACTCAAGATGGTCAGGTCAGTCCCCACATGTTCCCCTGGGCCTATTGGGATGCTGCTGCCAGAGCCTTCTGAGCCAGATGTCCCTGTTCCTGGTGGCTGAGCTGCCTGGCAGGTCGCCTTTCCCAGCACCTCATCCCCAAGGACCTGGATGCTTTCCTCACTGGACATGGCGCCCTTCCTCAAGTAGGGCCTGTTCCTGGGCTTGGCCGCACCTCTGTGCCTGGGGACCTCAAAGTGCAGGGACTTGGCTCACCAGGGGGCCCGCAGGAGGCCTAGTGCTCAGGGTGCCTGACCCAGACCTTCTGCGCAGTCCAGCGCCAACCCCGGGGTCCCAGGCCTGTGCACGCCTCTTCTCCCACATCACCAAGGCCAACGTGTTCCCACCAAGAGCTTCGGAGCGGCGGCGGCTGCTGCTTGCAGCCCTAGCCTGCCAGGTTTGGGACAGGGTAGGGGCTGCAGGCAGTGAGCGGGGCTCGGCCATTCCCCAAGGCACTGAGGCCCCTGCATATATGCAGGGCGTGCGTGGCTCCCGGGTGCTCAAGGCTGACGTGAAGGCTCTGGGAGCCCTGGCCTGTGACCTGCCTGGGCACTTCGTGGTGCACTCAGCTCCAGTCCTCCTCCCCTGGCTGGCAGGCTGCCCGGGGCCCCTGGACCAGGGCCAGCAGGAGGCAGCCAGAGTGGTTCTGCAAAGCGGAGGACCCCCCTACGGGTAAGTGGCTGGTGAGTGCACAATGGGTAGCCACAGCTGTGCTGGGTGCTAGGGCCAGCCGTCCATCATACCCTGTCAGCGTCCCTGCGGGGTCCCCATCACAATATCTGTCCAGGGCAGTGCTGGGATTGCTTCTGTCCCCTATTAATTCTGGATGGCCCCCTGTATCTGGACAGGCCCCCGTCGAGGTGGTCAGTCTCAACGCTGGACGCTCTGCAGGGCCTGCTAGCTGTGTTGGACCAGCCCATCATCCAGGACATCCCCAAGGTGAGACCCCGGCCCCCTGCTGCAAAGCCTCTGGGCTATGAGGCTCAACCACCCATTCTGTCCTCAGGATGTCCTGGCTGCTTGGCTGCTGCGCCACTCCAAGGGCCCATCCTGGCGGAGGCCAGAGCTTCCTGCCACCCTCATGAGGCTCCGGCGGGACACACAGGGTGAGCCCCTGCCCTGCCCGTTGGGCATCAGGCTGAGGCAGAATCCCAGGGTTGGGGTCTCAGTGGTCCCCCTCCCCCGGCCCACGCCCGACCCTTCCTGGCTCTTCAGCTGGTTCCCTCATAAACTCTGAGGGGATGGAGCCGCCCCATTTCTCCTGTGGGTAAACTGAGCCCCCAAGTCTCCCAGACAACATGGGAGGAAGGAGGGGTTGCCGATGGCCCCTGACTAGCCTTCCCCTGCAGAGAGGGCCTGCCCCCAGAAGCAGGAGCCTTGCCCCCCAGGCCGGAAGCCCCAGGTGGTGGATGAAAACCTCATCTTCTATGAAGAGTGGGAACTGGAGGCCTGTGTGGACGGTGCCCTGCTGTCTACCCACATGGACCTTGTGAATGCGATCCCCTTCACCTACCAGCAGATCCACACCCTCAAGTGCAGGCTAGACCAGGTAGTTGATGCCACATGCTACTGCCTGCTGGCCTCACCCAGGGAGTGGCCCTGGCCTTCATGGTCACCTTCTCCACAGACCTACCCACAAGGCTACCCTGAGTCCCTGGTCCAGCGCCTGGGCTACTTCTTCCGCTATGTCAGCCCTGAGGACATCCACAAGTGGAACCTGACCTCCCTGGAGACTGTGAAAGCCCTACTCAATGTCAGCAAAGGGCAAAAAATGGACAAGCAGGTGACCACCTGCCTGAGGGGCATCGGCACGGGACTATGTGGCCTGATGATGGGGGCATCAGGGGACTCTGGACTCTGACCTGGGGGAACACAGCACAGTACTGTTCAGCCTGGAAGGACAGCTTAAAGTTTGCTGGCTGGTAGGGGTCCATCTCTCCCTGCTCCAAGGCACCTCAACAACCTCCTCCCACAGGTGACTGCCCTGATTGCCCGCTATGTGCTGGGAGGTGGCCAGTTGGACCAGGACACCATGGGTAGCCTGGCTGGCTTCCATCCTTCCTACCTGTGCTTCCTCAGTGCTGAGCAGCTGCACTCTGTGCCCTCCAGGGTCATGTGGTGAGTCACAGTCCTCTGCAGGGCAGGGTGGGCATGCTGTGGTCCCCACTCACTGCTTGGCCCCACACTGTCCCCAGGGCCATCAGACCCCAGGACCTGGACTCATGTGGCCCTAGGCAGCTACATGTCCTCTACTCCAAGGCCTGCGTGACCTTCAGGAATATAAGCCAGCCTGAGTACCTTGGAAGGATCCAGGCTTTCCTGGGTAAGCTAGGGCACCCTGGCAGGTGGGCAGAGCAAGGGGCAGGCAAGACCCCTATTTGCAGTGGCCAGTCAAGAGCCTCCCTGAATGCCCTCTGTAGGCGTGAGTGGGCAGTCCCCCATTCCTGTCCCCCATTCCTCCAAGTATGTGTACTTAAGACGGTGAGCTCTGACTCTGAAAGAGCTCTGGCCCTTTTTGGTTAGAGGGTTAGGTTGCTACCAGGCAAAGCCGGGACCAGGACTCCTCGGGAAGAAGGAGCCTTTGTAAGAAGGTGGACTTTCTGTAGCCCGTAGCAGAGGATGGGGCTGGGGTATGTCATATGGCCTCAAGTTGGGGGTCCTTCCTGCACAGGTGGGGCTCCCATGGAGGACCTGAGGACACTCATCCTGCAGAATATGACCATAGACATGGCCACATTCAAGAAGCTACCGGTTGAGGCTGTGGTGGTAGGTCGGGACGGGACAGTGGGGTGCGACCTCTGGCTGGGCAATCAACATGCCAGGGCCAGCCTGTCTGAGAGCCAAGTATGTACAGGCTGAGGTCAGCGGGAAGCTATGGGTGGAGGCGTGGGTGGTATAGGTACAGTGGCACCCCATCTTCTGGGGCCTGAAGACACTGATGAATGCCTGATGGTCTGGTAGGGTCTGACCGTGTCTGAAGTACAGAAATTTCTGGGGCCACACGTCAGGGACTTGAAGGCTGAGGAAGAGGACAGCCCAGTGCAGGACTGGATCTCACAGCAGCGGCAGGAGGACCTGGACAGGCTAGGGCTGGGGCTCCAGGGTGGCATCCCCAATGGCTACCTTGTCCTGGACCTCCGCTCCCGAGGTGGGCCAGGGGGCCTGGGCAGAGTCCAGGGAGGGTGGGGGGAAGGCAGAGGGCAGAGGGGGTCTGAGTCACCCCTCTCTGTGCAGAGGCCTTCTCTGGGGCATGCCCCCTCCATGGACCTGGACTCTTGCTCACATCCATCCCAGCTGTGCTCCTGGCTTTGACCCTGAGCTGAGGCCACCTCTTCATCTGCAGCAGGTGGCAGTCAGGTGGTTGCTGTCAAACCCTGAGGGTGTTTGAGCTCAATAAACAGTAGCACCTGCCCTACAGGCATGTCCTGTGATGTCACTGGGCCAGGTGGGAGGTTGGGGCTTTTGGGCTTCCTGTGACCCTATAATCTGGGGTCCATGTGGTCAGCTCTCTCACTCTCACGAAAGAAGAGTCCAGGGTGGGCCTCTAGGCCGGGGGGGCTGTTTGAGAGGCCTTCCTGTTGTGATTGATGGTGTTGCCAAGGTGGTGGACACATGCTGGGCCCTGGTAATAGGGTCCCTGTGTCCCCTCTGGGACCTGAGCAAATACACAGGTGGCAGGATAGCCTTACATTTTATTCTGATCCACCAGGGAGAACAATGACCTTGAAGTCCTGCCCAGCCCAGGTGTCCTGGAGGAGGCAGGAGATTTGGGCCTCATCTTCCTTCCCGCCTGGGCTTGTAATTGGTCAGGTCTCTGCTCCTGGGAGCCAAGGCATGAGGGGCCAGCCCTGCAGGCCTCCTGAGAGGTGGGACACAGCTGTCCCCCTGGGGCTTAGGGTCTGAGCCACAACCTGGGCAGGTGGTCAGCTCCACCTAGCAGCCCCCTGTTTCCTGCATGTGGTGCCTGTGGGTCTGGTCACCCTGGGGCAGCACTGTCTGCACTGGCCAGGGTCCTGGTGCTCCATGAGCAGCCCCCACTGGGCTCAGAGATGTGCGACGCAGCAGCAGCCACAGAAGGCCAGAAGGCAGGGCCACAGAGAGCGGCAAAAAACCCAGGTGGACTGGGGGGCTTCCTGTGGGCAGATAGGGAGGGGACCTATTAGTTCCAACCAGAAGCCACCTGCAGCCCCCCTGGGAACCCCTGCTTTGGGCTGCTAAGTGTGGGAAGGCCAGTGAGGACCCTCTGCAACTGTTCTTCTTAGCTCCTCAGGGACCCCAGAGCTTCCCTTCACTCATTCTGCATATCTGTGGGTTTAGGAGGAGGCACTGTGTCCTCAAATGGGTCAGCAGGCAATGGAAGGTGACACTGTGCAAGCCAAAGGCACTTAGAGGCCGATGTGAGGGGAAGCAAGGTGGACACAGGGACAGCCTAGGGTCTACAGAGGGCCCTGGGCCCAGAGGGGAGTAAAGGTGTACACTGTACCTGCAATGGGGGCCGAGGTGTAGTTCTCAGGCAGGCCTGAGGTGGAGGCCAAGTGGAGTGTGGGGTGGGTGATGCTGGGGGGCCTGCTGGCTGCATAGGAAGGGCTGGGCCCAGGGTGGGAAGCGTCCAGGCCCAGCTGATCCCGGGCCAAGCTGCTGAGGCTCCGCAGCCAGGAGCTGACCGTGGGGTGGCTGCGGGCCTTCTGCAGGTCCCCCACATTCTGCCCCAGCAGGGTGGTCACGTTGCTGACACTCAGGCTCTGGGAGGGAGGCAGGAGGGTCTCAAGGCTGCCTCTGTGGCTGAGGAGGACCCCACAGGGGCAGTGCTTCCCGGGACAACACGAGGAGGGGCACAGAACACCTCTGGTCCTCTCACTCAGGACTGTGTGGACCTGGGATCTGGGGCACCTGGGCCAGCCAGCCCTGCCCTGCCTCCCCTCCGCCAGGGCAGCCCTCCACCTGGAGCACTCGTGGGTTGAGGTTGGTGAAGGTGTCGATGTCCATGGAGACATTGGCCTGGGCCAGGTGCTGCAGCTCCTCCACCGGGGCACCACCTAGGGGGGCAGTGATGAGAAGGGGCAGGGGGGGCTTCTGGGAGGGCACCACCCACAGGCGGGGCTCACCCAGGTAGGGGCGCATGAAGCGGTAGTAGTCAGCCGTGGACCTGGTGTTGTGGAAGGCCTCGCGAGCCTTGGCAAAGAGCACGTCCTTCTGGCTCTGAGGGCAGGAGGAGATGTCCAGGACCCCAGCCAGCCTGCAGAGTGTGAGGCTGTGAGCCCCCTGAGAGACCTTCTGCCCTCTGTGCTGGGTTGAGCAGGTTCCCCCAAACTTGCATCTACCCAGAACCTTAGAATGTGACCGTATTTGCAAGTAGGGAGTTTGCAGAAGAAATCAGATTAAAAGAAGAAGTCAGACTGGATTAGGTCATCCCTAAATCCAGCATCTGGGGTCCCTATGGGAACAGAGGAATATGGACACAGACACAGGGAGAAGGCCATGTGAAGGAGAGGAAGGGTTCGCAGGAGCACCAAAGCTTCAGCCATGCTGGGGACTGGAAGCACCCATGGGAGAGTCCTGCTGATACCCTGACTTGGGACCTCTGGCCTCCAGAGGTTCTGGAGAACACGTTACTTATTTCAAGTCACCTAGTTTGTGGTACTCTGTTACTGTGGCCCTAGGACATGAATGCACCTCCAGTAGCCCAGCCCAGACTGGATGGGTCTCCCTCCTGAGCCTTGGTTTCCCCTGGTGACCCTTGCCAGGTGGGTGGCCAGCTGTGTGGCTGTATGGGAGGCTCACCGGAATTCTGAGGGCTGGATGGTCTGGATCTGCTGGGGGCTCATCCAGCAGAGGCGGGAGCCCCCGATGGCCACCAGAAGGGCACTGGTGACCGTACCATTCTGGTCCAGGAACTTCTGCAGGACTGCCTGGGAACAGGGACAGGGTCAGTGGGGCTGGGTGGACCAGACGGCTCCCCAGCCACCCCCAATGCCTTCACCTCTGTCTGGTTCTCCAGAGCCACATCCGAGGCCAGTAGGGCCACAACCGTGTCCATGGATGTGATGTTCCACTGGCCTATCTCAGTGCGTGAGAAGAGGTAGACCAGCGAGGTGATGAGCCGCAGCTGGTCCTCAGGGATGCCCTGTGGGTAGACCTGAGGCAGGCGGTGAGCTCAGTGGCCCAGGCCCCGCTGCCTGCCCCTCGGGGGTCTGTCTCTGTACCTGGGCCAGCTTGGCCTTGATGACGCGCTGGCACTCAGCAGGCAGGGGGTGCTGCAGCAGGGGGTCCAGGTTGGCCCTGAGCACAGGGCCTCCCAGGCACGACTGGAGCTGGGCGCAGTCATAGTGCACCAGGAACAGGTTGTCACGGAGTGTGGCCGCTGTGATGTTGCCATGGGTACAGGGCCTCCCGGCAGGGTGGGCTAATGACCAGATCCATTAGCCAAGGCCAGAGCTGAACACCTCTGCTGGCTCCAGCCCATCTCCACTCTGACCTCTACTTCTGACCTCATTAGACGTTGACCACATCCCAGGTTCACCTCTAACCAACAACTTGGTCCACACCAGACCAGAGGGGAGCCTAGACTGGGGGATGCCCATGGTGGTCACACCAACCTGCACCCCGCTTGGGCCTCCAGGATGCCAATTTAGCCTTGGATTCCAGGAAGTTGGTCACGAAGTGCCTGGCATCATGCTGGCTGAGCTGTCCTGCCCGGCAGGCAGCCACCACTCTGTGGAAGAAGTCCAGGCCCACAGCCTGGCAGTAGGCATGATATCCACACATCATACGGGTGCCTGGCCCCTCCTCCCACCCCAGAGACTCCGATGGTCTTGGGGCCCCATTAGGTCCCCAGAGTGGCTGGGAGGCATGGGCTGGTGGAGGAGACATCTGGCAGCACCTTACCCTGTGCCCATGGCCACTCCGCTGGCACCACCTACCTCTGGTACCTGTGCCCACACATGGGGGCTGATGTACGTGGTCAGGGATCCCAGGGCCTGTAGCCCCTTCAGGTTCCAGGAGCTGGGAGGCCTAGTGCATGGGAAGGGGCACTGTGTTGGGGCCAAGGGCAACATCCCAACCCCCAACCTGCTGCCCCTCCCTGAGCAGGGCGGAAGAGGCTTCCAGGAGGTTCTCAGGTGTACCCAGAGTACAGGCAGGTGCCCATTCACAGCTAGTGGAGCCTGCCCTGCTGTGGGCACCCAGCCAGACAGTCAGCATTCCCCACCCTGCACCCCATGGCCTGTGGGGCCAGAGCAAGGCTGAGGGCTAGAGGCAGAAGGAGCAAGGCTGAGGGCTGAGAAGGTGAGGCAGAAGTCAGAGGTCAGTAGGGATGTGGCCATCAGTGACCCCCGGAGCCCAAGATCCAGTTGCTTCTTATCTTGTCTCAAGCAGGGGAGCCCCCAACCCCACCAACCCCTCCTCACCCTAGACCCTGTGACCCCTACCCACCCAAGCTGGGTCCTCCCACTGGCCAGCAGGCTGTTGAGGGCAACACTCTGGGCAGCAGTCAGCCGGGGACAGCGCAGCAGGTTCTGCAGCACATGAGGGTCTGAGGTCACGATGCTGGATGCCTGCATGTCACACACCAGGACCCCGAGGAGCTCCAGGTCTGAGGCACTGAGCTGCAGGTGAGGCGCCCCCTGCAGGGAAAGCAGGTCAGCACCAAGCAGAGGCCAGCCCTACTGTCCTTCCGTCTGCATTGGAGGCACCTACCAGGCAGGCCAGAGCTATGTGTCTCAGGGTCATCCTCTGGTCAGGCAGGTTGGCCAGCAGCTCTGTGTTCCCCTGGGCAGCACGGTGGGTGAAGGCCCGGCAGTCAGCTTCCCTTACCTGGCTCAGGCTGCCGGCAGGTGGGAGGACATCAGGGAGGCAGGGCCAGGCCTCCCGCCTGCCTAGCAGGGCCCCCAGGAGCCATGGGGTAGGGCACTCACTTGTAAAAGAGCAGGAGGTCAGGCGGGTGGAGCCTGAAGTCACCCTGAAGGCCGCGCCACGTGGCAAGGTTGGCCAAACAGCTGAGCTGGGCAGGATGGCAGCAGGTCACTCCCTGTCCAGTCTGGACTTGCCCTGGTGGGGCACAGCTCCAGCACCCCCCCACCAATCAAGATTGCTGCATTATGTGCACTTATGAATACATAATGAATCCACCTTCGGGTGCAACTGTAGTGCCCCAGTTAGGAGGCTGAGACAGGAGGATCAGGAGTTCAAAGCCAGCCTCAGCAAAAGTGAGGTGCTAAGCAACTCAGTGAGACCCTGTCTCTAAATAAAATACAAAATAGGGCTGGGGATGTGGCTCAGGGGTCGAGTGTTCAATCCTTAGTACAAAAAAAAGGAGGAAAATGATAAAGATGACATGCTGCGCGCGTGCGCGCGCACACACACACATTTAAAAAAAGAAAAAAGAAAAAGAACGTGTGCTCTGCAATTGTGGGATCAGGTCACCACAGATGTCACCAGCTGTGCCAATGGAAGTGCGTGGAAGTCCCAGTGACCTCGGTGGACTGGCCTGCCTCCCCTGTGGTGCTGAGATTCCTGCCCCAGTGCCCTGGTGCTCTGTGGCTGGGTGCAGGCTTTCTCAGGACCACTACCTCTTCTTGCAGAATTGCACACTTGGTCCTTGCTTGGGAGTCAGCTCTGCCTGGATGAGCAGCTGCTTCCTGCTTCTTGTTGACTAGTGTTGGAGTGTGGCTTCTCAGCACTGGGGATTGAACCCAGGGCCCCTCTCATGCAGGCTGTGCAGCCCCCACACATTTACTTTTAATCTACACATGTTTACATTTAAAGTGGGGTTTTAGCGGGGTGCAATGATGCCTGCCTGTTATCCCAGCTACCTGGGAAGCTAAGGCCGGAGGATCACAAGTTGGAGGCCAGCCTGGGCGTCTATCTCTATCTCAAAATGTCTCAAGATGACTCTGTCTCAAAATGAAAAATAAAAAGGGCTGGAGTGGACTGGGCATGTGGTTCAGTGGCAGAGCACTTGCCTCACACGAGTGAGGCACTGGGTCCGATTCTCAGCACCACATCAAAATAAATAAACAAAACAAAGATATTATGTCCATATATAACTAAAAATTTTTAAAAAAGGGGGGCTGGGGTGCAGCTCAGTGGTAGGTGCTTGCCCAGCATAGCTGAAGCCCTGGGTTCCATCCCCAGTATCTCAAGCATCCACACACAAAATGATAAATAGAAATAGTCTTTTGTAGACAACACAGGTTTGTTTGTTTTTTTTTCTTTGTATGTTTTGTTTTGTTTTTGGTACCGGGAAATTGAACCCGGGGGTGCTTTATCACTGAGTCACATCTCCAGCCCTTTTCATTTTTTTAAAATAACTTTATTTATTTATTTATTTATTTATTTTTATGTGGTGCTGAGGATTGAGCCCAGGGCCTTGCACGTGCGAGGCGAGTGCTCTACTGCTGAGCCACAACCCCAGGACCCCCAGCCCTTCTCATTTTGAGACAGAAGCTCATTAATTTGCTGAGGCTGACCTCAAACATGTGATCCTCCTGCCTCAGCCTCCCAAGTCTCTGGGGTTACAGGTGTGTGCCACTGCACCAGGCTAGGTCTTCTTTTTTGATCCACTCTAACATACTGTTTCTCTCTCTCTCTCTCTCTCTCTCTCTCTTTTGCACTGCTGGGCATTGAACCCAGGGTCTTTCATGTGCTAGGCAAGCATACCATCTTTCAACTGGTGCATTTAGACTATTGATACTATTCAAAGTAAGTATCGGTATCGTTAGATTAATATCTACCATATTTTAAAACTAGTTCTGTGAGTGCTCTTGAGGCATTCTAAGGAATTCATCAGCTATCTGTAAAACATTCCTGTGATGTTTAGAGCAGAATCCACCTGAACACCAGGAATGGACGGACAACCTGCTACTAGGGGTTTCACTTCCCCTTGAGCCTATGGACTCCACAGCCAGCCAACTCCATGAGTACCTTAGAGGCACTTCTCAGGGCTCCTTTTTAAGGACCAACTGAGGAAACCACTCAGTCCACATACATATCTGATCAATCCCCAGCACCACCAAAACAAAACCAAAGCCAAGAACCCATTCTGCATGGTTGGAGGCACTCTGGGGAAGGGCAGTAACCAGGCCAGGGGCCAACAAGAAAGGAGCAGGGCTTGGAGACTGTCTCCTGCAGTTTGAGCCTTCACATGGCGGTGGCAATGGCTGGGGCCTTGGGCAGGCAATGCTGGCACAACCCAAGGCTTGGAAGCCAAGCGGATCCTATTTAGAGAAGGCCGGAGGGAGAGTCCCCAAGAGCTCGGTGTTTCTCTGGAGGAGTGGGGTCTTTATACTTTTCTGCATTTTTCTGATTTTTCTTGAGCATGTTTGCCACTAATTTTATACTGGGACACAGTGCCCTCTTCTTCCTTTCAACCTAGCATGCTTCCTGAGTCTCATGGCCTCATGGTCTCATGGCTCAGGATCCTTAGGCACGCCCCAGGGAGAGATCAGTGGGCTGCAGAACCCACTTTGGGGTGTGTCCTGGAGGCCTGGAGGACCCACAGGGGGCACTATACACCAGAGGAAGCTAGGGAGGATCACACAGCCATGTGGCAAGCCCTCATCACCGCCAGGGTGGGAGGCAGAAGCACCTGCAGGCAGATTGGCTGACATGACCAGGGGTCCACCTTGGACTGAACTGAAAAGCCAGCCCAGAGGAGTGACAGTCCATCACAGAGGGCCAGGCATCCTGTCATGGTGGCCCCAGGAGCCATGTTCTTGGTGGTTTTGAAGCTGGCAGATTGGTGCCTGCACTCCCAAGCCCCCTGCCCCAGTCCAGTCCCCGGCCCCCTCCTGCCCATCTCTGCTGGGGTCTGGCTTGGTGCAAACCTGTGCCCAACTGTAGGCCCTCCTCCAGCAGCCTGGCTCCCCCTCCATACCCATGCGCTCTGCCTCTGTGAAGGCTTACCTGCCAGGCTTTGAGTGATACCCGCTGGGTGGCCAGGCACCTGATCAGAGCGGAGAGATGCTCCTGAGGCAGCTGGCTGGCTGGCTGGCACCAAAAGTCTTGCAGGAGGGAGGTTTTGACCCTGGGCAGGAGGAGAAGACAGTGAGGGGCCCAGGGATTGGGAGGGGCAGGCCCAGGTAAGAGGCAGATACAGTGTGTGGGATTGGAGTCATACTGCCTCCCAGCACCAAGGGAGTAAGAGGCAAGATGTGTCCGGTCATGGTCAAGGTCAGATTCCTGCTCCTTTCTTCCTCCTCCTTCCTCCCTGAGTACCCCATCGGGGCCAGACTTCTAGCTGCTTGGGGCCTACATGTGGCAACTGCTCACATGTGGGGTCTGCAATTGCTCCCAGGGCCCAGGCCCAGCTGGCTCAGGCCCTGACCAATTTTCTGGTGTCTGAGGGACGTGGAGGCACTTATGGTGTGACTGCAGGCAAGGCCATCTCTCTGAGCCTCCCTTCCTTAAGGCATGACTAATAAAATCTTTACAGAGAGGGGTCTTGGGCCACATGAGCCTGGGCTTGACTGGTCCCCCTTGGGACCTGGTCCTACCCAACCAGCCTCATTAACTGATTGATCAGTGTGCCAAGCTGAGGAGTGAGACCCCTAGACAATGGGAGGAAATGACCAGGCTGGGACAGGGGGGCTGAAAGGACTCAAGATGACGTGGCCTGGTCCAGCAGTTGGGGTTGATGGCCTGGAGCCCCATGGGGAGACTTGGGGGCCAAGCAAATGGGCCTTTGATGGTCAAGGCCTCTGTAGCTGGCTGCTACCTTGAGAACGCGGGGGACCCAATCCCACCAATGTGGAAACCAAAGCTGGACTCTGGACATACTGGGCTGTCTGGGGCCAGGTGGCTGAGTGACCTTGAAGGCAGGCCAGGTTCCGAGGTCACAGTTTGGGGTATGGTGGACCTACATGGCCATGACTGGACCTCATGTGCAGACCCTGGGCGTGGTCCCTCCCTAGGACCTCCACAGCCACCCAGGACCCCTCTTCCTCCCTTCCTCCCACTCTGCCCTACCATGAATCAGCCACAGGAAATAATTTCCAGGAGGGGCCCAGCACTCACCTGGCCCAATGGTCAGCCCCAGCAATGTCCAGCTCTCCCTGGGGGAAGCCCTTGGCCTGATAACGGGAACAGTGGGCAGTAAGGGAAAGGAAGAGGGTGAGGCCCAGACTCGCCAGGGTACCTGGAACAGAACAGCCATGAGGGCTCAGCGGTAGCAGGAACGTGGCCAGTGGTATTTGGGGTCTGCGCAAGGCTCCCTATATCCTGGGTGGGCCTCTGACCCCCAACCCCTGTCCTCCTGGAGGGGAGGCTCTGGAGGAGACCGGGAGTACATGGGCTCCTGTGCACATGTGGCTTGGTCAGATAGTGTGTGAGGTGTGGTATGCGAGTGCACTGGAGCCAGTGTGTTCTCTGGCCTGTGTGTGTGTGCAACTTCCTCCTACCTCCAGCCAGACCTCCTCCCACAGTGGCTCTGTGTCCTCACAGTCTGTTTTGAGGCTCAAAATGGGAGGAGCCCCTCACCCTCTGCACTGGGGCACAGCAGGGCTTCCCAGCAGGATTGGGGGGCCCAGCCACATTCTTGCCTTGGAAACCCAGCCCAGGAAGTGGAGGCTTGAGTCCAGGTCACCCCCTTTTCTCACTGACCCTGAACAGACCATTTAGAAAAATCTCCAGCACTGAAAGGGCACAGGGAGGGTGTCATTAGTGGAGAACCTGGTCACAGCCCAGGTAGCCCTGCCTGTGGTCTCCTGGGCTGCTGGAGCTGGGTGTCTGCCCTCCCAAGAAAGGCAGTGTGTCTCTGGGTCTCTACCCCAATCCCTGCCCATCCTTGGGGCCTGGCCTGGCCTGTGTGGGGCTGGCAGTGGCCCCTAGTAGACCTGGCCTCACCTGCCTTGTCCCTGTTGGGACCCTGAGGACTGCACCCCTGGGGCTATGTTCATGATGCAGTTTTGTACCACCCGGTTAGCCTCATGCTTCCTGGGGGCCTCCCCTTGTTTACAGCAGGTCCCTTAGTTTGGGCCCCTGAGGAGGGGCAACCAGAGCACCAGGCAGTCCCACAGTAAAGTGGCGGGCCAGCCACAGGGGTTTGTCATCCCAGAGTGCTCCAGAGGAGCCCAGGGTACCTCCTTCTCATGGAGGAATCATCTTACCCACTCTGGGGCCCACGGCTGAGCGGCAGTGAGCCCTGGTCATCCTGGCTGAGGTGTCCCGAGGGGGCAGGTCCTGGACTAGCAAGAGACCGTAACAGGGGCGGGCCTCAGGCACCAAGAGGGTCATGTCCAGCGTCACACGAGATGTCTAGCCTGTGCCTGGGGCTGCAGCCGTCTCGGTCTTGCCTTTGGGAGGAAAACAATCCCACAAATAAGCGTCAGAACAAAAGGGAGTGCGGGGGAGGGGAGCTAGGGACCGGGCCTTTCTTATCACAGGTTGGCCCCTGGGACCACAGGCTGCAGCGCCTCCAATTAACACATCTCTCACAAACAGCAGTCCCGCAGGCAGTGAGGGGGAGACGCCAGCACTGGGTGGCCCAGGCAGCCCCCTTTCCCTCTCCAGGTCTTGGACACCAGTGCTGTCACTGAGATCTGAGTCCTGGGGCATGGATTCAGGCATGGAGGTCAGTGCTGCTGGCTGCCAAGTGCGCTGGCCTCTCACAGACAGCACACAGCCTCACGGACACAGCCTGTAGTTCATGGCTGAGTACTTTTGGATGTCTGGACCTTACGCGGCCTGGATGGGAGGCAGGGAAGTTACCACCTTTTGCTGGGGCTAAAATGTAGGTTTAGAGGGATTCAACTGCCTGCTCAAGGAAGCCCAGGGCCCAGATATGCAGCCTGGAGCCCTTTGGTCCAGCTGGTGGCTCCTGCTTCTGTTCCTGCCCCTCACCTGAGCAGGAAGCACATCTGTGGTTGGCGGAGGTGCTGCCTATGCCTCAGAGACAGGGCTGTTCCCCGTCACGTGGTCTTCAGATGCAGGTGTTCCAGACGTCAGTGATCCCAGCCTGCCAAGCATCTTGGTCTGTGCAGCTGAGCACTGGGGTGCAGGAGGAGTGGGACAGGGTCACTTCAGTCCCCATTCACCTTCATGCCTGACTCAGTGGGTGGCATGCAACTAAACTGCCTTGTGGACCCCACTCCTACAGTGACAGCAGCTGGACCCGCCTGAAGGGGAGGGATCTGGGCTGTGCCAGGTGATGCTGCCATATCAGCCCTAGGGCCCCATGCATAGCGGGCACCTGCTCCTCAGTCCCAGGGGAGCAGGAGGCTGAGCTCACATTTGGCAGCCACCCAGCACACGCCTCTCCCCATGGGAACCCAGCCCTGGCATTGGCACCCCTTGGGTGACGCTCCAGGTAAGCATACAGCCTCGTATGCATGCACCTTAGCCCATGTGCTCTTGCACCCTGGAGCTCATCCATGTCCTCAGGTGTCTCTGTGGGACATTAGGCACACGTGAATCAACACGGTAGTGGGTGTGGCCATGCTGCAGTGGCAGAATACAGCTGCCAGGTGTGCGTATGTGTTGCAGCTTATGGAACAGAGAGGGTGTGTGGGCACATGCCCTGAGAGCTGTGCCATGCTCAGCCCTGTCCCAGTCAATGGCACTGCTCAGGTCTCACCTGTCCTCAGTGACAGCTGCTGTGGCCTCAGAGAGCAGGTTAGGATGTCTTCAGCAGGCAGGCCTCCAAGGGGACCAGGGCAGGAGGCAAGACTGCAAGAGGGACTTCCCAACCCACCTGCTGGATGGTGCCAGCAGAAGGTTTCCTAGCCCTAGGCCACCCACTGGCAGCTTTCACATTTGCAGGCCCAAGGGGGCTTCAGGACCCCAGTGGCTGGTCCAGCTGCCACATAACTTCCACCTACACTCCAGGTTTTGAGTACCCTGGGAGCCAGCTCCACAGCTGGGCTGAGCCTTATAGGGCCCACAGTTGGGGCAACAGCAGACAATGGCCCCCCAAGCACTGGAGAGGCCCAGCCAGGAGCACCATTGAGGGCTCAATAGGACACAGAAGCTGAGGCCCTGTGCAGCTCAGGCTGTCTGGGTGTCTGGAGTCCTGCTCAGCTTGGCATGGGCCTCTGGCCACCAGCTGGGCTGATACAGCTGCCCAGTGGCTCTGAGAACTACATCTGGCAGAGGTGGGGTGGAGCGGTGAGGTCCAGATGGCCCAGTTTGGAGGGGACCAAGGTCCTGGGGAGTGGATTGGGGGAGGGTCCTGGGCAGGCCCACCTGAAACCCAGCACTGATCCCAGCAGCCGAGACTGTTTATGATTGCACCCAAGCCCTGAACTCACTTGGTAGGAACAGATTCTGGCTAGCAAGGTCTTAGGGTAGCTCTGGACGCTGAGGGGTCTGTGGGAGGGATGTCATGTAGTAGGATATAGAGGATGTGCCTCGGAGCCAGCCACTGCCTTGTCCCTGCTCTGGCAGGGCCCTGGTGGGGCCTGTGAAGGTGGCTTTACCTGTAATGGGGAGACTTTTTAAAAGTAGGGGTATTTAACTTTAGTAACTGAAAGAAACTGTTGGCCTAGGGCAAGGAAACCTTCTGCTGGCACCATCCAGCAGGTGGGTTGGGAAGTCCCTCTTGCAGTCTTGCCTCCTGCCCTGGTCCCCTTGGAGGCCTGTCTGCTGAAGACATCCTAACCCACTCTCTGAGGCGGCAGCAGCTGTCTCTGAGCACTTTTGTCCAAAAGCAAGCTGGAGAACATAGCTGACCTGGACTGAACACCATCTCCTAGTTCAGTCCTGAGCCTGATCAACCCTTTGGGGTGTTTTGGGATAGCCCTGCCTGAGGTCTTTCAGGGAGGGACTCCTGGGGCACCAGGGTGTGAAGGGTCTCAGGCTCAAGTCCATGTGCCTTGACAAGCAGCTGAGCTCCTGGCCTCAGGGTCCCAGGCACAGAGGCGAGGGCGGCCCCATGTGGCAGCAGTGGGCATGGCGGCTGCTGAGCCCACAGGCCGCTGCCAAGAAAGTTGGACTGGCCTGAGACTATAGGGATATCCCTTGGAGACGGGCCCAAACTACTACCATTCAAGGAGACCCCGAGAAAATAGGAAATGAACCAGACCTCCTTGGGTGGGAAGGAGACACAGGGGTATGAACAGCAGAGGACAGAAGGCTGAGGGGATGTGCCCTGAGCTGGGGGCCTGGCTTCCCCTGACCCACTCCAGGTACCTTCCCCCTTTCCTGCAGGAAGCAGAAACAATTGACCTTGAGCCCCAGGGGGTTTCTGCCAAGGGCACAAGGGTAGCTACCTCTACTCCCAGCACTGCTGAAATCCTGCCCAGGGTCAATGTGGGGCCAGCATAGAACGCAATCTGCAGTGGGGAGGGACCAGGGGCGACAGGATAAGGCCTTAGGGCTCTGGACCCCGGGAGCCAAGACTGTGTGTGGGCCCAGACTGTAGGCTACACCAGAGACCCTGGCTGAGGCCAGATTTATGCTGTTGGGGACTGGACATCCCCATTTCTGCTCCCATCAAGCGTTCAGCCTCGGGGCTGGGGTTGTGGCTCAGTGGCAGAGTGCCTGCCTGACACATGTGAGACACTGGGTTCGATACTCAGCACCGTACAAAAATTTAAAAAAAATATATTGTATCCACCTAAAACTAAAAAATAAATATTTAAAAATAAATAAATAAACAAACAAAATAAAGATATTAAAAAAAAAAAAAAAGAGTCCAGCCTCCAAGGACCCTGAACCACAAGGGCTCACTGCTTATGGAGAGAGGGCAGGTTGAAGGCCAGGACCTAGCGGTGTCATGGGTTCTGCTGGCTAGTGAAGATGTGCAGGAGGCAGGCCTAGCAAAAGGCAGGAGCACCCCAGAGCCCCACATCAGATACACTCAGTCACGCTTGGGATTTGGCACTGAGAATTTATTCCAAATCCTCACCCAGCTGCTGCCAGGGTGGTTGGCCAAGGTGTAGGGGACAGGAGGTGAGGCCAGGCTGTGCTTTCCCTGAAGGCATGGACTGGCATCCCACTGCTGTGTGATCCAGGAAGATGGTGGTGTGGCAGGAGCTGCAGTCAGAAGCCTGTGGGACCTTGTAGCAGAAGCAGCACCCAGAGGATAGGAGTACATGGGGAGGTGCCTCTTCCGAAGCCCCCCCACACCCCTGTGCTCCAGACGTAGGCGAGGCCAGCAGCAGAGTGCAGCTGAAGCAAGGTGTGAAGCAGGCCAGGCCAGGAAGGAGACAGGTGCAGAAGGTCCAACCAGGCTGGGAACTCAAGAGGCAGACTGGAGCTGAGTGCCTCACAACACAAAAGACAGGGAGGCCCAGGCCCTGAGGAGCCCAGAGTGAGCCCATCCTGGAGGCAGAGCCTGGCCTGGTCCTGGCTCTGTCCCTCCCTGCTGAGTGGCCTGGGCAAGTCTGTGAAATGCAGGCCCCAGGAGTACATCCCAGAAAGAAAAAAAAAAAAAAACTATCCCAGGAAGAACCTCAGTTTCTCCAGGGGACATGGGAGGAAGCTCCGTAGCCAAGCATCTATTCCACAGTCTGAGCCTCAATCCTCCAGCAAACATGACTACCTGGTATCCTGCCAGCCCTGCCAGTCCCTCCTGCAGACTGGCACTGAGCCAGCACCCCCTACACAGCCCAGTGACTCTCAGTTGTCTGGCTCCAGTGTCCACTCTGATAACCACTGCAGACAAGAGGCTCGCTGTGCCTCAGTTTCAGGAGGGAGCTGGCCTGGCTCAGGCAGCAGTGTGGAGGGGCTACAGGGCCCAGGGCCACTGTCCATGGGGTCAGGGTCACAGGCAGCCCGTAAGGCCTGGACAAGCTGGTCAAGTGGCTGCAATAGGGTGTGTGGGCTCCAGCAGACATCCAGTGAGGGCAGGAAGGGGTCTGGTGTGCAGGCCTCCACGCACTCAGCCTGTGTAGGTATGCGCAAGTAGAAGGCGTGCAACATCATTCGGAAGGGCTGGTCTTCCTGGCCCTCAGCCTGCCCATATGTCAGGTCACCCACAATGGGGTGGCCCAGGGCACTGCAGTGCACACGCAGCTGGTGAGTCCGGCCTGCAGATGGGGTCAGGGGTCAGGCGGGGTGGGGCTACTGCATGCCACACACCACCAGGCCCACATTACATCCAGCAGGGTTCCTTGCTGTGACTATGCAACCCCATGGTAATCGCTTGGGACAGGACCTTCCTGACCCTTGATAGGGATGAGACAATGAGGTGATGGGTCACAGGGCAGAAATTGCTCTAGGACTGCTGTGAGTGCACAGCCAGGGCAGTGCTGGATCTTACTGTAGAACCCAGCAAAATCCACCAGAGCACAGCCAGCAGCCAGCAAAAACCTCGTACCATTCTACTAGATGCTGGGTGACCCCAGCTGGCCATGCTGCCTGTGCCTTAGGCTCCTTTCCCTGTGACTGACCTCTGCCCCACGCTGGACATACCTGTAAGTGGCTTCAACAGCACCTTGGACGCTGGGCTGCCAGCATACAACCCATGTTCCAGGACCACCAGCTCTGTGAGACTCGGCTTTGGGTTTTCGCAACCTGGGTGTACAGAAGGGTGTGAAGGTGGGCTGGAACAGCCTCCAGACCCTGTTTAACCCCACCTGCCCATGTTGGCCATGTCCATGTAGGATCCCTGCTGGATATAGATCTGTGGCCCCTGCCCCCGACTACCCTACCCTGTGTGCCCTCGATGCACATGGTGTGGGTCCGGCCCTCTGTGTTGTTCTTGCCAATGGCATGGCTGATGGTCATCTGGCTCTCCTGGACGTGGCCTCGAACCTGCCAAGCAGAGGAATTCATATGCAGCTCACAGGCCAGCCTGCTACTGTTGGGAAGGCTGATCCATGTGCGGCTTGTGGTGAGCTCTGGTCCAAGGGACCTGCTGAAGTGGGCTGGGAGTGCCAAGTCCCCACACCCCACCCTAGGGACTATCCAAGTCTTACCAGTGCCAGGTAGGCCTTGGTGACTCGCCGCTCCTTGAAGCACCTGTAAGCACTGCCTGCAGCTGCCTTGTTAAGGGCCACACACAGTGCCCCACTGGTGGAGAAGTCCAGTTGGTGGCAGAACCTGGGGAGAGACAGAGGGGAGAGGTGGCTGGATCCCATCCTATCCTGGCCAGCAACTTCAGGACAGAGCTTCCCTTGGACAGAGGCCAGACCATCTAGGTGACTGTGTACCTGAACCCGTAGCAAGTGTCAGGGTCAGCTAGCTCTGGGAAGCGGTGCCGCAGCTGCTTCTGCAGGGTCAGGGTCTCCCGCCACGTTTTACTATCAATGCGCAGGTCCCAGTGTTTGTTTACCACCAGAAAGTCGCTGCTCCGGTAGACTATGGACAGGTTCTCCACGCTGCCTGGCTCCATGGAGGGGGCTGCCTCGCAGGTGGGAGTGAGCCCTAGGGACTGGGGGTGCCGGGCTCCGGGTCTGCAGCCACGCACAGTGCATCTCAGGCAGTGTGCAGACCCACCGTGCGCCTGCATCCGCAGGAGCCCTTGCTGCCCTGCACAGGGGCCAGGCTGGGGCGTCGGATGGGGATGGGAGTCCGGCCAAAGTCAGGCGAGTCAGCTTCGTCTCGGGCTGACGGTAAGAGGGTCCTCTCCGCCCCAGACCTGGGAGAAACAGCCTGGGTGTCCAGCGCGCCCCACAAGCCTTCCCACGGGGTTACGGCCCGTTTCCCGAGTGGGCAGGGGCACCACATCAAAGAGGCAGACCTCGGTTCGGAGCGCCCCTCCAGCTTCAGGACCGACAAGCAGCCTGGCAGTGCCGTCCCGGCCCCGATGCCGCTCTGGGCCCCGGCTCCAGCCCCACGTCCCCGCGCCGGGCCACCGGGCACCCCGAGTCGCTTCTCGGCCGACTAGTCTGCGCGCGCAGCCCCGCCTTCGCTCCGCCCACAGACCGCCCACTGCGGACAGACGACTGTTCTGGCCAATGGAGAGCATCCGTGGGCCCGCGGCTTCCACCACTACGTGGTGACTCCTGCCTATTCTGCGCGCGCAGCACTTCTCCACCCCGCCCACGATCCACCTGCCGCAGACGGATGGCTGTGCGGCCCAATGGAAAGTGGCTTAGGTTCCGCAGCTCCTACTACTGAATGGTGATTCAGCTTTGTGCACGACCCCGCCCCTGCGCCTCTGACCAATGGTGAGAGCCACTGGGCATCCCGGTCGCTGATTGGCGGTCCTGACCGCTCGGGGCGGAGCAGCGCGCGGCCTCTGCGGCGCGGGAGTTTTGGAGCGCCCGTTAGGGCTGACCCGAGCCAGTGTTGCGCAGCGCTGGGCGCCATGGAGGACTACGAGGAGCAGCTGCACGGCGTAGAGGATGACTTCCATAACCAGTTCGCGGCCGAGCTGGAGGTGCTGGCCGAGCTGGAAGGTGGGCTCGGGCCAGGGGGTCGTGACCTCCTGGAGGTCTAGGAGGGATGCGCGGAGGAGGTGGACTGTGGCCTTGTGAGGCGGAATTAGCGGGCCTGGGCGGTAGGGCGCTCCGGCCCCGCGGACTGAGGTCGGTTCCTGCCCGGGGCGGCTGCCGTGACTCCTCTTTCAGCAGCGACACCATTCCCAGCGCCTTCCAAGCGCCAGCAGCTCACCCCGGGCAGGCCGCAGCTGACGTTCGAGGAGGTCATCGCTGGAGGAGACGTGGCGGTCAGTCCCTGTCCGGCCGGATCTCCCGGGAGCAGCAAGCGCAGCACCAGGAAACGGGAGGTGGATGCCTCTGCCGGAAGGGAAGACCCTCTGCCTCCCAGTAGGTCCTCGGGATGATTCCTGGGCGCTCTGGGTGGGTGAGGCAGGGGAGAGCCTCTGCTCCCTCTGTGTGTCTCTGCAGCCCCTAAGGTCAAACGACCCAAGTTGGAAGCGGTCAAGAGGCTGGACTTCGGGCCCAAGTGGGAGGAAACGCTGCTTCCTGACTCCCCGCCAAGGGACATCACGCCCCCACTGAGTCCTGATGTCCCCCCTGAACTCTTGGGTGCTGGGTGTGTGACTGGGGCCCTCCTCACACTACATCTGTCCAGGAGGGACCTGGAAAGCTCCCTTTCCCTGGATTAGGCCCTGTGGGAGGGTGGGCCCAGGCACTCCATCTGGGAGTGACAGGAGGCAGAGTCCCTGAGACCACCCTGTTCCTCCCCAGGACTCCAGATACAGGTTCCAGGCAGGCCTTGCCAGGTACCTGCAATCCTGTTCTGAGGCGACCCCCAGTCTTAGAGGATTTCATCAATGTGACATCCACCAGCGGCGACCGGGTTTTTCTGGTGCTGCATGCTGACCCCACAGGCACTGGGGTGAAGGTGGAGTTTGCATGGGGCTGATTGTGGCCTTCCTGAAGGATGGGCATGTTGGGGCTATTTAAGAAAGAACCCTAGGCCTCATGTCCCCATTGGGCTCTCAGCAGACTTGGCAGGTGGCTGCCTGGTTTGCTGGAAGTGGGTGTGCCTGGGGCTGGGGGAGCCAAGCTGCTCTGGGGGGTGCAGCTGTAGAGGAGACAGCCTTCTGGTGCCCTGCTGCCATCCCAGCTGTTCACATGCTCTCCACCCTGTGCACTGCCTGGGGTGAGGTGGGGAGGGTCCCCCTTTCCCTTTCTCTACCCTTTATGCCTTCCCTTTCTTGGACCTGTTCCCGCTGGGGTGGCTTCCTCCCTTGTCCCTGATCAGATAAAGTTTCATCTGTTTCCCTTGGCCAGCTTCTGTGGGGGGTGGAGTTTTTGGGTGACCCCATGGCCTTTGAGGGGGTCTAGAGGTAACTGCTGCCTTTGTCCTACCCAGAGCCCTCTCTTGGATGTCCAGTGGCGAGGCCATGGCCAGCTGGACCTGCTGGGTGTGTCTTTCAGCTTCCTGAAAGAGCAGGTCGACAATGAGGTGGGGTCTGTAGAGCTTACTGGGGGGAGTGCTGGGGCTCTTGGCTACTGGAGATGTCCTGACCTGCACCTCTCTTTGCATAGCGGCACCAGCGATTGCTGGAGGAGGCCCAGCGGCTCTCAGATACTCTGCACAGGTGACTTGGTGGGCTTGTCCACCCCGGGACCCTTTCTGGTCTTAGCCTGATTCTTGCGGAGTATATGCTTGGTATGGTCCCTGTGAGCAGTAAAGGCATGAACACATTAGCTCAGGACACAATACTCTCCAGCCTTAGGCCTGAAGAAGAAGAGGCCCAGCCTATGGAGGTCCCAGAGCAGGAGACTGCTGGTGTCCAAGACACATCCCAACACTGCCTTTGGGTGGATGAGTTTGCACCCAAGCATTACACAGAGCTGCTCAGTGATGACGTGAGTGTCCTTCTTGGTTGTGACTGGCTTCAGTTAACTACAGGGAGAGACCTAGCATCCAGCTGGCCTTTGCATTGCCAGTCCACTGGGCTGTTGGAATGAAGTGGGAGTCTGGTTTGCCACAATGAGTTACAGATGGGGAAACAGCATAGAGCTGTTTTACTGCTGGTCACTGCCCCAAGCCTGCTCCCTTTTCTGCACTGAGCACTTCACTGGCTGGGTTTCTTAGGGAGGGTAGGGAGTTATGGAGGCTGGGGCCAGGTCTGTGGGCATGGAGGCCCTGGTGTGGGCACCATTGTGTCATCACTGCCAAGGGACTGGTGCCTGGACCCTCCCCTTCTTGAGCCTCGGTGTCCCATCTGTCTTGGTGCTCATGGTTGCAGATTGATGTGAGGGGCAGGCAGGGGTCCCTCCCTTAGGCCAACCTTCCCTTCCTGCAGTTCACCAACCGCTGCCTCCTCAAGTGGCTGAAACTCTGGGACCTTGTGGTGTTTGGCCATGAGAGGCCTGCCCGGAAGCCCAGGTCCAGTGTAGAGCCAGTAAGGATTGGCAAGGAGGCCTCAGCCCCTGGCAAGTGGAAAAGCCATGCACAGGTGCTAGAGGAGATGCTGGAGGCTGAACTGGATCCAAGCCAGCGACCCCGGCAGAAGGTAAGCTCTGTCCAGCTGTGCTGCACACCCATGGAGCCTGGGGCTGTGCCACAGGGCAGCTGGTGTTGTTGTGCCTCCAGGATCTGTGAGTTTGAGACAGATGCCAGGTCTTTAGCTACTCTAGAGGCTGTGGGGGTCAGTTTGGCATGAAACACCGGTGTTCGGAGTTTGAACTTGATTTCATTCTCTTGACAATTTTGGTAAAGTCGGTGTCCCCAAGAGGGTTCTGTACCACACCAGCATGATCTGGGTGATTGGTAGGTCGTTGCCCAAGTAAATTGCCCTTGCAGGGTTTTCTTTTCCTGTCTTGAGGACTGTTGTGCTCTGAGTACTGGGACTGATAGTCTCATGTGATGGCTGGGTGGGTTGGGGTGCGCCTCTGGCTGGTGGCCAGGCTCCCCCCTGCCATGGCTTGCAGTGCATCTTCATCTGTCTTGGCTGCAGGTGGCACTGCTCTGTGGGCCCCCAGGGCTGGGCAAGACCACGCTGGCACACGTGATTGCAAAACATGCTGGGTATTGCGTGGTGGAGATGAATGCCAGGTGGGTAGCATGGAAGCCCTATTCTTTGGTCTCCTGTCTGTTCTGACATGTGTGGTGGAGTCTGGGCTGCAGTCCTGAAATCCAGCTCTGGTTGTTTTTGCCTCATGGAGGGGCAGGGGCCTTGGGTGTGTGGTCTGTGGGTTCGCAGCCTTCCTCAGTGGCCTCTGCACAAGGCATGGCTCATGTCTTGAGGCCCTCCTGCTGAGGCCACTGCTGCCCCATGATACTTTCCTGCTGGTCTCACTATTGCAGTGATGACCGCAGCCCCGAGGCCTTTCGTGTTCGCATCGAGGCAGCCACGCAGATGGAGTCAGTGTTAGGTGCAGGCGGAAAGCCCAACTGTCTGGTTATTGATGAGATTGATGGGGCCCCCACGGTGAGCCTCCTTGCTGCCCTGGAGAGGAGGGTGGGCTGGCACCAGGGCCTCAGCTCATTACCTTGCTGTGCACCTTCCTGAAGGCTGCCATCAATGTTCTGTTGAGCATCGTGAACCGCAAGGGTCCACAGGAGGCAGAACTAGGGGCCCCAGCTGTGCCCTCAGGTGGGGGCCGCCGGCGCCGAACAGAGGGGGGCCTCCTGATGAGGCCCATCATCTGCATCTGCAATGACCAGTGAGTTGGGTAGCTGGACAGGGCTCCTGATGGGAGAGACCTAGGGCTCTGGGGAGGAGCCCCTGCACATGGCCTCCTATCTACAGGTTTGCACCATCTCTGCGGCAGCTGAAGCAGCAGGCCTTCCTGCTCCACTTCCCACCCACTCTGCCCTCAAGGCTGGTGCAGCGGCTCCAGGAGGTCAGCAGGGCATAGCATGCAGCCAGGGCTGCACAAAGACTTTTTGGGTGGGGGGATATGGCCCTATCTTAGCCCCCCTTGCTTTCATCCCCTCCTCTACCAAGGCCCCTGGTACTGGTTCCACGACCAGCTTGGCCCATGGGGTGGATGGTCGAGTAGGGTTGGGGGCCAATTCCAGGTACCTGCAGCCTGTCACTTACAGGATGAAGGGTGCTATTTACCTGTTTGTAGGGAACAGGATTATGGTCACAGGGTGGGCTCTGAGGGCAGGCTGTTCTCTGAGAGCAGTGGGAAGGTACTCCAGCACCCCAGCACTGTAGGCCTCCTTGGGCAGGGCATGGCATCCAAGCCCAGCACTTGGGCACCCTCCTGTAGGTCTCCCTGCAGCAGGGCATGTGGTCCAAGCTTAGCACTTGGGCACCCTCCCCGTAGGTCTCCCTGCGGCAAGGCATGCGGTCCGACCCTGGTGCACTGGCAGCCCTCTGTGAGAAGACAGACAATGACATCCGTGCCTGCATCAACACTTTGCAGGTGGGCAGGCACCCAGGTGGGGCAAGGTCGGGGGAGGGTGCTGCCTCTCACCTGCCACCTGTTTCCAGTTCCTGCATGGGCGGGGACAGCGGGAGCTCAGTGTACGGGATGTGCAGACCACCCACGTTGGCCTTAAGGACCAGCGCAAGGGGCTGTTCTCCGTGTGGCAAGAGGTCTTCCAGCTTCCCCGGGCCCAGAGGTAGGCAGTGTGTGGCAGGCCAGCCTCAGCACTATGGCCACGGTGCTCAGCACTGTGTGTGTGGACCAACACCAACTTTAGCAACAGAGACCCAGTGCCAGGAGGCCTTTGAGACTCCGACTTGGCCTCCCTTACCCCTGGGTCCCCACAGCCTGCATGGCTTAGGGCCAGTGGCAGAAGCCACCTGGACACCTTGGTGGGAGGGTGCTTCAGGGTGTGGCTGGGATCACCCATGTCTTTGCCACCTGAGCCAGACCAATAGGCCTCAGGTGGGCAGGGAACAGTCGTGTCTGCCCTGACTGAGGTTTGGGGCCCAGTGGGGATGCTGACCTGGTCAGTGTCCTGAGGACAGAGGGGAGGCACTGGGAGTGGGGAGCTCTTGGGTCTGTGGAACTTGGTTTTCATGGTCTCCTGAGGACTGCCCACCCCAAGGGGAATTCCAGAGCAGGGGCTTTCAGGATACTGAAGCTGAAGTCTTAGGCAACCCTAGGCAAGTGGCACAGACCTAGACCAGCAAAGGCAGCAGAACACCACCCAGGAGACTGCCCGGGCTGGGTGGGACGGGGCTTCGAGGCTGTCAGGGAGTGCTGGGTGCCTCTGCTTGCCACTAGATTCCATCTCAGCTCAGCACCCTGCTGCCCCTGCAGGCGACTTATTGGCCAGGTCCCAACCCTGCCAGCCCACTCGCTCCTGCTCAGTGATGGGGACATGGGCTCCCTCACTTTGGCCTCCCAGCGGTTCTACCACCTCCTGCGCATCACCACCTCAGCAGGCGAGCATGAGAAAGTGGTTCAGGTACCTGCCCTCCATTGCAGACCTCTCCCCTGTGCAAGGGAATGGACAATGAACAGCAAGTGCCCTCTGGACAGTGTTGTGTGAGGAGAAGGTGGGGCAGGAGCAAGACGTGAAGGGATGGGCCTCAGAGTTCTTTGGGGTGCAGGGAGGCAGGGAACCTGGATCTCTAATGAGGGGTTGCTCTGGCTGCTGTGGGAGCTGTCTAAGGGCTGGGTTCTGGATAGCAGGAGAGGGTGAGGTTTTGGTCTAAGCAGGTGGCAAAGGCACCCTGCCCCCCAGGAATCCCTAAGCTGCCTCCCAACTCTAAGCAGCTTTGGATTAGCAGCTGGGACTCATCTGTCAGTCCAGAAAGTCATGGTGCAGAGGGGCAGCAGGGGTGGGACTCCCTGGGGGGCCAGCGGGGGGCCTCTGTGCCCTGGATTCTGGTGGGTGGAGCTTCTTTTTGGCTGTGTTGGGGAGGGGCTGGGGCTGGACTCCGTTGGCTCTGGGCTCCTAGAAGCAGTGGGTGGGTGGTTCCTACCCTCAGGGTTTTCTCAAGCAAGTGAGCTCTGGGTGGAATTCCTCAGGCCCTGCGGCCACTCCCTATAGCTGATTCCTGCACCCTGGACTTTACAGGGTGGGCAGGAGGTAGAGAGGGATCCTGCGGGTGGTACTTGTGTGGGTGGACGGGGCATGGGCTGTTGGACTCAGGCTGCCACTTCCCGTAGGGCCTGTTCGACAACTTCCTGCGTCTCCGGCTCAGAGACTCCAGCATGGGTGCTGTGTGCACAGCCCTTGACTGGCTGGCCTTTGATGACCTGCTGGAGTGCGCTGCCCACCATGGCCAGAGCTTCCAACTTCTGCGCTACCTGCCCTTCTTGCCTGCAGCCTTCCACGTACTCTTTGCCTCTAGCCATGTGCCACGGATCACCTTCCCCAGCAGCCAGCAGGAGGTGTGTCCTGTGCCTGCCTGTGTCCAGGGTCTGACCCTGGCACATTCTGGGACCCAACCCTGGCTCATCCTCTTCCCAGGCCCAGAGCCGGATGAGCCAGATAAGGAACCTGATCCAGACGTTGGTGGCAGGCATTGCACCGGCCACCCGCAGCCAGGCCACGCCCCAGGCCCTTGTTCTGGACACCCTTTGCCTGCTACTAGACATCCTTGCGCCCAGGCTGCGGCCAGTGAGTGCTGAGTGCCGAGGGAAGGGTGGGCTCCTGGCTGGAGCGGCCCTGCCTGCTCAGCCTGTCCCACTGTTCCCAGGTAAGCACACAGCTGTACAGTGCCCGTGAGAAGCAACAGCTGTCCAGCCTCGTAGGCACCATGCTGGCCTACAGCCTCACGTACCGCCAGGAACGCATGCCTGATGGGCAGTATCTCTACAGGCTGGAGCCGTGAGTTCTCCGGCACACAGGGCTGGGGAGGCCTCCGGGCTGCAGATCAGGCACCAAGGGCAATGTGGTCTTGGTGAGGCACCAGTGTCATCTCCAGCTCAGCCTCTTCCAGATGTGGCTGAGTTGGGGACCCTGTCCTGCTCTGGGTCAACCATGCCTTGGACTGCTTCCCTGGCCTCAGTGTCCCATAGGAGTGGCCCCTGAGCCCCCCACCCTCACCCTGGGTGGCCTGTGTGTGCCTACAGCTTCCCAGGGCTCTATGGGAGCAGAGTGGCAGGAGGCATAGGCAGGATGATGTCTTGCTCCCCCACAGCCTGGCGGGTTCCACCTAATCCCCTCTTAGAGTTCAGGAAATAGGCTGAAGGCAGTTAGTTCCAGACTGCCCTGGGGCTGGGAAAGGGCAGCTCCAGGACCTGGTTCCACACCCAACTCTTAGGTTGTGCTATGTGGGGTTTGTGGACCAAGGGGAAGATTGGCTCTGGCCCTGCTGACTGGTGCCTTGGTGTCCTGCCATGTGTACCTGAGCAGGAACGTGGAGGAGGTCTGCCGCTTCCCTGATCTGCCTGCTCGTAAGCCTCTCACCTACCAGGCCAAGCAGCTCATTGCCCGGGAGATCGAGGTGGAGAAGATGCGGCGGGCAGAGGCCTTTGCCTGGGCTGGGCACAGCTCCCAGGTGATCCTGTTTGGGGGCATTGGACAGAGTGGGTCCTGGGTGGGAAGGGCCCTGGAGTGGACGTTCTCCATGGTCTAGGTCTGCTCAACCAGCCCTTATCCCACTATTCCCTACAGGTGGACCAGCATCCCCCAGGGCCGGAAGGCCTGCTGGGGTGCAGTGGGGGTGAGGCAGTGAAGCCGCTTGCCCCATGCAACCACAAGCAGAGGCTGGAGCACATCATGAAAAGAACAGGATTGGAGGAGCAGGTGCGGGGTGGAGGCATGGCCCCAGGATCAGGACTGGTGTGGGCAGGGTTGCTGGGAGTGGGTGAGGAGCCTCTGCTGGCTCTGAGTCCCAAGGATCCACCTGTTGGTCCTGCCCCTAGTCCTCTTGGCAAGCCTGTAGTAGGCTGGGAAAGGTCTCCCAGCCCGGGGCCCTTGCTCAGATGCCCAAGGCCCTGCCAACTACTCCACCAGCCTAACAGTCCTTCTTCCCCACCAGCCTGAGAGGGACTTCTTTGGACGTGTGATAGTCAGGAGAGCTGCAGCCCCAAACACAGGTGTGTGTGGGTGGCCGGGGGGGGGGTTGTGGGGGGCCAGGAGTGGCCCAGAACCCACTGTGTGTTCCCCACAGAGGTGGAGGCCTCCAAGAAGGACACAGTCGAGTGGCTCATAGGCACAGCAGTGGGCAGGAGCCAGGTCTGGTTCCGCTTCAACGAGGGCGTCTCCAATGCAGTGCGGCGCAGCCTGTACATCCGGGACCTGCTGTAGTGTGTACCGACCCCAGGACCCCAGGCCTCACCTCCCGCAGGGAATGTACAAAGCACAGATACTGGAGAAGTCTTTATAAAGTCACACCTCTCACACGCAGAGTTGGGCCTGGGCTCACAGGATGGCACACTTGCCCTTCTCCACCCAGGGGTTGTTCTTCATCAGGTCTGGGTTCAGGAAGGGGTCTTTGGGGATGCCATCCTCGATCCATTTGAGGAGCCTGTGGGTGGGGGCAAGGTGAGTGCAGGTCCTTCTGTGGCCTCTACCCGCCCCAGGGCCTGGTCCTGGCTCACAAATGAACAGTGAGGCCAGGCAAGAAACAGGCACCACAAGGCAAGATGGACTTACTCGGGGATGGTCTTGGAGGACATCTCCCTCTTGAAGGCCAGCTGGTACTTGAGGCTCTCGACCTCCTTCTTCATCTGGGGTACATCCCACTCCTCCATGGCGTCGGGGGCTTCGGAAGTGGCCAGCCTGGGGCTGGAGGGCAGGGAGGAAGCAACAACTGTGGGCTGCCCCCCAATGACCTGAGCTCCCCAGAACAAGGGGAGGGAGCGGTCCAGCCCTGTCCTTCCCTGGGTCCACAGAGGCAAGACCAGCGCAGGGCCCTGTGATGTCCCATGAGGCCCCATTAACAAGGCCCCACACGCCTCCCCCTGCCCAGTGGGGCTAATTAGCTGCTGAACACTTCCATCTTGGATCCACACGAGGACGGGCCACTCTTCTCTGCCCCCAGGGACAGCAGGACAGGCACTGGTGTGCCCAGACCAGCTCCTCCACCCTTTGGTCAGGCCCACAGACCATCCAATGGGGGGCAGGCTGAGGACCCCTGGATGCTGGATATGTCCTGGCCCTCCTGTGCAATATCTGCTTTGCATGGCAAAGCCCACTAGGCAAGTTGGTCCTGGGCTGGGCAGATTTGGCTGCAATTTGCATTTCGGGTGGAGTGGGGCCTGTGGAGGGTCTGGGAAGCGGGCCTCAGCCCTTGGGCCAGTGTCTGTAGCAGCCTTCAGGCCACTGGCCTCAGCTTCCCATCCTACCAGGAGGAGCTGCAAGCTGGGAGCTCTTGGGAGACCTGGCAGTTATGGGCCGTGAGGATGGGCAGCCCTTTGCTGCTCCTACTCCCAGCCAGGGTACCAGTGGGCCCCCCCCCAGTTCCTCAGCCCCCAGCCCTGGCATCCTCCACTTTGGAAGGGGACTTGGGACGCCCCTATTTCAGGCCCAGGGGCTGTCCTGGGCAGAATCTCCGTCCCAGGGTGCTGCGCTGAGCCTGGCCAGGGGAAGGGCCAAGGGCTTGGCGGTGGTTCAAGCCTCGGCCGCAATCGGCCAGGGCAGAGGATCCCTCAGGAGAATGAGCCAGGAATCGGTGGGGGAATGCAGTTCTCCTCCTAAAGACCCAAGTTCCAGCGGCCCACCCTGGTGCGGGGCTCTTCTCCCGCGGCCTGGCACGCTGACAGCCACGTGGGCGTGGGCGCGCTCGCGTGTGGACCCCTCCGGGGCTGGGGGTCCACCGCCCTGCCCACGCCCGTGCTGCACCCGCCCTACCTGCCGCCGCTGCCGGAGCCCGGCCGCCGCCCGCGCACCTCGCGACGCCCCCGGTCGCGGCGCACGGCGGCGCACGCGGGCACTGCGGGTGGCGCGCACGGCGCAGGACAGACGCGGCGCGGCGCTGGGGTCACTACACCAGTTGGCCCGCTGGGTAGCTATCCTAGCCCCAGGGGTTAGGGTCTGTCCAGAGGGACGGATCTAAGCGAGTACTGGGGCCTGGGTTTCCCTCTATGCAAGAGACCTGTTCATTGGACTTACTTTGTAAGGTGACAACGAGGGTCAAGTGATGGCAGAGGCCAAGTTATGGCGAGGTGACAGCGAGGACCAGATGATGTTCGTGCGGAGTGAGTCTGAGCTGTGAGGCTGGCAGAGTGTTGGTTGGCGCCCCGCCTTCTCCTGCCACCTGGGGCCTGGCACCGCCTCCTCAGGGCCAGGCTGACCCTAGGAGCTCGGCATCCCCCAGTGGGCGGGACATCTATTCTGGGGCGTGTGGGACTGGCGCCGCCTCCTCAGGCCCAGGCTGACCCTAGGAGCTCAGCATCCCCCAGTGGGCGGGACATCTATCCTGGAGCGTGTGGGACTGGCCCAGCCTCAGGGTCAGCTCTGGAGCTGGGCTAAGAGTTCTTCAACTCCATTGAGTGGTCTCCTGGATGCCTTGTCCTAGTACTGGGACTTCGGTAGGCTAAATCTGTACCCCAGCCCAAGAGGCCCATATGATCAGGGTCTTCCCACGCTCTAGTACTCCCAGCTGAAAGTAACTGGGCCAGGACCCTCTGCAGTCTCTGTAGCCCACAGCGTGCAGGTGGTCCTCAGTAGTGTCTACCAATGGAGGGATTGTGTGGCCTGTAGGCCCAGGGTGTGAGCCTGTCCTGCCAAGGACCTGGTCTCTGCAGAGTTGCTTCCTGCTCTGGTTCCTGTTCCTCCTTCCAAGGCAGCGGCCCCCATTCCCAAGGGCCAGGGGACACAGCCACACTTTGGTCTACCCTGAGCTAAGAATAGCCAGAGGTCCCTGCACTGCACCTATCTGTGGGTGGTGAGCAGCTCAGGTGCTCAGCTGAGACTAAGAGGTCTTTGGGGTTTGGGGGAGGTTTCTTCATTGGCCACAAGCCCCTTGGGGGCTCCGTGCCTGTTAGTCTTCTCCCTTGCTCTTCAAAGACCCTGTGATGGCACTGAGCTACACACTGGCCCTGCCCTCCACCTCCTGCAGGGCAGAGGCCATCCCCCATTTCCTTAGGCTCCTTTCCTGACATCCTATTTGCTCAGGTGTGCCCTGGGAGTCCTTGGGTGACGCACAGAATAGGCTGTGTCTTGGACAGGGGCCCCCAGGCAGCAACAGCAACCCCAGAGGAGGCAGGACCAGGCTCCCCAAACAGTCCCTGTAGAGGCCAGGCCTGGAGGGAGGCTTGGATCTGGCACTTGGCAGGTGCTCCTGGACTCCCTGAGCTAGGGGCTTGTGGACAGCAACAGGGGCAGTGATGTCACAGGGGAAGTCCTAGGGCCCTACAGCCCAACCTGCCCAGGAGAGTGCAGAACTCTGCAGGGTGGCTGGTGGACAGGAAAGCCTTGTCTTCTTGGGCTCCCTGAGTTGGTGGGCAGCTTTCTTGCTGAGCTGTGTGAGGCAGGGCCACTGTGCCTCCCATTCCTGACCTGCATCTGTGGCAGCTGTGCCAGATTGAGCTGCATCTGGAACTGGGGCATGCCAGGGAGCGAGGGATTATTTTCACTGTGGGTTTAGGGGGCAGGGAGCTTAAAGCCAAGAGTGCCAGGCCTCTCGGGTCCAGTGTTCACCCCTTCCCTGCCAGGGCCCCTTATGTGCAGTGACTGGGTGTGTGTCCTGACATAGGGACTGTGGAGGGTCTCCATTGTAGGCTGCTATAGGCTGTCCTTGTGGCTGAGCACAGGAGAACAGATGGTCCTGGGGGAAGGGAGCCACTTCAGGCTCCAGACAAGGCAGGACAAGTGGGGACCTGCCAGAGCACCAGAGGATGCCCCCCATTCACTGGAGGCAGCAGTGTTTCCAGCCTGGGCCCTGGAGGTGACATGCTGAACTCAGGGTGGTAGGCAGTGGCTCTGGCATGTCTTGGTTTGGAACCTAACCAGGCGCTAAGCCTTCTAGATCCCACTCTTATGCCATTTACCTTGACCAGAGTGGGTCCAGCTATCAGGTCCAGTTCCTGTGAGTGCCCCACTGCCTAAGTCCCCAAGAGGAGCTGACAGGTAGCTGCATGTTGGGTGTGGACTGGAGTTGTTCTGCCACCACAGGGTGGGGGAGGGAAGAAGGCCCTCCTGTCTGCTTCTGGGTCCCATCTCTTGCCCCACTTCTGTAGTGTATGAGTCCAGCCTCTGGGGAGTACAGTCCTACCCCCTGCCAAATGGACCATGGTGGTTCAGAGCCAGCTGTGCTCATTCAGGCAGGTACCTTTGCCTGCTCTGTGAGATGCCACCTGCTCTTGTGAACCTGAGACCCTGTCCTGGCTGACAGCACCCCAACCCTCTTTTGCACCTTCCTGCTCAGGATGGCCCTGGAAGCTCTCCCTACATGTGCAGGCTAGGATCACCAGATTGGAGTCAGCCCAAGGGCCCCTGGCAGGTCTGGGCTCTGCACCCCTGAGCTCTAGCCCACAGCTGTGACCTGCTTCCACAGTTCTTGGAGGGAGGAGGGCTTTTGGGAAGCAGTGCTAGCGTTCCTTCTGCTGACCCACCTCTGTCACGTGGATACTGTACATCCATCCCAGGGGCTCCTTCAGGTAACTGGGCCACTAACTGGGCCACTGAGAAGCACACAGTCTCCTTCTGTTGGCTCTTCATGGGTTGGGGGTGTGTGTGATTGGGCCTGGCCTGGGGGTTGGTACCAAGACCATGTCCATGCCCAGCTGGGCCTGCAGGGAACACAGAGCCAGGTCCTCTTACACTGACTAGGGCTCAGGACAAAGTTTATGCAAGGTGCCTGACTCCTCCACAAGCAAAGGAGGAGGGGTGTGTTGGTCTAAGAGCAGGTTCCCTGGACACAGCCCCTGTGGCACAGGGCAGGTTGTGTTGGTCCATTGATCGGGGTGTCCCGAGAAGGTGAATGGGCAGGTTCTGTAGGAGAGAGGCAGCATTTGGCCCCAACCAGGCTGCTGGAAGCTCTCTGGAGAGGGAGATTTCTCCAACCCAGCCTCAGCACCTGCTAGTTCTCCAGGAAGTTGAAGGGCCCCTCAGCCCCACCCACCTGCCTGTGTCCATGGGCCTCTGCAAGGGCTGGGAAGTTTGTGGCCCTGTAGGACAGTCAGGGTCTGTGAAGGGCTTTCCTGGAGGCTCTGGGACAAAGGCCCAGCCTGACCCAGGCTCCATGTCCTTGGGGATGTGCTGACTTCATTCCCATCCTTCCAACCAAAACCAGGGATATGTCAAAGGCACTGTTTTATTTTACCAAGTTAAACAGAGCTAGGAAAAACTAAATGGTTTTCATATCTTAGAAAGTTTGAAAATGATTTTGTTGTTGTTGTTGTTACCAGGGTTTGAATTTAGGGGCATTTGACCACTGAGCCACATCCCCAGCCCTATTTTGTATTTTACTTAGAGATAGGGTCTCACTGAGTTGTTTAGTGCCTCACTTTTGCTGAGTCTGGCTTTGAACTCGTGATTCCCCTCTCTCAACCTCCCCATCCCCCTGCCTCAGCCTCCCAAGCCGCTGGGATTACAGGCATGCACCACCACACTCAGAGTGAAAATGATTTTCAAAAGTGATTTAGACTTAACAAGTGCAAAGCCCACAACAATAATTCCAAGGAAGTCACAGGTACACAGCTCTTGTCCATGACACTCTGAGCAGTGGACAGTGGTCCTCTGTGACAGTAGCCTGCTGCAGCAGCCTCAGAAGCACTACCTGCAATTTAGTGGTTGTGAATCATCTTCACACCTGAGGAGCCTGGTGTGGGGGAGGGGGGCTGAAAGCCAGGAGTCCATGCTTAACAGACCTGCAAAGCTGCTATCCCAACCCAAGTGGGCAGGAGGCATGAGAACTAAGGACAAAGCCTATACCTCAACAGCTGGAGACAGCAGCTTCTGCCCCAGACTGGGTTAATGTCACCAAAGGTAATGTCATCTCTCCTGCATGCTTACCCTCTCTAGCTGCTTGGCTGGTCCCCAGACCTTGGCACCTGCAAGTCTTAGAGGGAAGGCCAGGCATCTGGCCAGAGCACAGGTGAAACCAACAGCACCAACTGACAAGCCAGGTTTCCCAAAACAGGCGTGAGCAGCTGAGTTGGTGTGGGGCAAAGAAGCGAGCCAGTGGCTAGCTGCTGATGGAGGCTGACCACAGGCAGTCCAAGCCCTGACTCACCCTGCACTACTGAGAAATAATTTATGGGAAGCCTTCCCACATGCTCCTGGAGTCCTGGGTAGCTTCTGGCTAGCACTTTGCAAGTTGCTCTGGTTTCAGCAGAGGCCCCATACAGATGGACACTTGCCCTGAGACAGCAAGGTCAATAATTTGCCCAGGGACACCTGGGAAAGGCCAGGCAGTGTCTTATCTTCTCCCAGTCCTTTCATTAAGCAGGACTTCTAGGCTGGCCTACCTCCCCAGAGTCTAATCTGCATCAGCTAAGGGGCTTGGTGGGTGCCCAGGTTGGAACCCAGAGCAGCCACTGCCACCTGCCCCTCCTGAGTCTGCAGGGCTGCCTGGTGCCTGCCCTGGGGTCAGGGCAGCCAGGACCCCAGGAGGGCCATTGTGTCCTTGGCCCAGTGTTCCCTGCTCACCTCAGCCTTGTGGATCATCAGGCCTGTGAGGGGGTCCTGCCAGGGACCAGGCCAGTGTGCTATACCAATTAAGGAAGTGGTTCATGTCCTGGGCTGTGTGTCTGGGCTCTGAACTCAGGCCAGGGCCCCTCCACCTGCTCATGTCCAGAACATCCTGGCACTCCCAGGTAGCTCCTTGCCACATGGGTCCCAGGACTGCGGGACACATGAGGCCAAACCAGGGATGGATCCCAGCACCCAGCATGTATCCTGAGACACCCCCACCGAAAAAGGGGCCAATATGTGCTGTTGTCCCGGTTATAGCCCTGAGTACCTGAGTTTGAGTTCCGCAGGCACTAGGTTCCTAGGGAGTAGGGATCTGCTCATGGCCCCCTAGTCTAGATCTATAGTGGACCACATGTGGCAGGCATGCTGGTGTCCCCAAGCCTGGTGAGCACGGGTGTGCCAAGAAGAGGGGCTGCGGAGACAGCTGTCAGTCTTTCCTTGGACCAGGAAAAATGCCCTTCCCCAAGCCTATTAGCAGGCTCCACTCAGGACACCCAGGCATGGGGCCAGTGGTGGGATTCAACTCTGGTGTCCCAACTTCTGAATGACCTTGTTGCCTTACACAGCACAGGAGTCTCACTCTGCACGAGGGAACTGCATAAACAGCCCCAGTACCCACAGGATTCCTAGAAGAGCAAGCAGGGGAAGAGCTGTGCCCCCAGGATGTCACTGTTCTGCACCTTCCCTGATGCCAGGGCAGTGGGCACAGCCTCACCCCAGAGGCAAGGCTGGATACAACAAGGGGTGAGCAGAGGGTGGGGGTGTGAGGAAGGCAAAGGACCTATCTGGTGCCCTGCAGAGAAGGTGGGGGGAAGGAGGACAACACTGCATCCTGTCTACACACATGTGGAAGTGCCTGCAGCTCAACTTGGTCAGGAGGTGGTCTGCCCAGGACTGTGGTGAGCAGGAAGCCATGGCACTCCACCTGAGTGGTGGGACCCCTTCTGTTTGTGCAAATTTTGGGGCACTTGCCAGTGTTGCCTGTGAACTTCTAGTTTCCATGAACGTCTGTCCAGCCTGTGCCTGTCCAGTTGCAGAGCCTCTAAAGCTCGCAAGTGGATGGTAGCACTGGAGAACCCCCACAGCCTTATGTGTGCAGAGGAGTGACCGTAACCAGCCCCTGGCTTGGCCTGCTGGCCTTGCCCATAGCCTGTGCAGATGACCCCAGGCTGGGTGAACTGGGTTGCGACCTGCTGAGCCTTGCAGCTGTCCTCACCATGGGGCAGGCTCTGTAGTGACAGTCCCTGTGCTTGTGGATGTAGGTGCCCTATGAACACTGGCCAAGTCATTGCCCTCAACTCCAGGATTGCTCACAGACTCTGGACTCCAGGAGTAGGAAGGGTGGGTGGAGAGAGGCTCAAATTCTCCCTGCCCTCCCAGGCACTTACAGGAGGGCAGGTTATGATCGACTGCTGCAGTGCACCCAGTGTCTCTGCTGGCCACTGTGTGGCCCCCAGGAGATGGAGGGGAGGGTGTGTCACAGCCTGTCAGAATAGTTCCGGGGCCCAGGAGCTCAGGAAGGAAGCTCCGGGACATGAATGTTGCCCAAGATGGCTGCTACCCAGGACTCCAGGGCAGCAGGACAGACAAAGCCCCAAGAGCTTTGCCTTCATGGGAAACTGATCCTACTGCCTTGTGATCTCCAGCTCAACCCTGGCTCTGACAAGAGAAGTCCCCACTCATTCCTTGGTTTTTCATTATGGGTTCATGCTAACAGGTGGGAGAGATGCCACAGGATCATGAGGGCTGTTGTTCGGCTTGCTTGTGTGACTGTGACCAAGTGCCCCAGCAAACCAGCATGAAGCTCACCACCCACCCCAGGGCCAGAGATAAGGCACTTGTAGAGAAGCCACCTGGACTTTTTGGGTTTGGTGTCCACATGCATGCTGTGGATGGGGAAAGCCCCACTCTGGGACCCCACGTCCCTGTTACTGGGTGATCTACTGAGGAACCCTCACTTGACAGATAACCCTCTCCCAAATGTGAGGGGGCTGTTACATATACAGGAAATCAATGGGGTGCCCAGAAGAAACCGCTGAGCCTCAGCATCCTCTCCAGGCACCATGTAACTCTGAACAAGGATGAAGGACAGAGAGGCCACTTCTTCATCCCCCACCCCTCCAGGGTCCTGGGTGCAGACAAATGGTGAAGGGGGAGGCTGGCTCAGCCTTCTCTTCCTCCAGTGTGGGTACAGCCACCTGGGAGGGCTCTGATCATCAGTATCCGCTCTGCCTGACCAGTCTCCCAGGGTCTTTCCAGGGCATCCCAGGGCCCCTGCCTCACTTTCCTTGGACTGCTTACTCTTGGCCGGGCCCTGGAGCTTCTGTGCCCTGGGCCAGCCAGTACCAGAAGGAGCAAGAATACACTCAGGAGTCTGGGCTCTGAAACATCAGCGGAGAACGTGCCAGTGGCGTGCAGCCCACGATGTGTGGACTGGGTGGTCCATCCTGACCCACCGCCTGCTGCAGGCTTAGAGCTCCGAGGAGCGGGTGCCAGCCCTGTGCCGCGGTACGTGGGACCGGGACTCAGGAAGCCATCAAGTGCAGGGCTGTGATGCATGAGGTTAGCATCGGGTGCCTGAAGGTCCCTAGGGACAGGGGCCCAAGCCTGCAGCACTGGGGGTCAGCACAGGTGCCCAAGAGTCCCGGGCCTGCGGCACTCGGGGGTTTCCGCGCTCTGGCGGGGCTCGCAAGACGCCGACTCGAACCCCGAAGGCGCGGAGCTCAGGGGCGAGGCAGGGGCTGCCCCGGGTCCTGCTAGAGAACATCCCCGGCTCGGGCCGGGAGGCAAACGCCGCCCCACTACCGGCCTGGGTGGTGTACAGCGAGTATCGTTACTTCCGCCGTGGGAGACGACTTCCGGCTCTGAGCGGAAGGGGTGTGGCTCTGCACAGCCGTTTTGGAGCCGGGCCGCAGCGCGGTTGTGGTCCGGGTGTAAATAAAAATTAAAAGGCGTGTGTGGGAGCAGGGTGGGCATGTAGCTCAGATAGCGCACCCCCGGCCTTAATCCCCAGGGCCTACTCCCCCACTCCTGAGGAGACCAAATAGGACCGGTAGGATCAGACCCGCTCTAGGTCCCATTAGACCCTCGGGGATCAATCCTGAGGAGGCACAGAGCTAGAAGTGTCCCAGGCTGAGAAACGAAGGTGTCCCACCACAGAGACAGCGGCTCTCAGAGGGGCAGTTCTACCCCAGGGTCTCTGGGCAGCCTGGGGATACCGTGGCCACTGCAGGGGCTGCTTTGGCATTTGGGGGGTAGAAGCAGAGCAGGAGGCCCCACTCTGGCAGATGAGCAGCCCTGGGTGCCAGCAGGGCTCAGGAGTTGCCTGAGCAGCAGTGGGTGGGCTTAGGGTCCTTGCGCCTTGTCTGGGTGGCCCAGGACTTCTGCCTGCTGCCTTCACTGTTGCCACTAGGTGGAGCCACAGGCCGTGGAATCTCGGGTTATGCAGTGTCAGTGCCCAGGCCTGGTTCTAGAACCCTTGTCTCAGGGGCCCTTCATACGCCTAAGTTTTTGTGCTCCAGTGTACATGGGAGGTCTCTGTGGGACCCAGTCAATCAGACAGGAAAGGAAAGAAGGTTTTAAAAATAGTGACAATGAATCCACAGCCTGTGCACCATCTGATCCACCAGCGAGGTTCCCTGTGCTGACTCTGCCGGGAGAGAGGCGGGAAATTTCTGCAGTCCTCCATCAGGACGACTGCTGGGTTCTCCAATTTGCTTCTGCCTTCACAGGACATTGGCTGTGCCTCTGGAACATTCCACAACTCTCTCGGGAACGGGAGGTCACCTGCTCTTGGTGGTCACAGTGGGGGGTCCTCTGGACCCAGGCTTAGAACCGAGGTCCTGTGTGGCAGCCATGTGCCCAGTTGGAGCTGTGGGGATGGTTTGCTGTGCTCAAAGATGGAGGTCTGATGTGGACTGTTTCCTGTGGTTTTGGGGGAGAGGCAGGCTTGGGGATCTGCTCAATGATCATAGCCCCTCTGGAAGCAAGACCCTTGTCCTCCATCTTGCTGAGGCCAAGGCTGTGGTCATAATGGCATCATCTCCAAGGCCCCGGAGGGCCCTGCAGGCAATCTGGCCCATCTGCAGGGCTGACCACAAGCACCTCCAGGGCAGGCCCTCAGCCCCCTATCCGGGAAGACCTGGCTGGCGCAGTTGTGGAAGTTGCCACTAAACCAGTTGGCAGCCTAGCAGTAGCTCAGTGGTGAAGCCTGAGCTGGGTTGGGCCTCAGCCCCATGCACAGGCATGCACACATACACTATGTGCACACACGATAGACACACACACACTTTGTGCTTAACGCACACATGCGGCGCACAGGCATGTGTGCGGCTGCTGCTCATAAGCCGGGGCTGCAGAGCTGCCCAGCTGCACCGCACCCTGCTTGGTGGCTGCGCTGCCGTGTTCTATGGTGCACGGAGTCTGTGCTGCCTCAGGTTCACACACAGCTGACCCAGTGTCCTTCCTCCACCCAGGACACCTGTCATCTTGTCTCAGCCTAGCTTGGGCTGTGCTTGTGCACTGTCCTTGACACAGTGACAGTCTTGAGGCAGGTTGACCAGGGATTCCTAGAATGTCTAGCTCGGGTGGGCCCATCGCCTATGGGTGCTCCTGACCACCAAAGAGGGCTGAGGGAGACGGAGGGGATTGGGATTCCACTGAGTGGGGCTCTGGGAGAGTTGGGGAGGCCGCCCAGCAGGCCATGTGTCCCTTTGTTCTGCGCCAGGGGCCAGGGGGCTGCTTGTGACTTTACCCATCCCAGAACCAGCAACCCCAGGTCAGGTGCCCAGTGCTGTGGCCAGGAAGGCGGCCCTCAGCCTTTGCCTGCAGGCTGGCCAGGGGGCGCCCACCCTCAGCCCTTGGCTGTGTGAGGTGTGGGGCTGGCCAGCGGCCACCCGTCCACATCAGGGTGCGCTGGTGCCTGGCTTGCCTCACAGCCAGTAGTGTGGCTCTCCTCTTTCTTTGTTTGAGCTGGAGTCTTTACTGTTCTTATAGTTTTGTGTGAATAACCCACAAGATCTGGTGCCCCCTCCCATGCTCCCTCCTGTGCCCCCTCCCGTGCCCCCAGGGCCTCACAGAACTCTGGGATTTGAGCACAGGGTTCTCTCCCATACCTGCCTGTGTGTGCGTGGGGTCAGGGTGTGTGCTGGAGGGTCTGTGTCACGCGCTGGCCTTACGTGAGCACTGTCCAGTCCTGGAGCTCTAGCTTGTTTCTCACAGTCCCTTCATTGCACATAAAGATCAGAAAAATTGCCTGGTGCTCACCAGGGCCTCGGGAGGCCGAGGCAGGGGCTTGCAAGTTCCAGGTCAGCCTGGGCGACTCACAGAGACCATTAAAAAAAAAAAAAGAAAGAAAAGAAAAAGGCTTGGGATGAAGCTCAGAGGTAGAGGGCGCCTGGGCCCCTTCCCCAGTGCTGGGAGAAAAAGATAGGAGAAATCAAAGACAGCAGCTCAGATGGGTCCCAGTGTGTGAGCTGGGCTGCCTGGGCTGGTCCTGGCTGTCCCTGTGCCTCCATCTCCCCAGGTCTCAGCAGGCCCAGCTCTGGGTGGGCGGCCCCTGGTGCCTGCCTCACCTGTCTCCTCTGCCCGTCAACCTGTGTTCCCACTGCTTGGGGCCGTTTCAGCCATTTTTTTTTTTCTAGGAAATAGCTGGTCTTCATTTTCAGACCATTTCTAGGACATCGCCCCTCATTTTTCAAGGTCACTTCTAGTTCGTCTCCTTTTGCCTCAAAGCTGACTGTCCATTTTCTTTCTCCCTGGCTCATTAGCTGCTATTTTGTTTCTTGATCTTATTTTATTTTTGAAATTTGGATTATTATTTTTTTCAGTTTTTATTTTACTTATTTTTTGAGGTACCTGTGACTGAACCTGGGGGTGCTTGACCACTGAGCTATATCCCCTGCCATGTTTATTTTTCTTTAAATCTTGAGACAGTCCCCCTCAGTTGCCCAGGCCGGACTTGGACTTGTCACCTCTTGCCTCAGCCTCCTGGGTGCTGGGATCACAGGCATGGCTACTGCCCGGCTAAAGGTTGGCCTTTTTTATACTTGCTCTTGTTTTGAGCCTTCAAGTTCATGAGCTTGGTGGCTTTGGAAACTGTGGCCAGGGTCCCCCTCAGTTGTCATCCGCCTTCAGAGAGGCCTTCAGTCCCCGCATTCTCGTGCCCTGGGCCGTATCTCCTCCTGCTCCAGGGGCAGCGCCGGTGGGACTCTGGCTGTGCGTGGGTCTCTCTGGGACTACTCCTGCCCCTGTTGCAGGTCCCAGGCCCGAGTGGGCCTGCCTGGGCCATCTTCAGGGCCTCCAGGCTGGCGTCAGAGGGAAGCTGTATGTGCTGCCTGGTGCCATGAAGGCTGTTCCATCTGTGGACCTGGCTGTGACTGCGCCCTCAGGCCTTGGACGCAGGTGCAGAGGACATGGCGGCTGGCCAGGGTTGGGCTCAGGTGTCCTGCAGCCCTCCAGGACAGGCCTCACTGGGCAGCAGAGCCTGTCTCTACGAGGGTTCCCTGATCTCTGGCCAGGCACTGTCCTGGGTTCAGATGTCTTCCTGGCCTCTGCAGAGGCCTCAGCCCCTGCGTGTCTCCCAGGATCTGGAGCATCCCTGCTTGCCAGCCTGCCTGTCCCCAGGGGCTGCCCTCGAGGAGGTCAGCGAGGACAAGCATTCTGCGCCTTCCCCAGTGTCCACTCTGGCCTTTCTGAAGGGTTCCACTCCATTGGCGAGGTTCCCAGGTGCCTCCTCCCTGGCTCAGGGGTGTCTTCCGTCCACTGGCCCCTTGGGGTTCCAGCTGAGGCTTTGAGGACTCTGTTCTGTTGCCAAAGAATCAATGCCACCTGGCAAGAAGAGCAGGAGGCGGGCGGAGGGGGCAGTGCCTGGGGCAGGTGAGGAGGCTGGAGAAGAGGCTGGGCTTCCCTGGGGCAAGGTGAGCGGCCTCTCCTGCCTGGGAGAAGAGCTGTGGCTCATGCTGTCCCCAGGTCCACTGGAGCCATGGCAGCGGCTCTCCTGGCTTTTAATAGCTGTCCTTGGCTGTCCTCTGTCCCCAGCTTCCCTCAGACTGGCAGGCGGTCTTCAGGACCCAGGGCTTAGAGGCCCTCTATGGCCAGGGCACGGGGGCTGCAGCCCTTCCTGGGGCTGTGGGTGAGTCTCTCTGCCTGTCTCCTCTGCAGGCTCCTGGCTTCCTGCTGTGCCCTGACCCTGGACCCATTCTCCTGGGCATCCTGCAGAGAAGAGTAGCCTGCCTCTCCAGCCTGTGGGTGTGCAGCCAGGCCTTCCTGTGTGCCCCTTCTCCCTGCCCAGTGGGGGCCAGGGCGCCTGTCCCCATCTGGGGGCTCACAGCTCTGGGTAGGATGCGCTCCTTGAGCCTGCTGCACCGGGGAGCTGGCATCCTGCCTGGGTTTCCATGCCCAGGGCTTTTTAGGAACCAGCTGCCCACCCTGGTATTGCCTCCTAGCTGAATGGTTTGGACTCCCTGTCCTCTTTCCTCACCTGCAAACTGCAGTCAGGGGATCTTGCCTCATAGGGCATGAGGGTTAGGTCAACCAGGGAGGGAAGGGATAGCTGTCAGTGCCATGAGTGTCAGCCCCCTATGGTGGGAACAACGGCGGGACTGCGGCAGGGCAGATAGAGGCGATGGTGGTGATGGTGGTGGAGGTGACGTGCGTGAGCTGTTGGTAGTGATAGTGTTCACAGTGATGATGGTGCTGCTGGCATGGCCCCAGGGACCCAGCTCCTCCAGCTGCACCCTATCTGCCTACTGTTAGTCCTGTCAGTGGATTAATCCAGAGGTTAAGTTGCACCTCACATAATCTAATAATTTCACCTCTGGAAACTGCTTTGTCTCATATCTATGCACTTTTTGGGACGCCTCATGTCTCAACCACAGCAGATGTGAAAGTGTTGGTGGTGACAGTGGTGGTGGTGGAAGTCATGCTCATGGCTCCACTGTCTTGGCTGCAGCAGGCCCAGGAGCCGCTGCTGCTTGCCGAACCCATCCCCCAACCTCCTGACAGGCAGGGAGGCAGCAGGGCTGTGACTGGCATGTCCCACTTCTCCTTGGGGTTGCTGTCCTTAAAAGAAGCTGTGGAAAGCAGCATCCCCGCAGGCCACACTTAGGGACAGACCAGCTGTGTGGATTCAACCAGGGGCTGGCTGGAAGGTGGCTGTGGAGCAGGCCTCCTCCTCCCCAGGGCTGCCTGCAAGACCAGGGGGCTGGGGCACATGCTGAGGCCAGCACTGAGCACGCTGGGCCTGGGCTTTGGGAGCAGGGAGGGAGCCTGCTCCTTTTGTTCCAAGCACAGGTCATCAGATGTCCTGGGCCCTGGGCTGGAGGGATGCTCCTGGGAGTCACCTGCAACAGTCGCCGAGGCAACAGTGGGCAGACAGGCTTCCTCCAAAGCCTCCCTGTGCCCTGTGCTTGCGGTCCTGCAGAACTACCTGGAGCAAGGACCAGCGCTCCTCCTGGGCCTCGCTCTCCTGTGTCTTCCCCCACTGGGGGTCTAGCACCCTTCTTTAGGAGTGAGGGGCTCCTCAAGATCTGTGGAGTGCCGGGCATAGTGGCCACACCTGAAATTCTGGAGGCTCAGGAGGCTGAGGCTGGAGGATTGCCAAGTTCAAAACAAGCCTCAGCAACTCAGTAAGACCCTGTCTCTATAAAAAGGGCTTGGATGTGGCTGAGCAGTTAAGCGCCCTTGGGTTCAATACTTGGTCCTGGGGCCTGGTCTTAATTGGAAGTCAGATCCGAGCCCTGCAGCACCTCTGGTTGGCCAGGGCTACTGAGGGACACCCTGGGCGGCCAGCCAGGCATCATGGCTAAAGACCTCAAGGCCTGAGATGCCTCCCAGGGCCTCTGGAGGGCGTGAGGCTGACTTTGAGTGGAAGGCGTCTCTGGCTGTCCTGAGGACTGACCTTTGGCAGGAGAGGCAATCCCACTGCCTCACCAGCCCTTAGGGCTTCGATTCTTCCTCATTTTTTTTCCTGGTATCTGGATTGAACCCAGGGGTGCTTAGCCACTGAGCCACACCCCCAGCCCTATTTTGTATTTATTTATAGACAAGGTCTCACTGAGTTGATTGGGGCCTGGCTAAGTTGCCTGAGACTGGCTTTGAATTTGTGACCCTCCTGCCTCAGCCTCTAGAGTTGCTGGGATCACAGGTGTGGGCCACTGCGCCCAGCTGGTCTTTCTTTAATGGGGTTTAGCTGAGGTGCTGAGGGTGGAGCCCATGAGCATTGCAAGAGGAGGAGCAGGACACACCTCCTCCGTGAGCCCGTGGAGTCTGGGCGTCTTCGGGAGATGCACCTGTGCCCGGCCTCGATGGGTGTCCTGGCCGCTGCCTGCAGCATGGTGAGTCTGTGTTGGGTGTTACTTTGTTGTGCCCACCTGGTTTAGGAAATGCCAGAGCCACAGGCCAGCAGCCCGCAGAGCAGGTGGGTGGTGGTTGCCAGGGTCAGGAGGCTGCAGGAGCCAGTGCTCAGTGACCAGCTTCCTGCCGGCTTTACCAGAAGAAGGGAAGCACTGGACATAGGCACGAAGTGTGGGTGGCAGTGGGCTCCTTGCGTCCTCTGGGACCAGGCAGACTTGTCTTCCAGCTGCCCCAGTCTCTCAGAGGTGGCTGGCCCTGCGTGGTCCCTGTCCCTAGATTGGCCCTGCCCCCACAGAGGATCTGCCACAAAGATGACTCCTGGGCTGTGGCTGTCACTTGTTTCCTGTGTCAAGATAGGGCCGAGCTGTGTCCTCCTGGTCCTCATGTCCAGCAGCGTTCCCTGGAAGAGCCGCTTGGTTTCCCCCAGTTAAGCTGGGCAGTCATTGTGCCCCGCCTCTGAAACTGCAGGCACTTGTGGGTAGCTCCAGGAGATTGGCGGGTCCCTGGACCTGCAGGGCCAGCAGGGTAGTCAAGCTCCCAACCTTGGTCTTGCTTTTGGGGATGGTTTCCCAACAGGGCCAGGGTCTCGGGGCCTGGGGCGGGCGGTGCTCTCCGAAATCTTGGCTGCCCCCTCCCCACGGGTGGCCAGGCTGGGTTTCCAGGAGGGGCTTCCCCTGAGAGCAGCAGTTGGAGTTCAGGGTTGGGAGCAGCTGAACTTGCCCAGCCATGCTCTGTGACTTCCCTCCTGGGCCCCTGCCCTTGGAGCCAGAGGGGTCTGCCGGCTCCTGCAGCCCTCTGCGGGGTGAGGGTGGCTCTGGTAAAGCAGGTCATAGTCTGGTGACATAGGCTGCTGGGAGGAGGAATGGGGTGGACTCCTGACCTGCCCCGTCCCCCTGCCCAATCTCTCTTCCTGATGTGGCCAACTTGCTCCCTCACCCTGTGAAGTCTCTGCCACCAAGGACACCCAGAGCCAGAGGCTGCTGTGCCGCTGCTGTGGAGAATTCTCAAGTAGATGAGGCTCCGTTGTTCCTGGGGGGAGCTCTGCACCTGCATGGCCCGGCAGTCTGTACTTAGCTGTGGTGGGGGCAGCAGGTCTGCTCGTGGGGGCGTCGAAGGTGAAGAAGCACTGACTCCTGTAAGCTGAGTCCCACGCGTAATTGCCCAGGGGGGCCATGAGCAGACTTCTGAGTGGCCTCAGGCCACCTGAGGTGAAGGGGCCAGGAGGCTGCCAGGAGCCCCCCAGCTCAGCTATGCACAGTGGAGGGTCCTGCAGAGCTCAGGGCTCACTGCTGTGGGTGGTGGGACCTGGCCAGGCACTGTGGCTGCAGTTGTCCCATGGTGGGAGGACCTGGTGTGGATCAGCTGACCCTCCCAGGACGGCCGTGCACCTCCCTCTCCCAGAGCCTGTTTTCCTGCCATTGTGTAGTCTTGGCCTCCAGCTTAGATCCCATGGCTGGCACCATGGATGGCCTCAGAGCGCATTTTAAAATGACATTGCCAGGCTGGGGTTATGGCTCAGTGGTAGAGCACTTGCCTGGCATGTGTAAGGCTCTGGGTTTGAGTTTCAGCACCACATATAAATAAATAAAATAAAGGTACATTTACAATTAAAATAAATATATATTGATATTGCCAAGCTGGGTGCAGTGTGCATGCCTGTCATCCCAGCAGGTTGGGAGGCTGAGGCAGGAGGATCATGAGTTTAAAGCCAGCCTCATCAAAAGCAAGGCACTAAGCAACTCAGTGAGATCTTGAATAAAATATAAAATAGGACTGGGGTGTGGCTCAATGGTCGAGTGTCCCTGAGTTCAATTCCCAGTACTGCTCCCCCTCCAAAAATGACATTGCCAAGATCCTTTGGACTATTTTGGGGACTGTGGATTGAGGGATGTGGTTTGAAGCTGCAGCAGGTATTGGCCTGGGCTAAGGGACTTCGGCCAGCATCTGCCACACTCCAGCTTGTCCTTGCCTGCAGGGCCACCTACTGACCATTCACTCACTCGTCCTTCATTCCCCGTTTGTCCAGCAGCTCCCTGGTATGGCACAATGAGCAGACAGGGTCCCCACCTCAGGGAGCCAAGGGTGGAATCATGGGCAGGAAGGGGTCTGCTGTGACCACGATGTGCTCCTGCCAGGGCCTGGAGCCGCTGCTCACCTGACACTGCTGCCACAAACAGTGCTGAGCTCTGGAATTGGGTGGCCAGAACCCAGGAGCCCCAGGCGTGGGACACACCTGCAAGGGGGCAAACAGCAAGCCAGCAACTTAGTGTGAACGTCCTGTGAGGTGATGGGTTTGGGACACGGGCACTAGAGCAGCGACTCCAGCAGCTCTTGTGGTGCATGCACTTGGGCACAGGGTGGGGTCTCCCAGGTTGACACATTACTGATGGCCTCCAACACTGGGCCACCTGGGGTCTGCTGCCCACCCGCTGGGCTTCAGAATGAGAGGGTAGGGAATGTGCGATTTCAACAAATGCAGCGTCCACCCCAACGACAGTGCCAGGGAGGGGCCTGCTTGGGAAGATGGGGCTGGCAGGGGACCCACTTACTAGGTGGGTGGGTGGGAGCCCCTGGGTGTAGAGCCAAAGGCCCTGAACTGCAAGACTGGGATATGTGCAGTGGTGGCCCTATCCTGAGGCCTGTGTCACCAGCACACCCCTGGAGGGCAGAGTCCTCTGTCCCCACTGGCCAGGAAAGGTTCTAAGTGGGCACTGTGTCCAGTGCTGGCTCAAGAACTGAGTGAGGAGGCCAGCTCCCCAGATGACACCAGCCACCTCTTGGCCACAGGCACCAGGCTCCAAGAGGTTGATGTGGGAAGGTGGGATCAACAAGACCTCTTCCACCCCTGTTGAAATGAGGGATGTGGCTTCCTGGGCGGCCACACAGCGTGGGGCTCCAGGTCTGGGCCGTCTGGGCGCCATCACACGTGGTGTGAGGCTGGCCTCAGACCCCAGGGGTGACAGGCACACATCGTGCTATGAGCTGAACGTCCCTGGCACCTGCTGTCCACATCATCACAGCTGGACTGCCTGCAGGCCGAGGGGGCGCAGGGACACAGCTTCTCACCCATATGCTGGCCACCACCTCGAGACAGCCCCAGGCATGTGGGAACAAGTAGGCACAGGGGCTCTGTGGCAGTGGGGGACACAGGGTTTGTCCAGCTTATGTACTGAGGGGTCACTTCCTTGGCTGCTTAAATGGTGGTGTCTGTCCCAGTCCTGTGGGGATCTCTGAGGACTAGAGAAATCAAAGGCTGCGTGCAGCAGTGCTCAGGCCAGGGGTGTGGCTGCGGGGAGCCAGATGAAAGGCTGGTGGCCTTCTGATCTCAGCGGGACACCTCTCAGAGCAGGCCAGAGACTTCCTGGCCAGCCCTGGGCTGTGCCCTTCACTGCCATTGCGGTGACATTCCCATGACATTCCCCATGTCAAAGCAGGTGGTATGCAGCCCTGTGCAGCCACCCATCAGCCCCATCTTGCCTGTCACCCTAGAGGGAGACCTGTCCCCCCAAGGATGCTCCTGTGGACGTGGTGTGGGACGTGTGGAGCTGGGGGTATGTGGCCTGTGTCTGGCTCTCCCCAGCACTGTGCTTCCGGCTTCTCTGCTCTGTGGTGTCTGTGCCTTCCCTGGCTGGGCTGGATGTTATTCCACCCTGCAGATGGGCCATGCTGTGACTCCAGCAACTCTGGAGGCTGAGGCTGGAGGACCATAAGTTTCAGGCCAGTCTCAGCAACTTTGTGAGGCCCTGTCTCAAAATAAAGCATAAAAAGGGCTGGGGGTGTGGCTCAGTGGTAGGGCACTTGCCTAGCAGGTGCAAGACCCTGAGTTCAATCTCCAGTACTACCAAAAATAAATTTTAAAAACCACATCCACATAAATAAGTTAAAAAGCTCCCTGCCACATGCAGATGCTGCCAGAGTGGGGGCTCCAGAGAATGTGGGTGTCCAGGCTTCAGGGTGTCTCTATTGAGACAGCAGCAGGGGGTTCACCTTGGAGAGACACATGTGCCCTAGGCTGTGTCACCAAGTCTCACAGAGGCAGAGATTTGCCTTCGGTTAGGCAAAGAACCAGGCAGTAGCTCTGCTCCTGTCCCCCCTGCCCCAATGCCTCAGTTTCATCTTAGTCACACTGGCAAGAACTCTATTCCACGAGGTCATGGGCAGTTGTGTGTTTTGGGGGTGCCACTGAACGAGAGGCCTCATAAGCACCTGAGCAGGGCTTAGGCCACAGGCTCTGGCCATGGTCCCATCCTGGCCTGCTGCCCAGAGCAGGGCTCCTTCGGGGCCTGGGCTTGGGCCCCAGGTGGGCTGTGCTGCTGACTCAGGGCTCCAGGCCGAGCAGGAAGTGCCCAGAGGAAGCCACAGCCTTCCTTCTTACTCAATTGCAGCCATTCTATGGTTTTGAGATGGTTTCTAAGATCCGCTTTTGATTTTTATCTCAAAGAGGATGCAGACAAGCTGAGGGTTGGGCTCCAGGACAAACAGAGCAGCCGGGCTTGGACCATGCTGGCCCTGTGCTGCGGGCAGGCAGACCTGGGTATGGGGCCTGGGAGCCCAGCGCCACTGGGAGCCAGATCCAGCACTTGCAGGCCAGCATGGGGCCTCTGGGGGTCCTGGGACAAGTCAGACCCCTCCCTGGGACCCTGCCATCCTACTGTGTGCCCCTCTCTCTGAAGGGCCAGGGATCGGCCCTGTCCTGGTGGATGCCTGAGAACTGCCCAGCAGGGAGACTTTGGTCAGCTGAGGTCTGGACTGCAAACTTGCCCGGCTGGCTCACATGATCCCTGCCTGTCCTGGGCTTCCTTCTCTTGGGAGAGTCTTATCTTCTGGGCAACAGGCCACGGTTATCTTTAGAGAAACCCAGGGATGATGCAGAGAGTTTTCTGTGCCTTGGACACAAGGTCTGCCCCAAGAGGAGTTGGCCCCTGGCTTCAGCCAGATGGGTCGGGCCTTCACTAAATTCTTACAGAAAAAGCAAAATTAATGAAGAATCATGTGACTGCCTCCCACCTTCTCTGGTCTGCTGGGCGTCGTCCCCACTGACCAAAAGACTCTGTGGCTCCTATCATGGCCAAGGGATGGAAGGTTGATACCGCTGGTTACCTTGACGAGTCTTGCTTCCTCAGATGTTGAAGTGTAACACCAGGAAGCCCGCTGAGGCAAATGTAGAACAGAGAGTAAGCTTTATTTATAGGATGGTAGAACAGACTTCTCCCGGGTGGAGAAGGGGACCCAAAGGTGGAATCTGTGGGATGAGAAAGTCCTGTCCCTTTTAGACATCTAAAGTTCCCCTGTTCTCTTGCATTCTTCTTAGGGAGAAGAATCCTGGTCTTGTTCATCCCCCTCATCCTGCACAGTGGCTGGGGAATTGGTGGAATGGCCGGGGTGAGCAGGTGGGCTGGAAGGGTCTAGGTGGGGTGATAGGCAGGAAGGGAGCTGCAGCCCAGGGGGCTTCAATAAGCAGCCCCTGTCTGCTCAGGAGTTGCTTTTTGGGCGGGGGAGTATCAAAGGGCTTTGGAGACACGAACATTTCATTCTCCCAGGGGCTGTTTCCAATGTCCTGGACTATAATCAGAGTCTATTTTCTCCATCAGACCTGATTTACCTGGCTACACTAACTCCCTATCTTTAAAGATTTAAAGATGTCTTCTACGTTCCAGAAAGGGAGCAAGAAGAGGGAGGGGGAATGTCTCTCCTAGAGGCGTCGGGTGGGAACCTGGCTTCACCCCATGTCTGTAGGGCCATCTGCACCTGCCTCTGTCTCTTCCCCCGGGAACTGCTGTACCAATGTTGCCTGCCTTCTGGGAACAGGTTGTGGCTGCTATGGTGGATGGAGGTGGCCAATGCCCTTTGGGACATGGTCCTAGCACCTGCCAGGATGAAGCAGCTCCCTAGCCCTCAGGGGCAGGATCATTCAGTAGCCTCCCTTGGTCCCTGAGGGGATGCAGGTACTTCTCAGGTCATCTGCCAGGTTGTCTGCCCAGCCGCACTGTGTCCTGGGAGGCCACCCAGCAGGTCCCTCTCTGCTCGGCACTGGTAGTCATATGAATCTGCCAACGTGGTGATCAACGGTGGCACTTTGTGGCTGTCCCCTGCCTCTAGTCAGTGGAGCCCTGAACCCTGCCTCCTCTGGTCTGGGGTCCCACACAGACAGGACCGTACCCCCCCACCCCCCCGGCTGCTCCTGTTTCCCCTTCTTCCGGCAGTCTCTGTGGTGTCCTGTTGCTAGTTCCTGGAGGCCTCCTGTGTCCATCATTTGAAAGAGTCACACTGGCATTTGACCAGCAGAGGTGGTTCTAGCCTCAGCCTCGATCTACCCCACTCCCGGTCTGCACCTTGGGGCAGCCGTAGCCCAGAGTGCCTGTCCCCGTGGTGGGGACAGGAAACAACAGAAATGTTCCCTCTGCAGCTCCAGATCCAGAGAGTGGCAGGGCCGGGGCCCCTCTGGCCTCTTGGGGCTTGGGGCTTGGTGCTGGGCAGCTGCTCCTGGGTCTCTGTTCTTCTCACGTTGTTCAGCCCCAGGCTGCGCGGCTGCTCACCAATCCCAGAGAGCGAGTGTGGAGGCTTCACGGCCAGGCTGTGGGCAGTCTGTTACCATGTGCTCTGCAGCGGCAGCAGGCAGGTGCCATTGTGGGCCACCCTGTGCCACAGCAGGGCAGTGTGGGGATGGGCTCCTTGGGTGTTTGAAGAGCACACCCTTGTTAGAAACACCCAGGAGCCGCAAGAGGAGCCGCAGGAGCTCAGATGCCCAATGGGAAGTGGGAGGCCGGGCAAGCTGTGCTGCACCAGAGGCGCTGCAGAACCTGGCCACGCAGTCCACCTGCTTCTGTCTCTGAGCCAGGCAGCGGCCTGCGTCCTGACTGGAGGACTTGGGGTACAATCTGTGCAGATAGCTAATTTTAACATTGGGATGGGCAAAGGGAAGGGCTATAATTAAAATGGCTACAGTTGGATGGAATTAAGGCTGGATACTGTGTTCTGAAGGGACCACCAGGCTTCCTGTGTCTCACGCTCTTTACAACTGGGATCCCTTGGTTGGTTCCCACAGCAGCAGTGACCCCGTGGGCCAGACTGTGAGGCTGAGGACGGGGCCACTGTGGCCAGAAGGGGGAAGAAGGCTGTGGGGTGGGAACGGGATGCCTGTCACACTGGTCATCTCTGACAAACCCCTTTGGGTGACAGCCTGGGCTCAAGGAGGGGTCTGGGCGTGGGGTGGGGAGAGCAGCCCTCAGGCCAGGAGGCTCCTGCCCTGAGCCGGACAGTCCAGAACGCCTGGCCCACCTCTCAGGGAGGCCTCTGGGGGTGATAGCCCTGTCCAGGTCCCCTGAAGGAGGTGGTACCTGGTCCCATAGCTGTTTGGTCTCAACACACTGGATGGTCCAAGGGGCTCCGATGCCTGTCCTGAGTCGGCATCCTGCAGACCCATGTGGGCAGCCTGGGTCTCTGCCTGCATAGGAGGCAGATGCGGCTCCTCAGGAAAAGGCCAGTGTCTGCAAGTGAGCCACTAGAGGGTGAGCCCTGTGCAGGCCGAAGCTCAGGTGAGGCTGGTGGACTGCCCACACCTGGCTGCTCCTTGAAGGGCAGACAGCAAGCGAGGAGTACCCCATGACAGGTCCATGCCAGCCTCACAGGGCAGAGAGCACAGATGTCCCCTCAAGCCCCCAGGGCACTGGGCAGGACCACTGGAGCTGACTGTGCTTTCAGGCCCTCCTGGGGGTAGATAGGAGGGGGTGGACAGACCACTGACTCCTCCAGGAGACACAGGGGCATGGATGGGGTGGGGCAGTGGGGGGTGAGGAGCACCTGGGCAGCACATATCCACCTACTGCTCCCCAGAGGGTCGCTGGGCAGTTGGACATGCTGAGGGCCATGACTGTGGGGTCTTCCTCTTCTCATGCCCCAGGGCTACAGGCTGAGCCCAGAGCCACGGCGAAGCGTGGGGTTCTGTGCGCTCATCAGCACTGTGCTGAAGGAGTGATGAGGTCGCACGTGCCCTCTCCTGATGGCTCTGTCCCTGGCCACGTGGCTCCACCTCAGCAGCTCGCCTGAGCCAGGCCGACGGGTGCCCAGGGCTTCCAGCTGATAACCTCCTGTAGGAGGCTCAGACCAGCTGTGCTGCGCACAGGAGGAGGGTGGCTGTGTGGCCCTGGGCTTTTGTCAGGGTGAGGAAAACACTTGGGGGTGGGCGGCAGGGCGGGCACTGTTTCATGGACACGCTTGAGCCTTTTGAAAATGCACTTAAATGGATGGACGCTCTGGCAGGTGAAGTGTCTCTCAGTAAAGCTGCATTAAGAGCTGGGCTAGGGTCACAGGGGGCCAGATCTCCGGGCAGGTGGCTGCCTCTAGGATGTGCTGAGGGGCCCAGAGAGGAGAGTGGGAGGTGGCAGGGAGTGCAGAGTGCTCAGGGGAGCAGGGGCCACATGGACCTGGCTGCACTGGGGACGTGCTATTGCCCATCAGAGCCCCACGCTCCTGTGCATCCCTGTGGACATCTTGGGCCACCCCACACTTCCCTGTGATGCCAGGAGATGCTTGGTCAGGGGGCCACTGGGACCCTCCACAGCACGGCTACACTCCTCCAGTGAGGTGCTGGGGTTGCTGGCCGTGTGGTCCTGATTCCTGCCATGGTTTGCCAAAGGGCTTGATCCCAGATGATCCTTGTTCTAGAGCTTTTGTGGCCTTATTGTCACACTCATCTATCAGGACAAAATCCCACCCTCCAAGCCCTCACCTAATTTGGTGGCAGGAGCCCAAAGTCAGAGTGGCTGGGATGGTGGGCCCTGCCAAGGAGGTGGCATGGGGTGGGGAAGAGAGCACCTCTCTGTGTGTCCTCCTGCTGTACCAGCCCTGGAGGGGTGATCTCGGGCCCTGAGCTCCAGACAGAGGGTGACTGCTGCTCTAACCCAGTTTGGGGTCCCTTCTTTAGAGGCAGCAGGAGACAGAACTGTGTTGGGGCTGCTGGGAGCCAAGCGGTCAGTTCGAGCATAGGCCTCCTGGGCACCACCCTGAAGGGGACAGTGGGCCCTGGGAAGAGGTGACTGAAGGTCGGGAACACAGAGCCTCGGTTACAAGCTGGAGTCTAAACAGGGCGGGTGCCTTAGCCAACTCCCTCCCCGCTGAGCCTGGGCCTCCACGCTCCTGGGACGTGGACATGGTCTGTGGTTTCATGGACTGTTCTTTCCTGACCCAAGGACTGGGGAGTCTTCCTCGTGCCCTAGTTTCTGGAAGAGACTCTGAGTTTGTTGTGGGATTCATCTTGAGGCCACTTGGACCTGGATGTTTATTTTCCTCAGTAGTCAGGGGTCCTCCAGTACCTGCCGTACCTGGTCTCTTTCTTACCTGGTGCTGAGCAAGTGTGTGTAGAGGAACTTGAGACCACTGTGTCCAGGGAGTCTCAACCCTGCGTGTTAAGCCCCCAAGGCTGACGGGAGATGGCCACCAGGGAGCTGCCACCACAAAGCAGGCATCTCCGGGGCTACTCTGCCAGGCCACCACCCCCATGTCTCCAAACAGGGACTTACCTTCCCAGCCATGGAAGCCAGCAGTTGAGGCCTGGGCAGGCTGTGTGCCCTCAGGGATCAAGGGGGTCCTTCCCCCCCTGGTGACTGTGACTGTGGCTGATGGCCATGTGGCTACTCTCTGCCAGTCTCATTGATTTAGGGCCACCACAGCCAGGATGATCTCTTAACTTTATTATACTTGCAAAACACTATTTTCCAAATTGGGCCCTATTTGCAGGTTTTGGGATCAGGATGTGCATTTATGTCTTGAGGTCCACCATTCTATGATGGTGGTTCTATAGCCACCCAGGTCAGTCTCCTGGTGTCCCCATCCTGCCCCAGCTGGACCCACAGACCCATGAGGATGGGAGGGAATAGCCTCCAGCGGAGGCCCTTGCTGGTTCTTGGTTCAGAGGTGAGGTTGTGGGGATCAGCCTAGCTGCTGGCTTCCTCCAGGGTCCCTGCCTTAGGGGCACAAGGTCTGAGCTCAGCATGACAATCTGCTGCTGTCACCAAGGCTGTTTCCTCACTGTCACTGGATTGGAGGAGGCTGCTGCTGGTTTGGCAGTGGGTCCTGTACTGGTACCAAGGGAAGGGCCTGGGCAGGCTGTGCTTGGGATGTTCACAGGGGAGGATGTACCAGGGCAGAACCTGGGATGTACCAGGTACATATGACAGGTATATTGTGGGATGTACTAGGTCTGGACCCACTGCCAAGCCAGACAGCTGCTGCCTGTCCCCGGGGATGCTCCCTGGGCACTGCCTGCAGGGACTGGGCTCAGCACTGGAATCCCTGGGTCCAGAGGGGCCTTGTGAGCATCATGGCATCTAGGCCGGGGTCTAGGTGGACACCATCTGCCCTGCTGGCAGGCCTGTCCCTGACTCCTGCCAGCAGACTGAGGCACAGGGAGTGTGTCCAACCAGTTCAGTGTCCTGGACTTGTGCTACAGCACAACTGTGGTGCCCAGCCCTGACAGGTGACGCCCGGCTGTCTATGTCCCTGTCCCCAGCAGGCGCAGAGCTTCCCCCTCACTGTGATATCAGCCCTGGCTTGGCCTGAGACCTTAGGCACCCTCCACTGGCCCTGGGGATGTGGCAGGAGAACTCTGCAGTGATGTGTGGTGGGTCAGTGCAGAGCTGCCTTGAGGCCGTCCAGTGGCCACTGCCACCAGGGGGCGCTCTGGGCTTGGCAGCCTCCACTGCTTCCCCAGGGCTCCAGGCTGCACCAGGCCAGCCCAGAGCCTATGTCTGGAAAACCTGGCTCTGTGCCCTCGGTGTTTATGGGGAGGACGGACAGGCTGCCCGCTGTGGGCTGTGCAGCCCCAGGTGGGATAGACTTGAGGTGGGGGATGGCGGGGTAGGGTAGGGGTGCTCCTGCACAAGGCGTGGCCACATCCCAGCAGGCAGGGCTGTGGGCAGAGCACTCCTGTTCTGGAAGGTCTTGCCAACCACACTCAGGAAAGCTGTCAGCCAAGTGTCTGCAGAGAGGTGCCAGGGAGCTCATGTGTCTGTGATGCTGCCCGCCAGTGGGTACCATCAGTCCCTGGTGTCCTGTCCTGTGTTGCCCCAGCACTGGGCTGTGAGGGAAGCAGTATCCACAGCCCTCTGTGGGGCCAGCAGGAGTGGGGGGCCTGGCCCTGGTTGCAAGGGCGACTGAGGGCACTTGGGGCCACATTCTGCCACCTGCTCCCAGGCTGGCAGTGTGTGATCTCTGGGGACTACAATAAAGGGCCTCACCTGGGGCTTCAAGCAGGAGAGTTTATCCTCCCACTGGTTGGAGGCCCCGGGTCAGAATTCAGGTATGGGCAGGGCCACCCTCCGTTAAGGTTGGTGGGAGGACTGTCCTTCCTGCCCTGGTCTCATCCCTCCTCCTGTCTCCTCTCTGAGCACCTGTCACTGATTTTCAGACCTCCCAATCCTCAATTCTTCTCAAGGACCCTCTTCCCAAATCTCACATCCTGAGGTCCAGGGTAGATCTGAATTTGGGGACACTACCCAGCCCACTGCAGTGGCATCATCTGGGGATACGACCGATCCTCAGGTGGAGCTGATGCTCCAGTGAGGGGACAGATAGTTGCAGGAAGGGCCAAGCTGTGGGGACCAGGGGCTTCCCCAGGGGCTGGTGGAGAGCCTGTGCCTCCTGGGCAGGCGGGTACTGATGAGCCTGGGCCTGGCCCCACCTCTGCTCACAGCAAAGGCAGGAATGGAGCCTGGCTGCCCAGCCCTGCAGCTGCATGGCTGCCCCAGGGCGGACATTGAGGGACACAGAGGCCCTGGCTACTGCTGGTAGTGCTTGGTGTTCTTCCATCCAGTTGTGAGTGGGGCCATGTGGGGAGAGGAAGCCACTTGACGGAGCCCAGCCCACCCCAAGGAGCAAGGCTGTCCCCTTCTTCTATGCCCAGGCAGCTGCTCCCTGGCTATCAATCCAGGCCATTGAGATGCTAATGTGCCTACCATGGAGGGCACAGCTGAAGGGCTGGCACCAGTGCTGGGGCCCAGGTGCAGCCTGCTGGAGCCAGGCGAGGGGCCTGACCTTCCCTGAGGACAAGTGGGTGTTGCCTGCCACCTGGGGGGTATAGTGTGGTCCCACTTGGCCCGTCCACGTGGTGGCAGCCTCCCTGGCTGGCCTGGCAGGTGAGGCTGTGCTCAAGGCACAAGGCTGCAGTCTGCCTTGGGCCTTGCCTGTGCCACTTGAGCTCAGAGCTGACTTTAGGAAACTGCAGCCAAGGACAGCAGAGTTACCAGGGCATGGTACAGGCTGGGTGGCAGGGCAGTGTGGAGGGTACGTTCTCCCAGGGCCCCTCTCCCTTCCCACATGTCCAGTGCAAGGCTCCCTGTGCCCAACACAGCAGGCTCTGAGTGACATGGGTTACTGTGATGGGAACACATGCAAAGTCTGAGCCCAGACGATGTCCACAGCAGACATCAGCATGGCCAGAGCCCGGTGGCCCCCAGGCATGGCCCTGGCTTGCAGCCATACAGGAAGGAGGCCGAGTTTTCTGTGTGGGTGCTCTGTGGCAGTGTAAGGCTGGTGCAGCTGCCCTGGAAGAGTGCAGGGGAGCTGTCTCTGCGCCTGATCCTGTGAGCAGTGTGGCCTTAACTTGCTGCCTGCACACCGGGCCTCTGACTGGGCTGGCAGTTTTGTTGGTCCTCCTGGGGTGTGGCAGTGTCGCTCCTTTCCAGTGACTTTACCCAGGAGTGGCTGTGCGCACAGGTACCGAGGAGGCCAGAGCCTGCACAGAGGGGATCAGGACATGGCACCTTGGGCCTGTCCAGAGCTGAGTGTAACTGACATAAATGAAACCCACCTATTTTATACCACAGTGGCTTCTGACAAACATACACCCTTTCTGGTGTGTCCCCCGGCCCCATCCTTCCTGGGGACCCCTTCTAATGGAAGGACTGTGCTGAACCAGTGTTGACATTAGATGTTGCCATGGTGTGCCGCCAGCCACGTGTGGGAGAACCCCTGGCTCCTGCTCTCCCTGGTGGATGCCCCCAGGCTGTGCTCACTCCTGGGGAGGCCCTGGGCAGTGCCTGTGTGGCTGTGGGAGTCACCACCTAGCTTCTGCAGGTGGGTGGTGCCCGATACTCTGAGCTGTCCAGAGCTCCCCTGGAAGAGTCTCCCCTCTTCCTCCTCCTGGGACTTCTGAGATGGTGTGTCCAGGGTCGCCATGACAGCCACATCTTCCCTGGGTCTTCCCCTGACCTAGGACGTGGGCTCATATGGGGGGCAAGTTGCCCACAGTGTTCCCCTTCTCCACTTGGGCCGTGTTCAGCTCTGCTGCGTGGTTGCAGATAAGGCTGTGCAGCTCACTACTTGAGGCCTGCAGGCCTCCAGGTCAGTGAGAAGTTGAGGCATGGCAGGTGCTGGGAGAAGGGCTCTGCTGTCCCTCAGTTGCATATTGACACTAGGAAACCCTTGGCAAGTGAGGGCCCAGCAGTGCCCAGCAAGTCAAGGCAGGTTGTGGGCTGAGACCACTAGGTTCCAGGACTGACCTCATCTGGCGTGGTCTGGCCACCGTCTGCACCGGGGTTGGGGCAGAGCCCTAGAGTAGCGAGCCGCCTGGTCCAGACCCGGTGCCAGCCTAGGCGGGGCCGGGCTGCATGCCTGCAGGGAGGAAGCAGCCTGCTTTACCCAGGCCTGGAGATGACTGGCAGGGTGAGGGTTGAGCGGGCAGCAGCAGGTGCTGTGGGGTGGGCATCAGTGAGGTACATGTTTGTAGGCTACCAGGTGGCCCCTGCTGCCTTACCTGAGCTGGACGTGGCACCCCACCCCTGTAAGGCCCAGCGACTCCCCCCAATGCCTGATACATGCGGACAGCCCAGCCACTGGGTGGCAGGCGGCGAAGGTAAGTCTCTAGCCCCATTGGCTCCTATGTCTTCCCCAGACGCAGAAGGGGGCCAGTGGTCCTGCATTGGCGATTGCAGCTGATGTGCTGTACAGTGTCTCCAGTCCCTGGCCAGGTCCAGGCTCTCAGGACACTCAGGGACTGTGTTCTGGAATCCGGATGTAAAACAGACATAACTGCAAAGTCAGTCATCTTGAACTTGACACTGCATTCAGTCTGTTCTCCTGTGGCCTCTGCCTCTTCCGGGCCACCCAACCTGCTGCTGAACTGCTCCTAGGACGTGGCCACAGGCAGTCACATGGGCACTTCTGCACCTGGTCCCTTCCAGAACCTCGTTTCCAGGGTCCTCCTGTGGCAGAGACCTGCCCATCAGTATACTGATAGGCCTCTGGCTGTCATGAATGATGCTGGGAATGTTGTCCTCAGTCTTCCGGGGCCCATGGCTGGAAGTGTGACAGCAGGGCCCAGCTTTGTCCCAGGGGACTGTAGAGGCAGCAGGTCCACCCTCTGTCCTCAAGGCTCCATCTGCGCTCCCCTTGTGGCCATAGATGGCCAGTGCTCTCCAGGTGCACACTGGGATTTGCATCTGCTTCACAGAAGGCTCCATGCGTGTCCTCCTCCTGGTCCTTGCTGGGCTTTTGTCTCCTGTGGTGGTGTCTACATGCTCTGGACACCACTCTGAGATGCAGTCCTGGTGAGTTTGGTGACCTGTCCCATGTCCTAGGGTGTCCCTGGGCTTTACCATTTGTGTCTGCAGTTGGTTCTCCTTTGGGATTTCTCCTGTTTAACTTCTGCACATGGTGTGAAGGGCCCACACATTCTTCAAACTGGGATCTCAGCACCCTTGTCAACAGCTGTCTGTAAGAGTTTTTCTAAGCTGCTGACCTGTGCCAGTGCCAGTTTTGGCTGCTGCAGCTTTGTTGCAGAGTTTGAAATCAGACTGTGAGGGCTCTAGCTTTATTCCTCGTTATTTGCAGTCACAAGAGCCTGAGAATTGGGGCTCCATTGCCGTAGACGAGGCCACCGGACCCTGGACAGGCCTGATGGAGCCTCAGGCCACTCTCCCATCTGTGTGCCTCTCGGGAGGCCCAGTCTTTACTGCTCATCCTGGCTGGGCTAGTTCCCGGGCACCCAGCTCCTCTAGCTGGTTCCTCAGTTCAGCGGGTGACAGTCCCAGGTCTCCGGCTCCCACTCACAAGCACCACCCACCCCACACTGGCTCCTGTTGTCAGCGCCCCAAAAACCACACTGACCACTGCAGATTGAGTACAGCCAGGCACTCTGCCCTGCATGGACAGTGCCATGGGGAGCTGAGGGCAGACACAAATGTGCCGGCTCCTCAGGGAGTAGGGCTGGTGAGGGAGAGGCGGCTGTGGTCACCATCAGGACCTCAGGACCCTGGAGTGTCCCCAGGTGAGCAGATGTCCAGAGTGACCACACCCTGAGGTGGGGGTGTCCCTGAACAGGGCTGGGCACCTGGAGTCAGAGCCCAGGGGGACACTGCCAGCTGACCCTGAGCCCTGCTGCACCCCAGGAGGCCTGGCTGGTGTCCTCGTCCTGCGGCTCCACGTGGCTGGCAGACACACAGACAGCTGACAGACAATCACGAGCGGGCGGCTGCCTGGGGTGGTGAGCTGCTCCTGCCTGGCCCTCCCCTGGCCTTCCCTGGGGGTGCTGTCAGGCTGGAGGGTGCCTCCCCCAGGCCTGCTGTGGCTCTTGCAGGTTGTCTTGGACCCTGCCTTCCTGCCAGGACTGTGGGGCGGTGGCCGCAGGCTTCCCCCCAGGGCTTGCCTCTCCAGAGGAGAGTCCCTACAGTTCTAGCCACTGCTGTGCCTGCGGAGACCCCTTACAGGGCCCCAGGAAGGGCCCCGGGGTTGGGGCAGCCAGTCAGCCCTGAGGTTGCTGAGGGCAGACTGGCTGGCTCCAGGCTCCCTGCTCCGAGGCCCATCTGTCCCCATAGACACAAGGCGCCTATTTCCCCAGGAGCCAGAGCACTGACCCTCTGTTCCCTCCTAGGCTGACCAGACAGGCTGAGAGGCTCCACACAGGGGGCTCCCCGACTATGCCCAGCTTGGCTGGCCTGTTGTGGAGCCACCTTGTCCCTGTAAGGCTTTGCAGAATGGCTGGCCGTGGCACTGTGGGTAGAAGGTGGGGTGGGACAGGCTCTTCCAGGCGCCTTGTGACCCACCCCACTCAGCCAGTAGGAAGCATGGCGTCCCAGCACACCCCCAGGCATGGTGCCGCCATCCCTGTGGCCTCTGCAGGTCACTAATACGAGGCTGGGGACACGGCCACATGTGGAGGATGGTGGCTCTGTCCACACCTCAAAGGCTGACCACGTGGGGAGGATGTGGGGTACAGGTGTAGACTATGATGAGCTTCAGATAGTAGAGCTGCCCCATCTAGGTGGGTTGCAGGCCTGGTCCCCTCCTGTGTGGGCACGGTCCCCTGCTGTATGGGCACGCTCAGCCTGGCCCTGGTGAATAAACCAAGCCCTGGGCGGGGCTGCTCCTGAGCTTGGGCAGCTGTCCCCTGTGAGGGCAAGAGGACGGGCAGGTGCAGCACTTGGAGGCCTGGTGCCAGGCTGCCCTGTGGGAGACCAGGGGTCGCCCTCCTGGGAAGGGGCGATGGGCACCAGGGAATCACACAGCAGCGCCTGTCTGTGGGCCTTTATTGTGGCTTTGCCTAGAGAGGTCAGTCCTGCTCCCTGAAGTAGCCCTCCAGGTCCTCGAGGCGGACTGCGGGGAAGTAGGGGCCGAGCCTCCTGCGCACCCACCACTTGCCCTCTGCGGCGTGCTTGCCCCCAGGAAGGCTGAACTTGTACCGCCAGTGCTCTGCTCGGATCCACCTGTGGGGACAGGAACAGCAGGTCAGTCCCCCAGTGGCCCCTATGCCTGCCCACCCAGGCCGCCCATGCACAGAGCCTCCATAGAGGGAGGCCCCACCCTGAACCTCTAGTGGCTGTGTCCTTCCAGCCCGTGTGTGCCCTGGGCCACAGGATGGCGGACACGCTATGTCCCAGGGAAGGGGGCTCCTCTGTGCTCTGGCCTGCACAACGACAAGGGTCTCAGTGTCCCTGAGAAGGGGTGTGGCTCTAGGAAGGTGGGGCAGGCTGGCAGCCGTGTGCTCTCTGTCTTCCTCTTGGCGTTTGGCCCTGGAGCCGTAGGAGCTTTGCCGGGGCCGTGTGGAAAGGCATGAGCCAGCATGGGGCCAAGACCTGGTGAGCCCCGTGCCTGGCGAGCCCTGTGGGTGCCGTACCCTGACCCAGCCGGCTACCGGCAACGCTGGTGGCTGTGGTGACCCCCCTCCTTGGCGTGCTGTCTACTGAGGTCAGCCCTGCTGTGGCTCTGGTCCCTCGGCTCTGGTGTGCGTGCTCTGTGCAGGCGATGGTCCTCCTGGTCTGCACTGTCCTCCAGGCTGTTGGTGCTCTGGACTGCAACTTCGGCTCCTTGACACCCTTCCCCACACTGGACTCCACCATGTGGAAGCAACGTGCTCTCCAGGCATGGCAGGCCTGTCTCTGCAGTGGGAGGCATTGAGACCCGCAGTGGAGCCTGCACAGTGGTCCTGGCTCTCCTCCCCAGAGACCGCTGGACTATGTGTGTTGTGAGTGGTTGAAGGACCTGCACGGCAGCTGCCTAGGCCTCTTGTCTGCAGAAGGGCACATCTCCAGTCGACATCTTGCTGGCTCTTGGTATGGGTGGCTTCTCCTATGGGTGCCACGAGGTCCCTGATCTCCCTTACCTCCTGCACTAGATCTGCTGGAGGGGCCAAGCCTCAGGTCACACTGGGAGGCAGTGGTCATGTGCCTGGCACCAGGCCCTTGGCTCTACTAGGAGTCACCTCCTACTTTCTGGGTGGGGCCCACATGGTCTCACTGCCCACTGGGGTGTGTCCCCCATTGCTGGGCAGCCTCTGACAGCTTGTGGGCAGAATGCAGCCAGGCCCACATGGTCCTGGGGCAGGGCAACTGCTCTGCAGTGGTGTCATTCTGTGATTGTCTTGCCTGGTGGCTGCTCCTTGCCCTGGGGACAGAGGAAGCTTTCCTTGCACCTTCTGGCTGTTGGCTGGCAGGGAGCTCTGAGTTGCCCGTCTTTATCGAGGCAGAAAGAAAACCCAGGAGCCTCTGCCTCAGGACTGTGGCTGGGGGCCTGCTGCCCTCCCTGCTTCAGGGCCACCGTTTGTGTCTGCAGCATCCAGAGCTTCCAGCTGTCCTTGGGAACAGGGAAGTGTCCACTCCCTCGTCAGGAGGATCAGGCAGTGGGGCGCATGCTCTGTAGCCATGTTCAGTGTTCCCCTAGAAGTGAGCCTGCTGCTAACACACAGCAGGGACGGGCTGGGTCTGGCACCTCCAGGTGCCCAGCCTCCAATGGAGACCACCACCGCCTCTGGTTTTCAGGCCTTCGGCACTTGGGCTATGGCAGCTCAGCGGCCCTGCACAGCCTTGCTGGGATGGCACAAACCCAGGTGGGAGCCTGGCCAGAGGGTCAAAGAAACCTGCCTCAAGTCTGGAGGGACACAGCTCCTGGACCAGAGAGGCCTGGCCACAGGCAAACCTGGGGACCAATGGCCTTGGGGGCTTGTGCTGGTCCAGGTCTGCTGGTGGCCTGCCTGAGGGGTGCTGGGCAGTGCGGGGAGGGCTTCCAGAAGCCTCAGTTGGCCAGGGGCCCCCTGCTTGGGCTGCCAGACGGTGCAGCTGCTGCTGCCTCTGTAGGCCCTCCTGCTGCCTGGCCAGCTGTGGGCAGCTCGACGGTGCAGCTGCCCCGAGGCTTCTTGAGGGGAAACAGGAGCATCTTCTGTCAGAATGGACGGCCAGCTGGGACTGCGCTGTCCCTCGTCCCTGGCTGCTCCCTGGCTCCACACACATCACAGCTCCCACTCAGACCCCAGCGTGGGAGGCTGCGGGGTCTCTGGAAAGCTGGGCTTGGCAGCCGTCCATGGCTCCAGTGAATCTCTTACCCCAAGAGGACAGCTCCTGGGCTGCCACCGTGTCACTGCGCAGACCTCTGCTGGAGCAGAAGCCAGACAGGTCCCTTTGGGCCAAGGGCTGGTGTGGGCCAGAGGCCCTGCGGGCAGGTCTTTTGCCCAGATGGCCTGTGGCCCGTGAGGTCAAGCCCAGGCAAGGCCAGGAGGGGCTTACCTGGGCGGTGGCCTGCCCTCAAAGGGGTTGGAGGCGAGCAAGGACAGGGCCTGGGCGTCGTTGACCAGCAGCTTGCCGGCCAGCTGCAGGATCCACTCATTGTGCTCGTAGGTCTGCAGGGATGGTGCTCGTGAGTCTGGGGTGCAGGCTGTGCCCCACCTCTCCAGCCATTCTTAGCACGGTCACTAAGGGTCTATTGCATGTGGACTGCCTGCTGGCCTGAGGGTCACTTGTCTGTATATAGTTCTGCCCCCTCCCGGCCACCTGCCCCCTAGCCTTACCCTGCTGAGGCCATTTCCTCCAGTTAGGATGGCACTGGGAAGGCTCAGCAGGAGGAGGGCCAAGGGCCCAGGGCCTGTGTCACTGTCAACACTGGTAAAAGCCAGAATGGTGGTCTGTTGCAAGCACCCAGGGCGTGCCTGGGAGGGAGGGAGAGGTGGGGCAGTGCTCCCTCACCTGGAAGGCCGCAAACCACATTAGCCAGTCCAGGCGGTAGTGGTAGGGAGTGATCAGGCATGGCCGCCTCCAGGGGTCACCGGGCTTGCACTTGAACTCATAGTCCTCCCACACAGCATCAGGGGCACTGGCGTTGGGACTTGTTGTGCCCTGCAGGATCACCTCTGTCCGCTCCTTGGTGATGCTGTGGGAAGGCAGAGGCAGGGCCCGTGAGTCTGCGGCACTTCTGTGCCATGTGGGGTGTGGGCTCTCCATCCGCCTGAGGTGCTGGGGACTCCAACTCCCACCAGCCTGGGCCCAGAGTGGAGGGGCCAGTATGGGGCCAGTGGTACCTGCCAAAGGCCCCATAGCTGTTGACGATCCTGAGTGAGCCGAAGGTGGTGTTCATGACCTGCTTGGCGCTCAGCAGGTTGAGGACCACAGGCACACTGAGCCAGGCCAGGAGGATGCCCAGAGAGAGGTTGACCACGCGGCGCACAGCACAGCCTGCAGAGGGAAGGCAGGTCTTGTCAGCTGGCTCCCAAGCCTAGCAAGGAGCAGCAGTGTCCCCTTGGCTTGTGCCCCTGAGATCTGGCTGCTGCCCTCCAGGCTCAAGGAGACCCGGGGACACCTCAGCTAGCCTCCTATCCACAATCCCTTGTAGAGGTCTGGCTGTCCCAGCTCCTGGGATTCAGCAGGGGCCTTCCCAACTGCCCTCCCCTGCCCTTCTGAGGTGTGGCCGGCCAGCATACAGCTGTCCTTGTTGCGTCCTACCTACGTGTCTTGGCCGGGACTGGGCTCCTTGGGCTTCTTCGTCCTGCAGTTTCAGGGCTCTGTCCTTCAGGCCAGCTGGTCCAGAGGGAAACAGGAATCCCAGAGAGGCGTCGTCAAAGCAGCTGAGGCTGGGCACGATAGTCAGCCAGTTCAGGAAGCTCAGGTTCCCACTGAGGATGAGGACCACCTGTGGGGAAGGGCTGGGCCAGCGTCAGGCAGGGCCTCCAGGACTCGCCGCTGCCCTCTGTGCCCATCCCCTGCAGCTGCCCACATCTTCCTTGCTCAGCAAGAAGGATGCCCCAAGGAACAGAGCTAGAGTGCACCCTGGCTGTCAGCTCCAGGCCCTTCTTGTCCTTTGGTGTTGGGGTTGAGCCCAGGGGCATGCTGCCACTGAGCTAGGTCCCCAACCTTTTTGAGACGCGGACTTGCTAAGTTGCCCAGGCTGGCCTAGAACCTGTGACCCTCCTGCTTAACCCTGGTATAGGAGTATGCCATCGTGCCCTGTACTAGGCCACCCTGTGGTGCAGAACTGCCTACAGGTGGGTGTGGAGCCCACACAGGGGGCAGCCAGCCCAGCGAGGGTGGTGGCAGCTGGGTGGGAATCGTGGAAAGCCAGCCCAGCCCTCATGCTGGCAGTGCTGATCACCTGACCCCTGCTCAGGACGGCCATCCCCTCAGAGCTCCCTGGAGCCTCTGGCCTTTCCTTGGGCTTCAAAAGAAGGCAGCTTCCTTGGCCCAGAGGAATGTAGCCAAGGGCCACCCTCTGGGACGGCATCTGCCCCAGCAGAGGGGGCAAGCCCCGGGTCCTCATCCCCCAGTGGACACAGCAGAGGCAGCTTCTGCTGATGCCAGAAGAGCTGGCCTGGATCAGGCCCAAGGGCCATGTGCCAACCCTGAGGTGCAATGTTGCCAGCATCCAGCCTGGAGCCTGGGGCAGTGGCTGCTGAGGTGTGCTCAGGGCTTCCTGGGTCCTGCCAGCAGTCTGCCCAGCCCACGGCTGGGGTCTCCATCACCCAGCTCCCGGGGCCTGTCCCTGCTCTGCTTGTAGGTTCCTTCACGTGCTGCACTTCCAAAGCCCTCCCCATGGAAGTCCAGCTGTGGATGAACACAGCTCAGCACTGACCAAGCCTGAGAAGGGGAGAACAGCTGGTACCCTGCCCAGGACAAGGTGGCTCGGAGGAAGTGGTGTAGGGCTGAGGCCCTGCTAGAGTAATAGGAGGTGACCAGGACTGACCAGAGGAAAATGTGGAGAGCTGCCAATGCCACTCTGGTAGGTCCAGCAGGAGGACGACAAGCTCATGAGGACAGTGCTAGTGACCACCAGCCCACGGGTGTGGCATCCAGGCTGCTGGGGCCAAGGCATGTCCTCTTCAGGATAGCTCTGGTGCCACCCCAATGGCCGATAGTTGTGCTGTGTTGGTGGGAGTGGACCAGGGCAGCTCCCCATGGCCCTGCCCCACGCTCCTGGACTTTGGTCTCGGCCTAGTCCTAGTGAGGAGTGGGAGCTCTGAGGCCATATATGCGGGTGTGACGAGGGCTTCGTGCAGGGGAGCGGGGTTTCATTGGCTTTGTGGCTATGACCACAGCTTAGGAACTGTGGATTCAAGGCTCTCTCTGGATCCATTGGGAGAACTAATTTTCCTAGTTTTTATTTTTATTTATTTATTTATTTATTTTTAAATTTTTTTTTTAAAGAGAGAGTAAGAGAGAGAGGGGGACAGAGAGAGAGAATTTTAACATTTATTTATTTTTTCTTAGTTCTCGGCGGACACAACATCTTCGTTTGTATGTGGTGCTGAGGATCGAACCCGGGGCCGCACGCATGCCAGGCGAGCGCACTACCGCTTGAGCCACATCCCCAGCCCTTCCTAGTTTTTTAATTCAAAAATAATTCTTATTCTTCTCTGTTTATGATGTCACCAAACCCCTGGGCTCAAGCAGCCCAGCCCCACACTTGCCCAATCTGCAGTTTCTCTACCAGCTTCCTGGGCTGACCAGGGTCCCAGAGGTGTTGGGCGCCCTCCCATGGACAGGTAGGGCCAGGGACGCAGGGACTGTGGTTGTGACTGGAGGGCTGTTCAGAGTCCCGAGCCCCCTCCTACATGGGGAGGGTCCAGGGCTGGTGGTGGGCCTGACTTCAAGCTGAGCCCTTTGGGGTGTCGTGGGAGGGATGCCCTGGGAAGCACCCACTCCACCTTGTGCCTTCTGGGGTTGGCCTGGTCTGGGATGGTAGCTGGGAGGAAGCAGCCTCCTCTGCTTGTCCGCGGCTACAGGAGGCCATTTCCTCCAGCTAGGATGGCACTTGAGAGCCCTGGCTTCCTCTGAGTCTCTGCCTCCTTGAGGGCGGGTGGCGGAACTTGCCCAGTTTCAACTTCTCCTCCTGCTCCGACTGTACAGCAGATCCCTCAGGCCAGGGGTCCCAGCCCTCGCTCGGGGGAATCCCAGAAGGCTGGTGTCCAGCCTGCCTATGCCCACTTGCTTACACCTGGGAGGAGCCTGCCTTGTGACCTCACTGTGGCTCTAGAGACATGGGAAGGCCACTTGCACACTGCCTGGGCCGCAGTGCACTCTGGCTGCTTTAGAGGTGCACGGTGAGCCATGGGAGGGAGCAGAGGCCACAGAGGCACTCAGGACTGGCCCAGCAGTTTCCTGTCTGCATCTGCCAGGGATGCACCTGGACCTGCAGGCCTGGAAAGGAGGCGAGCGCTTGGACCAGGACTTCTAAAGTACCACCAGAGCCCTTGTGGAGGGGCCTCTCCCCACTCAGGGACCTTAGGGCCCACCAGATTGGCAGCCTGGCAGGGCAGCACCCTATGTGACCCAGCCCCACGAACTTTTGGAAAAGGCAAATATGGGGACAGGAAAAGATGCAGGTTGGAGTGGTGGAAGACAACGGACAGTGCAGGTCTCAGGGCACTGTGCCCTCTGAGAGGCACGTCCCCTTGTGTTTGTTTAAGCCCACAGAGCACAGCAAGGGCGGCCCTGAGTGGGTGCTGAGTCTGAGCTAATGTGGGGGCTGGGGGTGCACAGGGAGCCTCTGCAGTCTCTGCGGCTTTCCATGAACCCAAAACTGCTCCAAGAGAGGTCTTAAGAGCAACGTGAAGCGGCTGAGGGACACTGAGAGCAGGCGACTCCAGGGACAGGGTGAGTGTTCGAGCTAGGCACTGTGCAGGGCCTCTGGCCAGCTCTGGTTAAACATGACCCGCTCCCCAAAGAATAGGGGATGAGGGGAAAAGAGGCCGCAGGTCCAGACTCGGGAGCTGAGAGCGTTACAGCCTTCTTTGGGGGCAGTAAGTTTGAAAACAGCCTTATTCCCAGGACAATACCAACCCTGAAGCTGCCTCAAAGAGGGAACGTCCCTGCATGTCCAGTGTGTGTAAAGCACCCTGTGGCACTGCCCACCAGGCTGGGGGGACCACGGGCAGTTGAGTGGACAGCAGACACACGTGGCCAGGCTGGGATGGAAGCCACACCAAGTCCACAGACCCAGGAACGTGCTCAAGCATGTGTGACTCGGGCTGCACCTCAGCACCTGGGCAGACTCAGGGACAAGCCAGCCCCTCGTCGTCAGCCAAACCAGTCTCCAGGCTGAGCAGAGCACGGCCGGCGATGCAGGCAGCCTCACAACCCACAGACGACATGTGGCCCCACACACCAGGAGGGAAGCAGGCCAGGCCCAGGGCAGGGTCCTGGGGCAGCCGTGGCTGCCCAAGGAGAGGCTGCCCAGGGCCGACAGTAAGTCCCAAGCCCGAGCGATGGAGGAAGAACCTGGGTGGAAGCCACCTGAAATCTAAGGTGAGCTACTAAGCCCAAGGACGCACTGACCACAAGGTCACCCCAGGCTCTGCAGGCAGATGTGTACTGTTGGCTGGGACAGCCCTCCCCAGTTGGCTCCCTGGACACTGCTGGCCCTCAAGGAACTCAACCCATACAAGGAGCTGCTCTTGCCCCAGCATGGTGACACAAGGACCCACGAAGCATGTGCCACCTGGGCTCCTGCTGGCCAGTGGTGGGAGGGGATGCTGCTCTGGCCAGGGGCAGTTCTCTGAGAGCCAAACACACTGCCCCTCACACTGCAGCATCCTCCAGAGCTCGTCTTATGGGAGATGAGGCACCAAGGTCCACCGCAGCCTGCGGGCAGAGGTGGGAGGGGCCTGGACCCCCACGCACACCAACACAGAGGGAGACCCACTGTGCCCACGGCCGCGCAGCTCTCTGTGGAATCTCTGTGGACACGTCTGCAGGAGACCTGTCCAGAGGTGGTGTGGGTGCCAGGAGGTTGAAGGAGTCATGCACCTTGTGGGGGAGCCTGGGAGGGCAGAGGGTGGGCTGGGCACCCACCTGATGTCAGGGGACCAGCTCCAGGAATCCCAGTCCTGGTGCAGACAGTACATGTGAAAGGAAACTTCTAGAACTTAAGGAAAAACTTTAGGGCTGAACCTGACAACATGGAGAATGCCTGTGCCAGGCCAGTGTGCCTGTCCCTCTCTGTCCCCCCTTGGGAGGAGCTGTGTGGGGCACCAGTGCAGGGGACAGGGGGCCACTCACCTGGAACAGGATCTGAAGCACGCCATGGAGGATGCACATCCGTCGCCCGAGGAACAGGAAGAAGGGTACCAGGAGCTCTAGGAAGTGGTTGCTGAGGGCCTCAAAGCGGTGCACCCACCAGGGCGTCCTGTGTAGGAAGTAGGCCAGGGGGCTGGGCACTGGCTGGGTCTGCAGGGACAAGGAGGCCTGTGAGCCACTGAGCTGCGAGTGGACCCAGGTGGTGGGGCTCTAGGATGGCACGCCCCCAGCCCTGCACACAGAGCTGACCTGGTCAGCCTGAGAGGCAGAGCACACTTCTTCTCTGCTTTAAAACTGTCATCTAAATACAAAAAATGCACTCCTTAGTTGCAAGAGCTCCTTTGAACCAGTATGCCCAAATGAAGGACACAAGGGTGCCTGGGGAGGCTCACTGCCTGCCACAGGCAGACGGCAGGTGGCCTCTGGGGGCTGCACAAGGAGCAGCTGGAGTGCAGAGTGTGGGGCCCCTCGACACACATCAGGTGACTCTGAGCAAGCACGAGACAATGGGTGCCATCCACACAGAGAAGGAACAAAACTGACCTGAAGAGCATGCCCATGTCTTCTTGGGTGCCATTCCCCTGGGTGTGGCCTTGGCCACAGAACATCAAAACAGTGACACCCATCAGGCCTGGCTCCTGCCACCCCAGCCTCAGTGTGAGGAGCCCCTGCCAGTTTGGGCCACAGTGCCTCCACGGCTGTCCCCACTTCCTGGGCTCTGTGTTTGCCCTCCCAGTGGGCAGCACCTGCTATTTGCCCAATCCGAGTTGAAGTCCACAGCTGGCTAGATGGGAGAAGAGCGGAGTCTTCCTCTAACCATGCCATGGGGAGAGATGGGTGCCCTCCAGCCCTCTACAGGTGCACCCAGAGGGTGGGCGCCCATCTCCAAGATGCTTCCCACAGAAATAAGCAACCTGGTCTGTGCAGTGTGACCCACGGCCCTATGCTGGGGACAGAACTCTTGCCGCGGGTTCCTGCACCAGCACTGGGCGTCCAAACCAGGGCTCCACCCGGACCCACATGCTCACTCTGCAGCTGTGGTAGAGACCAGGGATTATGGCGTCTGACCCCACCACACGGGCGAAGGGGATTTGAGGGGTTGTGTCCCAAGTAGACAGAACCTTTAAGGAGTGACATGAGGGTGGAATGGGACAGCACCTGCCTGAGCATGGGGACAGTGACACAGACTCTGGACTCCACAGACCCCTGGAAATCCCAGCGAGATGGGGTGGGGAGGACAAGAGGGGCAGAACAGCTACTCTACAGGGGTCTGGGGCAGGGGCTCTGGACTGGGGAAGGCCAGGCCCCTGCAGGTTCAGAGGGGAATGGAGATGGAGTAAAACACCAGGTACAGGTTGACCATGGCCAGTGGCCCTGGCCTGGCTGCATCTGGGAGGGAGATGTCACCAATGTTGGCCATGATGATCCTGGCAAGGAAGCCTGTTTTCCAGGATGCGTCCCTCCCAGCCTGGCTGGCTCCATGGAGAATGGCCTCTGGTCCTCTGGACAGAGGGCCTGCTCAGTGCCCCAATGGCTGACCCCTCGTGGGGCAGAAGCCTGTCTGCACTGAAGCTTGGTTGTGAGCTGTGGAGGAGCTGGCAGCCTTGAGGTGGCACCCAGGCAGGTGGTGGGAGCGGCGCCGGGAGCCAGAGCCACCCACCTGCGACCGGGCGAGGCATCGCGCCATCCCCAGGTGCAGGACGTGCACAGCACAGCCCAGGCTTCATGTCCTGCTTTGTAGATCTGCCCTCAAGGAGACAATCTTAAGGAGAAAACCATGAGCCCAGGGAGCTGGAGGGCCCATCTCCGCAGGGAGCTCAAAGAACAGATGGTTGGTCCCCATTTTCCTACTTCAGCCACCACGGAGTGCGCTTGGGGATTTAGTGTGATGGCAATGCCATGCCTCATCTCAGGCGCACACACTGACGTGGTGAGTACTGCTTGCCGGGCACCACCACCAATCCCGGGAAGCTGGTCCCCATGCCAGCCCAGGGCCTGGTATGAGGCCTTTGCAGGAAGTCGGCATCTGTGTGTTGAAGGCAGGGCCATGCCCGAAGCCCAAGCTCTCGCCTGCTTTGGGGTGACTGACCTCTTCCCTGGCACCGTGGTGCCAACGTGTTGTGGGCAGTGGAGGTGACCACTGAGCTCTGACGGGTGGAGGTGGCTCATGCTGACTAAAATGTGAGACCTTGGGACAAACCGCAGGGTTGGCTGTGTTCCAGGAGCAGATCAGGGGCACCACTTGAGGTCCAACATGGTGATACTACTGAGAGTCAGAACCCAGCCCTGGAGGGGTGGGCAGCCAGGGAGGCCACTCTGGGGGTGCCTCCACAGTGCTCGCCTGAGCTGGAGCTGCCCGGCCACTGCAATAGAGACGCAGGGAAGGAGAACGGAGCCATGCAGACGGTGCCTGGATGCAGAAACGCCAGGGAAGCACAGGCGCCTTGACACAAGCTGCTCTCGGTGCTGCTTCCTACACGGCAGCCACCAAGCCCCACCAGCTCGAGGGATCCACTAAGGGGAGCAAGCGTCTGTCCCCTCCACTAGAGCTCTGACTGCCTGCAGGATTCACCTCTATGGAAGACCGCAGGGCGAGGGGCACTCTGGGACTTCCCAGAACAAGGCCCACCAGGAGGTCTGGAGGAGGCCAGTCAGCGTGAGGCGGGGCAGTAAGGGCATGGGGCTCCACTGAGCCACCACTTCCCAAAGAGCAGTCCCACTTGACACAGCATGGAGCGGAGCCTCCTGGCCAGGTCCAGCAAACCCCGGAGTCCCCAGGATCACAGGCTGTGGCCCCTGCCCTCAAGACTGCAGTGCACGGTGCAGCAGACACTGGCAGTGAGACGTGGACGCAGGACCTTGGCCCGCACCCCATGACCTGACCCCATGGGAAGACAGACCGCGAGCAGCCAACATGCTGGCAGGTGTAAAAGCCGCTCGCCAGCCCCTGGTTTCTGCAGGGTGGAGGAGGGGTGTGCACCTGCGTCTCCATGCTGTACACAGAGCCACTTGGAGCAGTCGCCAGTCTAAGGGCAGCCTCCCTGCAGCTTTCCTCACGACTCCACCGTCCGTTTTCCACGTCACACAAGAGACAGACGAGCTTCAGGGACTGTGGTCACAAGTCTGAACTCGCCACACATGAAGCTGCAATCGTGTGACACCCAACACCGACGGCGAGTGTGTAGTGCTGCACCTCTGAGGCCATGCAGGTGTCAGGCCATGCAGAGGGCCCACTGCACGTGGCAGATATAGTCCCCAGGATAGCCGCGGAGAGAGCACCATGGGAAACACAAGAGGGAACAGAGTGACTAGACCCTCCACCGTGAAACACGGATGCGACAGGGTCCTCGGCAAAGAGGCCCAACAGGAGGGGACTGGAGGGTCTGAAGATGCTGCGGCGGAGTCAGAGAACAGAACCAAACACTCCCCAAAATGCTTAGAAAGGAAAAAGCACCCACGTCCCGTGCAACAGCCTTGGCAGCCCCGTTCACGCATGGCCGATTCCTGGGGAGAGCAGACGCCACAGGCTGCAGCCACAGACCCAAGGTGCTCTCCACGCACAACACTCTGCGGTCCAGGAGGCCATAGCCAGCAGGACGGCATGTTACAGAGTGCTGACCGGAACACCCAGAAGCACACCCTGAGCTCAGCACCAGCCCGCACCCAACTAGTACAGGCAGCAAGTCCGCGTGGGAAGGCAGAGCAAGCGGGGCCGCACCCTGCAAAGGATGAGCCCCAGAAGTGGTGGGCGCAGGTGAGACGGAGGCTCTGTCCACTCTACAACTAGACACTGTGAAAGAGTGGGCCATGGGTGCGGAGACCTGGACTGACAAGAGGTGGAAGCCAAGGTCCCACCAGAGGGAAAGGAGCTCTGAGACGCAGTCCGTGCCCAGAGCCCGCCCCAGCCTCTTGGTCCTCCCTTCTGACACCCTCACTCCAGCCCTGGCCAGTTAACATCCAGGGCCAACCTGAGCTGCCCAGCTGACCCCTTCCCCAGTCTTAGTCAGGACAAGCACCCTCTGCCAGCCCTCAGGGCATGCTTCTGTGCCAAGTCTAGTCCCTAGCCAGGGCTGGGCCAATGGCATGCCCTCTGCAGACAGCATAGGTCAGAACCCAGCCTGCACCCCAGGCCAACAGCCATACAGCGGGCATAAGCACTGGCCCTCAGCAGTCCTCACCCAGGGGACTGATCCATGGCTGTCCTTCTGGAGCCCCTAGGCCAGCCATCATCACAGGGCCTAGCCTGGGCCAGGAGAGCTGGTGGCTGGCATGGCAGGACCCCAGAGCAGCATGGCTGACCCGCAGGGGGAAGGGGATCCCTTCACCCCAGGCTTCTGGCAGGTTCAAAGCAGCCCTGACAGATTTTCAGTCTTCTCTCCCAACCCTCCTGCACCAAGTGCAACAGTGACCACAGGGCTTACACGGATGTGACCCTGTCCCACAGAGAGCCTGCCCCCATGCACACAACCCAGCCAATTGGGTCCTGGGGAAGGGCGGGGATCCTCGCTGTTTCAGAGATGAGTCCCACACGTACAGTGGAGTGCACAACCAGGAAAGTGGACAAGAGGCCTGGGCTGCAGAATGCAGGTGTTATTTGGAGTGCATGCCCTGGGTGCAGGATGCATGCCCTGGCAGGGCCTGGCTGGTGTACCTGCTTCTACTGCAGTGGCATCCCAACAGTTCCCAGGTTTGCCAACCCTAACCTGCAGATGCCCCATGTCCACAGCACCTGCTGCCACTGGCCCATGCTTGAGTGTAGGAAAGCCTTGCTGAGAGGCTGCCATGCTGGTTCTGGACCTTGACGGACAGGCCAGCCTGGGCTTCACTGCCCAGGTTGAGGTCTCTGGGCCTTGTCCTCAGGGCAGGGGTGCCAACTGTGGCCATTCACAGGCAGCCTGCTCCCCATCACGGGCGAGGCCGAGACATTTCCTCTCTGGCATCCCACTCTGGGATGGAGGTGCTCACGGGACCCAAGGCAGGACAGGACTTCTGGAGGACCTGACCGGGGTTGAGGCCTTAAAAAATAAACTCAAGGCATGCTGGTCAAACCCAGCACGAATGCTGATGTCCATGCACCCAGCCAGCAGACCCCGGGACCCCAGGATTGACGCATGGCGTACCGGAGCAGCAGCACCCTGTACTCAGGAGGCCAGGCTCAAGCTTGACTGGAAGCTCCAGCAGTGAGCCTCAGAGCTGTGGCAGCAGGACAGAGGCATGGAGGACAGCCCTGCAGGATGGGACACACCGCGGTCTCCTGTGGCACCTTGATCAGCCCCGTGCCCACCCACATACAAGCACCAGACCTGGCAGGATGGGACTGCTGGGTGAGTCGGAGCCCTGGGCCGAGGTCTGGGACAGCCTCCAGGGACCCGAACAGAGTGGCAGTCACCTGCTTGGGTGATGGAGGTGCACCCAGGGAAGGCACAGTGGGGGGAGCTGCCACCCCAGAGGGTGAGGAAAGCCAGACAGCTGGACCTGCAGCCAGGGTGGGTCAAACATCTGTCTACCACCTGGCAGGCACGTGACACTCTGCACACCGCCTCGTGATCCACCCCAGAGAGAGCTGGGAGCAGGGATGTCCTCAGTGAATGGGGACTGGAACCCCTCGAGGATGGGCCCAGCTGCTCACCTCGTAGTGGAAGTCCAGGCAGGTGAGGTCTCGCCAGCACTGGTCACCGCGAATCTTGATCAGGCCCTGCAGAGGCAAGACAGCAAGCAGCGTCAGTCCCCAAGGACACACCTCCTCCAGCCATACCCTACTAGTCTGTAGTCACCACCCAGTTACTACCTGTCAGGGGATTAATTCACTGATTGGGTTAAGGCTCTCATAACCCAGTCATTTCCCCTCTAAACCTTCTTGCATTGTCTCATACATGAGCTTTTGGGAGACACCTAATATCCAAACCATAGTACCACCCAAGCAACACCCACTCACCCATCATCCGTTATCCCCACATCCACCATTCATTCATGCACACATCCATCATCTATCCACCATCCATTTATCCACACATCCATCCACTCATCATCCATGCACCCATCAATCCATCAATCATCCACTCCTCATCTATTACTCCTCCATCGTTTCTCCATCATCCAACACTAACTCATTCACCCATTCCCTCATCTACCATTCCAACATCCACTCACTCATAATCAGCCCATCATTCATCTGTAAATGAGGAATCCATTATTGATCCACCATCCATCTACCCATCCACCCATCATGCATGCATCTATCATCCATTGATCATGTAACTACCATCCATCATCCACACATCCATTATTTATCCATCAAACATCATTCACCTACCATCTAATCACCCATCTAACACCTACTCACCCACTTATCCATCATCTATCTACTATCACTCATGCATCCATGATCCATTATCTAGCCACCAGCAATCCAATATCCACTCATCCACCCACCATTTGTCCATCATTTTCCCACCATCCACCCACCCATCATCTACCATCTACCTACCCATTTTCCATCCATCATTTATCAACCACTCATCACTCATCCATCCACCCTTCATTCATGCATCCATCAATACATCAACCATCATTCATGCATCCATCCCTTGCACATCCATCCACATAGCCAGCATCTTCTCATCAACTTGTCCATCATCCATATACCAAATGTCCATGCTTCATAATACATCACTCACCTATCCATTGTCTATCCACCTTCCATTCACCCATTTAACACCCACTCACCCATCATCCACACATCCATTGTTCATCTATCATTCATCCACCAATAATCTATCCACCACCCATCCAACATCCACTCAACCACCCACCCATCATCTATTCACCCTTTGTGCATGCATTCATATCCAGCCATCATCTATATAAACCATGCATCCATCATCTATCAACATTCAATACCCATTTATCCACCCATCCATCATCTATCTACCTATTGTCGGTGAATCCATCATCTGTCCACCATCCATTCACCCATTGAACATCCACTCATAATCCAAGTATCATTTATCTATCATCTGTCAATCCCATCATCCAACACCTACTCATCCACCTATCCTTCATCCATCTACCCATCTGCCATCACCCACTCATCCAGTATCCATTTACCTATCTTTCATCCCTGACCCATAAACCCATTCTTTCATCTATAGGTCATTCATCTGTCTATCTACCCATCACCCCCCCACCCATTGTCCATCTACTCATCCATCATTTCACATATTTGCCCATCCATTACTCACTCACTCACATATCTGTCATCTTATTACACATCCATCTTCCCATCATCCATTAACTCATCCATCATCATTCCATCCAACCATCATCCATCCACAATCCATCCATCATTCATTTAGAGTTCTTGTGAGGTCTAGCTGGGCACAAAGATGATCATATCCTAGCAGAGGTAGAATGGGCAGGCACATCAAAGGTGCAGAGAAGAAAGGCCTGGAGCAGGTGCCTCTGCCTTCTATGACAAAGTGCTACAGATGGGTGGCTTATCAACAAGAGATTTATTTCTCACAATCTGGAGGCTGGAAGTCAACTAGCATGGTTTGTTCTGATAAGGGCTCACTTCTGGCTTGCAGATGGTCAACAACATCTTGCTATGCCCCATGTGGAGGAAAGAAGGTGAAGGGTCTCTGTGGTTACCCTTTTGTTAGGACACTAATCCCCTTCATGAGGGCTCCCCTTGCAGAGGTGTTGGAAGGTATTAACATTACCACACACAAGGGGTCAGAACTGGACACATGAATTTGGGGACATACTAACATTCAGTTCACACAGGAGGCGAGCCTGCAAGTGGATGGATTGATAGGAATGGCCTGAGGAGAGAGGCAGCCCTGAGAGCTGGGGGCTGCCATGCAAGGAAAGAGAATGCAGTACAGCTGACCAGGCAGCGGGCAGGAGGTTTGGCAAGGGCTAGTGTGTCTGTAGCAGAGAGGATAGGGAAAGGCCAAGATGGGAAGGCAGGAGGTGCCCAGGGAACCCAGACCTGGTGTGCAGGCAGGGAGACGAGAGACAACCAGATTGTCACTGAAGGCACAGGGGGCTGGCTAACCATAAGGAAGGGCAGTCAGACCTCGGGGAAGGGGCTGGGACCACCATCCAAGGCCTTCAGCTGACAAGCTTTCTTACCAAACCAGCCAATGACACACTGTAATGACCCCTAAAGAACATTATCCCAGCTACATGGGTCAGCATTTGTGGGGTGGGTCCCAGTCAACACAACCAATTCTCACATGGGAAGAACATGGGGACAGCAGGGGTAGTGCACAGTCAGTGGTTCCCTAGCTACTCTGGTTGGCAAAGACCACAGCTTCTGCAGTCATCCAGGAGGGAGACTGGCCAGGAGCAGGGCCATGCACAGGGGGGAATGCATGGAAGGTGGAGTGCAGTGGACAGCTGAGTGGGAGTGCCAGGAAGGGCTGTGGCCACGTGGAGCTGTGGTCTGGCCGCTGGAGGAGTGTGTGGGTAACCCCAACACCTAGGGGACAGACAAGCGATTGGAGGGAGCTGGGCAGGACAGACCCCCTGGCACCTGTAGGATCTCTCAGCTGTGAAGCTGAAGGAGCCACCTCCTGGGTCAGCACCGAGAGTCTCCAAGGTCTTAGAGACCCTGGCCGGCTCTTGACACTGCAGGGGAGCCACGTGCAGTGCGGAAGTCGGCCTGCCGTGTCCTGGGGCACTGCCGTACACATAGGAGGAGTTGCCTGGTCAAGCGGAGTCTTTGGAAATTGGTGTGCTTGGACCACAAAGCACCGGGGACGCGGATGGTGTCCAGAAGGAACTCCTGCCTGGCATGCCCAGGGTCACGTTCACAGGGCACCTCTGCCTCGTCAGGTGTGTCTGGATGACCAGGACTTGGGCCAGCCTGCTGTAGGAGGCCCTACCTGCACCCACGGGGGTGGCTCCACTGGCTTCTGGTGAACGTGTCCACCGGCAGGGAGGCTCAGCCACTACCTTTGACACCATGAGCCTGGGGAGCCCCCCCCATCCCTTCAGAACCTAGGAGCAGGACTCTTTGGAGATTCAAACCAGGAAAAGGAGAAAAAAACAAAATAATTAAAATGTCATTCAAATGCTAAGCAGATATGAGACACTTAAAAATCTGAACTCTTCCTGCTGGAGCAGAGGATAATGGTGCTCCTCCCATCCCCTCCTCCTGCACTGCAGACACCAGGGCCCCAGGGGTCTTCCTTCCAGAGTGAGTGTCAAAGGCACAAAGCCCGCTTTGAGCCCCAGGCAGCCAACAGGAGGGCCAACCCAAAGGGAGCCAAGTGGCCCACAGTTGTCCTTCCACCCTCCTGCTCTTGGCTTGGGAAGTGTGCAGGGCTCACAGAAGATGCTATGGCCTCACTGTGAGCAGGGAGGGCACCCAGGCACTCCTCTCAGAGGTCCATGTGTCTCAGACCTGCTTCAAATATCCCGCTGCATGTGGGATGCCCCAGCCTCATGAACGGGAAGGAAAGCTGTGACTCAAGTGTGGCTCTCGACACCTCGTTCCTCTGGCTCAGCCCTCGCCAGGGTGATGGCCCCTCTGCCCAGGGGGCTTTGCTTCCCTGTAACCCTGCAAGCAGGCGTGGGGGCTGACACGGACACTGCCTCTAGCAGGATGGGGCAGGCACCCCGGCTCAGGCTACCGGGACCTCTGCCTTCTACCAACTGCCTGGTGTCCTGTGTCCCATAGCCTGTCCCATCCTTCCGTGGATGAGGGCACTGCTGCTAAGCAGAAGCGACCCATGGGTGCGCTGGCTCAGACAGACTCCCCAGGTCCAGCTCACTAGGGCAAATCCCAGGCCCTCAGAGCTCCCTGGCACCAAAGCGCTGGCACAGGATGGCACCGCTGGCACTCTGATTGCAGTGGATTAGGCCACCCACAGGCCATAGGTGAGCACAAAGCCTTCCGTGGGAAATCAGCACAGTGCCTCCATCTGAGATAGCTGCTCCTGCACTCTGTGTTCTAAGGGACCTGAGGCCTGGACGTGCGTTCTCATGAGCATCAGGGCGAGTCTACTGCCCGGCCAGGCTGCACCATACCAGCCCCTTGAAGGCCGCCTGGCTTTGCCAGAGCCAGAGGCACCACAGATGGAGCCAAGACCTGCCCCTGGTGAAAGTTCAGGGGCAGAGGGAGGGCCATGCACGTCCTGGATGCCCCGGGCCTTGAGCCGTACGCTGGGCTGCACCAAGGCCTCCACATGATCCCCAGCCGTCGTCAGCCTGCTGGCCTGACCGGTGGGAAACGAGAAGGATTCTCACCACAGTGAGGATCTGCAAGACCATGCAGAGCTTCTGCTGCCTTGGACACGGCTTCTCTCCTGGAAGCTGCGCATCTCAGCAGGCCACCACCAGGGAATTCACCTGCTTCACCTGGTGATTTCAACTTCACAAGACATCAGAGGTTTCACGTTCACTGTCCTTCTCTCCCTTTTGGGAAACAGGTGTGAGTGACAGAGGCCTACACCTGTGCCCCTAAGCAGCATGCTCGTGTGCAAGGGCAGCATGAGGCCAGCCAGAGAACCCCTCGGGTGGGAGCGTGCACTAAGAGAAATCCCTAAGACTGTTCTAAATGGGTTTTCTGCACCACCCCTGAATCCTGGAGACCCTCTAGGAATCACCTGACACCCACACACGGGAGCCTTTGATGAGGCGCTGTGAGGAGCGGCCAGACAGCTCCGAAAGCTTGGGCATGTAGGGGCTCAAGGCTGAGGGTTAGCAGTCCTGCTGCCATGGGCTGGGCGCGGACCAACAGCCAGAGGTCAGAGGCACAAAGAGGCTGCGGGGAGGGAGGCCTGCAGCTGGGTCCCGAGTCGGGGTCCGCCTGTTCCATGCTCTCTGTGCGGAATGACAGTGAAGAAGAAAGAACTTTTCTTTAGTTCTGCCCACACTGATGCCATGAGACAAATCAGGATAACGGTTCTCATCTCAGAGTTAGGACAGCTAGGCAAGGAATGCAGAGGACATGGCTGTTGTGGTGGCGTTCACGGGGTCGTGCTGCACTCTGACCCCTGTTCCTTATACGCATGCAGTCCTCCCAGAGGTGCCCTGGCTCAGCGAGGCCGGCAGCCATAGCCTCTTTCCATCTCAGTTTCATAGCCAACTCCTTGCTCTTCTCTGCTAATGGTGTCTCCACCCTGTTCACTAACCTTTCTCGCCCACGATCCCCAACACGTCCCCCGGGCCGAACATCCCCCAGAGTGCTCGGGGGCGGAACACTCTAACATGGAAACAGCTTTTAAAATAATTCCGGTTCGTCCTGTTCAGAACAGCTGCGGGGCCCACAGCAATAGGCTCCATCCCAGTAGCACACTTCCTGGACTGCAGGCCAGGGGCTCGGGTTGGGCAGTGTGGACCCTGAAGCCACAAGCAGTCCTGTTCTGAGGCAGAGGTGGACGGAATCTGTGTCCTTGTACAGGAAAGGCCCTGCGTGGGAGCCATGCCAGCAAGCTTCCCTTGTGCTGTTGCGCCCAGCTCCTGGTTTCAGCCCCCGGGAATGCAGGTCTGGATGCAGAGGCACACCTGACTCCCAAACCCGTGCCCCAGTCCCCCATCTTCCTGGGGGAGGGCTGAGTGCTCCTGGGTATCCTAGGACTGCCACGGACTGCACAGGCGTGGCCACTGCCCACCCCATGCCCTACCACTCCTCCCAGGAACAGCTCTGTGCTGAGAGAGCTCCTGAAACAGTGGCTTGAGCTCCTTTTATTCTTCCAGAGACACAGGTAACCCAGTTACTAGGGCACGGTGTTGCCTCAGGGTTGAATATCCGTGAGTGGGGGAGGTATGGGTCTGTTTCTGGACTGTTACACTGATCTGTTTCTAGCTTAGAGGAAGACTGTACTTCAGCTTTAAAATAAGCTGTAAAATCACGTAGCATAACCCTCCAACTCTGTCTATTTTCAAGATCCCGATTGCATAAAATTTCTATAATCAGTTTTCCAATTTCTCAAAAAGAAAAAGCAGCTCATAAGGGTCTGGTAGGCATTTTCTTAACTCTATAGATAAAGTTGGGTGAGACAGATATTTTCACAGTGCTGAGTCTCTTGCTCTGTGGACACAATACCTCAGGGCTTTTGAAATGCACATCAGCAAAGATCCACAGTTTTTTTTTTTTTTTTCAAAGAGAGAGGGGAAGAGAGAGAGAGAGAGAGAGAGAGAGAGAGAGAGAGAGAGAGAGAGAGAGAGAGAATTTTAGTATTTTATTTTTTAATTATCGGCGGACACAACATCTTCTTTGTATGTGGTGCTGAGGATCGAACCTGGGCCGCACGCATACCAGGCGAGCGTGCTACCGCTTGAGCCACATCCCCAGCCCCAGATCCACAGTTTTTAATGCACACATCTCAAACCTTCTTAGTCAGATTTATTATGAGGTACCTGAGGGATTTTTGATGCAAGTATTGATAGCATGTTCACAATTTTACCCTCGAAAGTCTGACAGTATAGGAGATGCCATTTGTCACAATGACCTGCAGCCTGTGACCTCCCTAACTCCCAGCTCCATCTCGGCAGTGGTTTCACACACATGCTGGGTTCCCCACACATGCTCAGGTCTGTGACTGACCACTTCACTCTCTTCCAGTGCCCTGCCTCGCGCTTCTTATTTCACTGTAGAGAAACCTGACATGATGTGGCAGCGTGGTCATGGGCATAGGTGCTTCCTGTTTCCAGGTTTACGTGACAGCGTTCATTAGGGGGTCTTTCAGATGCCCTTTATCATGCCTCACACTACTCTGCCGAGTCTTCATCATGAATGGGTGTCAGGGTCATCATCTTTCGCTGATCTGATAAAATGGTTCTTCATTGTTACTACAGCGAATGACATGAATTGATTTTTTAAAAAAATATTTATTTTTTAGAAGTAGTTGGACACAATACCTTTATTTTATTTTATGTGGTGCTCAGGATCAAACCGAGGGCCTCACACATGCTAGATGCGTGCTCTACCACTAAGCCACAACCCCGTCCCCTGACATGAATTGATTTTTAAAAGTATTTGTTCTCAGTGCTGGGATTGTAGCTCAGTGGTAGAGTGCTTACCTAGCATGTGCGAGGCACTGGGTTAAATCCTCAGCACCACATAAAAAAATAAATGAATAAAAAATAAATTTATTAAAACATTTTAAAATGTATTTGTTAATATATTTATTTTAAAATTTTTGTGGTGCTGGGGTTAGAACCCAGAGCCTCATGCAGGCTCGGCCAGTGCTCCACCAGCCGTAAGTGATGTTCAAGTGCTAACGCACACCTTCTATCATCAGACCTGAGGGGCCTCTGCTGACCAGGGCGCAGGCTCTGACCTCCTTTGGTAACGTCCTCATCGGGGTTCCCATCACTGTTACGCCGGCCACATGAAACCACTCAGGAAGCGTCCCTCCTCCACCACCTGCTAGGGTCTGCGTGGGAATGCTGTTCCTTCCTCCATCCGTGTTTGACAGAGTTCCCCAGAGAAGCCATTGGGGCTGAGGCTTTCTTTTTAGAATGGTTTTTCATTTCAAATTCAATTTCTTTAGCAGACGTGGAGCAACCCAGATTTCCTGTTTTTCTTGTATCAGTTTTGGTGGCTATGTTTTTCAAGGAATCTGCCTATCTCATCTGTATAGTCAAATCTGCTGGCCCAAAGCTTCCCTAACATCCTCCGAACTTGCGGCAGCATCTCAGACACAACTACAGCCACCAGGGGATATTTCTCACGGCTCCTCCAGGCACATGGTCCACTGTGTCCCTGGCCCCGGCCACGGCCCTGCCAACTCTGACCTGAGAGCTGCTGACCATCTGGGCGTGTTCTTCCACTTTAGATGTCGTTCTGCATCAACAAGGACCAGACAGCCCATGCATGAGCAGCACAGAGGGCCCCACCTATTAGGTGCTGTGGCCAGGAGTGGCTGCCAAGATGGGTGGGCCTCGGGTGTGTGGAAGTCAAGCCCTGCGTGTTGGCCAGGAGGAACCTGGAGACTCCTGCCACTGCTTTCTGCAGCCCGCATCTGGAGGGTCACCTCCACATGGGAGGCTGGACCCCATGTCTCCACTGACTCCGCAGGCCACACGGGCCTGTCCTCCTTCCAAGCTGCACCTCGCCAACACCAAAACACAGCGCCTCAGCTGTAGCAATACATGCGTCTCACGGAACCACCTGCTAAGCTCGTATCTTGCTCCATAAAGATTGAAGGTATCAGCCTCTTAGCTTTTAAAGTATGAAGCAATAATTAACACAATTTAACCCCAAGAGAGACGCAGCACATGCTGTCAGAACAGGAGCGGGAACCTGCAAAAACAAAGACCAGTGAAGAAGCACGCAGCAGCAGGGGGGAGGGGACACAGCGCCCACAGCTGACGACTCTGCGTCTCACCTGCTCTTCTCCAGAATCACGTTCTCCAGCTTCTCGTGATCCGCCTGCACCCTCTTTAGCTAAGGCTCACCCACAGCAGGTCCCACTGGGCGGAGGAAGATGTGCACCACTTCCGCACACGGCTGCTTCTAGTGGACGGATGTGTGCACACCCTCCAGGCAGGAGGCAGCGGGGGTCTGGGAGGGGGTGCGGGGAGATGCAGGCTTTCAGCTTCCCAATCATCTAGGGGTCAAAGTGGAAGATAAGCGTCTCCTTGGGTACTGTCCAGGCCTGAGGATTCCTGGCAACATGGATGCTGGCTTGATTCCCAGGGCTGCAGGGACTGAGTACTCACCTGCCGGTTCAGGAAGGTTCACAGGACAGAGTACTCAGGGCAGCTCTGACTGCTGAGGGCCTCGTGGAAAGCCCATGACAGGAAGCCCGGCCCTGGCGACAGGAGCCCAGGCACCACTGGACGAGGAAAGCATGAACCCGCCACAATTACCCCTGCAGGAAGCGAGGCAGAACCAGGTGTACAAGCACCCATCTCTAAAGGGCAGAACTAAGGTGATTGAGCCCCTCAACACTGCACACCACCCCGAGCAGGCACGTTTGCACATCATGCATCCAGGGCCATCCACTGGGAACACAGGCCAGGCCCTTCCCTGGGAACAGGGAGGAGGGCAGACACTGGGCCCTGCTCCACCTCTGCCCCCGCAGCATCAGGGGACTCCTTGCTGGCCCAGCCCATCCCTGTGATGCTGGGGAGCCTGTGAATGACCTGAAGACTAGAGCCAACAGGTTGCTGGAGTTGGGGAGAGGAGCGCAGGCACTGGAGTCCTGGGCGGGGCCACAGCCAGGGCTGTCCCAGGCTCCTTGCTGAGGCCCTCCTCCTGTCCTGGAGGCCAGTGGCCTGCCCTGTCCCATGCAGAGCAGGTGTGAGGAGGAGGTGGATGGCCACTCACGCTGCTCCATGGCAATGCAGCTCCCTCGGCTGCATGCCAAGGGCAAGCAGCTGTGACCAGGGCAGCAGATGGTCAAGCAGGAACCAGGCCTAAGCACCAGGTGCCATGGCAGCCCCTGCAGGCATACCCAGGGACACATCTGTGTTCTTCCTGACAATTCAGGTCCCTGCCTGGCCCATGAAGGAGGAACCACGCCCACATGCCACCTCTGTATCAATGACACACAGAGCAGAACAGGAAGCAGCATGCCTGGGGCCACAGCTGCAGGTGGGGGGCACCCTGGGGCATCCATCTGGGTGGAGGGTGTGGCCGAGCCCACCCTCTTTCCAGCACTCAAGACACATGGTTTTGATGCTCAACCAAGGCAACAGATGAGCTGCTTGGTGGGATTACTGCCCTCTGGCCCATCCCCCCTGGGGCTCCCCAGCTGAGGCCCACCCTCATCAGGTCACAGTAACATGCGAGTGGCCTGAAGCCACAGCTGGAAATTAGTAAATGCACCCTCTTCATGGCCCACACACTCCCACTGCCCAGGAAGCACCCTGCATCCCCTCCCCAGCAGCTTCCCAGGCTGTGTGGGCTCTGCCTGTGCCACAGCCCTCATGACAGGGGCTGGTGGACACATGCGCCTTCGTGTCCAGCTTCCCTCAGTGTGACTCTGAGGCCACCCTGTGGTGCCTCAGCCCGCCTCATGGCCCCCTTGACACTTGGAGTAACTCCTATAACTTCATTCTTCTCCAAACTGTTTTGATTACAAAAGGTCTTGGCATTTCCACACACATCTAAGTGTTGGTTTATCAATTTATGAAAAGAAATTCTTCTATCAATTTATGAAAGTCAGTGGCCACCCACCTCCTCCTCACACCTGCCCTGCATGGGACAGGGCAGGCTGCAGGCCTCCAGGACAGGAGAAGGGCCTCAGCAAGCAGCCTGGGACAGCCCTGGCTGTGGCCTCGCCCAGGACTCCAGTGCCTGCGCTCCTCTCCCCAACTCCAGCAACCTGTTGGCTCTAGTCTTCAGGTCATTCACAGGCTCCCCAGCATCACAGGGATGGGCTGGGCCAGCAAGGAGTCCCCTGATGCTGCGGGGGCAGAGGTGGAGCAGGGCCCAGTGTCTGCCCTCCTCCCTGTTCCCAGGGAAGGGCCTGGCCTGTGTTCCCAGTGGATGGCCCTGGATGCATGATTTGCAAACGTGCCTGCTTGGGGTGGTGCGCGGTGCTGATTGTCTTTGGGATTTCATGAAATTTGCAGATCAACTTGGGAACAATTCATAACTCAGGACCGTGAGCAGAGTCTATCTCCCTATCTACTTAAGTCCCCTTTAGTTCCTCTCAGCAACATTTGGTGGTGTTCAGGATGTAAGCAGCACTTCTTTTATTAAACATTCCTATATTGTAGTTTTGGATATTGTTATAAAAGTTACATTTAAGAATTCAGTTTCCTGTCAGTTTTTGCCAGCGTGCAGGACACAGTGACTTATGCAGTGATCCGGGACCCTGTGAATTGGGTGGGTCCCCACACTGGTCCTCAGCACCATCTGCACACCAGCCTCTCTGAGAATACAGGCCACTTTACTTCCTCTGTTCCAGTCTTTGGGAGCTTTACTTCTTTTTTCCTGCTTTATTTACAAGCTAAGATCTTCAATCCCTGCTGGTAGCCGTCAGGAGCAGACACCCAGCCTGGTTCCCAGTTTATGGAGTTGCCCAGCCTCACCACTAAACATGGCACCAGCAGTAGGCTATTTGTAAGGTTAATCTCTTATCAGGTTGAGGAAGTTGCTTTCCATTTCTAGCTTGCCAAGAATTTGTTTTTGTTAATCGTAAATGTTTAATTGTGTCCAATGCCTCCTCTACCTCTACTGAGATGATCGCAGTTACTTTACCCCTTGCTTCTTTAATCCGTGAATAGGGTGAATGGCATTAGCCTTGACTACTGAGCCAACTGAGTGCTCTGGGGGAAACCCACAGGCCGTCGAGCCTTATACTTTTCACATGCTGCTGTGTTCACCTGATTCCTGGAGGAACTGTCTGTCCCTCCCTCTGCTGCGTCAGAGGCTGGGGTCCTCCTCCTGAGACACTTCATAGGACACATCACTCAAGCCTCCTGGTCTGAGCTTTCCTACTGGGAAGTGCTTTTTGTTCATTTGCATCATCTCAATTTACAGAAATATGTAGAATTTTTATTTCTTCTTCTAGCCATTTCATCTAGTAACCATTTCATCTAAGTTGCTTAATTTATGCACATAAAGTTGTGTATATTTTCCTTTAACAATTTACTTTTTTTTTTAAAGAGAGAGTGAGAGAGGAGAGAAGGGAGAGAGAGAGAATTTTTAATATTTATTTATTTCTCGGCGGACACAACATCTTTGTTGGTATGTGGTGCTGAGTATTGAACCCGGGCCACACGCATGTGAGGCGAGCGCACTACCGCTTGAGCCATATCCCCAGCCCCAACAATTTACTTTTATTTATTTCTGTTTTTTTGGTACTGGGGATGGAACCCAGGGACACTTAACACTGGGGTCCACCCCCGGCCAGGTTGCGAAGGGCCTCACTAAATTTCCGATGCTGGCCTGGAAATTGCTATCCTCCTGGGTCATGGGGTTACAGTACACTACCACACCCAGCCTTAATGAGTTATTTTTGAAAAACCTGAGATTTGCAGAAAACTTGTAAGAATACAATAATGTTCCTGTCCCTATTAATCCAATATTACTAGTTCAGCTACCAACCTTATTTAAATGTATCATTTGTTTTGTTCTTTAGCTTCATTTCCCCATCTTTGCTGAGGCAAAAGTGACAGCACTGTGCACACAGGCTTAGAACACGACGGCCTGATTCCCAGACACCATCAAGCAAGCCCATTGATTGTGGTTGTGTGTGTGCAGCCACAACTCATGAGAGCCACCTTCCTGGTACGTCCACGTCTATGTGGGGGGGAGGGATGGGGGGCTGTCAACTAGAGCCCCCATGCTGCTCCTCAGAGCCCAGGACCTGCCGCCTTCTGATGGGTCTGTGTCCTCTGGACGTCCTCTGCGCTCCCCAGCACCCTCTGCTCTGCCCAGCTGAGGCACTCTCCCTGAGCCTGGCTTACATCCTAGGCTCACCAGCTGCCACAAGGGCAGGGCTTGCTGCTTCTCCACCACAGCTCCCTCACCCATCCAGCTGTGTGTGGACGCTAGGTGCTTCCTGTCTGGCTCCTGTGCACAGCTGTGAAGAAACAGGAAGCAGATGTCTCTCAACATGATGACAGGCTCCTACAGAGGTGCCGAACGTGAAATGCCGCACCAGGTGGGGTCTATCCTGACTCTAAGGAGTCTGCATGCTGTCTCCCACGACGGCTGTGCTGACATTCCCGCCAGTGCCAGAGGTCCCTCATCTCCACATCCTCACCAGCACTTGCTGCCTCTTGGCGGTACTGCTCAAAGTGATCTGCACAGGTGCACTGCAGTTCCTACCAAATCCCAGTGGCACTTCTTCCCACAGGATGGGAGAGCACTGCTAAAATCTGCATGGAGACACACATGTAAACCTGGGAGACTACAGCTAAAGCATTCTTGAGAAAGCAAGCAAGTTGACTGCCTCACACTTCCTGCTTTCAGACTCCACTAGAAAGGCACATCAGTCAGAACAGGATGGTGGCATAAAAACAGACTTGAGGACTAAGACGGGGAGAGCCCAGAAATAAGGCATGTCAACGGGTCCTCCACGAGGGTGCCAGGAACACACGGCAGGAAATGGACGGTCTCTTCCACAAGGGTGCTGGGAAACCCAGGTGGGAACAAGGCAAAGAACGAAGCAGGACCCTTGCACTGTATGAGAAATCAGCTCCAAGGGACTAAAGACTTTAGGAGCTGAAGTCAGAAAACTCCCAGAAGAGAAGGTGCAAGACACCTTGATACTGATCTGGGCAATGAGTCGCGAGTTCAACATCAACAGCACAGGCAACAAAAGCAGAGTTAGACAGTGGGACTGTATGAGCCCAACAGCTCTGCCCTGCTTGTGCAGGAGCCATGGAGGACAGTGGGACCACGTGAGCCCAACAGCCTGCACAGGAGCCACGTCGGGGACCGCGTGAGCACAACAGCCAGCACCAGAGGCGCTGGCAGTGAAGAGGTAGCCTCAGGGGTGACAGGGTGTTTGCTGCCCTCACATGGGATAAGGGCTGATATCCAGAGTGCAGAATGAACCTCCAACTCCACACCAAGAATTGAACAACCCAGCTAAAAAACAGGCAAAGGAGCAAAACAGACCTCACGGCTAACAGGTGAGTGGAAGGTGGTCAGCGTCACCCATCCTCAGGGACTCCCCAAGCCAGAGCCCCTGTGGCCTGTCAGGTGGCTGTGACAAAGACTCATGTGACCTCACCAGCTCACCATGCCGCTCAGAAGACTGAACTGCTGGAATGCAGGGCAAATGGCGAGGAAAACCCTCAGGGGGCTGCTGACCGATTCTTTCCCACAGCCCTCCAGCAGACTCACAGGAAGGCTGACCACCCCCTCCACTTCCGGTTGCCTTCTCTGCATGCCCTCCCCTGGGCCATGGTGGAAGAGATGCCACCACAGAAACGAGGGCCACGAGGCCCAGGTGAGTCCCTGCAGACCCCACTCCACATGGTCTGCAGCATGCAGCAGCAACAGCTGTGTCTCACAGGGAGATGGTGGCCTGTGCCTGCACAGAGAACCCCAGGGGTCAGGCCCTGGACACCTGGCGCTGGGAGAGGCAGCCCTTCTGTAAGCTCCTCACTCAGGCACCCTGCCTCGGGCCCTGGGGCTCCATCAGGATCAGCTTCAGGAACCCGCGAGCTGCCAGGGAATGTGAAACGCCAGAGCACAGTCCCTTAGTACTGGCTTTGAGTAGGACTTTCAGCGCCCCTGTGGCCTGGGGGCAGAGGCCTGGGGGAGCAGAGGCCTGGGGCAGGCAGAGGCCTGGAGTGGGCAGAGGCCTGTGGGGAATAGAGGGCTGGGGGGAGCAGAGGCTTGGGGGGGCAGAGAGGTGGGGGGGAAGAAGGCTGGGGAAGCAGAGGGGTGGGGGGGCAGAGGGCTAGGGGGAGCAGAGGCCTGGGGGGAGCAGAGGGCTCGGGGGAATAGAGGGCTGGGGGGTTAGAGGGCTGGGGAGCGCAGAGGCCTGGGGGAGCAGAGGGCTGGGGGGATAGAGGGCTGGGGGGGCAGAGGCCTGAGGGGGGAGCAGAGGCCTGGGAGGGAACAAGGCCTGAGGGGGAGCAGAGGGCTGGGGGGCAGAGGGCTGGGGGGATAGAAGGCTGGGGGGATAGAAGGCTGGGGGGATAGAAGGCTGAGGGGGGATAAAGGACTAGGGGGCAGAGGGCTGGGGGATAGAGGGCTGGGGGGATAGAAGGATGGGGGAGATAGAAGGATGGGGGCAGAGTGCTGGGGGGATAGAGGGCTGGGGGGGTAAAGGGCTGGGGGAGCAGAGGGCTAGGGGGCAGAGTGCTGGGGGGATAGAGGGCTGGGGGGGATAGAAGGCTGGGGGAATAGAAGGCTGGGGGGGGCAGAGTCCTGGGGGGGATAGAGGGCTGGGGGGGGATAGAAGGCTGGGGGGCAGAGTGCTGGGGGGATAGAGGGCTAGGGGGGATAGAGGGCTGGGGGGATAGAGGGCTGGAGGGGATAAAGGGCTGGGGTGGGCAGAGTGCTGGGGGGATAGAGGGCTGGGGGGGATAGAAGGCTGGGGGAATAGAAGGCTGGGGGGGGCAGAGTCCTGGGGGGGATAGAGGGCTGGGGGGGATAGAGGGCTGGGGGGATAGAGGGCTGGAGGGGATAAAGGGCTGGGGTGGGCAGAGGGCTGGGGGGCAGAGGGCTGGGGAAGCACAGGCCTGGGGGGCTATGCCCCACGCATACCAACCCTAAAGTGGACCCACGCCCGCCCACCCCAGACACAGGGCCCACGCCCGCCCACCTCACACACAGGACCCATGCCCCGCCCTCCTACAGAACCCACGCCCGTCCACCCCACACAGGACCCACACCTGCCCACGCAGGACCACGCCTGCCCACCCCACACACAGGACCCACGCCTGCCCACCCCACATAGGGCCCATGGCTGCTGTCACTGTCATCAAGTTGACGCTCTGCTTCCCACTGCAGGTTAATAATATCCAACCTAAGACGATATCAGTGATTATACCTTTTAGTCACCTGGCAATTTCCATCCAGCTGGCACTAACAGTCAATCAAAGTGCCATAAATGGCTCCTGAGAATGTACTAATGACTGCACGCTCTGTCAGGCTCCCGGGGGGCTGCTCAACTCTTGGCACCAGAGCCACGCACAAACAGCCCCACTGCTCCTCCAGGCCCCGGCTTGCACCGCCACACCCAAGAAGCTCCACCACAGTCTGAAAGGTTTCTCCTTCTGTGCTTACTGACGATCAGGGGCATCTGCGCTCGTACCCACCACCAGACAATGGTATGGTCTCCAGGGACGGCTGAGTGCCTCAGGAAGTACCCCATCCTCCTCCTCCACTGGAGAGCGGCTGGGAGAGAGGGGCAGCCTGTGGGGCTGGAGGCAGGGCCACTGCTGAGCTGCCCGTCACGTGCACCCCAACCTCCCGTACCTGCAGGTCCCCTGCTCTCCGAGGGCCCCATACACTGCCTGCCCTCTCGCCTGGCTGCCATGGTCCCACATACACCTGACTTGGGCAGGACACAAAGCCTGAGAAACCAAAGCACAGTGTGGGCATCTAGGGGGCTGCTGGCTGTCCACGGCAGTGGATGTGGCGGGCTATGCCCTGCTGCCTCCAGTGCTCTCCTGGAAGCCCCTGTCCAGGAGGACAGAGATGCAGAGGTACCCTACTGCAGAGGGTTGACACACTGGATTTCTTTTTTTTTTTTTTTTTTAAAGAGTGAGAGAGAGTGAGAAAGAGGGAGAGAGAGAGAGAACTTTAATATTTATTTTTCAGTATTTGGCGGACACAGCATCTTTGTCTGTATGTGGTGCTGAGGATCAAACCCGGGCCGCACGCATGCCAGGCGAGCGCGCTACCACTTGAGCCACATCCCCAGCCCCACACTGGATTTCATATCGGGCAAGGAAGTGCAGTGGGCACTGGGAATCAGGTGGCTTCCACATCCACATATGAAAACAGTAGGATCTGGGGGGCTTCTGGGGTCCCCACTGCCCAGAGACAGCCTCTCAGGTGCCCCTGGTGACTGCCATTCATACAAGGCACAGGTCAGCATGTCCATCACCCGGGTGCTGCTGGACCTGCAGTGACACCCTGCACAGGAGCACTAGTCGGGGGAAGGGAAAGGCACGGCAGCCAGCCTGGGGACGTCCACCTGCACATCTGTTCTGGTTTAAATGCGAGGTGTCCCCACAGGCTCACGTGGGAGGCTGTGTGAGAAGGCTTGGAGGTGAGATGACTCGCTTAAGAGAGCCGTGACCTGACAGTGCATTAATCCACTGAGGGATTACCTGGGCGGGAGTGCAGGCAGGTGGGGTGTGGCAGGAGGAGGTGGGTCACTGGGGGCATGACTTTGGGTTTATATTCTGTCCCTGCTTCCTGACTACCATGTTCTGAGCTGATTTTTTCCGCCATAGTCTTCTGCCAAGAGGTTCTGCCTCGCCTTGGGCCCAGAGCTACGGAGTTGGCTGTCTACGGCCTGAGACCTCTGAAACTGTGAGCCAAATAAACTTTTCCTCCTCTAATTGTTCTTGTTGGGTCTTTTGGTCATAGTGATGAAAAAGTTGATTGAAATAGCACCCTTGAGCTGAGGTGGGGGCTCGGTGGTACAGTACTTGCCCAGCGCGTGTGAGGCACTGGGCTCGATCCTCAGCACCTCCTAGGAAAAAATAAAGTTAAGTCCATTTACAACTGAAAAAATTTTAAAAACAACAAACCCCAGCATCCCTGCCCAGAAGGCCCAGGAGACCTCTCCATGGGGGTCTCCTGACTGAGGCCATACAGCGAGCTCCATCATAAGCGACCTGCAGCTGGTGGTAAAGGAGTGGCCGTTTGTGTCCTGGGAGCCTGTCTCACCTGAGAACTGGCCTGCTGCTCCCTCACAGAGGAGCTGTTTGCAAAGCTGGTCAGGCCAGGAGCTGGTTACCACCTCAAGGAGCTGGGAGGAGGTCCTGCAAGTTCACGTCCCCAGGGCCCAGAGGGCTCCTCACAAATGCTATATCGCAACAGGGTATCCTCCTGAGCCAGCACCAATGCCTGCTCAGAGGGGATGTGCGGCAGCTGCCCAGAACAGGGTGGGCAGGGCCACCTCCCATGATGCACTGCAGGGAGAGCCATGAGGCTACCAGACCAGCCCAAGAGTCAAAGTCAGGCCAGGCAGGGAACAGTGTGGAACATTCTAGACTGAAGGAGGCTCTGGTGGAGAGCCACGCCCCCCCATGGGAGCAGCTTGCCAGCAGGTGGCACAAAAGACTTGTCCTTTGTGCCACGCCTCCTGCGCCAGGGGGAGATCCCCACAGGACTTAGGGCAAACAGAAGCAGAGCCGAGTTTCCAAGGTGGAAAAGCAATTTTCTGTGATTATTCTAGTAGGAACATGAAGAGCTCACTAACCAGGATCAGCAGAGAAGGCGAGCAAACTTCGGCTGCCCTGTGTGGCACAGGCAGGAGCCACGGGAACCTCCTCCCTCCCACTTCTGGAACTCTCAGGGTGACTATGGAATTAAGAGTGGCAGGGCCTCTATCCTCAGCCTCTGGCCTCCAGCCTCCAGTGAGCTATGAAAGGCACAGCAGGGCACAGGCAGCAGCTCCAGGCAAAGGACACACAAGATGTCACACTCCTGCTACATGTGCACTGCCCTGCAGGAAGGAAGTCTGCACACACCCATGGAGTCTTGAGATGCCCCGAGGTCAGCTACACTGGGTCCCAAGGAGACCAGACAGACATGTAGGGTGGAGCCAGCAGCTCCCAGGTGCTGGACTGCGTAGGTCCACCTCCACCTCATTACGGTGGCAGGTCACTCCTGTCCTTGGAAAGCCTGACACTCCTGTGGGAGGACACCAAAAACCAATCACTGGCTCCTCCTGCACCTGCTGGAGAACAGGCCCCAGGCCCTTACTGCTTCCCACAGAAAGTGTCCTGTTTAGGGCCAGAGGGCAGCTGGAGGGTCTGCAGGAGGTCCAGCAGAGCTACCAGACATGTCTTGGGCACATCATTCCTGAAATATTCCAACAAAAGTCCTACTCACAGCTCCAAGCATGATCCTGAAGATGAGCCAACGGAAGGCCCACAGCACTGTCCAGGGCGTGGGGGTGTGCCGGGGCAGTCGGGACAGAGTCCACCAGGGGCACAGGAAGATTCCCAGGAACCCCGTTTCCAGCAGCTGCGACTCCCAGCCTGGTTGGGGAAGCAAAACACACAAAGGGTGCGCTCAGTAGGGCCAACACCAACTATGCCTCGCGCCCAGGTCAAAAGAGAACTCAAGACACCACCCAGAAGACAGACATGCCTCTGTGGAAAGGAGACCTGGAGCTCTTGAGAGCAGGACCAGGGCCTGGGGCTGGGTGGGCATGCACCCTCAACCGCCCTTCTCCCCGCACCCCATGAGGACGCCTTAAGAGCACGAGTCTGAGCCCATCACAGGCTGTGCTGCCAAGGGGGTCCGTGGAAGGCTTCTTGCTCAAGTGGATGTGGGAGGTCGCGGCTGGGGGCACCCTTCCCTAATGGAGGCTCGCCAGAAGACTTCACAGGAGGAGTCTGCCCTCAGGTGGAGCAAGGCACCAGCAGGACCCACGCTGGGGACGGGTGGGCCACTACCACACTGCCACCTGTGAGCCCCCAGGGGCAGGACGATGACAGCCCAAGTAGCCCAAGTGCTCCTGGATTTGCTGAAGTGGCCTGCCAAGTCAATGCTACTGGGGACTCCCCCTGAGACGCCATCCGCAGGGAGCTGGGGACAGGGCCATTTGCTTTGAGGACCCGCAACCAGGTGGTTCACAGCAAGAGTCGCCATGTTTACACACATATGCATGTGTGGCTGCAGAGGACCAGGAGGGACAGGGAAGGCCGCACAGGTACTGGCAGGTGTGGAAGCACCCCTCATCCACCCTGGAGTGCTGCTGTGTGTAGAGATTACTTTATGATTAAAAGCTGATAGGATGGGACCTAATTAATATTAAGTCATAGCTATAAACAGACATTCACAAGTCTGCACTGACACAAGTTGCTGAGCAAATCAAGGGGGACCAAAAACAGAGCCCCGAGTAGAGTCTTGCTATGGGCTGCGTGGCCTTCCTGCCCCAGGCACAGGACAGGAGAAAGTCCTGCTGGGTACACGCAGGTGCCTCCCTGACTCTCCCTCCCAAGTCCAGCTCCTGTCCAGCCATGGGAACCATAGGCCAGTCCCAATGGAGGGGCTTCCCAAACCACCCTGGCATCAGAAACAGGGAAGTCTGGGGCTGGGGGTATGGCTCAAGTGGTAGTGCACTCGCCTGGCATGCGCGGGGCGCTGGGTTCGATCCTCAGCACCACATAAAAAAAAATAAAGATATTGTGTCCACCAAAAACTAAAAAATAAATATTAAAAAAAAAGAAACAGGGAAGTCTGAGAGGAGCCCCAGAGACTACGTACTCCCTGGGGTCCCAGGCCAGGAAACCCAGGGAGATGTGAATCAAGTGGACATCAGTTCCCATGAGTGTATACCATGCTGACATGAGACGCAAGTGATGGAAATAGTGTGTGGGGCTGCTGCTTTCACAAAACTCTGGATCCAAAACTGCTCTAAAGGTGAGACAGCAAGAGCCTGCACTACAGGAACTCTGGATTGGCAGAGGGGAAGGAGGAAGAGGAAGGGGGGTGTAGGAATGGGAAAGATGTGAAAGGAGAAGGACGTCATCACCCTAGGTTTGGGCATGATCCATAAACAGTGACTCCACATCATGTACAACCAAAGAAATGAAAGGCTGTGCTCCATTGTGAACGAGTAGAAATGCGCTTGCTATCACGTGTAACCAATTGGAATAGGGGAAAAAAGAGCTGCAGCACACCCTCCAAGGGCACTCCCGCTGCCAGGCCCTCGTGCGGGTCACCCGCTTCCACCAGCCAGGAGAGTGTAGCAACCTAGTAGGCCGCAGCACCCAGGTGTCCACTGGTCTGTGTTTTGATGGCTAGCTCCTCAGAAGACCTGGACCTGATACAGAAGGGGCCGGCAACACAGGGATGGGCCACACTGGATGGCTCTGACAGGCCCTGCCCGCAGGTGGAAGGGCCCAGCTGTCCAGGGGCAATAGTCACTGAGGCATGGACACCCCTCCAGGGCAGTGTCAGAACAGGCACGTGGTGCTGAAGGCAGCAGTCAGGGCTCAGGCCTCCTGGACCACGAGCCTCAACACTCTTGGCCCTCACCCAACTCTGTGCATCTGGGGGCTGTCACCTCAACACTCTTGGCCCTCACCCAGCTCTGTGCATCTGGGGGCTGTCACCAAAGGGTCCAGTGGCAGCTCCACTTCCTGAGCACTGCCCTACCTGGGCTCGGGGTGCCCGGTGCGCTCTGGGGCTCTGTGCAGGGAGTCGGCACCAGGGCATCACACAGCACTTGAGTCCTCCTGACAGACTCAAGGCCTGCTGGGCCCACCATGCTTCCTGCAGGGTGACATGGCTGCAGCGCCACCTAGGAAGGTCCTAGAATGAGCAGGTCTGATGCAGGTGAGAGAAACCATGGCAGGCAGCTGCTTGTCGGCAGTGAGCCCTGGTCCCCCACCCTATCTAGAGGGAAATGGGGGAGCCCTGAGTCCCTCATTGGAGCTACACACTCCACCAGAAAACACAGCCAGAGGCCTCAGCCTAAGGACCCACTTCAAGTCCCGCCCGCCAGATCTTGCTCCGTGTACCCACGATAACAGTATGCTGAATCCACTTGTGCTTCACATGGCTGTGACACATGTCCTGTGAATCTTAGGCCCAAGGGGTGTGTGGGAGGCCCCTGACAAACAGGCCGTGAGCTGCTGCAGAGATGCCACATTCTGAGGAAGCATCATTAAGTCCACAGGTGCTAACCCTATCTCCCCCTGGTAGGTGAGAGAAACCCCCAAGCCCCAGGGCAGCAGAGCACACCTGAGCCCCACACAGCCACCCTCTGGACCCAGGGCCTTGCTGAGACCTCCCAGCAACCCTGGGCCAGGGCACAGCTGGTTTGGTGACAATCACTGTGTAGGCCACATCTTCTGGGGGACTTGCTCCCTAGTGCCTGGAGCCTGCCACCTCATTCTGCAGATGTCAGTGGCAGAATTCTAACATGCAGTGTGACTGACACCGATCAAAGTGATTGATACACAATGCCAGAACAGACACACCTGAGTGCCAGGAGGCAGAGAGACGGGAGACAGCTGTCTCCACTGGCAAGGAGCTTTGTGCAGCCTTCTCCATGGACACAGCAGGCCCTGCTGAGCATGGCCCACGGTCAGGACCCTCTGCTCTTGCCCTCCCCAGGTCAGAACGGTCTTGGCAAGGTGGGCCCACTCTTCCCAAGGGATGCAGAAGCTGCCTGGTGGCTGTAGCTTTTGGACACACCAGGAAAGGGAGGTCACTGCAGCCCCATTTGCTTGTTTTCTTTGCTTGTATCTTGTCAAATCTCAGCAGCTGTGCTAAGTGCCCAGGCAGTCACTGTTCTCCCCTTCAGTGTGGCAGAAGACGCATCCCCAGGGAAAATAACCCACCAGCGTGCTGCTCAGGGCCGCTGCCCGGCCCTGCTCCCAAGTGCTGGAGTGTTCTGCTGCTAGCTCTTGACCAGCACAGGCTTCCCTGGGCAGCAGAGAGCCAGTGCCTCTGCAGGAGAAGGGAGGCCCAATGGAACTCACTTCAACCACATGCCCTCACTTAAGAATCCACACTTCCTGTTCCCACCCAGGTCTAGGCCCAGAACTACTGCACCCCTCCCTGTTCCTTTTCTCCACACCAGTGGGGAGGTGCTGGCTGCCATGGACTCTGGTGGAGAATGTGGCTTCTCTGCACTAAGCCTCCAAGTGCAATCACTCACGTCATAGCCACTCGTATCACGCAGCTCCTCCACAGCTGTTAACATAAAACCACCAGACCCAGGGACTGCATCTTGGCGACTCATGCACTGTCTCAGGAAGGGTCTCCTTTCAACTCTGTGAGGGCTCACAGTGCCCACCTTGTGGATGGTGAGGTCCTAAGTCATTTAATGTCTGCTTTTCTTTTCTTTTTGCAGTACTTGGGCTAGAAACCAGGGTGCTCTACCATTGAGTTATATCTCCAGTCCTTTTTATTTTATTTTGAGACAGGGTCTTGCGACATTGCAGAGGCTGGCCTAGAACTTGCAATCCTCCTGCCTCAGCCTTCTGAGTCACTGGGATCACAGGCATCTGCCGTTATGCCCAGCTTAACATCCTTACTCTTTAATAACCAAGGAAAAGCATTGCCAGTGGATCCAAGACTCAGTGCACTGCACAGAACCTAAGCGGGGGCCAGCAAGAGGTGCTTCAGGCCAAGCGATCAGTGTGGGACAGGAGCTGGTAGCCTCTGGAGGGGGAACTGGCACCCACCTGAGCCTGAGTCCCCTCACCCTCGGGGGGTGGCTGGCACTCCCTGGCTGAGCTCTAAGCTGCCTGCTCCCACACAATGACAATGCAGAAGTGGGTGTCTGTGCTGCTTCTGCTGTGACACCCAGGAGCCGGGGAAGATGTGTTACTAATGGAGGGCCAGAGTACTCACCACAGCCAACCTGCAGACACTGGGAGGGGAGGCGAAGGGAGGAGCCAGGTGGGCCCATGCTGGACAGCTGCTCCCATGGAAAGGGCAGACAGGCACACCCCAAGACCTGGGGAGCAGTGCTGGCAAGGGGTAGGGGGGCATCCCTGCCAAGCAAGCACTGGGTTAGAGGCCAAGCTGAGCTCTGGGCAAAAGAACAGGGAGGAAATGACACGAGAACTTCAGGATGACAAGTGGATGGGAGCACACTCAGTGGGTGAGGTGCTGGCCACCCCAAGACCAGACGGAGGGCCTGGGGACTATGAAGGCAGAGACAAGGGAGGTCCAGCAGCCTGGGAAGGGGCTGCAGAGTGGGAGAAGGGGGGTCTTCAGAAGGTCCTGTGCTTGGACATGCTCCAGGTCCACAGGGGCAGGATGCAGCCAATTCACAGTGTGGTCCTGGGTCACTCCTGCCATGGGTGGGGACAGCTGGGATGCAGATGTATTTGGCCACGGTGAGGAGTGAAGGCTTCGGGGTGAGCTGCCAGGTCGGGGCTGGATGGGCCAGCAGACATCATGCACAGGTGAGACACGAACAGCATCACTTGGACTAGTGACCGTGCCTAAGACAGAGCCACCTCCAACCCAAAAGAAATGTGGTTAAAACAACAGTCAGAGGCACAAGTCCCCACAATGGCCACTGTAGAAAGAAAAACCAGGCCTCATGAGCTCTGTCAAAACTATTTCAGTTACTTAAGGTAATTAAGTATAGTACAGATGGATCCTTCAAAAGTGACAGCCACCATCCACGTGAGAACAGGAAATCCATTAGCTTCGCCGTTAAAAACAGGGAGAAAGGGGCAAAGCGCTCCCTCCTGACTGGCTGTCACTCCAGCTCTGAGCCGCCCGCCCTCTGCCACCCCAGGGGCTGCTAATGACGGCCCAGGAGGGAGCCAGCAGCTTTTAAAAGTTTCCTGAGTTTCTGTAGGTTGTATTTTAGGATGGAAAGTTAAGAAATAGCATGCCAACATCTTGCTCTGCACTACCGTCAGCCACAGAGACTCCTGCTCCAGGCAGTGCACAGCCATGAAGGATGCGGCCAGCCCCCGCATGACATCGGGGAGGAGCCAGACCCCATTTCTCCGTGCCTCTGACTTTAGGGTAGGTGCCCTTGGCCATCCATGTCTGCACAGCACAAGGTTCCACCGGGCGGGTGGAGGCTCCGCCTGAGGCCAGCTCCCGGCAGCCACAGGTAGTGTGGAGGACTCACGGCTGCTCCTTCAAATGCTCTCACTGTGGATCTGTGCCTGGGTCACATGGCGTTCTGCAGAGCCATGTGTGTCTGGTGTCTGAGCCTGGTGTCTCATGTCTCCTGTGAGGACTCGCCTCAGGGTCTGGACCCTGAGAGCCATCCCAGTGCCACGGCCCTTAGTAGCTGTGCACAGTGGTCTGACCTGGTCAACTGCAGTCTGTCACCTGGGAGTGGGCTGTTACCACCAACCCCCCACACTTGATAGTGGCTCTGGCAACTGTACCCACTCAATGCTACCAGTCATCCCTGAGAGCAGGTGTGCTGCTGAGGGGCCACACCCAGGCTGCTGACCTCCTCCCTGCCGGATGGCCACAGAGCAGTTCCCTCCTTAGCAATGTCTCACTTTGTTACACCAAGGCTGCCCTCAGCAGTGCCAGGAGGACTGACCCCACAAATGTCCCAGGAGGGAGCACTGCTATGGCCCAGCCCTCCTTCCCAGGTCCAGAGCTAGCTGCAGTGCCCTGGGCCATGACACTCTGGGCCAGGCCCTGCCCAGCCATCTCCCCACCCACCTTGCTGGCCTCTGGGCCATGGGTCATGTCACGGGGCTTTGCTGTTCTTGCTACTGGGTGGCCTACGAAAAGCATGATACAGTCTGACCTGCTCAGAGGAGGAGCCGGCCACTGGGGAAACAAAGGACTCAGCTAGGCCTCGTGTCTTCTAGGGGGCAGACCCTTCTGAGGGCCAGTTGGGGCCTCCTGCTTGGAACAGAATCAGGAGGAATTTTAAGGATGTCCTTGGGCACTGCAGAGAACAGGGAGTGACCTGTAACTCCCGTACCCTCACGGTGACCCTGGCAGCAACACAGGATACCTGGGCCTGTCAAGGGTGCCTGTTAGTGCCCAGTGGCCATGACGACCAGACTTTGAGCTTGGTGCCCCCTGCTGCTTGGACCAGTGCAGGTGTTACTGGCTAGCCTAGAGCAAGACCTGTGGTCACGACCTAGCCGGCATTATCGCTTCCGGACAAATGCAAAAAACGCTTCCCGTGGGCGGAGTCAGATTTAGGCCAGAGCTTTTCCTATCAACGCATTCCACAGTCAGCACACACCGGCTGGATGCTCTGCCCTTTGCCTCCCATGCAGGGACACGAACGTGTGTGCCCATCAGGAGGGATGCCAGAGCCCAGAGCAAGTGCAGCTCACCATGCTGGCTGCTTGGTCTGTGAGGACGGAGGTGCTCCCTGTGGGTGCCAGGCAGTCAAGAAGCAGTTGGCCACCTGGCCTCTGAGAACTCTAAATGCAGCTGGGTGACCAGGGGAGGAAATTCTAAATTTTAAACTTCAGTTCAGCTGAATGTAAATCTCAGTGGCTGCATAGGGCAGGCATCTCTGTGGTGGACGACACAGGTCTGGACCCCACAGCTGGGCCAGCGCACGTGTGCCTGCACTCCACACAGGCGAGTGCTTCCTATGTACAGGAGGCAGCTTCCTTGCCTTCTTGGGGCTCCTGGACCTGAACAGCCGGGTGACATCGATGTCCCATGTGTCCTTAGCACAATGTCCCCCTGTACCACAGAAGCAGGGTGTCCCTGCTGAAGCTGATGGGCCAGGCTGCCACACAGAGTCCAGCATGTCAGCATAGGTGAGCTCGCACCCCAGTCTGGCAACCATCAGGGCAGCCCCACAGCTCTGCAGGAAGCCTGTGGGAGATGCCCGGCTTCTCCTCCCCTTCCCAAGTGCCTCGAAACCTATGGATGTGGCCACTTTCGGCCGTCTCAAGGTCTGCAGCAATGGGCTCAGAAGGCTGCTGAGGGGCAGCCTGCCCCCAACATGTTGTGGATACCGCATGGCCAAGTAGGCCAGAGTGTGTGCCCCATGGAGTGTAGCAAGCAGGGACTGGACAAAAGGGTGGCATCTCACACTGGTGCCAGCAAGAGAAACTTCCAGGATGCTGTCCTTCAGAGGATGGTCAAGATCACACTTCAGCTATTGGGTGATGGGTCATCCAAGGAGAGGCATGTGCTGGCCCCAGGCAGAAACTGCAGCTAGACTGTGGCCAGCCACCCTGTCTCCTCCTACCCTGGTGGCTCTGCCCAGGAACCATCCCTGGACACAGCTCCTGCCAGCAGGCCTCAGCCTATGGTGTGCTGCCCGCCGCCGCAGCCCCCCCCCCGTGGCACCTGGTAGCGTGCCACCTGCTGGCATCTTGCCTGCTTCCTCTCTCAACTGGCTCTGCACTCCACAGCCAGCGGGGTCGAGCACCTGCGAGTATGTGTGAGGATGCAGAGGCATACAGACAGTAACTGGGCAGAGAAAGAGCCGGGTCACAGGACTGAGCATCTTACCAGGTGAGCTCTCCAGCAGAACAGAAGGGCAGTGGACAGGAAGAGAGGCAAGGGACAGAGATGTGGGAAAACAGGCCGAGCCTCCTGTGTCTGGCGCCAGAGGGCACAGCCAGAGCCAGGCCATGAAGAGTGCTGCAAAAGCTCCCATGTGGCCAGGGTATGAGTCAAGATCCAAGAACCTAGCGAGCCCTAGTCGACTACCAGGAAACAGGACTTCCACTGCACAGGGTGACACTTACCTGCCAGTGACATTCTGAGGGAGCTGCCATCACCCACAGCCACCCTGAGGGTTATCTGCAGGAGGCAAAAGTGGACAGCCACATGGGAGACGGGTGGCTTTCCCACTCAGGAAACTCCTGCTCTCAGCCGCAGGCTGCAGGCACTTGCTGAATGCCAGGCCACCCTCTTTTAGCCAAGATGGAGGTGAGGCTGTGACCAGTGCCATAGGTCAGCATCACATGGGAACAGGGCTGCAGGCCACCCTCTTTCAGCCAAGAATGGAGGTGAAGTTGTGACCAGTGCCGTGGGTCAGCACCACATGGGAACAGAGCTGTGGTTGTGCATGAGAAGGCATGCTCGGCTCTCACTCTTCAGGTGATGTGCCTCTCCAGTGTCACAACACGTGGTGACTGTTCCTGGGACCATTGAGGCAAAACCCTGTGGAGGTGTCAACTGCATGGCCTCTGGGAAGTGGCTTGCTGCTCAGCTCAAGCGTTAAGAGAGCTCCCTGCCGGGAGAGTGTCTGGTGCAGATGGACAACAAGCCCTGCAAGTTCTTACAGACTGTATTTTGTTAGGTGACTCTGAGGACAGCTCAGGGAGTAGGTCTTTCTGAACTGAAATGGGAGAGGTTTCAGCCACCAGTTTCCTGAGGAGGCCTTTCCCATGGAGACAGGCATGGGGGGGATTGACCCTGTACTGATGGTGATCAGCCCAGTTCCACTGTCTGTAGAAGCAGAAGCAAGGTTGGCTCTGCAGACCTGGACCACAGCTCAGGCTTCCCACAGATCTATCTCCTGGTGCATCCTGGCCTCATTCCTGAAGGAGCAAAGCTTCTACTCCAACTCCACGTAACTGAGAGGCTCTATCACGTCCTGTTCCTGAGCAGAGCTGTGGATGGCTACTGCATCCCCCTCAGCTCCAAGATCTCCATGTTCTCCTGTCATGGCTTAGAGAGGGGCATCCTCACCTGGGTCTGTCTGCACGTCCTCCATCCTGCATCAGGAAGCCTGGATATGGGCTGCACACCCACAGACCTGTGCGTTCAAGGCTCCTGACCACTGACCATGCATCCTCCAAGGAAGCCCTACTCAGAGCTCCCACCAAGTCTGCCACTGCAGAATGCCCAAGAACAGCCCTTCTAACAGTAGCCCAGGAGACAGCTTGTGGCTGGTTTAAGATATAGCGGCCTCATGGCTGCTGAATTATTTCACATACTCATTGGCCACTGACACCTCCACAACTGCTCCGTTTCCACAGCGGCTTTGCAGTTTGTGCTTTCTGACGTCTCTGCAGAGGATAACCACCTCGACATCCATGGGGTTTCGTGTTAAAGTCATCAAATCTAGCGCAGCGACGTTACCTGTTTTGTGTGCTTACTGATTTGCAAAGGGGTTCCTCTGTAACACTTTATGCTTGGGCTCTTCACGTGTATAAGAACTCTACAGATGCTCGAGCCCAGCACTGGGATGTGTAGCTCCAGGAGTCTGGGAGAGACCGGACTCTGCAGGGTAGCTAGGCTCAGGGCACGCTGGGAGGTGCACAGCTACTGCACTCTCGGCCAGTCCTGTGAGCACTGATGCATGCATAGATCACACCCCATCAGGACAGAGACACAGCCAGCCTGCCCAGCCTGTGATTCCCCTCTACAGCTTCTCCCCAGAAGGAGACAGAAATGGGCAGGTCACAGGGCATGATGCCACTCAGCCGATGCTCACTATGCGGGTACAACAGTCTTGTGATCTCTACCTGCGTCCACCTGGAGGCCCAGGAGTGGCGAGTATGGCCAGGCCCCTCCACACAGGGACCAAGCTCCCGGGCAGAGCTGATCCAGGCCTGGGGATTGCAGATGTATCCAGAGCACCTGGTGGAGCTGTGTGGGTCACTCCACGGGCCACAGGCCCCTGGACTTTGGTGGGAAATTGCAGAACCCCAACAAGTCTGAAGCTTCTCTGGAACAGAGACAGGTCTCTGTGTTGGTTGTGGAGTTTCAGTGATGCAGATGATGACAAAGGGCGGGGTAGGCCAATGGGGCTCTCTGGACTCTCTCTCCAAGTCCTCTGTGAGTATGGACCTACAAGATGATTTCCTCTGGTGCTTTGGACCCACTTCTCCAGGTACACAGCTGGGGACAGGAGTGTGCTCCTGCTCAGAGACACCCATCAGGGCTGGGACCAGACAGAAACCGAGCAGCACGCCATCTGAGAGCCGCCAGTGTGCTTCCAGCGAAGGCGGGGAAGGCTGCTCAGAAGAGGCACACGTTCTGGACAGGAAAAGGCCACTCTCAAGAAGGGGCTGCAACAGACTTAGGATACACTGCACCCCGCCTGACCCTCCAACAAACCTGTACAACAGAGCTACTGCCCTAGCAACAAGGGATCGCAGCTTCCCCCTTTACATTGTGTCTTCAAATATCAAAGCATTTATGAAAGAAACTGGCACATGGACACTGTGTCAACAGGGCCTCTTCCTGCCACTCACACGGCAAAGCTTGGTCTTGTTGGCACTGCATCTGACCACATCCAGCAAGAGGCCCTTGAGCCAGGAAGCTCTAGTGACATGCACCAGGTCTGGAGGTGCAGAGTCAGCTGGCAGCCAGGCACTCTCTGAAGGGGCCACAAGCCCTTCTCGGGACTCCTGGCTGCTATCACAACCAGCATTTGGCATTTGCCTGGCAGGAAGCAGGCAATGTGAATAGAGCAGTGGCTTCTCTTGTTCAGACAGTGACAGCTCACAGTGAACAAGCAGTGACGAGGTCCGGCTCATCTGCACTTCCAGGGGTCTCTCCGTACATGTGAACTGAAGTCATCCTGCTTAAGAAACTGCACCAGGGCTGGGGATGTGGCTCAAGCGGTAGCGCGCTCGCCTGGCATGTGTGTGGCCCAGGTTCGATCCTCAGCACCACATACCAACAAAGATGTTGTGTCCGCCGAGAACTAAAAAATAATAAATATTAAAAAAAATTCTCTCTCTCTCTCTCTCTCTCTCTCTCTCTCTCTCTTCTCTCTCTTTTTTTTTTTAAAAAAAAAAGAAAGAAACTGCATCAGATCACAGGAGGGAAGGAGACGACAGTGGACAAGCAGCTGGTGGCGCAGAACATCGCCAGCACAACCAGCCCACCCACCCTGTGCATCACAAGGATCCCTAGGATGCAGAGAAGGACACATTCACTGGTGGCCACCTGTCCCACAGTCTCCAACTGCAGAGGCCTGAAAGGCACCTGTTCCAAATGATGCCCGATCATTGCATTACTAAAGTACTATTTCTGTGACAGAGCTGTTCAAGATGGTGAGAACACCATGAGGGATGTGTGAGAATGGCGCCCATCACCCCTTACAGGGAGTGCACAGACAACATCAAATGGGTCACGCCAAGAGTGGCCCTGTGAACACACTGTGTGGAGGAATGATGCGAACATTAGAGTAAGTGCTAGCAGGGATAAAGGGGTTTGTCAGGAGCACAGGACTAGGAGTGCAGAGGTGAAACAGGGTAATGCAGAGTTTTAGAAGCCGTGCAATACGATTTGGCTAACCCAAGCATCTAAGTTTTTTAATCACCACAAGAACAGTTTTTAGGCCACTGCCTGGATGGTGGAAAGAAACCCAGATTGACAGGCAGAGGTGACCAATGGACCCCCAGCATGCAGCACTGCCAAGCACTTCTAGAGATAGCACCTGGTCCAGAGAGGCACCGGCACTGAGCTGGCAGGTAGAACAGGGACATGGCTGAGGGCAGTGGCCATGTGTGCTTTTGCCAGCAGATCAGGAGAGGCAGAAAGTGAAACCAAGAGCAAGCTGGAAGAGCTCCAGAAGTGCATCCACGACCGAGAGCAGGAAGCACGACAAGGACGCACTTGGTGCTCTAGGATCCTTAAGACGGAAGCACAGACAGACAGTGTGCAACTCAGCAACTCAGCAAAGTCCTAAGCAACTTAGTGAGGCCCTGTCTCAAAATAAAACATAAAAAGGGCTGGGGATATGGCCCGGGGATCAAGTGGCCCTGGGTTAATCCCTGGTACCAAAAAAACAGGAAGCACCACACTTTAGAACCAGATATGGAAAACTGACACCGTGGTAGCGGCCAGAGCAAGCAAAATGGTAATGACCCTGTGGACAAGGGAAAGGCTCTACCATCCCTTTTCTTCTAGGTTAGACTGAGCCACTTTTACCAGACATGACCAAGCAAAGAGAGAACACGAGGGAAATGCAATTGTCCCCACTAGGCAGCAGTGAATGCTGGCCTCATACCATGCTGCTGCCAGTCCACAACCCGTGGACTGCACCTGGCTCTGCTGCAATCCCAGGGAGGACAGGAAGGCTCCTCCGTGATCCCAGGGAGAATGCAGCCATTGCTGATGGCCATCTGTTCCCAGTCAATCTATAATGATGCTTCTAGGAGCTGGCTCTGTGAGGGAACCTCTCCCACTATGCTCCGCAACATGCCAAATGGTTAAACCCACAGGGATGCAGCAAAAGGCCCAAGAAGGCAGCGTGGGGTCAGTAGGACGTGGCAGTCTGGCAGCTGTGCAGGCTCATGACTGGCAGCTCTGGCTCCTCTGATGCGAGAATTCTTTAACTAAAGGGACTGTCTCTCGATCATGGGGCTGGGGTAATCGGATGAACCGTGGACCACAGCAGAGTATACGAGAACCCCGTGGAGCACAGTGTTGGGGCAGGCCTGGAACCCACTGGATCAGGCCTGTGGCTTCCTGCAGACAAGCTCTGCTGCAGCACTGACAGTCTTAATGAGAACCTGGAGGTGGGCAGTAAACCCCTCATTAAGCTGTTTTAAAGCATGGATCCAGGAGTGGCCAGGGTGGTGGTTCATGTGGAGCATGTAACTCCTAACTCACAACAGCTGGCGGGAGGTGCTGCTGTGATGGGAACACCCGAGTTCCAGGGTCCCAGTCACATGAGCATCCCATGCAGCCTGGGCCGCCAAGCAAAGCCCAGAAAGCAGACTAACAATGCGGGGGAGTTGCTCACTCAGCCAAGAAAGGCGCCCCCACACCACTAAGGGCCACGTGCACACGGAAATGCTCCAAATGAAGCAGCAAACGGCAGAGGGAAGCCCAGCCCTGTGCCCTGCAGGGGAGTGTGGGCCCACCATGAGCCAGCCACAGAGAAATGCCAGCCTGGAGTGCCACCTGGTCCCCACCCCCAGCCTATGGCCACGCTGGTTGCTTATTTTAGGCTAAGATGCAGTCCTTGTGCCTGTTATGTGGACGGTGCCGCCCCACCCGGCCCCACGTGTCCACAGCTCACTGCAGTGCCATCAGGACAGATGCCACGGACACTGCCTGCCTGTTTCTGCTCTGAGGCTGTGTGTGGCAGCCAGGGTTATGGTAGGGCTTGCTATCCAAGTTCCTCCAGACTCTTCAGTGTCTAGTTCCCATCACGGGTCTGCAGGAGAGAAGAGAAGGCACCTCCTGAACAGTGCTCACAGCGCACAGGCCACCCAGGACTTGGCCGTCAGACCTCTGCTGCCACAGCCTCCATCCTGGAGCATGCCTGGCCCTTGGTGCTGGCGAGGGGCACCCAGCCCCAATCCCAGGGGCATCTCCAGCCTGGCTCTCCAAAACTGCCCTGCCAGACACCCCTTCGCGCCCCCCCCCCCGGCCCGTGACCAGCCACAGTCTGCTCTCTGCAAGGCCAGTCCATATCTCACGACCCCTGAGAGGACACCTGGAGGTCTATGCCTACACATACCCAAGTCCACCAAAACAAAAAGAACTCACAAAATGTTTTGGAGCCTAAAGCACTCCAAATCCTCGGGAAAAGCACTGCTCTCCCCCTGGAACTGTCTGTCAAGGCCCAGGACCTGGCGAGGCCTGGGCTGCCCAGTCAGCATGCACACTGACCTCACCACTGCCCTCAGGACCTCCTGGGCCCATCAGGAGGCATGTTGGTAGCAGGCCCTCGTCACAAGTGTGCCCTGCCTATCACATCCCCAGAGGGACCAGCCTACTGTCCCTTGCCCTCCACAACCCAGGCCTGGGTGTAACTCTGCAGAAGCCTTGGGGGCACCAAAGACTCGCTTGGAAGCAGCTGCAGTCCTCTGCATGTGTGAGCCGCTCAGGGCCAGGCAGGGCCAGGAGGCCCAGGAGGAATGGACCGTAGGGGCTGGTGCACTTGGGGAGGGTGCCTGCCAAGCCTAGAAGTCAGCTGGTGGCCACCAGGGCAGAAAGAGTCCCTAAAGTGCAACTGGCCCACACAGGAGCCTCAAGAAGCCCACTGCTGCAGGGGCAAGATGCACCCAGCACCCATGGGGCACCAAGTGACCCCTCAGACTCGGCCTTGGAAGGGCACATTACCAACACAGAGGCCTTCAGAGTTCATCAAGGCCAGCTTTCAATAGAGATGTGGATGTAGAGCCGGTGGCAATCAGTGTGGCTTTCCTGTGTCTTGGGAACGTCCCCACTCACACAGCTGCACTCACTGGGTGACCACATCTGCCTACACATAGGAGAATGAGACCTAGGGACCTGCTGGGCAGTGCGGCTGCCGACCAGGAGGACCCCTGGCTACCACGATGGACAGGGACCACCTAGGACAGCTGAAGATGCCAGCAGGAGCACAAGTTCTGGGGAACAGGGTCATTTGAGACAGGAGGGCACCAGCAGCCACATCGTCCAGGGAGGCCACAGTTCTGGGGAACGTGGTCATCTGAGACAGGAGGACACCAGTAGGCCTCACTGTCCAGGGAGGCACGGCAGGGTGGCTGGGCGCACTGGCATCCTGTGAGCCCGAGCCCAGGTGGCACCTGCAACCCTTGGAGGTTGGCTAGAGGAATGGGTGCTCTCAGTGGCACTGGGTAGACCCTTCTGCAGCCTGAGGAGGCCTAACTGGCCCTGTGCAGCTGCTGGCGTGCCGAGGGCAACTGTGCACCTGAGAACCAGCATCCCCGTTGAAGTCAGGGAAGCTGACCTCAGAAACGCACGTGGCCAAGGGGTGCCACAGTCCTGAGGCTCTGGAAGTGGGGCTCCTGCCGAGCCACCAGCTCCTGAGGGGGGGTGTGGCCCTGGCGCAGTCTGTGCAGGCAGCTCCAGGCTCACCACAGACACACAAGGCAGACACGCTCAGAATAACTAAGATGACACATAAGCCTGATGTGACCAGGGGCTCACTGTGAAAACAAGTCTTGCAGGGGACCCCAGCAAGGCCAGAGGAAAGACTGGAACAGTGTGCCCGGCCTCGGACCCACCCACCCCTCTGCTGTGCTCTCAACGGCAAGTGGGGGGCTGTGCTGAGGTGCAAGGGCTGCAGTGAGCCTCATGCCTGTGTCTGTTTGCCGTCATTGGAATGTGACCACAGAGAGATGAAGGTCCTCTCCCTCAGGGACCATCGGAGGCAGCATGACAACAGTCAATTGCTTCTGAGCCCAAGGTCGTTAGATGCTGAAGACAAGTGGGGATAACGTGTAACCAACGCAGACAATGCCAACAGCAGCAGGAACAGGCAGCTGTTCTGGTGTGGAGCACCAAGGAGCACAGTGCCCAGTGCCCTGGCGAGCTCTGCCAGGATCCGGCCCACAGAGCCTCAGGTCCTGCCACCCACAAGGCCCCTTTTATCAGAAGCGTGGACTCAGTGAGGTGGTTCTATACTGGAAAACCTGGGTGTGAGGCCAATCCCCACTACTGCTGGCCTACGCCTTGGGATCCAAGGCAGGGGCAGCGTGGCCACCTCACGGGCCTGAGAACGCAGGGAGCACCAGTCTACTCAAGCCATCAGTCTCCACAGTGTGCGCCTGCTCTGCCTCACAAACTTGGAACTCACTGCACCAAGGAGCAGGCATCCCCACCCTAATAAAGATCTCTAGGCCCTAAAGTCCGGTCCTCGTGACAGCTGGAAAACAGTACTCTCACAATTTTAAGCAAGTAAATGTACTAAGGGTTTGTCAACCTAAGTGTGGGCGTGTGAAGGATTCTGAGGGGGATTCTAATGCCAGTAACCAAGAGCAAACGTTGATATCCTGGAGCCTCCATGTTCTGGCTGGCCCATTCCCTGGGGGACAGGTGCTACTTGTGCTAAGAAATGGGTGAGGCCCAGGCAGGCTCACAGATGACAAGGTGTGGAATGAAAACCTGCCTCTCACTTTCCCTGAAGGCTGGGGTGCAGGTCGACTTAGAAACCCACTGTGAGCCCACTGAGAAAATACCTGCTGTCCATGGCCTGCCTGTCCACCTGGGCTGCCCTCTGCCCCACTCCAGGGGCTCCACCCAGCATGGCCTGGGGACCCAGGATCCCCTTCCCACGCAATGCACAAACCAGCATCAGTGCCACACGCAGAGGTGGACGCTAGGCTCAAGGGCCCAGAGAAGGGGGTGCTGGCCAGGTCGGAGCACCTGGAAGCCCACGAGCTCCCATACCTCACCAGCCATGGTCTGGGGCAAGGGCTGCCTGGTTAGGACTCCATGTTGGACAACAGAGGCTGCACCCAAGCCACCCAGCACACCGGAAGAGCTGGTGGAAGATGCTCAAGCAAAGAGAAAAGCCAGGGAGAGTGTGTAAAGATACATACCCCAACAAGCCCCCGCAGTCCTTCCCTAAATCATCTCACTTACCAAAAGAATACCTGAAAAACAAAAGAAAAAAACTGTATTCAGTTTAATTGGCTCACTTTGACCCCAAATTTATAAGATTAACCTCTGTGTTTCCCACTAGGGAAGCCCACCCACAAGCCCAGGCCAGGAGGGTCGGTGCTGTCAGGAGGACCTGGTCCAGGACTGGGTGGTCAAATAGACACTGTCCACAGAGCCCATGCAGGGCGGGCCCCAGGCCAGTGTGGCCAGAAGCTGCTGTGGGCAGGAGCAGGAGGAAGGCTGGGATCTTCACAAGCACAGCACTACAGAAAATGCCACACCCTGGAGCCTGCGAGCTCAGAGGGCACCCACCTCAAACATAGGACACCGGAGCCTGGGGCTTCAGGCACTCGGCGGGCTCTGATCCATTGCCAGGACCTGAGAAAGGCCCACTTTCCTGCAGAGCTGTGGCAGGCAGTGGCTAGTGTTCCAAGGTGGCATAGCCAACACATGTGAGGACCCCAAACCACATAGTGACGTCCCCACGGTATGCTGGAGGCAGACTGGGCCTGGGCTTGACCAGACACCTCACGCTTGCCTTAGAAGACTCCACCTAGCCCCCACCCAGAAAACCTGCCTCGGATCAGGAGTGAAATCCCCTTGCCATCTTTAACACACAAGTACCTCCAGCCAGCAGAAGGAAAGACGCACCACATGCTGCAACTGAGACAGGTGTGGAGATAAAGCAGACACAAGGCCACACGCTTAGGCCCTTGTCTGTGTGAGGGTCCAGACAGCCAGATCCACAGACAGCAGCCAGTAGTCACAGGCTGGGGAGGGCATGGGGGGACAGCAGCCAGATACAGGCTGCTTCTGAGGTGACAGAAGTTTTAAGATGGGTGTGGCAATCATGCCTGTGATCCTAGCTACTGGAGAGGCTGAGGCAGGAGGATCCAGTTCAAGGCCAGCCTCAGCATCTCAGCGAGGTCTGTGTCAAAATAAAAATGACTAGTGATGCAGCTCCATACAGAGCACTTGCCTAGCATTCAGGAGGCCCTAGAGTCAATCCTCAGCACATACAAAACACACACACACACACACACACACACACATACATACACACACACACAAAGTGAAATAAATGCAGAGAGAACAAAAGGACATGGGCAGCATCCTTGAGCCTACTTGTCACAAAGAAACCTGGGTCCCAGCAGCTTAGAGCTGGCTGTGCCAAGCTGCAGGACGTGGGGCAGCTTGGTCCCCTGGTGGTCCTCGAGTTAGAGATGTGAAGAGCTGCCCTAGAGGCAGCCCCCATGGCTCTCCATGACTTCCAAAAGCAAAGCCAGACGCAGGAGTCCACGTATCCGACTGAGACTCCCCCCACTCCTCCAGGTGGCTCAGAAGCAGGAAATGACCAGGAGCCCCTACCCCGTACACCCTTTGAAGAGGCTTCTCCATCCCTTTGCAGGGAAGAAAGTGCCAAAGAGGAAGAGAACCCCTGAGACACTTGGCTTGTCCCACATTTCCTGAGAGGATCTTTCCTTCCTCACGAGGGGCTGGGAAGTGGAGGACAGAAGAGCTGTGTGTCATCCTGAATAGCAACAAAGAAACACTTTGGGGTCAGTGCCAAAGCAAAGTACAGATAAAAGAACCAGAAACCCCACATTTAAGAAAAGTCGAGTCAACAAAGAAACCAGTTACAATTAGGCAACCAGAGCTGGGGCACATGGCTTTAGGAAAGCCACAATCTTTTTCCCTGGTGGCACTGAGATGCTCTACCTGGAGTCACGTCACATCGTGGCCCTTTTTATATTTTGAGACAGGGTCTCATTGAGCTTCCCAGGCTGGCCTGGAACTTGTGATGCCCCTGCTTCAGGCTCTGCGACCTCTGGGATGGCAGGCGTGTACCGAGGCACCTGGCAAGAAAGGCCAGTTTTGACGGGGTTGGATTGTTCTTTAAAATCACTTAAAAGTTTATGTAGTCAAAGTTATTAAACTTTTCTCTGTCTTATGCCACCAATCCTAAATGTTTACCTTCCTAACCTGGACACCCAGGGTACAAAGCAAGTATGTGTCAGTCCATGCTGATAAAATCAATGGCTGAGCAGATCCAGGGGGACCAGAGGCAGCACCCCGTGCAGAGTCCTGCTGTGGGGTCCTGCCCTGGGCACAGGAGGACAGGGGAAAGTCACCTGCTGGGTACATGCAGGCACCTCCCGAGTCTCCCTCCCAAGCCCAGCTCCTGTCCAGCCATGGGGAACTACAGGCCAGTCCCAGTGGAGGGGCTCCCCAAACCATCCCAGCATCAGAAACGAGGGAAGTCTGAGAGGAACCCCAGAGCCTATGTGTTCCCTGGGGTCCTGGATGGGGTCCCAGGCTAGGAAAACCAGGGAGATGTGAATCAAGTGGACATCAATTCCAAGAAGTATGTCCACACTGATACAAGACACGAGTAAGGGGGAAGGGGGCTGCTTTAACAAAACTCTGGATCCAAAACTGCTCTGGCAACATCAGGGGGTCGAACAGCCTCTTGTTCCCTGTAGGAAACGCAAAGCTGCGCCCAGGGAGCCACCAGGGAGCCACTAGGGAGACGCGTCCCATGATGGCACTCAGCAGCTGCAGCAGGTTCCAGAGGCTGACAGCCAATGCTCCCTCCTGAGGCGGGGCTTGGTCACGGGCCCTGGTCTAACCAGGGATTGACAGATCACCATGAGAGGGGACAGGACAGGACTCCAAGGGGAGCACTGGCAGCTCACAGCACAGCAGGGAGACAGGTCAAGGCAGCCGTGTCAGGCGTTGTTCCTAACAGTAGCACGCTAGATGAATGGACACATCTTTCCACTACCCGTGCTTGGTCCCAGGCAGCAGCCACTCTTGGGGGAGCATGATGTGTACCTGCCAGGGCCACAGCTACCAGCGTGCACATTGTCTGAGTGGCCCAGACCCAAATGAATGCTCTTTTCTTCAACAAAATCAGTGAGGCATGAAGGAACTGACTGTCCGACTACTGTCCTGGCCCTCAGGACAGCCTCTCTGCCTGGCAGGTCCAGCCTCCCTCACACAGCCCTGGGCTGCTTTCCCCCAGCACAGCTACCCCAAACTGCCACTGTTGGGGAAGCCAGGGTCCAGGCTGCAGGGAGGGCATCTCTCATTTCAACATATCCACAGGAGGGGACAGAACCTCTTTCCAAATAAAAAAAAAACACAAAACTGCTCTTGGCCATAAGTCCTCAAGGTGGTTTCCAAACATTTAAACATCGAGTGGATCTTTCCTGACCAACACATCACAGATCAGTAAAAAGCACCTTTCAAAGCAAAACAGCATCCTCTCCTGGCTGAGGATTCCCCAAGGCCCTAGGCACTCACAGGACGAGAGAGTCGCCAACATGTGTACATCACAGGGCCTCCTGGCTGTTTTGTTTTTTTAACTCCAATTGCTGCAATCAGGCACAGCTACCTGAAGTTCTCCCTCCTCTGATTTGGATTAAAATCATGATGTGTCAGTCACAGCAGCCTCCAGGATGTCACAGAAAAATGCAGCCAGAATCACCATATGCTTGTCAACTGTCACCACCAGAAGACAGGAAAGGTCAGTCACCTAGTGGGCAGCAGCCTGGGATCCTGCCTGGGGAAAGCAGATGGGCAAGGCAAGCTCCCCTCAGCTCACAGTACTCTGCACACAGATGTCCACCTGGGGCAGCCAGAGGGCCTGGACAGGGTAGGCAGCTGCTGGACTGTGCATCCACCAAGGGGCTGGATGAGAACCTGTGTCCATCCTTACCCTTCAATCAAAAACGTGACAGATCAGATTAAGTCCTGTCCAGGAAATAACAGTTTCCATATGTATGCACTGTGACACGTCCCTGGCCACTTGGTGACCCCTGAGAAGGTCTAATAAAGCATGCCTGGGCTAGAGCCACAGCTGCAATAAGCCCCTTGGTTCTCCTTTGGACAGTACACAGCTTAGCATCCTGATCTGCACGGCTTGTGGACAAACTAGAATGGCCCCAAGTTCCTTCACTAGAGGACAGAGCTCTGGCCAGTGTGGCGACGTGGCACTTGGACACCAGGCCCGTGGCAAGCAGCAGGGGCCATGACTGCTCTTCTGCAGTTTGGCTCAGGAGGGCTGCCTTCAAGCCTGAGGCTGGTGCCAGCCTGCAAAGTCTTTGACACACCCATAGGGCACAGGGGCCAGAAAAGCCCATGATGAGAGGGGAGGCCCAGATCCTGGGCAGGAGCCTGGAGTACACCAAGATAACCTGGCAAAGTCACAGGGAAGTTGCCAAGTCAGCTCTGCAGATGGCCCCCAGTGCCAAATCCCACAGCTCCTAATGGAACACTGCAAGGAGCCCCAGAAGTCCTCCACAGGCTACATCTCCACACAGGTACCCAGGTCCACCTCCCACATGTCCAGGAGACACTGTCCCACACTCAGAGCTGCCTGTCCATCTGTGGTCCACAGGACTTCGGCCTTTACAAGTCCAGCGCCCCCATCTCCACAGTTCCAGAACCCACACTAGGATCAGGGACAGGGCCAATCTGTGATCCCAACAGTGCCTGCTGCTGGCTGAGTGGCTCCTTTAGTGCAGGGAGGGGAGGAAGGAGTATGCCTTGGGCCAGGCCCTATCCCTCAGCACACGTGCAGCAGCCCACCAGCGACTCTGCCTCCACATCTCCCATCTGCCATGGCTCGAGCAGGCAGGAAATGTAGTCCCAAGTAGGGACATACCTCTACAAGCAGAAAGGCCCTGCCCAGTGGCAATCAGCAGCCCCTACCACCTCCTAAGTGACCATGACGCTTCTCTGGGTTGATTTAAGAAGTCTCATGCTCCCTCCAGCTACCAAGAGCCCTGAGGAGTATGTGCAGGGTGCTCCATCCACTTGGTGTAGTAACAGGCCTGGCACTGCCTGTGCCCTAGCTCTACTCACCAGACTTGTCCCACGTTGACCAAGGACAGGTAGAGACCCCAGAGAGCAGCCATGAGGATCATGTTGGCACAGCCAGTTATCAGGACAAAGCTCGAGATGCCCATTCCAAGCAGAGCCAGCAGGTCCAGGTTGAAGTCCATGTTTGACCAGTCCAGCAGCCAGATGATGGTGGGTGCATAGCTCCAGGCATCCCAGGCACCCTGCCCTCGGAAGTACTGCTGCACGCTCTTCAGGTATGCCCTGCAGGGCAGCAGGCCTTGGTCACCAATCAGCTGCTTGTTCTGTTGCAAAGCCACCAGGAATGCCACGGCTGGGAGAAAAAGGCCACACACAGGGATGTGAGTGGGAGCAAGCCCTGGAAGCACGGCTTCTAACTGCCTCGGTGCCTGTCAGCAGGGTGACCCCACAGAGCTGAAGGCTGCACTACTACTCACATGGAAGCCCAGCTGCCTCAACTTGAACCCCAAGTCTGAGTTCATCCCCAGAGACCACACCTTCACGGCAGCACTCATAGCCTCAGACCCCAGGTTATATGACTGGAAAGAACCTTGCTGCTTGGTACCATGAGAGAGAGCCTACGCCTGTCCACCTAGGGAGGAAGCTGTGGAAGCCGCGTAGCACATGCCCGCCCCCCCCCCCACCAGGCCTGGGGAGGAGGAACAGCACCTGCCTCCTGAGGACTCACATAGCAGACTCAGCAAGCGAGACCAGGGATACTTTTGGTTCTACTTTTCTCTTAAATTTTCCAAAGAAACGTTAAAGTTCAGCAAACAAGGTGGTCTCAGGCCCACCAGATTTCCCTTAGTAGAGGGCTGACAAGCCCTGGCTCTGCCCAGTGCTATGTAGACTCACCTCACCTGCTGTGGAGTCATCTGCCGCACACGCATGGACACCAGAGCAGCTGCCCAGGATGCACCTGACAGGCTTCCCGCATACTGCATTCCCCAGGGCAGTGCAGCAGGCAGGCAAACCCCCACACACTGCATCTGGCCCCAGCCAGGCCTGGAGCCTTTACACCAGGTTTTTAAAGAAATCTTACCCACATGAGTCCTGCACATGGGTGCAACTATCCTTAGCTGGGGGACAGTCCACCTGAGTCCAGCCCAGGGAACACAAGTGTGTATCTAGCCTCTGCACAGCACCTGGCAACAGGGTGAGGCCATGCATCCTCCCGCCTCCAGGCAGCCTTAGCAAACACCGCACTGCCACAGGTTCCAGGAGTCCACGGCAGGGGTTTCAGAGGCTCTGCACTGGTCATTTCCTCAACATCCTCTCATGGGGTGCTTTAAAGAATCCCTTACTCGGGCTGGGATGTGACTCAAGCGGTAGCGTGCTTGCCTGGCATGCGCGGGGCCCTGGGTTTGATCCTCAACATCACATAAAAATAAAATAAAGATATTGTGTCCACCTAAAACTAAATAATATTTTTTAAAAAAGAATCCCTTACTGCTTGGAGCCACTGCACAAAGGGCTGTGATGGTCCCTGGAGGCCTGTCCCTGTACCACTCCCCATCACAACACAGTGTCCTGGTACTTCTGTTTAATTTCTAGAGTGGGCAACAGCATGACAGCTCTGTGCTCAGCTGGTGAGCAGGCAGCCACAGACCCTCCTACCATGCCCCAGGAAGGCTCTGGGGGGTCTCTGCCAGCTTCCCTCTTCCTCAGAGAACAACAGGTCACATTTTTTGATGCAATGACCATTGGGAGAGGGCAGTGTCTCAGGGAAGCCCACATTGTCCTGTGACCCTGAATGCAGTGCCCACTCTCAGGCTGTTTCCTCATTGCACTTGGGGACCGCAACAGTGGGTGCCATTTCATACTCCAGAGTATCCGATCCCATGACTTGGGCTGCAAAGTCCCATCACAGGAAAACAGTAATCTGGGTCCAGGGGCCCACCACCTCCTCCAAAGCCTCAATCCTTCCAGGGAATCTTCACTACCCACACTCATGGTGACTCACAGGCAGGACTGACGGTGCCCTTCGCTGTCCCCCAGAGATGATGGCGAACCTAGTGAATGCACCATGAAGCACCGTGGGCTGCAAGTGTGGTGCTTGCAGCACCACAAGCATTCTCAGGGCAAGTCCACGTGCCACAGTGATAGGGACCTGGGTGGCCTGGCCTCAGTTCCAGCATATGCCCAGCAGCTGGCCCCATGCACTCAGATCTGGGTAGAACTCACCCCTAGCACCTACACACGGCAGCACTTCACAAATACACCATGCCCTGTTGGAGGTACCGGGAAGGCAGAGCACCGCCATCGGCCTCCAGCTGGCTGCGCGGCTTCACTGGCAAGCAACTGTCCTGTTCTTCCTCAGCAGGTCTCCTCACCAAAAGCACCTTTGTCATGTGCCTCGTAAGATGCTGTGCACGAGGTCAAGCCTCCCTAAATTCAATGCCTCTCAACAGGAGGCTTCCCATAGAACACACATGGTTATGTTTGATCACATATCCTTCAGTAGCTGGAAGTATCGCAAGACTCAACATTCCAGTGAAATATCTGGAGAAGTCCTATAGCACCTTGGAAGAGCCCTGGGATCCCAAGAGACAGTGTGATGCAGTGCCAGTGAGATCCAGGACCTCCTAGAAAGAGCCCTTGCAGGAGGACTGCCCACTTGCCCACAACTCTCAGCCAGAAAACCACAACCCTGAAGACAGAAAACTGGTTCTCCCTAGATGCACTTACTCACAAGGTAGAAAAGAAATGCACGGATCACAGCAAATTGCTAGGCACCAGATTGAAAATATTTGCTCCTTTCTGTGGCTTACAGTGGTTCCCTCCGAAGTAAACAAAGACCAAAAGCTCCACTGGCTCATGTGGAAACCCCAGCCCCAACTTACAGATCTGTGCTGGAGGCTCCCCTGCTTCATGCTAGTGAGGTCTCACAAATGCACTTTTAGGTTGGTCCTATATCTGTGTCCCTGCAAACTTTCAGAATGACTCCTTAGTACTCTGCAGGATGAGGCAACCCCGAGCATGGCTATTTTCCACAGTAGCTTAAAGAGAGACTGAGTGGAAGTTCACACTGGCAACCCCAGTGACTACTGTTCAGGGCCCCAGCTCTCCTCTGCACTCTCACAAAACCCAAAATGGACCTGGCTCCTCCACAAGCCAGCTTCAGCAACTCCTTCCACGTGTGAGGAAATGAAGCAGAGACACTCTATACCCACTATGGAAAGCCATGCCTAGGCAGGGCCAGGACAGCCCCTCTGGAGCTAAGGGTGACTGCCCTAGCCCAGCAGGGCTGTCCTGGCTCGGCCCTCTCACGGCCTTCAGGCTTACGGGGGACTCTGTTTAGTCTTCCTTATCAACAGGCTGGGCCACATGCTCAGAGAACCATACCCTCAAACCAAAATTCAGGGTTTTTGGGAACCCAAGTGGGAAGTATTTGGGATTGGCAGCTGCCCCACCCCTACCAGGGCGGGGCATGGGTGGCAACAGAAGGCAAAGGTGACCATGTTGAAGTTACCAGCTAAAAGCCCTTGTTCTCCCCTAACCCCTAGGGCAGCCCCGCTGAGACCTTATACAGGGAGAAGGAAACACAACTTCATACAATCTCAAGGAAAATCTAGGCACACACACCGGTAGCCTAACGAGGGTCCAGTCTCGCAGGAAGGAGCAGGACACCGGGAAAAGAAATAGACTTCCGTACAGGAGCGAAGCGGACTCAAGCACGGGAGAGATTCCCTTGTAGGTATAGGATGGGCCCAAGTGCGAGGGGGAGTGGGGGGACCGAGCGGGCTCGTGCAGGAGCGGGGCGCGGGTTCCCGTGCAGGGGGCGGAGCCAGAGGACGGGGGCGGAGCCGGCTGACGCGGGGGGGGGGGAACGGGGGAGGAGCGGTGAGCTCCCTCGTGGGGGCGGGAGGAGCTGGTGCACACGTAGGGGCGGGGCGGGCTCCGGCGTAGGGGCGGAGCGAGCGGGAGAAGGGCGCGGGCTCCCGCGCAGGGGCGGGGCGCGGGCTCCCGCGCAGGGGCGGGGCGCGGGCTCCCGCGCAGGGGCGGGGCGCGGGCTCCCGCGCAGGGGCGGGGCGCGGGCTCCCGCGCAGGGGCGGGGCGCGGGCTCCCGCGCAGGGGCGGGGCGCGGGCTCCCGCGCAGGGGCGGGGCGCGGGCTCCCGCGCAGGGGCGGGGCGCGGGCTCCCGCGCAGGGGCGGGGCGCGGGCTCCCGCGCAGGGGCGGGGCGCGGGCTCCCGCGCAGGGGCGGGGCGCGGGCTCCCGCGCAGGGGCGGGGCGCGGGCTCCCGCGCAGGGGCGGGGCGCGGGGCCGCTGGCGGCTTCTTGCGCCGCCGGGCACTTACAGTAGACGAAAGCGAGGGCCCTCAGAAGCACGATTCTGGTCAGCCAGAAGGTGCCTGTGCGCAGGCGGGTGGGGCAGCCAGCGTCATCGCGTCCTGATGCGGGCGGCGACCCAGGCCCTGGACCTGAGCCCCCGGCCTTCCGCCTCCTCAGTGACCCCTCGGGCGCAGCCATTGCTGCCATCTCAGCGCCTGCGCGGGAGGACGGATCGCAGAGACCACGCCCTGACCACGCCCACTGTCTGGTGGGTCTTGCCCACGCGCGGGCAGGCACCCCCCCTTCCGCAAGCTTCGGGGGGGCGTTGCGGCTGGGAGGGCCCAGGGGCCGCTCAGGATTCCTTCACTCCTGGGTTCGTTCCGCCAGTCGGTGTTGCGGAAAGTCCCGGGCGCCGGCCTTCTAGGGAAGGAGCGCGATGGAGGCTAATGGAAAGTGCGTCCTGCGCTCCCTGTGGTGTGGATCCGGTGCCTGCACAGGGGAGGCTGGGCCGCGAGGATCGCGGGGTGCAGGCGCCTCCTTTCTGTTTTCCGCGGAGGAAGCTGGGCAGCCGGCGCAGTTGGTGGGGTACAGAGTGGGCAGGGCCGACTCCAGCTTCCTAGCCCACCCGAAATTCCACGGGGGTGTCTGCACAGCCATCTAAGCCCCTACTAGATAGGCAACGTTCCTACAGGCTTTGAGCAAAGAGGGGCCATCGAGGACTCAGAGGAGGGAAGAACTTACCACAGACCAGAGCAGGACCCCACGAAAGCCAGCAGCTCTGCTTCTGATAGTAGAAGCCATTCAGTCGCTGTTCGGGGGGCGGGGGGTTGCTCTGAGACTGTGGATCGGTGAATCAGGCATTCCCGAGACTTCTCAGAGGGAAGCTGCGCACAGGACAGTGGGCACAACCCTAGGTGAACTGCAGGGCTCTTGGGAAGCAATCAGATAGGTGTGGGGTTTTCCCTCTTCATTCGTTAGCACTCTTTACATACTAAAGGTCCTATTTCTTTGTGTATATTGCAAATGTTTTTCTTGGTTCTATTTGGTATTACATCTTCTTGTCTTTAGTTTCTGAATTTTGTTCTCAGTGTTTTGACATATAAATTATCAATGCTTGCACGGTCAAATGATCCGGATTTAGTGTCTGTCTATACCCTTGCCCACCTGCAGTGCAAGCATCATGAGAGGTTGTCTGTGGACAGTTGCCCCTCTCCAAGTTAAGCCAGATGGGGAACTGCTGGGATTCCTCTCCAATCCCATCATCAGTGCTGTTACCCCTGTTGCTGGGGTAACAGCACTGATGTACATCTTATATAAGTTTTTCAAAGCTTGCCTTTATTTTTTCTGAGAGACCCTCCCTCAGGAGCTCAGCTGTGAAGTGTGACCTATAACAGATGTTGCAGTGGGTGGCACAGACACCTGCCACATCCTGTTGTGCCTCCAGCAGGGCAGCAACATGTGCCCAAGGTCTCCAAGTTTGGGGACTGGAGGAACAGTTCTTCCATGGGAGCCCTTGCCCTGCATCTTTCCTCCTTGCTGTCTGGATGCCAGGCATGGGATGGACAGCACTGCTGTTTGGGAAGGACAGCCAAGCCTGCAGAGCTTCTCCAGGTCCCAGTCTGGAGGCCAGAGCTGCACTGGACGGAAGGCAAGGCAGGGCAGCTCTGCCATCAGGTGTGACCCTGGGTGCTGCCTTTCAGGTGGGGACAGTCCTCACAAAGGGCTCTTTTGTCCTCAGCTTCCCCTTGCTGGGGCTGCATTGTCCTCCCTTCAGAAGGGCACAATGGGGCATTGTGCAGAGCAGAAAAGGGCCCCTTGTTCTGGCATCCAGCTCTCGGGCTCGGCTGGCTCCGTACTCCCTCTCTGGATTTGCCCAGGGTGGGTGAGGCCAGCGGAAGGGTCTGCTGGGAGCTTGCATCCTCTGCAGATTGGGTTTCCTGCTGGGTCTGCCTTCCCAGGAGGCTGTCTGGAACTGGCTCAAGCACAGGTCACTCAGGGCAGAGCTCCCCCGAAGGAGTGGCCGGCTGATGACTGAGATCTCACCCATTTCAACCTGAATTTAATTGAAACTGCACTATGGTACTTTTTGCCCATAAAGGAGAACAACATTCTGACGTGTGCTACCACATGGGTGAAACTTGAAAACATCAAGCTAAGTGAGAAGAGAGACACAAGCTGTGTGATTCCTCTTGCAGGAATTCTCCAGAATGGGAAACTCCAAGGGAAAAGAAGGTAGCCCGGAGGTCATCTGGGCTGGGAGGGGGAAGGGGTGTGAGTCTTGGTGGGTGTGGGTTTCCAGATAGAGGCTGGATGTGCAGCATTGTGAATGTATGAAGAGCCATTTACAGTGGTTATTTCATGCGGTGTAAATTTCACCTCAATTTTAAAAGTAAAAGAGCAAGGCACAATGACTATCCCAGTGACAGGAGGCTAAAGCAAGAAAATCACAAGTTCAAGGCCACCTTCAGGGACTTAGCAAGACCCTGTCTGAAATAAAAAGGATGTGGATATAGCTTATTGGCAGAGCACTCCTGAGTTCAAGCCCCAGTACTACAAAGTAAACACATAAAAAATTTAAAAAAAAACAACAAAGAATGTCCTCAAAGTAGTTTCACAATCACCTGGAAGGCTTTGCTTTTGCTGGTGGGGGAAAGTCCACAAAACTCAACCTATTTCTCTGTTAAAGAGCATCTAGTTTAAGGTACAGCTGTCTTAGGCCTAAGAAGTTGCCCCACATCAAAAACAAAACCTCTGTAGATCCAGACTCAGCTGCGTGGCTGAGGCTGGCTCTGGCACAGAGAGGGGGCTGCAGGCCAGGTGGAATCCCCTGGGGTGCTGTCCTGCACCCTGCAGGCCACCTGCAGGCCAAGCTCTGCCTTGAGGCAGGGGAGGGTCCTGGGCTTTACTTTCAAGCAAGAACTAGGAGGAAATGTAAAGCTGAGAGGAGAGGCCAGGGGGAGCTGAGATACTAGGGCTGCCCCAGGACTGTGGGAAGAAAAGAGCTGAGAAAGGGGAATCGGGAGGGAAGGGCCCCAAAGGAGCTGCCAGAACCTGACTGAGCTGGTTGGCATCAGGGGACCACAGCCCGCCTGACCCAGGTGGGCCCTGCGCCCCAGCCACCCACAGCCTCCTCCAGGGCAGCCCCCGGGACGAGGCACACAGCCCAAGGCTGGCCACACTCCCAGCAGCTGCGCAGCGGCTTCACAGAGGAATGAGCCCTCTGTCAGCACCTCGTCCAGCTGTCCCCGGGCACCCCAGCCTGGCAGCCCCCACCGCATCAGGGCCATTGTCCCTGACATGTGGTTGCAGCTGTCTCTGGCACCCACAAGAACCCAGCTTGGGCCCAAATCTAATCGTGCACCCCTCATTTACCCCAATTTTTCACATCTTGAAGTCTGTTTGCGGGAAGGGAGCAGGACCCGTCGATGCTAACATCTGTTGTCTTCTCTAGGAGGGGTGGTCAGTTTGGGCTGATCCACCCTGACTGTCCAGCGGCCAAAACCCCGTGGGAGGCTGGCAGGTGCTGGTGGGGGCAAGCAAGCAGGTGCTGTGCCATTTGCTGACCGTGACTCCCGCGGCTGTTCTGCTTGGCTCGGAGGTCTCCTCTTGCGTGTCCCTGCTCCCCCTGCACCCTGGGAGATGTGGCCCTGAGTGCCCTGCAAGCTGGTGAGCCACAGCTCTCGGCAGCATGGAAAGCTAAGCTTCTCCATGCAGCTGCGTCCAAGCAACATAGCCCTGTGCCAAATGCCCTAGTCCTTTTCTTCTACTTGGAATTATATTCTCGATTGGAAGAAATCTTGGAAACTGCCTAGCCTGTGGGCTGGACTGGTCACTCCGCTGGTCATCAGTTACCCCAATAGTACTGCCTAACAAATAGCCTTTTAAACCACCAGGCGTGTGTTGTGGGCAGGGCCACCCAATGTCGGGCCCTGTGGTCCTTGGCTCAGAGGCACAGCCAGTTTTCTGTGCTTGTGACCCTACCAGGACCTTCAGAAGCAAAGGTTCACCCAACACTGGATTCTGCACCCCAGCACCCCCAGCCTGGCATAGCCGGGGAGCCATGTCATCCACGGACTCACTGCAGCACTTGACTAAAACCTCCTTCCCTCACTGTTTTCAGGAAGGAAGTGCTTGGGAGACAGAGCTTTTCATGGGTATGTTTAATTTGCCTTTGGCACTGATGGGTGTCTGGAACCTTCCATCTCGGCAGAGGAGGCCAGGACCAGAGCCAAACAGAACCCCTCTGACCAAGAAGAGATTTCTTTGTGATAGCTCTACTTCAAGTCACCCTTTGCCTTTGTAGTTGTACTTAAAACCGGCTCCACTTCAGGGGTCACAAACATGGACATGATGGGCAAGAAGCCTCCTTAGGTTGGGAAGCTGGGCTTGGAAGGGTGGACACAGATTTCAGCCTCCTGTGGGCCCAGAAGGCTGCTTTTCTAAAGAGTCCCCATCAGTGTCCTGGCTCTCCTCTTGCACGTAGATGAGACGGCCGCTCTCAGGCCCGTGTGTCACTTCCCAGTGGAGCTCAGTGCCCAGGGAGGGTGGCATGGAGCTGGTGAGGGTGAAGGGCAGAGTTCCAGTGGGCAAGGCCAGGTGGGCAGGCAACCAGAGTTCAGGGTAGCCAGGCACTGCAATGGAACAAGGCTGTGGGGGAACAAGCATGGAAGGGGTTTGGGGAGGAATACCAGGAACAGGGCTGGGGCTGGAGGCCCAGGTATCTTGTATCAGACCAGACCCTTCTGGTGCAAGGTGCAAACCCACTCCACCTCACATGATCAGGGATGGGCCTAGGAAGTGCAGAAGTCCCAAAGAAGTCCCTGCTTGAGTCCAAACACTAGCAACAGACTCTACTGCTTCTGGGGAAGGTGCTACTGGTAGCTGGCTATAGTGCCAGGAGCGGGCAGGCTGCAGGGGGACCAGCTCCAGGCACAGGAGCCCAGGGAATGCTGCCCCTGCAGGGCCAAGAAGCAGGGATGTGGGCAGCTCTCTGTCACCCTCAGAGTGCGTGGAAGGATGGTGTGTGCCAGCTCTCAAGCTGGCAGAAGACATCAGCTCCACTGAGGGACCCACTGTGGCCCCAACCAGAACTTTTGCTCCAACCAGCGTTCTCAGCATCCCTGAGACCACTAAATTAAGGGAAAGGGGACCAGCAAACAGCTTGGCCCAGAGCCCTGAAAGTCTGTTATAGGGAGGTAGGACTCCTGGGGGGCACCAAGCAGGGCCCTCTGCTGCCTCTCTGCGACCCAGCAGCGCAGGCTGAGCTGCCTTTAGGAACTGTAGCTCTGAGCAGTTCACCCCTCTCTGTTGCCTTGTTTCATTTCTGCCAGACCAGCAAGCAATTAAAAGCACCAATTAATCTCCAGTGCTGTGCTGGGACACAGTGCTGGCTGCTTCACAGGCCTCTTTGGACGAAGGGGTCAAGGGAGGCCCAGGTCAGGGCTGTGGACAGAGGACATGCCATCCTGGGGTTCACAGGCCCACTCCACCCTCCCTCAATGCTTTTCTTTTAAAGACAGCACAAGGACAAGTGGCCTCCGTGACTTCAGGATGGCCAGGCAGACTGACAGGGAGAAGGGCAGTGGATGGTCAGCACAGTGGGTATCCTCCTCCCCATGGCATTCCGTCCACAGCCGGCCCTGCAGTTCCCAGCTCCATCTGCACACAGGCCTCCCACAGGCAGCATGGCAAGGGGGTCTCTATTCCTGGAAGAGCCCCCCAGGCCAGGACAGGAAAAGGGCTGGGGCTGGAGGCCCAGGTGTCTTGTATCAGACGAGACACTTCTGGTATAAAGTGTAAACCCACTCCACCCTGTGTGCCCCTGACTACATGGCCCATAAAAGTACTGGCCCAAAGCCGTGTTTAATCCGTACACATGACCCACCTTAGCCATCTCCCTTTCTGGAAGCCATATCCCAGTGTTCACTCAGCACCTGCCTGGTGGCTGAGGACAGGAACCCAAGTCAGCACTAATGGAGCTGGCATCTTCCTGAAGACATCGAGATGGCCGAGAGATGACCCTGGAAGGTGGACTTCAGGGCACCCCTCCCCCAACATGCAGGCAGACTGCACTGGGCCTAAGGGCCTGATCCTGGGCTGGCCAGGGCTAAGCCTCTCTCTGCCATCCTGGGGTGGCCTGCACATGCATGACAGGGGCTGCCCACCAGCACCTCCCCTGTCAGTTCCCTGGGGGTCAGAGTGACCTGGGCCAGGCACTGGACTCCTGGGATCAGCCTCCTTTCCTTCAAGAGCCTCAGGAGTCACCTCATCATGACCTAAGGACTTGAGAAATGAGCCTGTGACGCCCCCTGGGGGGCCAGAGAGCGGCTGCCCTGCTCATCCCAAGCATCTAACCCAAGCTTTGCTTTGTGCTTTCTTGGCAAAAGGGATCTCATCATTAAGACCTGTGACCCCAATAGCACCAGGCCAGGGAGGGGCAGATCTGAGCCCCCGGGGCACAGAGGCTAAGAGGCAGCCTGGCTGGACCAGGATCATCCTCAGTACCTCTGATAGCTCCTCTTTTGCATGAGTGACTCTCAGTCCAACGGTAAGTCCCACAGGTGCCCAGGCAGAAGCCCCACCTGCACTCCACCCTCCCTCAGTGGTCTTCACCGATTCGGATGCTTCAAAGACCATAGAGAGGTAAGGAGGGAAGGAAAGCCACCACAGACTGGTAGGGAGGGGTCTTTCTTGGCAGGGGGCAGAGGGAAGGGAGCCAGCTCCCCACCTGTGCTCAGAGGACTGAATCCCAATATGTGAAGGACAGCACTTGGCAGAGATGGTGCCTTCTCAGTCACCTCCTTGTTAGGTGTCAGCCCAGGAGGTGGCAAGAACAGGTCCTGCAACCTTCAGCGTGCAAGCTGTAAGGTGTCCCAAAACAAGACTTCAGGGTTCCCTAGCCCAAGGAGACAAGGGCCAAGGCCTTCTGACTAGACTGGAGAGGTGGCTCCGGAGCTTGGAGGCTGGGGAGATGGTCTCCAGGGTGAGATGGTCTCTGGGTCTGGCAGCAACGGGATAGGAGGTGGCCCTGGACTGTCTCCCAAGGGCAGCTGAGTTGGTAAGGTGACTGGCGAGTGTGTACTTGTGCCCACCCTCAGGTCAGTGGGCTCTCCTTTTGGATTTTTTTCCTTGCAATAAAGCAGCCATTTCTGCTGTCCTGGAAGGAAGAGGATCACTGCGATGTGACAGCTATGACCCTAGGGTCGAGGGCCTGGGACTGCGCAGTAGAACCAAGGGGGCCTTGCTTAGGGTCACCTGGGCTTCACAGGCCAGCTAGGGGGAGATGGCCTGCTTGGGGTGGCAGACCGGCAGACCTGTCGCCTCCCTAGATTTTGGGAAAGGAATCCAAGCCACCCTTGGGGACTGCCAGGCCTGGGGCCAGCTCGCGGGGGCGGGGCTCAGCACTCGCCTGGGAAATGTCCCCTCTCAGACCCCGGCTGTCACCCTGGCCCGCACACCCGCCCCCTCCCCTCCTCTCCAGGCGCCTGGGGCGCAGCGGCCTGGTGTGGCCTCCGCCTTCGCTGGACCACCCAGGCCCGCCCGCCCAGGGTCTGCACCTCCGCCCCGGGTCACGCCCGGAAGGCCCCGGGCCCCCGCGTCCGGCCGCCCCATCCGCCAGCGGCCCCAGGGACTCGACAGCGGCAGTGGTCAGTCGGCCCCTCCCAGAGCCCGCCCCTCTGGCTGCCAGGCTCCGGCAACCGCGTCCCCACCGCTGCCCCGGACGCGGCGGGCGACCCAGGTCCCCCAGCTCGGGGGCGCGCGCTACCTGGACCAGCCGGCGGCTCCCGCCGTCGCGTGGCCCAGCGCGGAGGACCCAGGCTTCGGCGCCAGCAGTTGTCTCCGCGCCACGAGGTGCAGGCGGGGCGTCCGGGCTCCAGACCCGCTGTGCGCCTACGGCCGGGTCCCAGCGCCCCACTTCCTCTCGCGGCGTGGGACGCATTGAGCTGCACAGGACCGAGCGCCGCAGAGCCTCGCCCACGCCCCTCTCCCCTCTGGGTTTCGGGGAACCGAGCAGAGGCGGGCAAGTCTCCGGCTGCGGGACGCGCGGGCCCACGTGGTGCGTCCTAGAGGGCGGGGGCCGCGGGTTTCTTGCGGGCGGGGCGTTCGGTCAGGCTCCGCCCTGGGGGGGCTGCCGGCCAACCGCGGCCGGGCGGGGCGGGGCCTCGTGCTCCGCTTAAAGAAACTTGTTGCGGGTCTCGGAGCCAGGACTGAGCTGCGGCGCGGCGGAGCCAGAGTGGGAGCGGCGACGGGGACGAAGGCCGGGCCCCGCGCAGCGATCTTGGGTCCCGCCGCGGCCGCAAAGCAGCCGGGAGGCGCCCGAGCGCTTTCCACAGGGTGCGTCGGTCCGCGCGCGGCCCCGATGCTGGACATGAGTGAGTCCCGCGCCCAGCCGCCCTGCAGCCCGTCCGGCACCGCCAGCTCCATGTCGCACGTGGAGGACTCGGACTCGGATGCGCCTCCGTCTCCCGCGGGCTCCGAGGGCCTTGGCCGCGCGGCGGGCACGGGGAGCGGCGGCCGGGGCGATGCAGCCGAGGCAGCGGACGAGCGCTTCCCGGCCTGCATCCGCGACGCGGTGTCGCAGGTGCTCAAGGGCTACGACTGGAGCCTGGTACCCATGCCCGTGCGTGGTGGCAACGGTGGAGCGCTGAAGGCCAAGCCGCACGTGAAGCGGCCCATGAACGCCTTCATGGTGTGGGCGCAGGCGGCGCGCCGCAAGCTGGCGGACCAGTACCCGCACCTGCACAATGCCGAACTTAGCAAGACGCTGGGCAAGCTGTGGCGGTGAGTGCAGGGTCAGGCAAGGCGGGCAGGAGCGGGGATGTAGCGCAGTGGACAACCACTTAGTGGGGGAGTGGAGGGGCTGGTGGAGTTGGTGGTCTGTTCCAGGCTCTGGCAGTGCCTCCTCCTGACGGTTCCATGATGGGTCCGAAGGGGAAAATACCTTCTGGCTAGCCCAGACCAGTCATCAGGTGCAGGTCTGGAGGTGGGTGGAAGGCAGTGGCTGGTGTGGCGGTTCCCAGTGCATCCTCCACTCCCAGGACACCCTGCCCTGGACTGTGACAGGCACCGTGAGTGGCCCAGCCCCATCAGGAGGCCTGCAATGCCCAGGGGCAGGCAGCCAGCTGGTATCGGAGGTGCTCCCTCCTGAAAAAGGGCTGAAACCCTGAGATTTCCCATGGAGAGGGAGCCAGAAAGGTCTGCTGGCTTCTGCAGTCCACGCTTCTCCCTTTCCCTAGCTATCTATCCCAAAGCAAAGAAGGCAGGAGTGGATGAAGAGTGCAGGAAAGGCTTTGTGCACTCTTTGGTGTGCTCCAGCTGGGCGCCTGCAGAAGACAGGGAGGCAGCAGGGAAGGCTTGCTGCTTGGGACAGCCCACCCTGCTAAATGTCTTCTGCTTGGGCTTAAGATGGATGACTTCGGGTTTGGGGTTCTGGTTTCTGTTTCTTGCTCCTCACCTGACCACCAAGTGCTTTGTCTGTGGTTCCTGGCTTCTCCTTGGATCTGGGGCACAGTGTCAGGCACTCTGGACTGGATTGGACAGGATTCCCAGTTGGCACCCCTGAACCCTGTCCCACAGGCAGTTAGCCCTGGGGATGTGTTCTAAACACAGATGCTGGGCTTTGCCATTGCTTCTGGAAGGCTGGCCATGGAGGGACAGCAAACCCAGCTGAGTCCACGCCACCTGGATTTTTGTTCATAGTGTTTTTCTCAGCTAGGTCCTACCCATATCCTTAGAAAGCCCCAAAGGGAGGGATAAAACAGACTTGGAAAGGGGGATATCAGAGGAGGAGGGTGGAGAGTTTGGGTCTTATTCCTCTGACCACAGTAAGCACACAGACCTGACCCAACGGGCCCCCCAGGCTCCTACTGGGGAGTGCTGCCTGCTTGGAGCCTGGGAGGTGTGAATGCATGGCTGGGTTCCCAGGTGGAGGGAGGCCTGGTCCAGTGCCCCAGCCTGTGTCCTGGCCATGTCTCATCCAGCCCACTTCCCGGTCGTGTGCGTGCGGGCTGGCTGCACCGTGGCAGCACCAGGTCCCGCGGCCAGCCCTGCTGTGTGCTCTGCAGCTTGCTGACCGAAAGCGAGAAGCGTCCCTTTGTGGAGGAGGCTGAGCGGCTCCGGGTCCAGCACAAGAAGGACCACCCGGACTACAAGTACCAGCCACGGCGGAGGAAGAGCATGAAGACGGGCCAGAGCGACTCTGACTCGGGGGCCGAGCTGGGCCACCACCCTGGTAGCACCATGTACAAGGCTGACGCGGGCCTCCATGGTGATACACACCACCATGGTGACCACACAGGTGGGCTCCAGGTCCCTGAGCATCTGACCTCCTGGGAGAAAGCAGCAGTGGGCCTGAGCCCCTGGGAGGGGCTTACCGCAGGGTAGGCAGGCGCCTATCAGAGAGCCAACCTTCCTGGGTACCCTGGGAAAGCCCCCAAAGCCCCTGGTTGCAGCTGTTTATGACACACTGGGGGGCCCAAGCCACAGGATTGCTGAGGGTCCAGCAGCTTTGCATGGCCAGTGCTCCATGCAGATATCTCAGCTCGACCTACCCACACGCTCCGTGCTACATGTGAGCCGCTGGTTGCATGGGGTCAGCAGCACAGCTTTAAAATCGGGCTGAGGGAGTGGGGTCCCTGCAGCCAGGCAGTTTTGTTCTAGCTGGCCAGAGCCCTTGAGCGTCAGTTTGCTCAGCATGGATGGGAAGAACGGGTCTTGTATGTATCCACCTTGGTTGTGGGCACAGGGCCCAGCATTCTGCTAGTGGCCCATTATTGCTAGCTCTGGTGGGGCCAGGCCAGCCATCTTCCTCCCCCATCTTGGTCTTTGGGGGGGGCCTTGGGTCTTCCTGTAGAACAGTGCTTAACGGAATTTTCTTTCCTGGGCCTGCCGAGGAGTGAGGTCTAGAACTGACTGCAGGAATTTCTGGGAAGTGTAAAGAAACAAAAACTCGTTGATTCCTACCTGCCGCCGCTCCCCGGGTGCTGGTGCCGGCCTCTGGCCCCGCCCCGCCCCACAGAAGGGGCATTCATCTACACTGTGCTCTCCTCCTCAGGCCAGACCCACGGGCCGCCCACCCCGCCCACCACTCCCAAGACAGACCTACACCACCCTGCTGGCGGGGGCAAGCAGGAGCTGAAGCCAGAAGGGCGCCGCCTGGTGGACAGCGGCCGCCAGAACATCGACTTCAGCAACGTGGACATCTCGGAGCTTAGCAGCGAGGTCATCAGCAATATGGACACCTTTGACGTCCATGAGTTCGACCAGTACCTGCCCCTCAATGGCCACTCGGCCCTGCCTGCAGAGCCCAGCCAGGCTGCTGCTGCTGGCTCCTATGGGGGTACTTCCTACTCCCACTCTGGGGCTAGTGTTGGGGTGTCCCCTGTGTGGGCTCACAAGGGAGCCCCATCAGCCTCAGCGTCACCCACTGAGGCTGGACCCCCACGGCCGCACATCAAGACGGAGCAGCTGAGTCCAGGCCACTATGGTGACCAGCCACATGGCTCCCCAGGTCGCTCCGACTACAGCTCCTACAGCGCCCAGGCCAGCGTCACCAGTGCTGCCCCCGCCACAGCTGCCAGCTCCTTTGCAAGCGCGCAGTGTGACTACACCGACCTGCAGGCCTCCAACTACTACAGCCCCTATGCCGGCTACGCACCCAGCCTCTACCAGTACCCCTACTTCCACTCCTCCCGCCGGCCCTATGCCTCGCCGCTGCTCAATGGGCTCTCTGTGCCACCGGCCCACAGCCCCAGTGGCAACTGGGACCAGCCTGTGTACACCACCTTGACCAGGCCCTGAGGATGCTCATCATGGGGACTTGGCCGGGCCTCCGATGGCCAAGTCCCTTGTTCCCCTGAAAGGCCTGTGCCAGCCAGCCAGCAGCAGGCAACGTGACCACAATCAGGTGCCTGTGGGGTCTGCGTGCAGGAAGCCAGGCGCTGTCACAGGACGTCCCTTTGCCTCCACACTTCTGCCGACAAACATGGCTTTTTCCCTTCTCGCTCTGAGCACGGATAGCCATTTGTCCAGTGCCCCTTCTGTGAGGACCCGTGGACAGAGGACCTGGCTGGGCACCTTGATGGATGGAATCAGCAGCCATGGAACCTAGGACAGGAGGGAAGGGGCCTGAGGTCTCTGGACTGTCCTACCTGGAGAGCCCCTTGGGACCACGGGGTGTGTTCCTGCGGTGACCACGTGTCCTTGACACTCAGATATCGCCTGGGACTGACACAGATGGAGGCGTTCCTGGTAGTCACAGCTCTTCCCAAAAAGGTTTGGCTGTGACCAGCACTTCTCTTTTTGTGTTTAATTTTTTTTCAGTGATTTTTTTATTTTTAAAGCTTAAACGTGTTTGTTTTCAAAGCTGTTAAGGATGTATTTATGTTCTGTATTATTTTATCTTTAATTAATGAAGTGATTTGTGCAGAGAGTAGAACTTAAGACGACAGGAAAGCCAGGAAGCTTTGCCGAGGGGGCAGGGGGGAGGGAGGTGCGGTGCTTGGCGGCTTTGGGAGGCTGCCTGGGAGGCCCTGAGATGCAGAGGCCCGTGAGGCCAGGGCTGAGGGAAGGAGGAAAGAGCTGCCTTGTGGGTCTGATCAAAGTCGATTGCCCTGGCTGGCATCAGGTCGGCTGGGAAGGGAGGACTTGGTCCTTGCCCGTGGCTGTGCCAAATGGTAGAAGACAGAAATTCCCTGAAAGTGAAAGAACAATCTTGGCTCTGAGGCCCTGGTGCCACCTACCAAGCTGTGAAACTAAACCTCCACTAAATGTCTCTGGGCTCCTAGTTGTAGAGACTGGTACTGATTCACCACCCTGCTTCTGCTGTGTGCCGAGCATATAACCGTCTACTTCACGGAAACTTGTGCCTTTGAAACTTTGTAAAGTCGAATACACCCGAGAAGTTGCTTCTTTTTACTTTTTCTACTTTTCCTACCTTTTTCTAGAAAAAAAAAAATGTGGGTCTTTTTTTTTTTTTTTTTTTTTGCATATCTCTTTCTGGGGGTGGGAACCGCAGCAAACTCATTTTTATGCCATCTATTTTTCAGTGTCAAGTTTGGAAAGACTTTTGCTGTCACTTGCCTGCTGCGTTCTGCTACTTTCTGACCAAGTAATGCTAACTTTTGTACAGATCGATTTCATAAAATTAAAAAAAAAATTGCTTTTTATCTATGTGGGCCACGTCTTGTGGGTTGCTTTCCATAAGCCTGGGGCCTGAAGGTTCCTGGCCAGGGCGTGAGGAGGTGATGTGTGGCCTGGAGCCCACCAGATTTCCCCAGAGCAGGGCAGTTCTGGGGTGAGCTGATAGGCTGGCTCCCTCCTGGAGCTTCCTGCATGGGCAAAATGAGTCCAGATGGGCGACGTTGGGACTGTTTGCTCCCAAGCCCATGGGGCTGGTCTCTGGGTGCTGTGCAGTGCCCCACACTGACAGCATTTTCAGGGCTGGCTCAGAGCCAAACTGGGAACGAATAAAGGCTGCCCTGCAGGAGCTGGGCAGAATTGTCTGCCTGGAGGAGAGTTTCTGGGGAGAAAATGGTTGTGGGGAGTGACAGCAGCGGGGGCAGCAGGCCTCTTGCCAAGTCCCGGGTACACACGGCTGCTCGGGGGCTTCTGGGCTGGCTGTGTCCAGCTGCGCATGCAGCTTCTTGAGGCTTCCAAGCCTGGGGGTGGGCACAGGCTTGTGCTTCCTCCAGGACCCCAGCATGGAAGGAAGCTGCAGCTGCAGGTCTAAGGGTGGCCCCAGTAGGAGACTCCCACCCCATCCTCAACATACCCTACCAATGCCTCCCTCACCCCAGTGGAAACCCAGTCCAGGGCCTACCAGGAGCAGTGTTCATGAAGAGCTGCCCTGGTTTATGAGGGTCCCTGAGGTTGGGTATGGCAGGCCCCCAGGGTTGAAGGATCTGGGGAGGGGGCTGCCAGGTTCACGGATGGCTGCAGCCTTCATAGCCTGCTGCCTGTGTGGAACTGGCCCAGCCTGTCCTGTGTCCAGCCAAGGGCTGTCCAGGCCCATATGGCTCTCAAAGCTCCCACATTGATGTCCCAGACCAAGGAGAGCCCCGGGCGTCCGGCTCTCGGACAAAGCTGTGAGGCCTTCACTGTGCTGGGATTTGCTTTGGGGCTTGCCAGGTTCCCAAGGGCTGTGCCGCCCTGCCAGTTTTGTTTGGACTTGGCAGGGCTCCTGCGTGTTAACTCCTGGGGGCCCGGGCCCTCTGTCTCACCAACCCAGGCTGGTGCCGCTGGGCCTCCTGAGGGTCTTCCTGGGGTCTTTGTGCTTCTGAGTTTCCCTAGGACCAGGACTCATGGCCCCAGCACCTGTGCAGCCCACACCCTTGTCTGGGGCACAGAGATACTCCCTCCCCTTCCTGCATTTTATGCCTGCCCACTCTGTCCTGTTTCCCGGGCAGCACAGGCAGTGGCTTTGTCCATCATTCTCAGAGGCTGTGCCCAAGGCCAGGTGTCCCAAAAGTCTCCAGATGCTGGGCCCCAATACTGCACCAAGGTTGTGGCCAGGGAGCAGACACCTAGAGGTCGCAGTCCACCCCTGTGCAGATTCAGGTGTCCCATGTCCCGTGGCCTCTGAGTCTCTTGCTGGTGAACTTCCAGGTACGCAGTGCACCCTGTCAGCCCAGCCCAGGGGAGTTCCTCATTTTTTGTTTCCTTGCCCAGCACAGCGGCGTCACCTCTGACCCCAGATGAACAGAAGGCCCTGTGCAGGCAAAAAGGGGAAATGCCAAGGCCCAAGGCCACCATTTCTGAAGACTGGAAAAGCCCCAAGGTCCTCCTGGGCCTGTGTCAGCTTTCAGCAACAGATTCTCCATCGAGACAGGTTCATTGCTGGCGTGGCCCTCCCAAGAGAACTCATGGCCCTGAGCAGCTACCCATTCTCCAGGACTCTCAGGGAGGCAGATTCGGGCACTCAGCCTGCAGTGGCCTCTCTAAGGACCCCAGAGTGGGTGTCAGAGCCTCACCAAGTGACTCCAAGATGGGTGTCAGAGCTGTAGGTTCTGGCCTGCCTGCGCTCCAGGCCTCTGTCTTTCCTCTCAACACCCAGGCCCAGGCCCAGGGGCTTGGGCCTCAGCAAAGACGGACGACTGTTGCTGGCCCACTTCTGGCTGCACTATGTCCAGCACAAGCCCCAAAGCAAATCCCTACATCTTCCGGCCACCACATACTAGCAAGTCCTGGGCACTGCGTGTGGACCACTGGCTGGGGCACACTCTGCCAGCTCCATAGCAAGCCTTTGCTTGGCCAGGACCCAATCTTGGGCCACCAGCACCCCTTCCCCAGATGGAGATGAATCCCAAGAAAGAGACAGGTTACCTCCCACCGGGCACCTGGAAAAAGACTATTGGCAGGAAGAGGACTCACAGCTGGACACAGCATCTGGCCTTGGCCAGCCCTTCCTGTGCACCATGACATCCTGGCCCACACCTCTGTTCAGGCCTGTCAGTGAGGGCACCACAACTCCCGTGACCCAGCAGCCTGACGGAGTTGGCTTAGGCCTGAGGCCATCGCTAGGGGATGCCAAGGCCTTGGGACCCCCTGTAGGCCCTCGGACGGGGACCTACAGGGTGTCCCAAGGTGCAACACAGACCTGGAGGGCAGCACAGCCCACCCCAGCCCCTCTAATCTCTCCCGCACTTTCTACTTCTCCCTGCTGGCTTCGGGCACATGACTTCCCTGGGGAGGAAGGATGTTCAGGTCCTGCAGGCCCAGTGAGATTAGGGTCCACCAGTAGTTGAGCATGCTGTGCACAGGCTGGACGTGGCCTGAGAGATACTGCTGGGGTCACATTGCCACTCTGCTCATTGCAGAATGAGGTGGGCTTGCCAGGAGAAAGCTAAAGTGAACTGGGCAAAGGTGCATGTCCAAACTGGGGCCCCATGTTGGCCACAGGCACCGCTCTTCTTCACCTACCTCCTGTTGCTGCCCAGGGCAGCTCTGCAGTCCTATGGTGAGAAGCTCCACTTGCTGGCCCGCTGGCCTTCCAGAGACTCAGTTTCCCCATGCCCACAGAAGGCTTTCCTGAAGATGCCTTGAACTGGGCTGCTTCAGCTACAGCCAGTGCCCCAGCCCTGTGACTGGCACCTGCTGCCTAGGTCAAATCTCAAGCCCACTAGTCTCCAGACCCCTCCCTAGGATGCACCCCCTTCCGGATCTTCTCCCTCCCCATTAGGCTGGGCCAGAATCTAGGGGCTGGCCAGGGAGCCTCTGGATTCCCAGATGCAAGACTTGTTCCCCTGAGGTCCACCCTGGGAAAACTCAAGGGGACTCAGAGGACCCTCCCCCAAGAGGTTTTTTGACCGGCTCATGTCTGGGCTTTTCAGGGGCAACTGGCCCAGGGGGACCCCTCAAAGGGTTAAGGGGCGCGGGCCGCCTTGCCCGCGGCGGGCGGAGCAGTTGGCTGGAGCGCCCAGAGCTGTGGAGGCGAAGGCGCTGCATTCTAATGAATCATTATTGCCACGGAGGCCTTTGTCTTTCTTTATCCGGTGCACAATAAAAGAATTAATTAGACAGAAAATGGCAGGGCAAGGAACTGACAAGTCATTAAGGGCTGCTGAATGACCCATGAGATGCACGCCGGGCGGATTTCGGCTCCAGAATGATAATGGCTGGCCAGGCGCTTTGTATGCACGACCAGCAGGCCCTGGAGCCGGGCATTGTGGCTGCCATTGTGGCCGGGCCAGGGTGGACACAGGGTCCTGACTCCCCAGGCAAAGCAGAGTGAGAACCGCCACACAGAATCCATGCACTCATTCCTGTGTGCGAACACGGTCGTCAGTGTTTACACGCAGCTGGGACTTTAGGGAGATTGCTCTGCCCTTTGGACTTCACCTCCCAGCTGGGGGACAGGCACCAGTGGTGTGCCCCCCACACCACTAGAAGCAGGGCGGGGAGGCAGGGACAGGAGAAGGATGGGGAGGAGGACAGAAGGGCAGAGAGGAGCCAGGCAGTGCCCAGCTGTGGCTGATGCTGCCATGACCACTTAGAGGTCTCCAGGAAAGAAGTGCCAGCCACAGGCCAGCTCTCCCACTCAGAAAAATCAAGCTCCCCTTGGGGCTGTGTCCTTCACAATGTCCACCCATCATCCAGAATGGAGGAGTCCAGGCTGGGGTGGAAGCAGAGAGGCCAGCTAATTAGGAGCCTGTCACTGGGTCCTGCTGCCCATGGCCTCTTGCCTGTGGAGATTTGTCCCTTCCTTTCTCTGTGATTCAGTGCCATCCCCTGAACTTGGGGGGTAGCTGACCCTGCAGGTCCAGCCCCTGGTTGCCTCCACTGGAAGTCATACCTGTTTCCCCCTCTGGGTGTCACACAGGGCTGGGAGGGAGTGTGTGAGACCTGGACAGGCTGCAAGAGGGTGTCTCCCTATCTCCCAGGTGATGAGAAGATCTGAGACCAAGCAGGGTAGGTCAGCCAGCTGGTCAACAACCTCTCCCAGGCTGGGTATAAGGGACAGTGACTTCGCTACAGTGGGCTTTGCCCAGGGCCCCTGAAATGCTGGCACTTGTCCCTCCTTTAGTCACAGGGAGATCCTGGGGGAGGGGCTGGCAGCCCTGGGACAACCATGAAAGTGCAGGCCATTGAGGTTCTACCCCTCGTGGGAGGACTTGATCCCTGGCTGGGTGGCAAGGCCCTCATAGGGAGGGCCTGTCCTACCCAGAGGACCTGAGACAGCAGGGACAGGTGCTGGGTGACGCTGAGGAGGGGCTGGCAGGGACAGCCCTGGATCAGCTCCACTCAACAGTGGTCATATCTGTTTCCAGGAAAGAGGCAACCAGACTCCACTCAAAAATACCATCACCTTTGCCACATGCCATCTGACATGGGCGTGTGTGTGTCCCCTCTCAACACACACATGAGACTAAGGTGGGCCTGGCATCCCCTGCATCACCTCCTAGGAGGGGGCCTCACTTCCCTTCTCCCCCAGTTCCTGAGGCCACTCAGTTGTCCAAGGAGCTTGTGGGCTAATAGTGGAGTGGGGGATGAAGGTGGGCAGAGGCAGGGGGACCTGGCTTCAGCAGCTCAAGTCTTTACCATGGGGTTTTGGGGAGGTCACCCTGAGACATATGCCTGGTGTTTGGGGCTTGGACAGAGAGAGGAGCAGGGTGTCCAACCAAGCAGCCCAAATGTACATGTGTTTCCCCAGCACCCCATGCATACAGCCCTGGAGAAGTCATCAGCCTCCCTGCTTCATAGCTCATCTGTACTCACCTCCCCAAGAATGGTGCTCAGGAGCTTGGAGCATGTGAGTGGGTCCAGTGCTCAGCACAATATTTGGAGAGTAGCAACTACTCAGTGCACATCTCCTAGAATCCTCACTTACCTACAGAAACAGGACTTATGCCCATGTGTCAACAGTAAGGAGTTGGCCTGCTTCACGGGGTTGACATACACTCCATTCATCCCTCCACCCACCCATTACCCACTCATCCACTCACTATCCACTTACCAACCCATAACCTATCCACCCATCTACCAATTCATCCATCTTCCCATCTATCTGCCATTCATCATCTCACCCACCCATTCACCTGTCTGACCTCCAATTCATCCATCCATTCATCCATCCACCATCCATCCATCCATCCATCCATCCTCCATTTATCCTTCATCCATTCAGTGCCCATTAGGTACCAGGTTTAAAGGAGAAAGAGAGAGACCTAGCTCTGTCCTCTGAATCCAGCAGGAGAGGATCCCACAAGATAAGCGCAGGGACCTACGGGTCTAGTATAGGAATCCTGCACTGTGACCAGGGGAGTTTCCTGAGGAGGCTTCACCTCCTTAAGATGTTTCCACCAAGTCTTGTCTCTGAACAGGCTCTATGAGCTCATTCCTCACCCTTGTTCACCCAGATATTTGGAATTTTCCTTCACTCCTTCACCCCACCCCAGGGAGTCACTTGGACTGCTCCAGTCTGCTCTTTCTCACTGGACCTGAGTGAGTGGTCAAGATACACATGAGGCATGCCTGAGCAACCCTGAGGCAGGCAGAGCCACTTGTCCCAAATCCAAGCACAGCTTCCTCATAAATATGAGTCCTGGTGATAAGGAGGGTGCTCAACTCATGCTGGTTTGCTTGGATGTTTTCAGTTTTAACACTGCAAATCCCATGTCATGGGAATCCCCTCAGTCCCAGGTGAACCAGGCTGCGCAATCACCCTAGTGATCCATACTACTCATGCCCATCTCTGGAGAACACACACTTGTGGTGTGGATGAGGTAGCCCCTTTGCAGCATGGGAGGGGGAAGGGTGCCCCTGGGTGGCCTTACGAGCTCAGCAAGGTCAAGCCATGACCGTCCATGACCTGAACCCATCACCTAGATCATCCTGAACACAGACCAGATGCTCAATGAGTATTTGACGAATTGACAGTGAATGAATAGAGGTGCAGCAAGGGCTTGCACTGAGTGAAAGAGAGAAAGTCCCTGAGATCTTTCAGATGAGGTTCAATGATGGCATGGGCTGTACAGAAGCAATAGCAGGAGGTTCAGTGTCATCATTGCTCTCTTTCACATTGCAGAACTATAGAAGGGCCACTGGAAGCAATGCAAAGGGCAAATGACAGGCAGTAGAGCATGATGGGATCTCAGGAGCTCAAGCAGCTCCATTTGTCATTTGGGATGGGGTCACACAGGTGGAGTTGCTGTGAAACTGAGCCTGAGCACATAGCCAGGGAGGACTTCCCACCAACTCCTGTATTGCAGAGATATTTAATTTAGGATGGTGACTATGTTGAGGACTGTAACCTTGAGTTATGAAGAAACTGCAAAAGTCTCTTTTCTAATAAGTGCACCACCAGCCAGCATGGCCACATTCAGGAGAGGGAAAGATCAAGTGCTGGCAAGGAAGTGGGCAGCAGAGTCTCATCTCCTGCAGGAGTTTGCAGGCTACAATCACCTCCAGGAAGCCAAAGCTGAAGGGCACATTGCGTTCACAATCATAGATGGCTCTCATAAACTCCAAACAGGGAGCATTCTGCTATGATCTCTTCACATTCTGGGACACAACTCAACAATGTCAACAAGGTGACTTCCACAGGCCAGGAGAATCTGCATGTCCCACTGTTATAAAGCAACACAGTGTCGCTGTTTTCAGATAGAGCAGTGAGAAAACATTTAGGGTTCCCATCAGGTCCTTTCCATTGTCTGCTCCACTGTACAAGAGCTAGTTTCTAAGTCACCTATGATTCCTATCACTGGGTGAACCCCACCCCACCGCAACATAAGTCAGGCCAGCTTCACTCTAGAACACAGGGACCCTTGTCCCAAAGCTCCCACATTCTGGAATATTCTCTAGATGCAAAGAAACTATCCTGTAGCAGACGAGCTTCAGTAATGACAGCCTTGTTTGATCCCCAAAGCTAGTAGATTCTGAGGGAGAAGAGAGGCAGGGAGCAGAGGTCACCACTGCTGCCAATTCTCTGCCAGCAAGAGTGCTCTAGATTGCAGGGAATATCCCCACCGGGGAAGGCGGGTCTGTTAGAAAGCGGAACTCTGTATACAGGAGACTGACACCCCTCACCAGCTCAGCAAGGGCCCCTGAGCACCCCAAAGTCCAGGCTGAGCTGGAAGAGGAGGAAGAGAAGGGGAGCCATGACAGTGATGGTGGTGTCGTGTGACAGTGAGGGAAGGCACTTGGTCTCCACCATGTGATCTGGCTCCAGGGCTGGTGAAGTCCCTGCCTGATTTAATTGACAAGGGTTCATGACCCCAAGGTCAGTGACTTGGTCATGACTGCCCTTTACTGGGACCTCAGCCCTGAGCAAGGCCTGCTCTGGTTATCTGGGCTTCAGCACACTATTCTCTGCAGGGACCTGCCTCCTGGGAGAAGGAGGGGCTGCCAAGTCAGATGGACAGAGGAAGCTTTGGAGCAGGCTCCCTCTGGGCTCTCTTCCCCTGGGTCATACCTGGGCCGTGCCTCCTGTGCCCCTTGGCCCCAAGCAGGTCTTCATGAAGAGGACAATTCCAAAGCCCAGAGTGGCATTTACTCCCCTGTCCCCAGGCCCCAGCAGCAGGGCCAGTGGACAGGTTAGGGTGCTTGGGTGGGGTGCTGCCAGGCATGCGGTGACAGAAGCACCCTTGAAAGCAGCTGGGTACACATGGGGGGCCCTGGATGCTGCCTCACTAACCTCCTCCACAGTGTCCAGGCACAGGAGCCTGCCAAGCCTGGCGGGAGCTCAGAGAGGCCAGGCAGCCTGAGGAGGAAGCGGCTGGCTGGGGCACTTCCTGTCTTCAAACACCATTCCCTGTTCTCCTTGCCCAGCCAATGGATGTCAAGGCCTGTCCCCAGTCCACTGCCGAGTGGGGAGTTTTCTTTGCTTTAGGAATGCACGCAGTATCGCTGGGAGGAAGACAGAAGCTGGAGCAGCGGAGGTGGTTGTCCTGCGCCCATCTGGCAGAGAAGTCACGTGCTGCAGCGTGGGGGCCAAGCCAACCCCATCTCCTTAGAGAAGGAGACAAATTACATTTTGATTTTCGGTGTTGTCTCACAGCCCTCATCCCGCCCCCACCTCCTGTGCTGCACACCCTTGGAGGTGAGATTCTGGAAGGGCTGACTCCCCTCGGCAAGGGCGCCCTGTCACCTGCTCCTCCCATTTGCGAGCTAATTCCGCAGGGTCCGTGGGCGGTGGCGGATCTGGAGCTGCGTGTGGGCGCAGCCCTCCCTGCTGGCAGCGGTGCCTGCTGCTTGCAAAGCCGCCTGAGCAGGCTTATTTGCATGAAGCCCCCAGAGCCCCTCTGAATCCTCCTTTATTCTAAATCTGGGAAGCTCCAGTCTGCAGAAATGCACCCCCCTCCCAGCCTTGGGAGAAAGAGCCTGGTTAGAGGGAGGGAGGGGCCCAGCTGCAGGTGGCCGCTGGTGGTCCCATTGCCGGACCAAGGCTGGCCATGCCAGGGAATGTCTTGTACTGTTTACTCAGTCTGGTAAGTGAGCACCAAGTGCCCCTGCCTGGGGCCGCCAGGACACAGCAAGTGAGGAGCCTGTGGACAGAGCAGGGCAGGGGGCCCAGTGCCCCTGGTCAAGCCCAGAGGAGGGGTGGAGGATAGGTACTGCCTGGGGCTCGGGTAGGGCCCAGCTAAGTCCTGAGCTCCTGGGCAGGACTCAAATCCAAGCTCTGGTGGGTCCCTTTCCACCAAACTCCTCATCAGCAAGGAGGTCGGTGGGCAGGGTGCGCAAGGAGGAGTAGGAGGAAGGTCGGAACAGAGGTGCCTCCGGTGGCCTGGGAGCTCTGGAGCAGACTCAGAGGGGTGCCCGGTACCACCTGGGTAGCAAGTGGAAGCAGCAGACCAGGCTCCTGGATGTCCCACCCGTCCTCCACCCCTCCTGAGGGTTTGACCAGGGGCATTGGGCCCCCTGCCCTGCTCTGTCCACAGGCTCTTCACTTGCTATGTCCTGGCGGGTGCTGATGCTGGACCTGGGATCAGCCCACACCCTCAGCCAGGTGCAGGAAGGGCCTGTCCCCATCTCACTGTGGCAGATGGCTTAGGGCTGTGCCTCCCTGATCCTAAGAATGTTCCCAAGTCCGGGTAAATTCCTTCCCCACTGAGTTCCCAAGGCCCATCATCTGAACCCCAACAGCCAGTTCTGGTTCTGCCCAAGGCCAGGATGGGGGGAAAGTACCCTTGACTCTGGGACCAGGCCACCAGCCCCAGTGTCCCACCTCAGGAATGAGGCCACAAGGCAAATCTGCTTAGGTCCTAAGGAAACATGCTGGGCCTGGGTGAGAACCAAGATGTGCCATGGGCCATGTGGGTCAGATGTGGGATGAGGGCCAGCGCTGGAGGATCAGAGCCACACTTTCTTTCCTGGAGCTTCTAGGGGGTTTTAACCCAGAGTCAGGGAGCGCATGTGGCCAGACAACACTCCCACCTGGGAGGACTCGACTCTCCCTGGATGGCAGAATGAGAACCAGCTGGACCAAGCCAGGGATGGCAGGAGGGGACACAGAGACCCTCAGTAGGGGTGCAGCCAGGGGTGTCCTCCTGTGTGGACGGTGCTCCAGGGAGCAGGTAAGTTCACACAGATGTGTCCCCTTTACACCTGCCCCCATTTCACCTGCTGCAAAGGCCCACAGACCCGATGCCAACCTAAGCTATTAGGACCAGTGAATCCTAGCTGCCATTGGCACAAAGTCCTGGCTCTAGTGCCTCTGGGAGAGACAGGGGTGTGGGGTGGTGGGTGTGGGAGGTGAGGTGAGGCCTCTAGGCTGGGAACCATTCATGCATGGTCCTGGGAGAACCAGCCAGTGATGGTTGGAGAGGTTCCCAAGGACATGGGGCTCTCAAGGTCAAGACCAACGGGGTCTTAGGCAATCCAGGGTAACTGGCCACCCAACTAGGCCCAGGTTTTAGATGCCAGCCTAGCCTTTCAGCTCTGGAGATGCTGCTCCTCAAGCTTCTCCAGGGGCCTGTGGTGGGCTCCCGAAGGCCAGGCGGCAGGAGCGACTGGAATGCCGAGGCCCCCTCTTCCTGTCTGGCTCCCAGACCTGGGGCCTGGGGGGCCTGTAGAGGGGCTCGGCACTGCTGAGCCTGCCCGCGGCTCCCGTCTGCCAAGTGCCTTGCCTGCTGGCTTGGAGCAACAGATGTGCTCTCCCAATCCCAGAGGCCAGAAACCCAAGGCCAAGGTGTGGGCAGAGGCCCCCTTGGGGGTACTTCCTTTCTTTCTGGCTCCTGGGGGCTCCTAGCATCCCTGACTTCTGGCCACACCACCCCAGTCTTCACTGGGCCTCTCCTGTGTTCTTCTCTCTCATCCCCTTCTCCTCTTCTGTTTTGAGGACACTGTCATTGGGCTCATGGCCACCCAGGAGGCCATGTCCCTTAATCTGGTGACACCTCCCAAGCAAGGTTGCAGGGACAGGGCCAAGCAAGGTCGCAGAACTGGACACACCAACCAGACACACCCTAGGCATCACTGGGATGGAAGGCAAACACGGAATATCACTTGGACTGCAAAGGAGAGAGGCTGCAACTCAGGCCACTTGGCAGCCCAGCACCAGGAACTGTGAGCCCGGAGGCCAGCAGCACGTGACACCAGAGTGAAGATGCCCTGGGGCCCTTCTCTTTGGGAAGTTGACTTTACGTGATATGAATCTCACCCTCATAAATGCCAAGGTCCACATGCTGAGGTGGCTGCCAGGCGGCTCACCAGGATGGTTGGTTGGCATTGCTGTCACAGGGAAGCCTGACTTCCCCAAAGCTTCGCACAAAGTGGCACCGGAAGTCAGGGGAGACAGCTCTGTGGCTGCCTGCTTCCAAGGCACAGGAGGGCGTAACACACCTGCCCTTGATTGGCTGAGCAAGGGACAGGCGGGCCTTCCCAGGCCAGGGGCAGCTTCCAGATTAGAGAAATACAGGTTTGCTGTCAGCGCAGGCCTGGTGGGTTGGGATCCCAGGGCCTGGGCCAGGATGGAGGATGGGCAGGAGTCCAGGACAGCCTTCAGCCCTGGTCTTCCCGGAGCCACTGGCGCAGCACAAAGGGGCTGTTAAGGGAAGCCATCGCCCTGGGTGTGGACAGCTACCTGGGGAGCACTCTGGAGACCCTGATACAGCAGCCCTGAGTGGGGGCCAAAGACTGAGACTGGGTGTGGAGCTGAGCTGGACTCAGGCTGGTGCCCTCCTTGGCCAGGCAGGCACACTGCAGGCACGCACACTCCTGCCCACATGCCCACGGCCCAGGGCCTGGGCTGGCCACCCCACAGCCACACACCAGCAGATTTTCCAGCTCAGGGAAAGAGCTACCCACCCAGGTCCAGGAGGGGCTCTCACACTGCCCTGCCAAGCCAGGAGCCCAGATATGGCCTTCGGGGCTCCAGGTCACCTTCCTGGGGAAAGCCCAGAGCTCTCCAGGCCCTGTCTTTCAGACAGAGTGCCTGGACACCACACAAGGCAAACATGCCCTGGAGAGTCCACCATATAAGGTCCCTTTTCAACATGTGACCGATGGCCGTCAGGCTTCAGTAACGGGCAGCCTGCCTGCTGGCAGCAGCTCTGTCTCTTCCTTAAAGCAGGTGATCCTAGGGGAGCAGGGGCCTTGGCCCCAGCAGGTTACCAGCCGTAGGCAGGCCCAGCGGGCAGTGGCCAGGAAGCCCAGCACCCCACAGACACCATACGATGCCTGGGCAGCAGGAGGTTTCTTGAGTGGGAAGGCAAGAGGGATTTGAGGTTCCTGATGCTCAGGCCTGTTCTGGTGCTGCTGTGGCTGGGGGCATGGTGGGCTTGTCTGCCTAGTTGTGGGTTCCTGATCTATGAGGTCACTGGTCCTAATAGCAGCCAACATGCTCACCAGCCTCACTCTGCCCTGGACACACCCAAAACCCAGCCACCTATTGGGACTCTGATTATGCCCATTCCACAGAATGTGCATTCCAACCCAGGGTCAGGTGCTGCACCAGAACCTCGAGGTGGGGTTGCATTAAAATCCAGTTTCACGTGGCTGGGGCTGGGGCCCAGAGGTAAAGTGCTCACCTAGCATGCATGAGGTACTGGGTTCGATCCTCAGCAGATATTGTACCCATTTACAACTAAAAAATAAATTTTTTTAAAAAATGCAGTTTCAGGAGTCCTCTGCCACACTGCTGTCTCACTATAGGCAGGAGGCCTGGGAATCCCTAAGCAGTGGACAGGTCTGCTCTGCACCACCCTCTGGGCATGAGCAGCTCCCTGCCCAGGGTCAGAGGGATACTGGAGTCTGCAAGTGGCAAGGTTCTGAGCTCCTGAGGATGACTGCCACCATCACCACCATTGGGTGGTCATCACTCCTAAGGTGAGGGCCACTGTCACCACCACTGGGGTGGTCATCAGAGATAGATGCTGTTGTGGGCTGAGTGTCCCCCAGGGCTCCTTGGAGAAGTCCTGTCCCCAGGATCTCAAACCTGACTGGATGTGGAAATGTGGCTTTGAGAGCAGCAACCGGGGTAAAGGGAGACCCTGGGGGCAACCCCTAATCCAACAGGGCAGTCTCTCATAGGCAGGTAGGGGGTCAGCCAGGGCAGGACAATGGAGAGGCTGACACTGGAGGAGACACCTGTGACACATAGTGAGGACCTCCAGTCTCCAGAATGGAGACACATAGCAGGTCCCCTGAGCCTGCTACAGGCCCCATGGCCCTGCAGAAGCCACTAGAACATGTGTAGGTGGGCAGCTCCAGAGGTATCTCAGCCCCTTGGGTTTATTCACTGTCTCTGCCAAGGGACAAGGTACATCTGAGTTCCATGTGGCCCTTGTACAGAGCACAACACAGATGTATACAGGAGGCTGTTTTCACAGCCAGTCCCTCCCCAAGTCAAACCCTGGATTGAAACCTCCAGGGGACCTGTTTGGGGAGGCCACCACCCCTGGCTCCACCTACCTGCAGCATGGCAAATAGCAGTAAACTCTGCTGGTAGGTCTCAATCCCAAGGTCCCCGCTCCCAGAAGCCGCTAGTGAATGTCTCTCAGTTTGAAAAAAAAATTTTTTTTCCTAAGGTAAACGTGAGAACCCTGCCTGGATCCAGGGCAGTTTCAGGCCCTCACAGTGTGGCAGGCACATGAGCGCTGTGCCATGGGACTCTGCAGGCCCCTCAGGCCAACTCTGGCACTGGTCAATACTGATTCAGAGTCAAGGTGGCGCCAGCCAGGCCTCCTGGCCAAGGGAGTCAGGGCACCTAGACGGGCTGCCAAGGTTGGCCCCTGGAGCCTGTTCCTCAGGCTGCGGCAGAGATGGGGCTGTGGGCAGCAGTGGGGGCTGTGGGCAAAGATGGGGGCTGTGGCAGGAGCTCAGACCAGTCCCAGGCCCACCCACACCTACAGCAAGGTGATTCCTTAACTTTGTGGAAACCAAGCAGGGAGAATTTCCCTAACTTGTTCCAATTAAGTCTCAGTTTGTTCACCTCCCCCCAGGGGCCCAGGAACAGTTGGAGGTGCATCTGGTGGACCAAGGGCCCAGCAGCAAGGGCCATCTGGTTGGCCTCCTCACCCGACCTCCCCAGTTCTGAGTGCACAAGTGTCATGGATCTTCTCATCAAGAGCTGTTTCTCTTCCCCATTGCAAAGCCCAGGAGCTGAGGCTAGAGACAGGAAGGGCCCTGCCAGGACACATAGTGGGAAGCAGAGCTGGATGGGGTCGGGGCCACTGTCATCAGCATGCCACCCAGCCCTTGCCTACATGAGGGCGTGTCTAGAGCCTGGTGGCCTTCTGGGCCCTGGAGTCCTGCTGTCTGGCACTGCTGGTGGGAGTCTCTGGGTGTCTCCTTGCCCTATGTAGGCTTCATGGGTGCCACATGTCCTGAAAGGCACCAGGTACGCCAGGAGAGAGCCAGATACTCAGTGTCCACTGCACCTGAGGACACAACTGTGTTTATCACCACAAGAGGCTTTGGGGGATCTGCCTGCTTCAAAGGAACCCTTACTGCCCCAGGAGGACTGTCCACACTTTGCTCACTCCCAAGAGCCCTGCTGGCTTCAGATTTTCTCCTGCAATAAGTGGCTGGGGAGGGACCTTCTCTCAGGAATAGTCATCCAGGTTCCAAACTGAGTTTGAGCCTTACAAACCCACCAAGGCAGGGTGGAGGGCTGTCTTCAGTGAGGACTGTGTCTCAGCTCAACTCCCACCTTCCTAGGCCTGGTCTACCTCCTCCTTACAAATTCTTGCAACTGGAAAGAGGAAAAGCAGGCTCCGTTCCACAGTGCAGACCTTGTTCCCAGAATTGCTACTCCAAGGGGGAGCCAGCCAGCTCTCTCTGCAGCATTCTGAGCCCCACCTACAGCATCTTTTTTCTTCCTTCTAGTGACAGGAGGCTCACTCCCTCTGATTGGGCTGGCATTGGAAGGTTTGGAGGGTGGCAAAATTTGTCTGATTCTTCCCCTTTACTTCCTCCCTTGCCAGCCGGGGCGAGAGTTGGGCATGGTTTGAAAATCTCCAGTCATCATGGCCTGCCCCACATGGTGCCAGCAAGCAGCAACCAGCCTGGAGAGGGAAGTGGGCAATGAGTGGGTGCATGAATGAGTGGGTGAGTGAGTGAATGAATGAGTCGGTAAGGGAATGAGTGAATGAGTGGGTGAGTAAGTGGGTAAGGGAGTTAAATAATGAGTGGGTGAGTGAATGAATGAATGAATGGGTGAGTGAATGAATGAATGAATGAATGAGTGGCTGAGTGAATGAATGAAAGGGTGAGTGAGTGAATGAATGGGTTTTAAGTGGGCACTGTAAGGATTCAGAATTTCTTCTGAGATTGGAGAGAATCTGCACTGCAGATCACCTGAGGACTCTGCTTTAAAGACAGTCTCCAGGTCCCAGCACATCACAGCTGGCTGTGGCCTTCAGGTGGCAGGTTAAAGCAGTTCCAGCCCTGGATTCAGAGCCCTGGAGTAGGGCCCTGCTGAGGGGAGATGCCTTCCATGCAGAAAGCCTCCAGGGTTGCTGGAGGTAGGGAGGTCCACTCCACACAGCACTTCTAGATTCTCCTAGAACAAAGGCAGCAGGGCAAGACCATTACTCACCAGTAGCCAGTGGATCAGTGGGAAGGGGCTTCAATTTGAAATGGGAAGTGGTTATTACACATCCTGATCCTGTGGATTTGATCTTCTGGAGAACAGTGCTGGGAGGCGAGGATGCAGCTTTGTGCTGCCTGTGGGCTGGACCACCTCACCTCCCACTGGGAACAGGCAATGACACCGACCTTGAGCAAATCCCCAGACAGAGGGGGCCTTGGCTGGGTTCAGAATCAGCTAGAGGAATCAGGCATGTGCGGTGCTTATTACTGGGCACATGGGGAGGCATTTGGGGTAGGAGAGCAGAACTCCTCACCATGCCCAGCTCCCAGCTCCTGCAGAGAGCTTGGGCCCTGAGACCCCTGAGCTGATCCCCAGCCCCTGCCCAGGGTCTCATCCCCATAGCATGGGGGCTAGCCTGGCCCAGTCTCAGAATCTGCTTCTCCCATTTGACCACATCCTGAACAGATGGCCATCACTGCTTGATTGCTGAGCAATGTGGGGGATTGAGACCCTGACTCACAGCAGGATAGCGGAATGAGAGGAGAGGGTAGAGGGGACACCTGGGGGACAATAAGCACCACCAGAATATCAGCCCTAAGTCGAACTTCCTCCTTCAGGAGGGAACAGGCATTGATACCCTTGGAGGACAGGCCTGGGGTCCAAGAGGACAGGCCCCAGTGGCCCACCCACCAAACCAACCCTCCTAGGCTTCCAGAGCACCGCCAGGCTCCTTGTACCCCTGGGGGAGAGCCTCACAGATCCTATGGGGCCTGGGGAGGCTGAGGAAAGTCTCCCAGCCAGCAGCTCTTGGCCCACTCCCCGCTGGGCACCAAGAGCAGGGAGGGGCCCCTCGCCATCCAGGCAGGAGAGTGGGGTCCTTGGGGCCACCCTCCACTCATGGCAGGCATGAGTCACCTGGCGGGGAGGCCCATGGGCGGTGGCCATGCCTCAGTCTGGCCAGACGGCCCATGTCTCCACCAGGAGTCTGAAATAGCTCTCGGTGTCCAGCACAGGGAGGGTGTGGGTGCCTGAGGATGGACGTGCCCAGATCCGCAGCAGCCCTGCCAGGCTCAGGTAACTGGAACCCAGCCCAGGACAGGCTTGGGGCCTGGTGTAAACAGCTGGGGGTGTGCACTAACTGTCCCCTCCTAATGTCCAGTCCTCCCTGCCCAAGTCTAGCAGGCAGCCTCCTTCCCACAGGAGGAGTGGGGGCCATGCAGGCCCTGACACCCCAGGGTCCCTGATCCTCACACCTGGACCTCTGGACTCTTGCAGGGATGAATAGGTCAGCAGTTCACACCAGCCTGTCGGACACACTTGGGAGCAGGGATGATGCCCTGGAGGGTGGACATGAGAAAGGAAACTGGGAACTGGGGTGGGGAGCCTGGCTGGGCTGGCTGTGCTTACAGTGCCAGCTGGCCAGGCTAGCCCCGTCCATGCAGCATGTCCTTGATCAGCAGCCGATTCAGGCCCAGCTGTTGCTGAGCAAGGCCAGCCCAGCTGCCCCTTCTCCCGCCAAGACCAGGGCCCTCTCTGGCAGCCCCCATTCAGCGCATCCCCCCACAGCCCTGCTGGGGATGAAGGGGTACAAATGGGAGGCTGTAACAAATAGAGGTGGCAGCAGCTCTGAGGGCCGCGGAGGGTGCCTGATAAACAAGGAGGTGCCTGGAGGCCGGATGGTAGTGACCCCATAGCACTTGTGGGTGACCCCACACACAGTGGAGAGAGCCTTGGAAACAGGCCTGGCCGAGACATGGAAACAGAGGCTGCCAGCAACAGCCACTGGGCGGGACAGGATGGGCCGGGGAGGGGACACATGCCACTCACACACGCTGCTTGCTTCAGAGAACCCAGTCCAGGCCAAGGCTGTCTCCACTGGGCAACTGCTGTGTCCATGAGCCTCTCTCTAGTCCCACAGGACTGCTGGACCCTCCCAGGGCAGAGAGAAGCCAGAAGGAGGATGTGGAAGAAGCACTAGGCCTGTGGCCCTGTCCACCATCAGAACAGATCAGGCTCCCTGTGCCCTGGTGGGCTGTAGGCCGGTAGCAAAGTGGACACCCCTCCTCCATCAGGGGAGGAAAATGGAAAGGCAAGGTGTCCTGGAGGCCTGGGTCTGGCTGCAGATGGGTTCTACTGCTGTCCTGGTGTCCCGGGGAGACAGACAGAAGCCAACACATCCCGGGGTCGAGGCCAGGGTCAGACAATCAGGAGACCCAGCAGCAGGCAGGTGTGGGAAGTCTGGTTCCCCAAGTTGCCCACCCAAGGGAGAGATGAGAAGAAGCAGGAGAGAAGGGGCTGCAGAGGAGGCAGGCAGCAGAGCGGTTGGGCATAGCCTCGGAATGCCAGGGCCCTGGCAGAGGGAAGGGGCAGGCGGGACCTCCCCAGGGGCCTCTGGAGGAGTGCAGCAGGGCCCACGCCTTGATTTTGGCCTTCCAGTCTCCAAGACCCAGAGAGAGAAGGTCTCCTTTTTTCAGTCTGCCTGTCTGGGCGCAGGGTGGCCGTAGCCATAGCTGTGCTGCTTCCTGCAGTGGGCAGGGCTCCTGGGCTCACTCCATCTCCTCTCTTGTCACCTGGTACCCTTAGGTCACATCCTGAGCCTCTCTCCAGTCCCACAGGACTGCTGGACCCTCCCAGGGCAGAGAGAAGCCAGAAGGAGGATGTGGAGTGGCCAGTGGTCAGAGGTCCTAGGTGTGTGGCCAGCCTGGTGTTGGGAGACCCCCAGAATCAAGAGCCCAGGGGCTCTGCCCCTCCGATGACAACTTTCCTGATTACAGGTCAGGAACAGGATGTCTTAGCTTGAGCCCCTCTTTGGGCAGCCCACAACTGGAGGGACAGCAGGTGCTGAAAGGCCCCCACTCACCTGATGGCCTCTCCAGCAGATGTCCATGCTTGCCTGCTCTGAGCAGGGCCAGGAAGGCCGAGAGCGTTGGTGCAGAGCTTGGGCACAGGTGGGCGTTTCTAGTAGCATGGTCCTGGCTGGTCTGGGCCACCCTTGCCACTACCCACTTAACATTATCCTCCCAAACAGTCCAATTTCAAGCTTCATGTCTGTTTTGAAGGAGGGTTTATTGTGGGATCACCTTGCTGGTGAAGTTCCCTTTCCAAGACCAGGAGGAAGCTGGAGAATTCTGGTTGCTTGGGGCACCTCAGTGTGGGCCCCACTTTCAGGGTGTTGAGGGGCTGTACTCGGCCCCTCAGTTCAGTAACAGCAAGGAGCCCTGCAGGCAGGGTCCTGGGTCTGGGGAGGGGACCTCATGCTAAGTCCGCTGTGGGGACTTGCTGGGAAGGAGTGGGGTGAGTGTTAAGTCGGTTGGAAAACCAAGCTCCAGGACTCCTTTGGCTGTCTGTGTCCCCAGGAAACGTGGATTACCCTTGGCCTTTCCCAAGGTGACTCAGGAGCCGAACTGCCACTGTGAGTCCAGGCAAGCTGGAGAGACTGACAGGTCGCTGCCGATGCTGGGAAGGCCCTGCAGGGACTGCAGACCCACAAGCTCAGTGTTGTCCTGGTCATCACGGTTTGGCAGCCAGTGCTCTGCCCCATGGAATCAGCTGTTGCTCCCAGTGTCCATGCAGTGAGCTGTTCCCCACCCTGCACAGAGCAGGGGTTCTGTCCAGAATGGAGAGAGCCGATGGTCTGCCTCAGCCCTATCCATCCCAGGGCCTTTGACCCTGCTGGACCAGGCTCTGCCTGTTCCCATAGTTCCAGGCTGAAAACCCAGAAGCCAGGTAGGGCTGCAGGGGTCAGTGTGGTACAGAATGGGATGCTGGTCAGGGGGCAGTGCCAAGAGCGACTTGTCCCAGGAAGCCCATGGAGTTGTGTGGGCCTCTGGCCTGAGGTGGCCAGGGACAGGATGACCAAGGAGGCAGGCTGGGGAGATGGGGGCACAGACCCCTAGAGACCCCAGGTGAAATGCAGGCACACCCACCCACTCAGGCAAATCCAGGGATAGGAGCCAGTCCGGCCTCTGGGCCAAGTCTGGCCTCCACAGATCCTCTAGGGCCTGGACACATCCCTTCCCTCCCTGACTTCAGTTTCCTGTAATTGAAAGGGCTCTGATGGGAGAGATGGGCTTGTTTGGGGGATCCCCCCCATGCATGCAGGGCCCCAGCCCAGATGGCTTGAACTTATCACCAGAGGAGCTGGGTGCAGGGTAAGGAGGTGTGGACCTGGAGACCCCTCCCCAGCCTGGGCTTCCTGCAAGGAGAACCTGGGGGACTCAGGAGGAAGCGGCCTCAGGGCCTGGGATTCCTCCAGGCCCCATAGCTGATGAAGCCCTGGTTTATGGCCCCCACCACTGAGCTGCCTTCTTGTCTGGACAAGGTGCAGGTGGATTCAGAGCTTGGACTCACCCACAGCAGCCTAGGCCCCAGGTGAGTTTCTGGGTCTCCCTCACTCTTCGATCCTATGGACTGAGAGGGTGAGTGCACCCTCTAAGTTGGCAGCTCCCAGCCCCTCTAAGCCTGAGTTTCTCCATCTTGGAGGGGAGGATCTTCCATGCTGACCCAGAGGCCTCTTGGACAGTGGAGGCTGGTCACTGTGCCATGTTAACACCTCCAGATGATGTGGGACCGAGCATCTGTCCAACCTGGCCACAGCTGTGAAAGCCCACCTTTGGAGGAATGATAGAGTGGTGCCTACCTTCCCAGCAGTGAGTGCGTGTGAGGGGACTGTGGGGTGAGGAGGTGGACAGGATCCCAGGGTCCGAGCAGAGCCACAATGGGCAGCCCTGCCGAGCACCACCTGATCACACTAGGTCTCATTGGCCCATTCAAAGAAGAGGAGGCAGGACCTGCCCCAGATGCCAGCTCCTTAGATCAATGTCCACATGGCCACATGTGTCAGCTGCTGGCTCAGGGCAAAGGAAGGTCCAGAAGAGGCTCATGGGAGGGGGGTGCCAGGTAGCTGGACCCTAGACCCTGCTAAAGTAAGTGGTTTGTAGCAGAGGGGTCCACGCTTGGCTAGGCACATGTATCATCACACAGAGCATGGCCTAGGCCAGGTCCCTGAGAGTTTGGTGACAGTGTGATCACCAGTCCCAGTGAGGGAGACTCACGGTGAAGCTGGAAGCTGCTGCCTCTGGGGCTGTGTGTTGGGGCTCCCATGGCAATTCTGCCTGAGCCCCTGAGCTGTTGTCAAGGCAGACTGCACCCCCACTACGCTCCCACCAGCAGAACAGGAGGGCTGCTTCTGTATGTCCCCCACTCTCTGCGGCAAGACGCTGCCTGCCCCCCACATCTGCTCAGTACCCCGGATATGCTACAACCGGGCCGCTGTTGTCAGAGGGGGCACCAGCCTGCTAGTGTCCTGCCAGTGTCCTGCCAGGTCTTTAGAACCTTCACTAAATGCACTGGGACTAAGCAGCCACACCATAATCAATGGCAAAACATATCATCACCTCCCAAAGGAAGCCCCATGCCCTGCCCTGTCCCAGCTCTGGACTGCCATTGACCTCTGCAGAGTCTCTAAGTTCTGCCTAGTCCAGACATCTCCGTGGTCAGAGCTCTGCAGCTTGTGGCCTTGTGCCTGGCTTCTCTCCCTGAGCACCACCCTTCCTGGGTTCTTTGCGTTCTGCAAGCTGAGCTTCCCTCCTTTCTGTGGCTGAGCAATGTTTCCGAGTGTGGACAGACCAAGCCTTGTCTGTCCTCACTGGAAATCTCCTAGTGCTGCAGTGATCAGCCTGCGGACTTGCAGGTGCCAGGGTTGTGTGCTCGGGTTGTCAATGCTGCAGGCACATATCAGGGGGTGGACTCGCCAGCTCCCATGGTAATTCTGCCTGAGCCCCTGAGCTGTTTTCCAGGATGCCTGCACCCCCACTATGCTCCCACCAGCAGAGCAGGAGGGCTGCTTCTGCATGTCCCCCAGCTCAGCCTCCTGCATCTGCCGGCAGCCTCCTAGCAGGTGCAGGGGACTGCCTGGTGACTAGTGCTGTCCAGCGTCTTCTTGCGTGCTTGTGTATGGTTGGTGTGGTTTCCTTGGAGAGATGTCTATTTGCATTGGTCTTTGTACTGTTGAGTTGTAAGTGTCCTTTGCATTTTCTGGAGAGTAGACAGACCCTTACCAGGTAAACCATGTTTGACATTTTCTCCCAACCAGAGGGTGGGTTGTCTTTTCAATTTCCCCGTGGAAGCACAGAAGTTTTTCACTTAGATGAGTTCAATTTATTTACTTTTTCTCTTGTTGCCTATGAATTTTGAGTCTTTATTCATTTTTATCTGACAGTGTTGAACATGTTTGGCAAGATGCCCTCTTCCTTTGTGAGCAGGGTATGGGTAGACACGTTTGTGTGGAAGTGGCCAGGAAGGTGCCAGCCTTGGGGACAGACTGGGTGTCAGGAGCTCAGGAGGCTGAGGGATCAAGGGAGAGTTTCTGGGAGGGCCAGTCCTCATGACGCGGGTAGTGACCTTATTCCTTCAGGCTGTGGGGATTCCTCCCCAGGATGTGGGACCCCAAAGGCCCCTCTATTGTGTGGAGAGTCTTGTCCTTCTGCCCAACCCCAGGAGCAGCAAGTGGGCAGGCCTCAGGGCGGGATGCACACAGGGTAATTAATTCTGACTTACAGAAGCTGTCCTAAATTGGATAGAAACTGGTGGAAATAGGATTAAGAAGGAAGCTGAGCCAAGAGCAAACAGAAGAAAAACTCCCCAAGAGCCGGGCAGCCTGGCCGGGCCCTCGGAGGCGGCAGAGCGGGAAAAGCACTGGACATTGCTCGGCAATCACGTCATGTCCATGGGCAGCTCCAGCGTCACCCAGCAGAGCTGCGGCCAGCTCTGGGCAGGGAATGCGGACATGGCTGGCTGTTCTCTCTGCAACCAGCTTTATCTGCTCTGAGCTCACTCAATTCTGAGGATTAATTTGGAAACAATTAAAATTCTGTACAAAACAAGCATAGGCTGGGCCGGCCAGCAGCCTGGCATGCAAGGAGCCCCTTCATCAGCAAGGCAGAAATCTAATTAGTGCAGGATTAAATGGCCACAAACCGGGGAGCAGGGAATGGCTCTTGGAGAGGCAGATGAAACCAGGAGCAGGGAACACTGCGCGCAGCAGTTTCAGCCACAGGCTGGCGACTCCAGCCATGGAGACCGGAAGGTGGCTCCTGCCCCCGCAGCTCCCCTTGCCCCCAGCCCAGGGCCCTCTCCCACACACTGCAGTAAATGGCAAGCCCTCTGAGTCTCCCAAGGGGGCAGCTGGGAGGCTGGGTCACTGCAGGCGGAGCCAGCTCCGGTCTTGCTTTCACAGCTGTGCTGGGCAGTAGTTGACGCCAGGGACCTCACGCCCTGTATTCTGCTGGGGCCCTCAGGATACCCACAACTGTTGCTCTGCTGGGTCACCACGTTGCAGGTGTCCCGAGGAACCGGATCTAGCAGAGGTGTGGCCCAGCACTCTCACCCGGGCCACCTTTGGCGGCAGAGGTGCCATGCAGCGCCTGGAGTCCAGCTCCACACACTGCCCCTTCCCATTTCCTTGGGGTCCATGGAGCAGCTGTCCTGGAATGACCTCTGGGGCAATGGACACATCATGGTCCATGGAGTGGTCAGAGCACTGGACTTGCTCCATTTACGTCCATGAACCCCAAGGTGCTTGGACCTGGAAGAGAGTGCCCCAGTTTCTCCACACCCTGGGACCTCCATGCACCCCTGGGCTGGGCCAGGAAGCTCAGGACACATTCTGAGCACCAGCAGCCCCTCATGCTCACAGACACAGCGGGGCTTGTGATCCAGGGTGAGTGCACATGGGCATGAGCAAGTGTGTGGGTGTGCAAATGCCTGAGGGGCACTTGGGAGCAGATGGGTCTTCCCTGCTGCTGGAGATCTGAGAGAACTCTTGGGGCAGGGTCTTTCTGAGCAGAACAGGTGCAGGTGGAGGGCAGAGACAGGCCAGGAAAGGGGGAGGGTCCTCTAAGGGGGGGAGGGTTATCCAAGGGAGACCATTGGGGGCCTTCTGGGGGCCCTGGGCACTTGTCCTTTTCTCTGCTCCTCTGCCTGCATGGGCCCTAGGCATGGTGAGGGAACCCTGTGGCACTGGAGAGTGTGGGGTGGCCCTGGCTTCCCACCGCCTTGGGAGAGATATACAAAGTCAACGTGGACAGGGCCTGGCAATGTCCCAGGCACAGGAGGGCAGGATGGTCATAAGTCCTCCTGGAACCAGGGTGGTAGAAGCCTCTATCTGAGAGTGGGCCTGAGCTCTGACTTCTGCTCCGCTTGACGTTAGGTGCTCTGGGAGGGTTACACTATCAGGTCCCTGTGGGTGTCCGTTTGTCCCTTTTCTGTCTGTTTGGAAACAGGCACTGCTCAGCTGGGCGAGGTCAGGCCAGGAGCCCCTCAGCAGCAGGCAGACACAGGCAGGGAGGTGGAGGCCTTCCAGCAGACACTGCCCTGGGCTGGGAGACGCCCAGTTAGCCTCGGGGAAGGGGTGCAACTTGGCCTCAAGCAGGGAAGTAACTCCCCTGGGGCTACCTGGCGGCCAGGGGCTGGGCCTGCCAATTGCTTCCTCTGACCTCACTCACCAGTGACCTGGTGGCCCCCACGCCCAGAAAGAACCCCTGTCTGTGCCATCCAGACCCCAGCAGGTGTGCTGGGGGTTCCCGAATTTCTTCCCGTGACTTCTGCCCCAAGGCCCTTGTGGACCTCACCCCACTGTGACCCTGGCTGGGGGTTTCAAGGTAGCTGAGCAAACTTCTGCTTCAGAGCGAATTCCCCACCCAGGCGGGGAGCGGGGCTTTCCTGCTGGGACACAGCTTTCAGCGAGAGGCGGCTCAATGGCAGTTGGGCTGCCATGTGGGGCTGCCGGGACAGTGGGTGCTCATGTCTGGGGGTGGGGTGGGCTCTGCCTCAGACTTGCTACAACACCTAGACATGGAGCCAGGGACTTGGGGGAACTCAGGTGGCAGAGGGACACTGGGGTCCTTTGAGTCTTCCCCATCCTGAAATTTGGAGCTAGGTGGTTTGGGCCATGTTCCTGGTCCGAGATCTCATCAGTTCCTGCCTCCCCTAGAGGAAAATGTCCCTGCAGTTCTCCCAGGGACCTGATCCCCAGGTCACAAGAACCCCATGCTACTTCACCCCTCCTGCAGGTGCTCCAGCCTCAGCTTTCCAGGGTATGTGACCCTCACTCCTTGGAGCTGGAGCGGGGACAGTGCTTGTCCACCATCACTGGGCAGCTTCGGTGGACAACAAGGACCTTGTCCCCAGGGCTGCTGGCTCTGAGCTGGTTAGGTCCCCAATCTCAGTTTTGACAGCCCCTTCTCTTCTGAGGAGCTGCTTGCAGGGGGCAGGGGGTGTCTGGAGGAGGGTCGTGCAACCCTTCTGCTCTCCTCCAGGAGCCAGTTTGGCAGAGCCCTGGGGGCTGGACCGGACAGTAGGTCCCATTTCCTGATGTGCCTGGAAAACTCCCTTGGAATCCACTTGGCCAGTAGCCAAGGTGCTTCTGCAAGACCTTCCTCCCTAGTGCTTCCAGCAATCGCCACCATCTGTGCCCCACCCAGAGGCCGGTCGGGATTCCCTGGGGTGACTCATAGTGTGCTGCAGAAGCCCCAAGCTTCTCATTGCCCGGCAGGCGGGGCACATGCAGAGCTGGGGACGTTAGCCCAAGGCTATGTCCTCTTGGGGGACAAGTTCCAGGGGTCAGACTCTTGGGTTCCTCCTTCCTGTGGAGATGCAGCGCAGCTGGGGGAGCCTAGGGGTCCTGACCTCTGGTCTTGGTGTATAGCTACTCAGAGGGCACCTGGCATCAAGCCAGCACTCTTGGGCCAGAGGGAAGGAGGACTGTATTTGGACCTGGGCTCGCCAGGGCACACTCTGGGCAATGAGTCCCATTTCACTCTGTGAGTTAGGCAGGGGAGCCACAGCCCCGGTCTTGAAGTGGAGTCCCTGCACGGTGGCTTGCCCCTCTGTGCCCCAGTCTCCCAGTCTGCGAGGGAGGTAGCACCTACAATTAAGAGGATTGTGGAACATCGGCCTGACCAGCCCTACCTGGTGCCTGGTCCTCTGTCAGGGCTGTGGATCTGTTGAGGATCGTGGTCACTCCTCAAGACCTCCATGTGTGGGATCCTTCCCCAGCCAGCCTTGGAAGAGACCATGCATGTCTGTCAGCCCTTGTGGGTGAGGTGGCAGCATCCACATCTGCCCACTCCCTCTCTCTGCTTCCCAGCAGGGCCCCAGGAGAGGAGATGCTGCCCTAGGTAGGTAAAGTTACCTCCAGGGGTGGGGCTCTAGGAAAGCGGCTAAGAGGCTAGATGCCTGATACCCTGAGAAGAAAACCTTTGGCCATCACCATGGTGACACTGGACCAGGCACAAAGGTGTTCTGGGTGAAGTGGGGAGGGCAGAGACAGCAGGCCGGGGATCTGCATGTCTGGGAGGGAACAATGGGCAGGGGCCTTGGTCACCCTCTCTGTGCTCTGGACCAGTACTTGTTTATACTGCCTAAGAAGTCTGAATCTTCCTCCACTGTTCTCCAAATAGTCACACTTAGTCCGTTTGGAAAAATGAACAACGGCAGCCAGTTGGACAGCACCTTTATTTTGTTCTGAATGGTCAGAGCCGCTCTGTGCCTTATTCAAACCCTGATGGGCATTGCGGGGTGGCCGTGGAGATGCTGGAGCCCACGGGGCAGTGGCTTTGACCGGTGCCACACATGCTGGGCGTTGGGCTGCCAAAGCCTGTGCCAGCCTTGACGGGGGCTGGTCTGAATCACACCGAAGCTGTCCAAGCTTGGTGAAGAGTAAGGTGGTAGGTCCCCAGGATGGAATATCACAGAGCCACTAGGACATGGATGGATCCCGGGAGAAGAAGATAGAGAGGGACACCACTGCCCACCACCTATGGACAATGCCCAGAATGGGGGACTTCAGAGACAGAAGTTGAGTGGGGCAGGACCCGGAGGTCACCAGTGTCCACTCTGGCCAGGGCTTCTCTCTGCAGGGACAGGACTGCTTTGCAGCATCTGTGGAGGCCCTTGAGCAGCTCTATGGATGTGACCCCGATGGTCCGGCTTCCGGTTACGTGAATTATACCTCAATAAGGCTGTTTTAAAAAATCAAAGTGTCTTATGCTCATTCTACATTGATCATGTGCTGTGATGATCACACTGGATAAAGGGGATTGAATCCAATATCACCACGGATCACAGTTTTGTTTTGCCTTTTCAATGTGGCAGCTCAGAAATGCAAATGCCCGATGGCTTCCTGGTTCCAGAGCTGCTTCCTCAGACCCACGTCCTCTTCCTCGGGTGATGCCCAAGAGAGGCTCGGTGGTCCCACCCTGCTGTGGGGAAGGGCAGGTGTGGGGGAGGGGCCACTCAGGCCTGTGCAGATGCTGCTCTGCTCAGCAAGCAACCCCCAGGGATAGGTCCAGCGGGGCTCTGCGTCACCCACCTGCCATCCAGCCTGCCTGGGAGGCTGAGGCAGAAGGATGGTGAGGTCCAGGCTGACCCCGGAAACTTACAGGGACCCTGTCTCAAAATAAGACACAAAAAGGGCTGAGGATGTGACAAAGTAGCCAGGAGAGTGGGGTCTGTGCCAGTAGAGTGCTCAGTGCCAAAAAAAGATACGTCCAAGTGCTAATTCCAGGGCCTGTGACCGTGGCCCTTCTCAGGCAGCACTGCAGGGTCTCTGCAAAGGTTAACAAGGTGGAGGTCATGTTGGATCAAGATGGGCACTAATCCAACAGTGGTCTTCCTCCTAAGAGACGGAACAGACACGGGAAGAGGCCATGGACTGACGACAGAGGTCAGAGCATGCCTGCAAGCCAAGGTGGTAACAGCCCCCAGAAGCTCAGGGGAAAGAAGGTCCCCTACTCTTGCCTTGACCTTGACTCTCAGCCTCAGAACTTCAGGTGAAGGAAGGTGTGTTATTCTCTGGTCTCTGGTTATAGCAGCCCTGGGAAGCTGGCAGGGCTGATGGAGGACGAGATGCTGACCCAGTCCAGGCTAGAGCAGCCCCCTGGGCCACAAGGCTCCCTATCTGGAAGTGAGTGTCTGTTGCTCTGCTGCCCTGCGAGTCCACTCTCTGTACCCTGAAGGTCTGAGTAACCCACAGAGCATCTGACTGGACAGGTCGGGGGCTAGAGAGCCCTAGTCACCTGTCCAAAGCCACAAAACAGCCAGGTGAGTGGGGTCTGTGCCAGGGCCAGCCCGTTTTAGATCACACATGCTCTGGGATGGAGCATTGAAAGCACACTCAAGCGTTCTGGTGGTGATGCTATGGCAGGTCCCCACTTGGGCCCCTGTTTTTGAGGAGGTTTGCAGGAAAGAGGTACAGTCCATCTTGGAGGTCGAAGACAGCGTTCCCTTGGCTGGGTGCAGGTTCTGGAGAGAACAGAGTCTACCTTGCGAGGTTAGTGCAGATGACGGTGATGACAGTGGTAGCAGGGATGGTGGCTTCGTGGTAAAACACAGGTGGCTGGGTGCTGTCAGGCCACATCACACATAGCAGGCAGTCATACCTCGCAGCAGCTGGGTTAGGTCCACTCTTAAACCACAGGCTCAGCCTCAATGTAGTTTGTCACCGGTGATCACACAGACCCTGGGGCAGGACCTCTGGACAGATCCTTGCCAAAGACCCCAGCCCACCTTTGGATTATGAAGGAGAGGAGGTGGCCACTCGAGGAGGTGGCCACTCTGCTACCTGGGGTCCCCTGGAGAAGAAGCCCATCCTGCTGGCCCACGAGAGGCAGAGATGTCCCCACTCTGCCAGGAGAGGAGGCGGAGGAGGCCGAGGTGGAGAGAAGCCCCTTTCTGGTCCCTGGTCCCTGGCAGCATCAGCCCCTGTCCTTGTTGGAGCTGCATCCTCGCTGTGGGATCATGCCACCTGGGCTTCTGAGGAGGTGGCACATGGCATCGGGCTCCCTGCCTCCCATCCTTTGGTGCTCGCGCTAGATAGCTCCAGGACAGGCACTCTCTACCCCCAGTGCCCGCACATCCAGCAGAGAGCAGCAGGCCCCTGGCCCCACCCAGAGGGAAGCCAAACATGCTCTTCTGCCTCCAGAAGGGCTGAGGGTGAGGGACCCTGAGAGACCTTCCCCTAGGCAGGGGCTGGGCTGTGGGGTGTGGGGAACAGCTTGTTGCCACCCTGCTACTGCATGGTATCCTGGAACTTTCTGGAAAGCTAAGGGCTTGACTTTGTTGGGTTTCTTGGTGACAGCCTACAGTGATCTACCCGGAGGGCAGAAATGCTGCTTGCGTGGGTGGGGGGGCTGCGGTTGGCAAAACACCCCACCTTGAGAGCAGCCCCCAGGCTGTCCACCCGACAGAACACAGATGGCCCTGTCTACTCCCGGCAGAGCCCCTGGGTTGGGCTGCTTGGCACTGTGGGGAGGCAGGAAGGCCCTGCTACATCCCAAGACATAGGATAGCCTCCCTCCAGCTGTCAGGCGCATGCCTCGCTCCTGGAAAGGGGTCTGCATCACTGGCCAGTCGTGGGGCTCCACAGCCCCTTGGAGGCTTAGCCCTTCCCCACCAGGAAGCCCATTAGGAAGACCCACAAGCTGGCTTCCACTCAATGCCATGGCCAGTCATGGAGTTCTGCAGGTGTACAGTGGCCCTAGAGGATGACGTCTGTCCACCAGGCTGTCCTGCCTCCCTGCCCAGCTGACACCTGCTGTCCCCTGCCTGGGCCTGTGCCACCTCCCAGGTGCACGCCCTCTGTTGCTCCCTAGTTAGTCACTCCTTGAGGCCCAGCTGACCACTCAATTTGCATCTACCAACAAATGGAAGCTTTGGGGCTGGCGGGTACTATCCCTGTTTCAGTGACCCTAGTGCCCTGGTGCATCCAACTCCTCCATCTGGCCCAGGACCAGGGCCACCTCCCCCTTCCCCACAGGCCAGGCTCAGTGAACAGCTCCCCATGCTCCAAGCACAGCCCACGGTGTCCTGAACTTGAGGCCTCGTGCCCCTGGTGGCTCACTGTGTGGGGTCCCCCCAAAACTCAGAATATGACCTACTGTGGGGAGGTCATCCCACGGGAGGGGGGTGGCCCTGAATGACATACCAGGCTCTTGACTAGAAAACAGAATCACAAAGATGTGCAGAGAGGCTGTGCAACAGAGACCGAGAAGGAGGTACACAGTCCCAAGTCCAGGACTGCCAGCGCCAGATGCCGAAGGGCCTCCTTGGATTCTGGGAGCAAGCCCGGGCCTGTCCGCACCTTTTCTCAGGCTTCTGGCCTCAGCCATCCTGCTGCCTGAAGCCCTCCACTCGTGGTAGTTCTCGGTGACAGTGCCACCTCTGCTGAGGCCTTTAGTGGCCACCAGATTCAAATGTGGGTCTGCCATGGTGGGGCCCTGTGGCCATCCCCTGCCACAGTGAGTCTGAATTTCTGTAAAGTATGGTGACGGGGGATTCCTAAGCCCACCAGGGGCTGCTGAGGGTCCAGGGCAGCTTCTGAGACTGGTGAGGGTGTCCCCCACTTCAGGGCCCTCAAGGACATCTCCATTTGTGTGCCAGCTGCTCTAGGCCCTCAGCTCCTCCTGGCTTGACCAGCCCTGGACAAGGCCTGTCCTAGAGATCAAGGCCCTGCCAACCGCCAGCCGCTCCCCTGGCAGCCACCAGCTATGCCTCCTGCGTAAACTGCAGCCTGGTCAGGTTCCTGCATCCCCTCCTCCCCTCCAGCTTGGCGACCGGGGAGCGCCTGGCCCCGCGAGGTGTCCTTGCTCTTTCCAGCAAGCGTGGGCTGGGTGGAAAATGACCTCAGAGGGTGGGGTGGCCAGCAGGCCTCGGGGAGCCTGGGGGCTCCTGGAGTTGGCAGGTTCCCACGCCTCAGGCTGCTTCTGAGCACTGTGTCTGGGTCCCCTGATGGAGGGCAGTGGCCTTCCAGGGGAGCTACTGATAGCCCGAGGACTCCACTCTGTCTCCATCTTCACATGCCCTCCTCAGAGTCTGTCCCTTGCCTGTTCGGAAGATTACCCTCTGAGGACTGCAGTCACTTCATCCAGGATGATCTTATCTAGATATCTTCCACTGAATCGCAACCAGGCAACCCTTCAACCCACTGCCACAGGTACACAGGGTTCCTGGGATGGACTCTGAGTGATCGGGATTAAAACTCATACTTGGCTTTCCAAGTGGACCGACCTGTTCCCAGCATCCTCAGTGGGACAAAGTTACTGCTTCAGTGCCCAATTCCTTATGAGAAAGATATCAGAGCAGGCTTTGGGGTTACATGGGATATGCCCAACTGTATAACCATCTGCCAAATTCAAAGGTTTCATGGCTTCTGTGAGCCTCTCAGTGACAGAACTCCCACGTTGGTGGTTCTGTTCCCAAGGGCCCCTGACATCCAAGGGAAGGAAGCTGAACACTGTTCTCCCCCTCCTAGACCACTGCCACCCAGGCCTAGTTAGCTGTTTATTCACCACCCATCTAGCCGCCACCCACCTACCACCCACCTACCACCCATGCACCCACCCACCCATCCATCCATCCATCCATCCACCCATCTACCTGCCACCCACCTGTCACCCATCCATCCACCCATCCATTCATCCACCCATCTACCACCCACCCTCCCACCCATCTACCATCCACCCACCTGCCACCCCCCGACACCCATCCAACCATCCATCCACAGACCCAGCCAACCAGCCAGGCACAAACCCCATCCATCCACCACCCACCCATCCAAACATCCATCCATCTATCCAACCATCCACAGACCCAGCCAGCCAGCCAGCCATAGACCCCATCTATCCACTTACCCATCCACCCATCCTTCCACAGACCCAGCCAAGCAGTCAGCCTCAAGCCCCATCCATCCACCACCCATCCATCCAACCATCCATCCACCCACTCATCCATCCACAGACCCAGCCAGCCAGCCAGCCATAGACCCCATCCATCCACCCATCTATGCATTCATCCATCTGGCTGTCCATCTGTCTCTCTCCAATTGTCTGGCCTTGGGTGAGTGGTAAATGGGAGGGTAGCCCCAGACAGGCCCCTGACCCCTTAAGCCCCTGCTCCCTGAGGCTTTGGCTCCCCTGCTGGCCACCAGGCAGCCAGCCCAGCCTGCAGCTGTGAGCTCCGGGTGGGATCTGGACCTTCTGGCTCCTGTCACTGCAGCTGAAAAGCATTTCCAGTTTATGGCGATGTAATTACTCACCCCTCCTTTGGATGGGGAGAGCTCAGGGAGGGAAGATGTATCTGGTCCAAGCTGATTCAGACCAGAGAGGACAGAAAAGCTGGACATAGGTGGTGTGGGCAGAAGTGTCGGGGTGTGTGGAGATGGTGATGCCAGGGTGGAGGGTAGGGGTGGCTCCCATGACCATGGCATCTGTAGGTCAGGACTTGCTGGGGCCTGAGGGCACTGTGCCAGCCTAGGCAGGGAGGCAGAGCTGGGAGGTCTGGGTGCCTTGGTCTGGGTGAGGGGTAGGCTTGAATGAGCTACCAGCAGCATGGTCAGACTGCCAGGGCCCCAGGAACCCAGTGAGGGGTGCTGGCCCTAGGCAGGGGTGCCTTCACAGCTCTGGACTCTGTAAAGAGGAGGGGAGAGCCTTCTGGAGAGGGGACTTACAAGCAGAGTGCTGAAGGGGCCTGGCCCCAAGTGGATGCTGCTTGGGGCAGCGGCTGACACCTCTAATCCTCTCTTAATGTCCCCTCCCCCAATGCACCCCAGATGGACTGGAGGGTTGGAAGTTGCCAACTATGGCAGTGACCCTCAGGATACCCTGAGGGTCCTGCCTGATGATGCTGGGCTCACCAGGGACATGAGGAAGCAGGGGAAATTTGTTGGCCCTGGGCCCAGGTCAGCACCAGCAACACTGTCTCTACACTTCCCTCCTCCCTGGAGGTATAGGCAGGGAAACCAAGGCTCAGCTTCATTTGGGTGAAAGGTGGGGTATGTTCCCAGCAGGCCCTGTCACAGATAGAGGCCCTCACCATGGCCTGTGAGGTGGGCTGGTCAGGCCCAGCCAGAGCCCCATCCTGGAAGTCCAGAGCCAGCCATGGCCCTGGGCACACGTGAGCAAGACAGTGGCCCCCACCCTGCCAAGCGGCTTTGTGTACTCCAGGCAGTGGCCTGACGTCCCCCTGCCTCTGGTGTGGGCTGCAGTGGACAACAGGGCCCTGTCTGGCTGGTGAGTGGGTGCTAGGGGAGGGGAGAATGGAGAGCTCTATGAGGGGCCATTAACCTAAGTCCAGGGAGCAGAGGTCAGAGAAGGGAGCCAGATTCTGGGGCACAGTGGGTCCCAGGGCAGATCTGGGCTCAGGGGCTGCTGTATGCATCGAACCCTAGGGGCCCCTAGCTATCTGTGCTGGGAAAGGGTGCCCACTTGACCTGTCTCTCCCTCCCGCTCAAGGTAACTGCATGTATTAGATGCCTCCTGGGTGCCTGGCAGGCTTTCCACATGCATGGATTTGCCTGGTGTGGGGGACATGCTGCCTGCCCCTGTACAGGGCTGCTGAGACCAGGACCTGGAGTCCCCAAGGGGGCACACCTCTCCCTCCTGTCACCAGCCTATCAAACAGGTCCTGGGCACTGCCACATACACAGACCCCACAAGCCTACCATCCTCCCGCCCCTGTGAATGGGTGGCTGGGTCTCAGTCTGGGTGGGAGGGAGACCCACAGTAGGTCTTTGCCCAGGCACACAAGGGCCAAGGGAACATGGACCCACCTGTCGCATCCCTGCCATGGGGTCTCAGAGGGGAAGGAGCTTGGGACCCCCAACTTACCTCCAGGGCCTGTGTCCCCTTGAAGGGAGGATGTGAGATGAGTTCTGGAGGGACTTGGCCCTGGACCTGTCCACCCCAAGTCCAGGGAGCAGTTTCTGAGATTTCTGCCCTGAGGGGCCGGGGCTCTTGGGGCCAGATCCTTACCCCTCACCCTCACCTCTGGGCCCTGCCTGTGCTGCCCCAGCCCCCAACTTCTCTGCAAGGTTCTTCCTGGGCTCTAATGCCACAGTATGGGCATCCTGGCCTGGGGCACCTGGCAGTATTTCTACCCCCACCCTAGACCTCGAGGATGAGGGGAGGTAGCCTGCAAGGGGTGGTCACTCCCAGGGGCCAGGAGCCCAAGTGTGGGTCAGACAGCTGCACCTGGCCCAGGTTGGGCTCTGGAACATTTGTACCGAGGAAGAGCATGCTGGGGGACATCACCCAGCCATAATTCTCTTCAGCTTGCTTGGCGGGCAGTGCTTGTCAGCTCCCAGCATGTGACCCTGGTGCTTCCTAGGCCAGCCTTCTCTGCACACTTATAATTAGGAAGCTTTCTCCTCCAGTTGCCCGCGCCAACCTCAGGCTCCAGCCACAGAAAGAAACTTCCGAGGGAAGTGCCGGCTCCCAGCCGAGTGATCTGGCTGCCCTTGGGTGGGGGGGGGTAGGGCGGCTGGAATTCCAGAGGGAGCCTGGAAAGCAGATCACAGACACAAACACAGGTGGGGAGGGGAGCCCCCGGGCATCCTCATGGGGGGCTGGGAGGGGCCCCCAAGATCCTGCTGCTGAGAGCTGGCATCTGCTTAGAGCCAGCACCAGCGGCCCTTGCCGGAGGGGGAGTTGTGCCTTCGCTTCTTTGTGGATTAGGGACAATTATGTACAGTGGTTTGTGGTTTCTCTTTGGTAATTGCCAGTTACCAGGCTGTGACTGCAAAGAATCGAAGCCAGAGACAGGGGCAGCACCTGAGCTGTGGGGCTGGGTGGGCGGCAGCTCAGGACTGGCCTGGACCCCACAAGGGCAATTCTGGCTCTGTGGGGGTCCCGCCCCCTCCAGCTGGACAAGCTCCTTCTGCCTCTAGGCTGTGAGCTCGTTAAGCTGCTGCCAGGCAGGGGCAGGGGCAGGGGCAGGAGCAGAGTGTCTGTGGCCTGAGCACCTCCACAGGGCATCCAATTGCTGGGCGGCTTCATCTTCAAGGTCAGGACTCAGAAACCTCTGGGCTGTTCATGCCATTTTTTCTTTTTTGAGAATTTTTTAATATTTATTTTTTAGTTTTCGGCGGACACAACATCTTTGTTGGTATGTGATGCTGAGGATCGAACCGGGGCCGCACGCATGCCAGGCGAGCGTGCTACCGCTTGAGCCACATCCCCAGCCCGCCATTTTTTCTTTGCATAAAGTTTTTTAAACTATTACAAATGTAAGACATCCTCATTACAAGACCCTTTAGAACATGCGGAGAGGAGAATACCAAAGGTTTCCAGTGTGCCTCCCTGACAAAGTGAAACCCTGGGGTGGGTACCTCCAGGTCTTTCCTGAGCTGCAAAAGTGGAATCAGCTCCTGTTACCCCATGTGGGCAGGAGCCTCCAGATGGCCCTGTGACCCCACCTTGCCGTGGCCCTCTCCTGCACTGAACAGTGCTGACCGGAACAATGGAGAGGGTAGGTCACTCTCCAGCCACCAGGTTGGAAGGGTGCCCAAGCAGGAGTCCAGGATGGCCTGGGGCTCAGGCTCCTAAGAGCATGGACCCTCCTGCTACAGAGTGAGCCCTGGGCAGAGGGCTCTCTGTTAGCTGAGAATGGGCAAGACTCCATCTGGGTCTTTAAGTCCCAAAAGAGGAGCTCTGGCTTGTGCGGGGGAACTGGTTTTGGGGACCTTGAAGGGCACAGGTGGCTCCCAGTCCATGGACACACTGAGTGGAGGGCCACAAGCGTGCATTGACCCATGGCCGTCCTGGAGGGGCTTGGTAACCAGGGGACCCGGAGACCGGAAACTTCCCTCTGAGACCAGAGCCTGGCCTGAGTCGCCGCCAGGCTGTCCCCACCACGGTCCCAACGTGTAATTAGGGATGTGGGGCTTTGCCTCGGGGACCACAAGGCCCGAGTTAGAGGAACCTGGCCAGGAGCTCTGGCCCTAGCTAACACTCTGAGAGACAGTGTCAGGGACCCTAAGCAGCCACCTCCCACCCCAGGGTCAGGTCCTATTTCCACCCAGCACCTGGGGCCTCCCCAGAGTCAGTGTGCAGGGCCCACCTGGTGAGTCTCTGTCACAGCCTCCAGCTTCTGCGGCCTCTCCTTCCCTGGGCCCTCTGCATCCCTGAGGGTCCCCAGCCCACACTTGTCCCCCAGGGCCCCCCACCCACTCCCCAGGGTCCTGTACCTCTAACCACTGGCTCCCTTCTCCTCTGAGGCCTCCTTCTCTCCTGTTCCCTGACCCAGCCCCTGGGTAGCCTTGGAACTGCAGTGCGGGAGGGTAGGGGCATGCCCTCCCCCTCAGGGCCAGCCTGGGCAACACAGGGTTCATCTGGCTCTGGCTGACACCCAGGAAGGATCTGCTCAGACCAGCTCTGCCCTGTGGAGGGTAGGGCAGCAGTGAAGCTAGGGACCCCTAGAAGAGATGGGGAGAGGAGGGACGGGTCTGGGGAGAGGGCTGTGGGCACTGGGCAGCAGGAAGAACCTACTCAGGAGGCAGGGGAGCATCAGGACAAGGGCTGAGGGAAGCCAAGGGCCACCTCTCGGCTGTCCAGACCCCTCAGGTGTATCTAAATGATTCTTGGATCAAGCACACATTGGTCCCTAGCATTGTTTCCTCCCAGAGCCTCCCAGGACCTGCCGAAGGCCAGTGTAGACTCCCCACATGGTTGCCCAGACAACAGCTAGCCCAGCCAGTCCAGGTGGGCAGAGGGGCTCTGCCCAGGGCCACCCGCTGAGCCGAGCCATCCTGCTACACTCTTGGCCCCATCCTCGGCCTTCTCTAGTTCTTTTCCGCCCAGGCTGAGCTGGATGTGGGAGACAGGAAGGTCTCTTTGAGAGGCTGGGAGTTCAAACACAGAGGCAGGACCTGAAACCATTAAACAGAGTCACCAAAGGACCATGCTCCCACCAGCAAAGGCTCCGAGAGCAGGACTGGCCGTGTGTGGCTCCAGCCTGGTGCGACTCCGTGGTGCAGCCCTGCCGACCAGGCTCCCTCAGACCCTCTTCCTGGAGAGGCCCCACGTCCGCACCTCACCAGTGGTGCCACAGGCTGGTAGAGAGCTGGTGAAACCCAGTGGAGAGCTGCAGAGGGTCGTGGGGGCTCTAGCTTCCCCTCTCCACTTCAAATAGCCCCACACAGCCAGGCATCACTTCTTTATTTCAGACATCCTGTGTTTATGACGCCTGGTACTCAGGATCCTAAAAAGCTTGGCCTGTGCCCCAGTTCTCAGCAGAAAGTTCCTGGGGTTAGGCAAGATTGGCAAGAACCCTCCAGAGGCTTCCTCAAGACCCTGGATCTCCCTATCAAGTGCACAGTGGCCTCTGGGCTGTTTTGAAGGAGTGACATCTATCCATCCTGCAGGCAAGGCAGGGCCCACAATGCCACACTGAGCACCGCACTCCCAGAAAACAGTAGGTTAGGACATGACCCAGCCTCTACACAGCCTCCAATGCCAGCCTCCAGGGAGCACCTCAAACCATCCTCGGAGTCAGAGCTGTCTCTGCTGGCCCAGTGGCTCTCATCATCCCCACTTGTGGCTGCATGCTGGCAGGGTCAGTGAGCACTGCAGCCAGCTCCTGAGGTGTCTGACATGCTCATGGACACTGTGGGTCTTCTATATGGGCCTGGTGTTGGCATCAAGTTTAGGAAGTGCTCACAACAACTTTGTTGGAACTCCATTTCCATTTTCTTGGAGCACTGAGCAGCTTTTGTGTTGTGATGCAATCCTCCGTCCACCTTAACTTGTCCCCATGTATGGCGGTGAGGTAGGGATCTATGGCCACGTTCGTGGGACACAGCTTTGTTCGGGGCGGTGGTGAAGCTGATCTTTCCCCTCCCCACCCTCTGGGTGCATGGTCTGGTACTGAGCTCAGTTCTCTTCCTTTAACTCAAATCAACCTTCAGAAGTGAACGTAATCAGCCGGGTTATGCATGACTCCGAAACAGCTGGTTAATTCAGTGAGAAGAATTGGGCACCAGATGTGGTGGGATCGTGTAACCCGAGGCCAGTTCTCTGCTTTCAGCTTCAGCAGGGATTCTGAAGATCACTTGTTCTCTGACTCACGCCCCAAGTACGTACCTCCCAGGTCTCAGGCCCCGCGCTAGGCAGGGTCCTGCTGGAGCTCATGACCTGTACCCTCCAGAAGCCAGAGACAGACAGGCACGTGCACACACCAGTGGGTTGCCGTGAGGGACAAGCATCACAGAGAAATGGGCTGTGTGGCACATGGGGCTGGACAAGGTGGGCTTCTTGGAGGAGGGTGCTTTTTTGTCTGGGTCTGAAGATAGAACCCACATGCAAAACTGGGGGGTGGAGAATTCCAGGAGGAGCAGCAGAAAGGCCCTGTGGTAGGAATGGTGTCCTGGGGAAGGGAAGAGGTGTGAAGGGCAGAGAGTGGGCCATGTAGCAGAACTGGGGTGGGGGGTGATGCCGCCAGCCCACCTGTGCACCAGGAGCCTCCCCAGAGCTCAGCGGGGTGGGCAACTACCCCTTCTGTTATGAACCAAAGGGGGGACCCCAGAACCTGTCCACCATGTCCAGGTTGCCCTCCCTGCAGCCCCCTCCTCCTGAGGCAGCCCCGCCCTGTTCCTCCTTGATTCTCAGCGAGCTACACCCCAGCCCTGCACTCAGAGCTGCAAGGTGGTCACAGGCAGGGTGCTCCATGAACCTGCTAGTGCGATTGAGCAGGGGAAGGTGAAGACAGGAGTCCGTGGACTGACACAGGACAGGGACACCAGCCTTAGTCCAGCCCTAGGGACTGGGCAGGGAAATGGTGTAGGGCCAGATGATGGGCAGCTGCTGGAGGGAGGGCCAGAGAGCAGCCCTGCGGGGGACAGTGAGTCCCCCAGGGGTCCAGCTGCTGCCCCTCCTAGCAGGAGGGCAGCAGGCCGCCAGCCACTCACCGTCCAGGCGGGACTGGAGGCGCCCTGGGCCCAGTGAGCATCAGCTGCGCCCCCTCAGGAGCCAGGGGCTGGTCAGAGGCCATAATTGGGCTCTGGCTGTGGCAGCCCTGGGCGAGGGCGGGCTGTGGAGGGGCTGCGGGAGGGAGGCGGTTTGCTCAGCATTAAGCCTGGCTCCGCTCCGCCGGCTGTGGAATTCCTCGTCTGATCCGGCTCCAGATTGGCCCAGGAAACCTTGGGGGAGAGTTGATTGGTGCCATGGTGTAGTGGCATGTCCCTCCTGACGGGCGCCAGGCGACTGTGGCGGGAGCCCTGGCCCACGCCTCTCTCCTGGGGCTCTCTGGCTCCAAGGCTCCCATTCCCCTGCCCACCCCACCCCCCTGTGCCCAGGCCAGCCTGCCCAGGCCTAAGAAGGGGAAGTTGGGGCAGCTTCAGCTCACTCCCCCAGGGGCACTCACCCTCAGAGGCAGGTCCCCAGAGGACTCATGGAGTGACATTCGTCACATGCGAGGTAGGGACTCACCCTGTCCACCAGCTCCATGCCAGGCCCAGGCCCCAGATATGGGGGCACCCTGTCCCAGGCATCCGAGCGAGGCAGGACACTCACATGGGGGCTTCAGAGGCTGTTCCAGGCCTGGGGAGCCAGTGTCCCCTCACTTGGCCTCCTGGGCCAGCACTCCACTGGGAGCTGCTGCTGAGAGGAGAGAGAAGGCTCTGGTGGGCTTCCTGCAGGGTTGGCCTGGAGTTGCTGCCCAGAGGCCATGCAGGTGAAACAGGAAGAGGCTGGTGGCCTCATCAGGGTCATACGCCCCTTCCCAGGACCCCAGTTCCCCTCACTGGGCCCCGCTGAGCGAGGCAGCCTCTGGGCAGGCAGGGAGGGACCTGTTCCCTCAGTATGTCAGCGTCTTCCCACGCCCAGCAGAGGGGTAACACCTCGGCCAGGCAGGCCTCTCAGTGGCCTGGAACTGCTTCCCCGCACTCCGGCTTCCCTACGCGGTGGTCAGGCCAACAGGCTGGGATTGTGCACAGAGTCCCTTCTGAAGCTGCCAGCCCAGTGTGGCCTCTTTGCCAGGTTTGGGCCCAGGGGCGGGAGTCGTCGGGCAGGGGCCCATGGGAGGCCCGGCCAAGATGCCAGGGAAGAGAAAGGGCCCAGACAGCCTCGCTTTCAAAGCCCAGTGGCTGGCCGGCCTCTCCAGGCTGCGGGCTGGGTGCTTTGTGAGACCCCACTCCTGTCGAGCTGTGGGGGGACATGTGTGCTGTGAGTGCCCTCAGGGCCCAGGGCTACGAGAGGGCGTCCCGCACAGGTCCTTAGCATCCCCGTCTGAGCCCATCTTCTGGACAGCCTGAGGCCATCGTGTGGCGCTCCTGTGGGACCTGGGGGCACTACCTATAGGCACTGTGTCCAGAGCGACTGCTGGCCATGGGGGCACCTTAGGCCAGGACTCTGGTCCCATCCCCCTGTGTCAGGTAGCCAGGTCCCCACCTGGTGTGAGCATCCATGCCCTCAGACCCCTGGGGAGTGTCAGGCGGAGGCCACATCGTGTTTCCTGCTGTTGGGGCCAACGTCCTCATCCCACACATCACCTGGCACCCGATTCCCAGGACAATTGCATCCCAGCAGAAGGAGCCCAGGCTGCTGCCGGGACGTCCCCTCTGTGAAGCAGTGACCTGGCCCCAGGGGTCTGCTGTGACACCGGCTCGGCGTCTGGTTGCCAGCAGCTTGTCTGACCACCGGCGTCCAGCCACCAGCCTGGCTCCAGCTGTCCTTACCTAGTGCTGCCGGGAGGGGCAGCTCGGGCGCCCCACACAGTCCCAGCCAGCAGTGTGGGGGTGGGGAGCTGGGCCTTTGCGGGAGGAAGGCAGCCAAGCCCCTCCTCACACCCCCTCCCCGCCAGCTGCCGGAAGACAGGCCACGTGGGAGCTGCTGGGGAGGGGGCTCTCAGAGAAGCGGGGTGGCCAGGGAGGGCGGGAGGGCCGCTGGTGGGCAACAGGGAGGCCTTTCAGTCAAGCCGTGACTTGGCTCTGAGGGAGAATGGAACAGCCTGGCCCTGCCCATAGGTGGGCCCCTGCTGTGGCCAGCACTCCAAGCCTGCCCTCTGCTCTTGGGCTCTCCACCTCCAGGGGTTGGCTGGACCTTTCCACCAGACCCAGCCTCCCCTCCTGGCCCCCGCCACTATCCAGGCCGCAGCTCTGGTGCCCATGTCCCAGTGCGGCCAGCCCTGGCCTGGGCTGCCACACCACATGCTGTCCAGGCTGTGGCCCTGGCCACCAAGGAGCAGGCGGGGCTAGTGTCCAGAGAATGGGCGCCTTCATCCTGCGACTGGCTGGGTGCTATGCCCTGACCCAGCCCGGCCCACCCGAGCCCCCCACCCTGCCGTGCCCGCCGTGCCCTCCTCCGCGCGCGCGGCTGGCGGCAGGGCCTCCCCGTGTGGGACCGGGCAGCCACCTGCTGCCCACAGCCGCAGCCGAACAATGGGGCCCTTGTGAGCGGGCGGACGGCGGGCGGCGGGCAGCGCCTCCCGGCCCACCCCAGGCTCAGAGCCCCGTTGTGTGGGGCGGCTGTCCTGGCTGGGCAGTGCGGAGCCACCAGGCTGGCCCCACCCGCACTGGGCCACAGAGATGCCACAGCCCCCGCCCTGGGCCGTTCCTCCTGACTCTGTGGAGAAGACCGTCTGCCTGCCTAGGGCTGGGGGTCTTCCTGGGTAAGACTCAGGCCATGGGCCCCTCCAGCACACTGGAGCCCAACAGTGGCCAGGCCAGGGTCATGGGTGCTGCCTGCCCCTGCCTTACCTTGGTCCCCAGGCCTCAGCCTCCTCCTGACAGATGACCAGGCTACCCAGCCATCGTCCTACCCCCTGACACATCCTGTTGGGAGAGGGTCCCTGAGGACCCTGCAGGGCACTGCCCAGGGCTCCCAGCAGATGGAGAGGATTGGCGGTGTCCCCAGCATCAGGAGGCCTGGGATATGAGGCTCGGGCCAAGGCCTGGTCTGCAGAGGGCTGTGGGGAAGTGGTCCTGGACACCACCTGGGAAGACCAGGTGCCCTCACTGGCAGAGGTACCACAGGCTCAGAACCAGGTTCTTGGAGCCTCAGACCCCACAAATCCTCGAGTGGACGGAGGCTTCTCTTCCCCTGGCCACGTGGACTCTGTGGAACAGGTGGGAATGTTACCAGTGTCCCCTCCCCCACACAAAGTGGCCTGTGACCCCACAGGGTCCACCTGAGCTGGATAAAAGAGGGACACAGCCTCTTGTCCCCCAGAGCACATTGTTTAGAGGAGAACACCTTTCTGGGACAGTAAGGTACAGAGAAGCTGAGCTGAGCAGTGGGCGTGGGCAAGAGAGCTGAGCACCTGGATCCAGCCTGGCCTGACGCTGTTCCCTGTTTCAAGCCCCAGCAACTTGTGCTCTTCACCGAAGTCAGAGAAACTGTGTATCTTCTAAGAACCACAGTGATCATACAAAGAGAGCTTCAGGAAGTTATGTTCCTAGTGTTTGCCTCAGGGGCCTAAAGAATGTTGAGTGGCTCTGCGTGGAGGCCAGGAGTGCTGGGGGAGGGCTTGAGTGACCCCTTCCCTCCAGGGGAGCCCACCCTTCAGTGGCCTGTGTGCAATCTGCCCACCTCCGGGCAGACGAGTGGGGCTCCTCACTTCACTGCAGGACACCCAGCAGTCCCTCCTGTGGAGGACCGGAGGCAAGTCCTGGCCCCTTTGAGCAGCCCCTCCCCATGGGCGGAGACTGGGCCTGGGTGGGCTCTGCCAAGACACCACCCTCTGGATGGGCTGTTGGGGTGGCCTCAGGTAGGGCCCAGCTTTAGTCCACTTGGAGGGGATGTCTTGTGCTTGCACTCCCTGAGTTGGCCCCAGGGGGCAGCTGGAGAAGGGGCGTCACCTAGCTCTCACCCCACACCCCCTGCCTTGGTGCACATGGGTTCCTAGGATTTATTCAGGTTCTTTCCTGGCAAGGAGCGGGGGATCCTGCTGTAAGGTCACTCCTAGCCTTAGTGAGGGCATTATCCCAGCCCAGTGCCAGGTGGTCCCAGGCAGTACCACTCCAGATCCACCAGGGCAGCCTGAAGAGGGCAGTGGCCCCCACCTGGGGCTGAGTGGTCATCTGGGACAGAGACCCCTGCCCAAGGCTGAGACACTGTTTGGAGGGGAGACCTTCCAGGGGCTGAGACCCCCACCTGGGCTAATACTCAGGCCCCTGAACCCAGGTATCCTCAGTAGTGTGAGCAGATCCTAGGACTCAGGGGTGCTGGTCCCTGGCAGGGTCCCTACCTAGCCCCCACGGTGGAGTGTGCCCCAGCCAATCCCCCTGGAGCTCTCCTCCTGGCTGCCCCAGCAGCTCCATCCTGGGGCTTGTGCAAGGCTGAGCATTCCCTCCCAGGCCCGGGGGCCCACAGCTGTGCTCACACGTGTGGGAGGAGGGGGCAGCCAGCTGGGCCAGGATAAGGCTGCAGCCTGGTGCCACAGGCTGTTCTCAGCCAGCTCAGGCGTGGCCTGGGCCAGAGAGGTGGGCTGGGGGCCAACCTGTCCCCAAGCCCCTCAGCCTGAGCAGCTGCACCCCTGGGCTGAGGGGTGGGGGCAATACCACGGGGGCATGGAGATCACCTGTCTTGAGGGCCCAGGAGCAGGCCAGTGCTGGAGCAAGACCCTTGGCCTCAATGTCCACAGCAGCAGACACTGGCAGGGCCAGCTGTGGCCCATGATCCCCACGGTCTCAGCTCAGTGAACACCTGTATTTCTCACTGGATTCTTCTGATTTTGCATTTGGTCCTATAAGTGGGACCTGGGGGTCAGAAAATGTGTCTACCAGCAGCTGAGGGGCCTGGGGTAGTGGTCAGCAGCTTCACAGGCCTCTCCCCGGCAGCCATCTGTGGTCAGTGTGGTATGGAGCTTGATGCTGTCAGGGATGCCAGAGGTGAGCTGCGGCCCCTGCCGTCTCCGTGGGACAGAGGAGGCAGCCCCCTGGGCAGCAGGATAACCCCTGCCCCACCCAGCCCTGGGAAGAGCCAATTTTAGTCAGACTCGGGGCCCATGCACCGGGTGGGTGCTGGGCACCTCTGGCTCCTACAAACCCACCCCCAGGCCCTTTGGAACCTCCACTTATCCTGAGGATGTGGCAAGCAGGGAGGCCAGGCTGGTCCTTGTGGCAGGACGGGAGAGGGTGACTGCCACATGTCCCCTGGGATCACCACAGAGCTCCATCTCCTGAGTGCAACACAGAGCCAGGTCCATTCCAGGAAGGAGCCCTTGTCCTGGAAGGGCTAGCTCAGGAAGCATGGACCAGCCCTGGGTGGGCAGTGGCCCACAGAGTTTCAGGATCTGACTTGATGGTGGTCAATAAACAGGACAGAGCTGGGCTGGGAAGGCACTGAACAATCAGGACAGCTTGCCCTGCCTGTCCTTTGTGCCCAGCACAGCAGGTACCTCTGTGGCCTGCAGAGACGGGTCCCCACCAGCCTCGGGGGCAGCCTGATAAGCAGCAAGCAATGGGGTGGGTGGAGGCCGGGACTTCTCTGGTGCTGGGGGTGGTGAGGGAATGACCCAACGACTCCTCCCGCCTTGTGTGCTGGTCCTGGGGGCCATGACCTCTGTCTTTGCCTTGCCTGGAAGTGTTGGGGAGGGCTGCTGCTGGGTGGCCCCTAACCTACTCCTTCAGCACATGTGTTGGCACCCTGTGGTGCTCTAAGCCAAGCAGGGTGGGCTCCTGCTTAGGGCCATGTCCTGTGTGCTGGAGGGGAGCTCAGCTCATAGCTGGGAGCTCCCAAGATCTATAAGGGAGGCCTCAGACTCCAGTCTCTGGAGGCAGCTGGGTGTAGGGAAATCCAGAGGGTGCGGTCTTCTCCCCCATGCTGAAGGTGAACAACAGGCCACCTGGGGCCCAGGGCCTAGGAAGGGAATGGGGCAGCAGGTCTCCTTGAGGGCCACCTAGGTACCACCGCCAGGCCTGCCCCACCTCGGCCTCAGGACAGCTGCTAGCTCCTCTGGGGAGGGGAGAATGGCTCTGTGTAGTGCAGAGAACAGGGGCCTTGCACAGGGGCCACCTGGCATGGGCCACACACACTTGTCCCAATCAGCATTGGCCTCAGCACCTCACCCTGCCCTGAGGGAGGGACTCCAGTATCAAGGTCCCTCTGTTGGCATGCAGTGGCGCTCAACAAGGGCTCTGTCTTCTTGGGAGCCTTGGGAGGCCTCCCAAGAGGTGAGGTCTGTTCTGGGCAGTAAGATGCCTGAGGGTCCTAGTGTGGTCCAGCCTGCTCCTGGCTGGAGCATTTGGTGGGAGCCTGAGCTGAGCTCGGGGCCATGGGCTGACCCACCAGGGGCACGGGTGGAGCCCGCAATCCCAAGAAGGATGGTAGAGCAATCCAGCTGAAATGCAGATCTTAATACCAAAACCACTTCTTTGGAGGGAAAACATGATAAGCAGCCAGCAGGCGCAGACACCCAGAGGTCTGGAAAAGAGAAATCTGGGGGAATGATGCCCCATGCAGAGCCACGGCAGACCTGCTGTGGAGCTATTAAACAGTGGGAGGAGGCAGTAAAATGCACATTGAGGGCAGCACTGTGTCTCTCAGAAGGGAGGGTCCCTGGGGCATCCATTCCCTCCAACTGGAATCACTAAGGGCTGGAAGGTCCCGGAGGAGACCCAAGCCCGGGCCAAGCACCTGCCTGCAGAGGTGCAGCCTGCGTGCAGCCGGCTCAGAGAAGCAAGGTGTCTGTACCCAGAAGGAAGGGGCAGAGGGCTGGGGGCCATGGGGTGGGGGGTGCTGCAGGAAGGAGCCTGCTAACCTGGACAAACAAGACCTATGGCTCAGCCCCCAGAGGCCCGGCCACTGGGAGGCCCCAGCCTGAGGCGCTCTGATTTGCACCCAGGCAACCAGGGCCAGCCGCAGACCCCCAGCTGGTGGAGCAAGAGAAGCAGAGTCCTCCTTCCTCCCCAGACCTCCCGACCCTTGCCCTGCAAACACTGCTGGAGGGCCTGGCACCCCGACACCCTGGCCCTCTGCTCTGTCCCCAAGAGACACTGGGGATAGAGTGCTAAGGTACAGCCTTAGGGCCTAGTGGCCTCTGTGGCATCTGGCACTGTGGGTGAGAGGAGCTCACCAGGGCTCTGCACCCCTTGAGACCTGGCCCTCCTGCTGCTGCCCACCCTGGCCCAGGGTGATGCTGTCCAATTGAGGACCATGGAGGCTCCTGGCTAGGCAGAGCCTCAGGGGTCAGAATGGCCACTGAAGGCCATGAGAGTGCAAGAGTTAGAGGACAGGCTGAGGCCACCACAAGCCCATGGAGGCTGGTGGAGAGTCTCAAGTCTGCCCACCTGGGGCTGAAGCAAGGACAGGCTGTGGCCCAGAGGTGGCCAGGCGGTTCTCTGCCTCACCCAGTGCTGTAGATGGGGTCTGAAATAGGGCCCTGGGGCTGCTGTAACACACAACCACAAACTGGTCATGGATTTTAAAAATGGGAACATGCTCTTTCCCGAGTGGGGAAGGCTGTGTCCACAATCCAGGCACCGGCTGCCCTGAGGCCCTGGGAGAGGCTGGCCCTGGCCTCTCCAGCCCTGGTGTCAGCTCCAGTCCTTGGTGTGCCATGGCCTGTGGCTGCACCACTCCGGACTCGGCTTTTGTTGTCAACCACTGTTCTCTGTGACTCTTCTCATGAGGATGCCTGTCATTGTATCTAGGGCCACTGGGACCAGCACGTCCTCAGCTTAACTTGGTGACATTTGCAATGACCTCATTTACACATGGTCATATCCTGAGGTCTCAGATGGAGCTAATGCTGGGGGTCATTTCACCCCAGAGAAGACCCCAGTGGTAACAGGGCAGCTGCATGGGGCAACTCCCGGGAGCCCCAGCCTTTCCTCTGTACAGGTGTTCAGGTCAGTAGCCCCAAGGGTCCCCCATCTGGGTCCTCCTGGGCCCACATGGTTAGGTGGGAGCTGCTCCCTGTCCTCAGAGAGGGTGCACGGTGCACTGCCATTGGGCCCCATGTGAACCAGGAGCGGCCCTGAGGGCAAGAAAGGGACGCACAGGCAGAGGTGGCTACATCTGCACTGTGACAGTCCAGTGGCAAAGCCAAGAAGGTTTTGGGAGCAGGGAGTGCTGGGCTGGGGGAGGCGGGCACAGAGCCTAGAGGCTGGGGGGAGGCAGTGGGGCAGGCCCCGAGCCAGAGTGGGGTGGGAGGAAACCCAGGGTAGGTCTCTGTGTGGAAGCCTCGAACAGGGAAATGGGTAGAGTTGAGCCACCCAGGTGGGCCACAGGTGGGGCAGAGGTGGGAGGCACCTGAAGGCAAAATGGGCTGCTGGGAGCCTCTACAGAGAGGACAGCAGCCTCCTGATCACAGATGTGCACAAATGGCTCCAGTAGCCCCTCTCCTGGCCATAGCTAGACACATGGAGTAGACAATGTCCATAGGCTAGGGGGCCAGCGAGGACAGTGACCTCCAGGTATTGAGGTAAGGGTGGTGTAGGCAGGGCCCCATCTGATGGGGACAGGGGGAGGCACTTGGGACTCTGGGCTTCTGCGTATCTCTGGGGCCAGGAATAGAACCCTACTCCTTGGGTGAAGTGGGCTCCTTCCCCTCTAAGCCCTTGGGCATGGCATCCTGCCCTCATTTCCACAGCCGGCCTTGCAGGGTTAGGAGGGGCTTCCCATGGAGAGCACTCTGCCAGAATAGACACAGGCTGGTCAGGGGCCTAGCTTTTGGTGCCCCCAGGCCTCAGGACACTAAAGCCAGAGTTGGCCTGGCCCCCCCAGGGCTAGACAGATGAGGGCCAAGAGCCTATGTCCCGGGACCAGTTCCTGGCAGGCTGGGCGGGGCTGTGGGGGCACACCTGCTCTGGGGAGGGATAGAGAGGGCTCTGGGCCTGCAGCTGTTGGCCCTGAGGACAGGCATGGCCTCCCCTGCGACAGCTGGGCCGGAGGTTCAGGAGCCAGGAGAGCCCAGAGCCCAGGACGACCGGCCCCATGGGATGGGTCACAGCTGCTGCAGATGCTTGGGGGAAGGCGGGGCGAGGTGGCGAATGGAGGGTTGACAGGGCTGCAGTCCCCACACTAGGCTGGGTGTGGGGACACATGGCCACCCATCTCCGGCCCCACAAAGCCCAGTCCTGTGCTGTCCAGCAAACTGTCCCCACGGTGTGCTCATTATGTGGCAGTACCAATCCCTCCAAATCCCTGATCAATGACCACAATCACCCCCAGCCTCTGTGGAAACCCCCCACTGAGCCCTTTGGGCCGAGTACAGCAACAGGTGCTGGCCCCCACACCCAGCATGGATGACCTTTCAGCACTGCTGGGGAAAAGTGGTCACAATGAACCCCTTAGTAGGTCCACCCCAGAGATGAGGACACACCAGCACACAGTAGGCACTCAATGATGCAGAGTAAGTGAACATTGGCAAGACAAACTGCTGACCACACCGTCTTGCCTCCTGCTGCCCCAGGCTGGGAAGGTGGGGGCAGAACCCCCTGCCAGGGCCCAGTGTCACCTCCTTAGCCCCTGGCTCTGACTGCCTGATGTCCAGCAAGGTGGGAGCAGGGCTGGACCCCAGGTCAGTAGCAGCTGAGGTGTGAAGCAGCAAACTCAGCTCAGGTGTGCTGGGCGCTGGCCAAGCGGCTCCTGCAGAGGCAGAGCCCCTCCTCTTGGACCCGCCCACGGTCCAGGGCCTACCCCAGGCCATACCTAGCACAGGGCCCTTTGGGTCCCATGCTGACACGCTGGGGTGGATGTCCCAGGCTCCTCAGCAGCCACCTGGACTCAGGGCAGGGATGTCAGGCGTATTCCCCACCTGTGATGACCAAGGGGATCCATCTCCCACAGAATACACCCAAACCACTGCAGCAGTACCTGGGTGGGGACACGATAGCCCCACATGGGGCTCAGGTCCAGTCAGCTCTGGCCTGGCTGACAAGGGCCAAGTGACTGCTTTGCCAGAATTTGGGGATTCTGAACCAGCTGCCGTGGCAGGTGTGGCCAGCCTTGTCGAGCAGAGTCCAAGCTGCTGGGAGGGTGGCCAGCCAGCTGCTGCTGGGCAGGGTCTACTGTGCTGGCCACTAACCATAGCAGCAAAGCCAGCAGAGGGTACATGGAGCTGGGGGAGGCAGGAGGGTCTCTGTGCTATCCCCACAACCCCAGGCAGAGACGGAGAGCTCGGAGAGATCAACAGCCACCACTGGGCCCTGGGTCTTGCCCTGAAAACCGGGGATTTCTATCCTATCCATGAAGCAAGAGAGGCACAGGCGAGAAGCTCCCTTCCCTGATCCTGGGGTCTTAACCAAGGCCAGGCAGGACCATGTTCTGCATCAGGGACATTTGTGAATGGCACGGGCGCCCCCCAGTGGATAGCGTTAGCTGTTCCAACTGTTCACAGCAGGGCTGAGGATGTCCTCTCAGGATGTTGGCCCAGAGGTGATTCTGAGTATCATCTCACTTGGAAGCAGGTTCAGGGGTCCCAGGAGGGAGGGGCAGGTGGAGGGGCTGGGGTCCCCAGGCTCAAGCCTGTGAGGGGCCCAGGGAGCCCATACGGGGATGGAATCTAGACAGCTGTCAGGATAGGTCCTGGACACCTGGGCTCAGCCCCTGTGGGGACACTGGGAACAGAGCTGAGCAGCCCAGGGCCAGGGCCAAGCACAGCCTTAGTAGTCCCCTGGTAGTCCTGCAGGCGGACAGTCGCCCACAGACCAGCCTGTGCAGGAAGGCTGGGCGCCAAGGCTAGGGGAGCCATGGGTTGCTGTGGGCTGGGTCTTGTCCCTAGCCTCTTGCCAGCCCATCTAAGGAGGAGCAGAGAAATGCCTTTCCTCACCCCCTTCCCTGTCTGTCCATGCCACACACACTCAAGGGCCCTCAAGGCCGACAAGGCAGATCCCCAAGAGAAGGCCAGCCGGGGAGTACATGGGGCCTAGGCAAGCCTTCTGGCCAGTCAGCCAAGCAGCCCCAGCAGGTGCTGCAGAGGATCTGACTTGGGCCTGGGCGCTGGCTAGGGAAGGGATCTCCTGGAAACTCCTGGCAGAGTGGACTTGTGGACAGTAAATAGCACCCTTTGTTGTCTAGGACATCAAGGCTCAGAGAGGCTGAGTGGCCAGCTGAGGAGGCACAGCTGCCCTTGCCCAGCCATGGAGAGTGCTAGATCCCTGGCCCTTGAAGTCTCCATCCTAGAGACTGTGGCCAGAGGTGACGTGGTTCATCCAGTCCCAGATCCCATTCTCTTGCCAGGGTTCCTTGTCCTAACCTGCCTCCTCCAGTAGGGATGGGATCCTCTGCAGCCCCAGACCCTGGTCACATGCAGGGACCACTGTGGCTACCAGATGGCGACAGAGGCCAGCTGATCCTGAGGCACCTGCAGTTTGACTCCAGAGAGCCAGTGGGAGGCGCCTGAGCCAGCTGCCTCCAGGAGGCCCCAGGTCAGAGCCCCAGTGTGGATGAGAGAGGGAACGGCATGTGTGGGCAGCCAGTGCTGGGCCTGTGGGAGCCCTGAGCCCAGTTCCCTCTAAGCTCTTGCCTCGCATGGGGAAGGGCTATGTCCTCCCAGGACCCCAGGAGGTGGGCCTGCACTACCTAGAGTCCCCTTCAGGCCCTCCATTCACTACCCACGTGGGGTCCAGGTGGGCAGATCTCACCTTGCCCCTGGAGCTGGGCAGAAAGGAGCAGGGGATGTCACAGCCTGATCAGGCACACAGTGAGGACATGGGAGTCCCAGGAAGAGGACCTGAAGAGCAGGCTTGGGGACAGAGGGTCAGTCGTCCAGAGGTGGGGCTTGGGGCAGACCCTGGGGTCTGGGTGTGCACTCCCCACCCTGTGTAGACTGTGCTAGGAGCCCATCATTTGTCTTTGAGGCCAGTGTTTGTTCTGGGGCAATGGTCACAATGCCAATGCCATGGGGATCGATAGGAAAGTGCCTGTGGGAGCATGGAGCCTGGCAGGGACCCAGGGGCTTGGCAGCGTCACCGTTTCCCACCTTCCCTCCCGCTGTCTGGTTTGGAGAGAAGGGGCTCACGCCCTACCCTCCTGACGTGCCCCCAGCCCCTCCAAGTTGCAGTCAGGATGCCCCTGCCGGCATGCCCATTCCTGCATTTCACCCAGAGGCCTCAGAGCCCCTTCATCTCACAGGTGGCTTTTCTACTGGAAGGTTTCCTGATTTCTCTCACCCCTTTGGCTGCAGGTCTCTGCTCTGGGTGGCCACCTTGGCCAGACTGGACCGTTTTCCCCAGGACACGCTGGGCTCTGTGTCCTGAAGCCAGACCCTACATCCCTCTCCCCACCCATCGAGCTGCCCACAGATCTCTATTAATGCCCAAGGCCTTGGGCACTGGAGTGGGCACAGGCCTCAGCACCCAGTCTTAACCCAGCCCTGCCACTCAGCTGAGCAGCTACAGGAAAGCTCTGCACCTGCCAGGATCCGTTCCCCACATCTCCCCTCCCCATGCAGGTGCCAAGAGAATATGGGGTTCACCATGGAGCTCTGCACTCACAGTGCCATCCACTCTCCTTTTTGCTGTCACCACCTGGACTCCAGCAGCCCCTCCTGATCCCTCTAGCCACAGTGAGAACCACCTGAGACTCCAGGGGCAGGCTGCACAGGGATAGACTTCAAAGAGTATCCCGTGGGACAGAGTCTGTCCAGTGCCACTTCCTGCTCCCATGCCAGAGGCTCAGGAGGGAGGGTATGGAGCCAGTGCCACTGACGGCCACTTCTCAGGCTCAGTGGCCAGGATGGGGGAGGGCAGGCCAGGCCAGGACAGAAGCCATGGCAGGTGCAGGGGGATAGTGGGTGGGGTGCGGGGGCCCATCCTCAGCCCCACTTGCAAGGAGGGCAGCCCTGATGCAACTGTAGATGCATGGGCCCAATCGCCTTAATGAGGCTAGAAATGGCGCTCTTAGAGATTTCCAGAAAACCACTGTAAGACCCCCTGAATTAATGCGCAAATAAATTGCCCAGCCAGAGTCCCCTGGGGCCAGGAACAGCCATCAGGCACTCCCAGGCCCAGGGACTCTGGCCAAGTGACAAGCCAGCCAGGCACTTGCTAGTGAGCGGTATCACCCTGGAGGTAGGTTCCCAATGACCGGGGTTCTTATAAGAGGCCACCTACAACAAGGAGAACCAGCCACACCTGAGGGCAGCAGAGACTGGAGTGGGGCCCGCCAGGAGGGGAAGGACCCTCCCCAGGGTCTTCAGTGTGGCCAGCCCACATCCCGGTTCAGGCTGCCAGACATGAGGAGCCTTCAGGTCTGACGGCTGCCCAGGAGCCCCCAGTGGGACTGTGCACAAGTCCTCGGCCCTCGGGGCTTGGTTTCCCGGCCTGGCCCCTCTGCTACAGGGGTGGCAAGATTCAGGGATGGCGCTCGGGGCTGTGGAACTACACCAGGTGCCTGTAGTCCTTGTGGTAGGGGACCGTGATGGCTGGTGACAGCTCCTGGCCAGGTGCCCCTGGTCAGCCTGGGTGCTCCCCACCCCCTACTCAGGCCGACTGAGGCCTCACAAGGCAGTTGGATGCTCTGCCCACTGGCCTGCTGGCTCTGAGGGAATTAGGCCAGACCTTATTTACCAGCTCAGGCTGTGGGGCATAGGTGCCCCCGTCCCACACAGGGCTACTCCCACTGCCATGAGGAACTGCTGGCAGGGGCACCAGCACCATCACTGGCCTTGTTCTGTGGCCTGACTCTTCCAGGGCCTGGCCCAGGTCACACACCTGGACATAGAGCCAAAGGAATGTGTCCGTGGCCCTGCAGGGCCATGTCACTGGTCCCTGGTGTGAGCCTGAGGCTGGAGGGAGTGTCCAGTGCTGCAGCATCTGGGCATCTCCACCCTTGCCTCTGCTACCTGTGACCAGCACATCAGGATGGACACCATGCCTGGAGTGACAGAGCACCTTTGGGTCCCACAGAGGCTCGGAAGCATGGATCGGCATGCAGATTGTGGGCATGGCCTTGAAAGCACAGGAAAGAACCTGAGAGGGGTGGACACAGTGGCAGGCACCAGCAGGCTGCTGTGGGTAGGCGCCCTCCACCCACAGGCCCCTAGGGCCACGTGCTGTGCACCTGAACCGTCCCCCAGTAGGGGGACTCTGTTGATGCCCAGGACTGTGGGCACTGGAGTGGGCACGGGCCTCAGCACCCAGTCTGAACCCTGCTCCCAGTAGGAGCAGCTGGCTGCTCTTCTACTACACTGAGGTGTCAACTCCTGGTCCTGGACGCCCTGCATCCAGGCTGGCTCTCCAGTGGACAGAGGGCTGGGAGTCCCGGGAAGTACAGAAGTGACTGCTGGCACCATCAGGAGCCTCCCTGCCTGGTTCTGCCATGTGGGTCTTGGGAAGTTGGCCCTGGTCACTTCTTGTAGCTGCTGGGCAGTGCGAATGGAGCACAGCCACAGGCCCCCACCATCCCTCCCCAACTCGGTGTTACAGGAGGGAGGTGCTGTGGGGGCAAAGCAAAGACACTGGCTGGATCTGCCCCAGGGGCAGGGGATCTTCAGCTTTCTGTGGGCCAGCCGGCTCTAGTCTTCTTGGTCTGGCTAAAGACACCCCTGTATGTGCATCCATGCATACATCATGTGTACACACATGTAAAGAGTCACGGCAAGGCATTGGCTGGCAGGACCACAGGCTAAGTCTGAGGTCCCTGGTGGCACAGGCTGGGAATGCTCAGCCTAAGGGAGAATCCCTCCTTCTTCAAGAAATCTCAGCTTGGCTCTGAGCCTTCAACTAATCTGCTGAGGCCCACCACGCTACTGAGGGTCATCTGCTTTATTCAAAGTCTGATTGTGGATATCATCCACATCCACAAAATGCCCTCACCATGACACTTAGATGAGCATTAGCTTGGCAAGGACCAGAGCTTCACCCTCAGTCAGCCTTTAAGTCCACATTTTACAGAGAAGGAAGCAGAGTTCCGAGGTGGCCCTTGCCCAGGGCCCAGGGCCCAGGGCTGACAGAGCAGAGCCAGGACCTCCTAACTGCACCCTTGCCTGGAGTGCCCGATGCCACCCAGGCCCCCAGGGCAGCACATCTAGGCATGACAGCCAGCTTAAAGGGCTGCAAGAGCAGGAGCAGGCCCAGCCACTGGGAAGGACATTGCCAGGGCTGCAGGGGCCCAGGTGGCCCGACCTGGCCTAGGACCTGGACACTTGTCCTTGAATTTGCCAACTACATGCAGAAATCAGGGCCATGTGCATACAATTCAGGGTCCTCTTGAAAGCTCACAACTGCTGGCTGCACAGGCCAGTGTCCTCACAGGCCAGCCCTGGGCTGAAGTGAGAGGGCACGCTGCAGGGGCCAGCCCAGTCAGAGGTGCTGGTCCCTCCAGGACATTGGCCCCATAACAGTCCTCCTGGCAGGGCACTGGGGCCACAGCCTGGCAGAGGCCATTAAGTGGAGGGCAGCGGATGCTGCTGACCCTGGTGCAACTGGTCACTGGGACAGGTGTCTGGGCTGGACCCTCAATCCCCCTGGCCCAGGTGACTGTGCATCACAAAGCTAGGAAGCCAGAGCGATGCTCTGCTCCATCCTCCAGTGACTTGTTTAGTGATTTGTTCTTGATGAGGAACTCTGTCTCCAAATGCCCTTAGATCTTCACACCAAAATGAAGTGAAGGTAGTTGGTGAGTCATAAATCCCAGCATATTAGGAAGACAGCATATCCCATTTGCCTCCGGTGAGTGAAATGGACTTCTTTTTTTATTGACTTAACAGTTGATTGATGTGAACAAATCAAGGGAAATGTGCTCCTTTGATTTGCCTCCAAGCAGGAAATCAGAGACTCGAGTGAGCTGGGAGTGAGTCAGCCGCAGACGTACCTGCATGGAAACAAGGCTCTGGGCCTTGCCAGGCAGTGTGGAGGGACACAGGGCTCCCTTCTGCTCCAGGAGGCTGGCCACAAGGACCCAGCCCACCCAGGTAACAAGCTCCTCAGGGCACACCAGAGTGCCCCAAAGCCTGGGTTTTCAGACAGGGTCCAGCCCTCCTCTCAGCCCACTGGCCTCTTGGGACCACTGGGCCCCTGCCATATTCCTCAAGCACAAGACTGGCACCAATGGGCCCTGATGCCATCCCTAGTGGGAGGAGGGTGCTGTTCAGTGGGCAGCATCTGCTGGGGCTGGGCTGAGGCAGGCCTCACACCCGGGCGGATGTCTGGGGGATTCCTGGGTCCCAGCTCTGCTTGGGCTCTGGGTTGTGTCTGTGCCGAAAGGCCAGGAAACAGGGCTGTTTCCCGTAGGACCGTTTGGGGCAGGAAAACACTAGGTTTCTGACTGGCGTGTGGCACCATGCAGGTCATTTTTGAATGGTGCTGAGCTTACAGGCTAGGGTGGAACAGTAACCGGGCCTTAATGCGCAATTTCCTGAAGGCTTGACGATGGATGGCCCTGTGCCCGTCTGGCAGCCCCAGGGCCACCAGGACGGACCCAGGCCCAGCTCAGGGAAACAGCTGTGAGACTGGGATCATAGACACAGAGCACCCAGCCCTGCTCACTCACAGCTACCCCTGCCCCTGCTCAGCAATCCCACGGACCCAGGCTACTCCCTGGAGACGCACTTGATGAACTAGTGCCCTCCCAAGGGCCACCTCCCTGGTCCCTCAGCAACACTGAGCACTTGGGGCCAGGAGGAGCAGGCGGAGAAGGCAGGGGCCCCTTCCATCCCAGCTGGGCTCTGCAGAGGGGCAGGGTGGGTTAGAGGTGGCCAATGCCGCCACTTCCCTCCCTCCCCTGGGATGGCTGGGGAAACTGCATTTTAATATGACCCCTATTTTAAAGTGGGGGGAGTACCACAGAGCATGAAACCACGTGCAGTCAGGAGGGGGCCATCCACCCCAGGTCCCCAAGGGCTGGGCTCAGGTCCTGCAGAAGGCATGTCCTCAGAAGGCTCCAGGAGCACCCTCTGTCTGTCTGGACCCAGGGTAGGTGTCCATGTTCTGCTGTCTGCCATAGCAGGCACCTGACCCTGGACCTCAGAGCGCCCTCTGGGCTGGAATCTGCTGTGGGACACCATCCTCGCACGTGATTTGAGTTACCTCCCTGGCTGGGTGAGAGGCGCTTAGGCATAGCTGTGTCAGAGCTTTCCCCACCCTTCTCCAGGTCTGAGGGCTTGTCCGTGCGGAGGCGAGTCTGGCCACTACCCTGAAGACCCAATTGTTGCCCCTGACCTTGGGATGCTGCCCCCCTTAATCTTCATTGGATGGGATTTTCCCCAGAATTTTTTGTTCCCCAATAAAACACACTCCCTGGCGTGTTCTCTCTCTCGCTAGCCTCTTCAGTAAATCTCGCTACCACAATAGGTGGCTGGAGCCTGGAGCTAGGAGGAGCTGACCTGGAGCTAGTTTAAAGGTAATTAGAGTCTGTCTCTTTAATTCAAAACTCCCTAACGGTTTCTCATGACTTGAACCTTCATTCGTGAAGCCCGCGCAGGTCCCTCGCAGGTCGCAGGCTAATATCTGCAGTGCCCTCTGTTCCGGGGGTGGGCAGGACTCCAGCAGAGCTCCAACGTGGCACATAGGCCCAGGCCTGCTCTGAGACGGCTGCCCACTGCCCTGCATACGCTGTGACTGTCCTGCTCCTGCTGGGAGCCTGGCGGAAAGTCACAGCTTGCTGGCCCTGCGGGAGGCCAAGCTCTTCTGTCTCCTCTCCCCATGGGCCATGCTGCCCACTCCAGCAGCCAGGGCCAGTGAGTGTGCTGATCAGTATTCATGGAGAGGCTGCGTGTGCCCGACCCCAAGAAAAGAGAGAACAAGAACCCCAGGTCTTGGGGCCTCCTGTGAGCTTCTGCAGGGTGGTGGACACAGCCTGTGGCAGCCAGGGAACCTCCTGGAGGAAGGGAGATGGGTGCACCAGGCATGGAGCATAGCCAGGGCAAAGGCTTGGTGGGAAGAGTTGGTGGGAGGTAGAGACCAGGGTCTCCTCGCCACCTGGGGGCACCCCAGCCTGGGGACGAGCACAGGAGGCCTCAGGTGTGCCAAGTGGAAGGAGCTGGCCTTTGGCTTGTGAATGATCACTGAGCAGGGACACCTGGCCTCTGCCTGGGCAGGGGTGGGGGCAAGGGCTGTGTCTAGCGGCCACTGTGCAGCTCCAGAAGGGGGGTCGTGGCCACACTGGGGTCATAGACGGGATGAGACCGTCCCTGGGTCGTCCGTGGGGCCATCTTTCGGTTGCCAGGGCTCCCGGCAGCTGCTAATCCTCCCGTTCTGGTTGGACCTCCGCAGTGTCCCCAGGCAGGCTTCACCTCACTTGATCCTCCCAGGGAAGCATGGGGCTGGGCACAGGCACTGCTCAGAGCATATGCAACTAGGGAGGCAGAGGTAGGCAGAGGCACCCCCAGGCCTCCCCTCTGTCCCCAGGCTCCCTGGGGACCCACTTCCAGGGCATCAAAAATCCCAGGACAGTGGTACTCTGAAGCCTTCTTCAGGAGCCCCAAACAGGATGGTCAGGCAGGTGTGAGGCCCAGGAGCTAGGAGGACAGCTCTAGTTGGGGAGGGGCTGCCAGGCAGGTGGGGACAGGTCCTGTGCAGGTTCTGGGAGGATCCACCAGGGAGCCATCACTGTGGGGGGCAAGGTGGGGCCCAGGCATCTCCAGAGAGTAGAGAGGCTTACACCAGGAAGGGCAGGGCCTGGGGAGGGGCCATGACCCAGCTTACTGCCTCCCCACACCCAGCCCTGACCCAAGGCAAGGATGGAGGGAAGGGACCTGGGACAGAAGGGCACCCAGCCTGGGCTGGGTGGAAAGAAGGTGTGAGGGAGAGGAGGCAGAGTCTTTGAGACCTTCCCTTCAGAGGGTCCCTCCCTCAAGCTTTTTCCCAGGGTCCCAGGGTCCCAGGTCAGGGCTGGCCTAGAAGGGTCTCTGTGGGCCCTGTGATTGCCCAGTGCCAGGGTCTCAGGACAGCTCGTATCCCTTTACTGGTTTGTCCCTACCAGAGTCTCGGGAGAGAAGAAGGAGAATTTGGTTGTCTGATAACTGTAACCAGGGTGGACCCCTTGCCTGGGTCCTCAGTTTCCCCAGATATAGGGTGGTTGGATGGCCTCTGGGTTGGGCCCAGGGGTCAGAGGCTGTTCTGTGCTCTGTTCTAGCAAGCACCACCTCTGGTCCTGTCCAGGGCCTGAGGCCAGGCTCTTGTCTCCCCGCTCCCAGTGGTAAGAGAACAGGCCTGGGAAGGGACCTGTGTTGGTCAAGCCTGTCTTGCTGCAGGGTTCCATGAGAAACCTGGGTCTTCGCCCTGAAGGGTGGTGAGCTGGGGACACTGGCTGCTGCTGGGCCCAGTGTCCCCATGCTGGAGTTGGGGGTAGGGCCAGGCCCAGGCCTGAGTCCCTGTTAGGGGGAGCCCTAGGCAGTCAGAGATAGAAGGGCCTGCTCTTGGTGGACAGCACAGCGTCTGGAGCCAAGGACACTGACTGCCTCTGCTGACCCAGCTCCTGGAGCCAGCCAGGCCTGGAAGGTCTGAAGCAGGTTTGTTACGTGGAAATTAAGATGCATGGTCAGACTGGATGCACCCAGTCAGCCCTCTGACACCTCCTGAGCCCGGAACTGGCCCTCTCCCCAAGACGTGGACACATCAGGAAGCTTGGGCTGCTCCCACTTAGCTCTCTGATCCAGGGGGCCTCGGCAATCAGCAAGTGGGAGAAGGGACAGTGGTGGGACAGAAACAGAACTGGCCCCACAACACAGTGAGAGGAGTCCTCCTGGAGACCTGGCCAGTATCGCCACCTTTCTGGCCTCACCTACCTAGCCACACACTTCTCTCTGCCCCAGACCTTTGCACCTGTGGCTCTCTTCCTCACTGGGCCACTCCTCCCTGGAGAAGTAATCCTGGCCCCTAGTGCCTGTTATTTTTGTCATTATGCTTCTCTCTGTATTTATTACAATCTAAAACTTTCTACCTTTAAAAGATATATATATATATATATATATATATATATATATATATATATATATATATATATATATATTGAGCTGGGTGCAGTGGCCCACACCTATACTCCCAGAGATTCAGAGGCTGAGGCAGGAAAATCACAAGTTCAAGGCCTGCCTCAGCAATTTGGGGGGACCCTGTCTCAAAAAAGTAAAAGAAATGGGGGAATGTAACTCAATAACTCAGTGGTTGAGTGCCCCTGGGTTCAATTCCCAGTACAAAAAATTTTAAGGGCTGAGGGTGTAGCTCAGTGGTAGAGCACTTGCTTAGTACATGTGAGGCTTGCCTAGCCCTGGGTTCAATCCTCAACACCACATAAAAATAAATTAATTAAATAAAGGTATTGTGTCCAACTACAACTAAAATTTTTTTTTTAATTTTTAAAAAATGTTTCTTGGTTTGTTGCATGTCTCAGCTCTGCCCTAAGCTGTGGGCAGATGCTGTTTCACCACAGGCACCTCTGTACCACTGAGGGCAGCCGGACACCTGAGGAGCACTCTTTCTAGGTATGTAGAGATGGTTTGCTGAATCTGCTGGTGTGCAGCAGACCACACCTGTGTGCTTGGGGAGGCTGCCTTGCCAGCCAGCAGGCCCAGCTTACACCTCATCCCAAGGAGCCGCCCATGGGACCCAGGTGCTGGACCCCAGCACAGGCTGAGCCTGCTTCCACGGAGTCCTGGATAGCCAGGATGGCTCAGCCTGCCTGCCCAGGGCAGAGGGTGCTCTGCCCCCTGCCCCCCGCCCCTGTTGCTGTGGCAGCATCTCAGGGAAGGACATCAGCTCAGCCAGAGCCAGCCTGGCAGCTCCTCCAACCTGAGAGGCAGCCATGGGGCCGGTGGGGAGGGCTGCCTCCCACAGGCTGGCTTTCCTCTTTCCAACTCCATTTTTTCCAAACTGGGTGCCTGGCCCTCCACGGGGATGGGGTCTATTCAGCCCCTTGAGAGCCTGGGGTCTGGAGGTGGGAGAAGGACAGCTGGACGACTTCCTGAACATTAAGATCCAAGTCTGGGTAGGGAAGGGTACTGTGAGCCTCAAGGACCAGCCAGGGCCTCCACATGATAGCAGGCACTAGCTTTGAGGCTGGGCTTCTTAGTTCTCTAAGCACTTTCTCCATTACAAACAGAATCACATTCCTAGCAGGAAATACGGAGTCATAAAGAACAAAAAGAAGCATAAAGAACAAAAAGAAGCCAGGTGCAGTGGCACACACCTATACTCCCAGCTACTCAGGAGGCTGAAGCAGGAGGATCACCAAGTTCAAGGATAGCCTCAACAATCTAGTGAGAACCTGTCTCAAAATAAAATATAAAAAAAGTTCTGGGATGTAGTTAAGTGGTAGAGCAACCCTTGGTTAAACCTCAAGTATGAGAGAGAGAGAGAGAGAGAGAGAAAGAGAGAGAGAGAGAGAGAGAGAGAGAGAGGGAAAGAGAGAGAAGGAGAAGAAAACAGTCCGGGTACCCAGCCTCCCTGAGAAGGGAGTTGCCCAGGGACAACAGGAGGGGAGCAGCAGCATGCCCACCTGTGGACAGGCAGCTAGGCTGCTCCCCACACTCCTCCAGGTACAGGTGCCTCCTGGAACCCCTCATTCACTCAGACAGTGGCCAGGCTCCAGGTGCAGGGTAAGGGTCCTGGGAACTTCATCCCAGGGTGGGATTTCCTCAGGTCCCACTCAGCTATCTGTGCCTAGCAGGGGAGTTCTCCTTGTTAAAACCAGGGGCTAGCATTGATGGCCCAGTGACACTTGCAGAGGCCGCGCCTGTGCTTTGGCCCCTGGGAACCCCGTTCTGCTACAGCGAGACCCTGCCACAGATGAACCAGCAGGCACACAAAGCATCCTGCGATTCCCAGGACCACTAAGCCGGCTGGGAATCTGCCCTCCCTTTTCCTCCCACCTCAGAGAGTCCTCGGTAAACCCCTCGGCCTCCCGCTGCGCGAGGACGCCCCCTCTTCAGTCCTCAGACTAAGGACTATAGAGGGACTCCATTGGCCCTCTGCTGGGGTCTGCGGCCCAGAGTGAACAGCAAAAGAATGGGGTGGGGACAGGGACCCTCATCAGAGTCACAGCCAACAGGATCGGGACCACAGGTCCCTGTGCAGAGGTGTTGGGAATGACCTACGGCCAGGGCTGGCGACCCACGGGGAGCCAAGCAGAAGTGTCAGCTCTGCTCCCACAGTCTCGCTCCAGAGCGCCACCCGCCCGCCCACACGTGACCCGCCTCGACCCCCTCACCCAACCCTCGTACTGTCTCTTCCCCTCCTCAAGGCAAGCCCCCGACACCCCCAAACCCGGAACTCGCCCCGCCCCGCCCCGACCCCCCAGCGCTCGCCCCGCCCCCGACCCGACCCGCCTCCCCTCCCGGCGCGGGGAGCGATCGCTGCGCGGACACTGCTACGGGAACCGGAGGGAGCCGCTGGCCAGGTGAGTGCCGCCGCGCTGCCCACCGCATCCCGCGCGGGAGCCCCTGCCCTGCGCCCCTGCCCAGGTCCCGCTCGGGTCTATTTTACCGTCTCCGAAGGTCTCAGCGCTCTGCACGCAACCCTGGCCTGGGGACCGGCTGCGCACCCAGTGCCTGAGGCGCGCCCAGGCGCCCACGCAACCAGCTCGGGACACTCGCAGGATTCACCTGCCGCTGCCCTGTGTCCCCCTCTGTCTGCTCTCCAGATTGGGCAGCTGCACTCCTTCCTCTCCTCAGCCCCCTCCCCTCGTCGCCCTCAGGCCTCTGCGTTCTGGAGGCCGCCCCTAGTACCCGGGTCAGGGCAGAAGCTACAGGAACCCAGATGGCCCTGCTCTGGGACTGGTGGGAGGGCTCTGAGGCTGGGACTGGTGGGGGTTCAGGAAACGGTATGGAGGCAGTAGGAGCCTAGGGTGCAGGATAGGCGTCTTGTAAGGTGGGGTTGGCCAACTTTGGGCTGGGGAAGGAGGAGGGAGGTGGAGATCCATGTACTCAGCCAAGGGTTCTCAAGCTGCAGTTAAGCTGCAGGTAGAGTATGACCAACTCTGGGGCCCAAGGCCTGATGCAGCATTAAGGTCTGGGGTTCTGGAGGTGCCTCTCACAACTGGGGGACTGGGGTGCACCCCTGCCTGCTGGGAACAGAGCTTCATCTACCCTAGCTGGGCACTTGTGCCCACATGACCTCCAAGTATACCCACTCCTCCAGGAAATCAAGAATACCCTGCAGTGGGGTGCAGACCCTGTCCACCCCAGAACCTGCCAGCTGCCAGGTGTGTGACAGGGCAAGGAGGCTAGGAGCCAGGTCACCCAGAGCCAGTTGTGGTTACCAAGTGTGTTGGAACAGTCCCCAAGCTCTGGGAATAGGGTGGGACCGGAGCCTCCGGGGCAGAGGTGGTCCATACATTAATGATCATGACCCAGTATTGATTCCCCAGGAAAGTAACCATGGAAATTTCCAAAGAAGTGGGCTGGAGGTGGAAGGCAGTCTTGAAATATCTACTGGCCATACAGACCCTTCTGAGCCCTTGAGGGGGGCTGTGCAGCTCTGGCCTGCCTGCTCCCACCTGTTTCTCTTAATGTGAGGAGGATACTGCCCCTGGCCCCAGGCTGCCCTAAAGACAGTGGAGGGGCAGGAGTGGGGTTGCCAATGGTTGCACAGTCAGAGCCTTGCTGGGGGCGGGGGAGGGGGTCCCAACAGAGGAAGCAGAGGTCAGGAAGCTTGTCCTCAGGGAGGGTGGCAGGATTAGGCTGCTGTCTCAGCCAAGATGCAGTCTATGCTTGCTCCTGCTCACAAGAACACTGGTATGCTCTCCCCCTGGTGAGGCAGCGGTCTGGGAGTCCCCTGAGTTGCAGCACTCGTACCTCTCCAAGCTCCAGCTACCTGATGATGCTGGCTATTGCAGACTTTATTGGGGGCTGGCCTGACCATGGCTGCCAGGCCCAGGGGACACAGGTTCTGAGACCCATCCTTGTTCCCAGGCCCTTGTCCCGCCCACCTTCTCCCAGGAGCCTGGGCAGATGCCCTTCCTGATGCTGGGGAGAAGCTGAGCTACCTAGGGTGGCCTGTGGGAACAATGACTGAGCACCAGGCCCTACACCTGGTGTCTTCATGCCTGAGCTTATCTCATGTGTTCAGTAACTTTGCAGTTGGCAGGAGGTGCTGCTCCTGAAGCCAGGGTTCAGAGAAGCAGCCTGGCTTGCTCAGGAGCACACAGCCAGAGTGGGGCAGGTGTGTGGGCCGGGCCTGCTCCTGGTGCCATGAGAGTGGGCCAGCTAAGTAGATCCTCTCCTGGGGGGGGGGCGGGTCTGGGTGCCACAGGCTCCATGGTCACTTCCCTCCTGCTGCATCTGAAAGGGGCCTGGGGCAATTTTTCATAGGTGCCTACTTTTTGAGACTAAAGTTGCTGCTTCTGATTAACGGCCTGTCAGGATGAGCTTCCAAGAGGCTGGAGTAGCATGGGGGCCTGTTTCCTTCTTTCCTGCTATGAAGTATAACTGGAGAGTTGACGTGGTTACCAGCAGCAGAAGTGGAGGCCTGATAGCCTGCTGAGCTCTCCTGGGTTCTGGGCAACTGGGGCACCTGGGAGTGGCTGAGAGCTGCAGACAAGAGGAATTTACTTAAGATCAAACATATGTTCAGGAGTCCAAGGCCTGTGACAGAAAGGACCTGAGCCACCCCCACCAGTGGGCAGCCCACCTTCAGGGCTGCTTGATCATCTCTGCCCTGCTCAGGCCTCAGGGGTATGGGCTAGAAGCCCTTCCTTGGTGTTGTGGGGAGAGGGTGACCACAGCCCATGCACGTCACTCACCTTGCCTCTCATAGGATCTGCTGTCTCCAGACCACAGGCCTCCTAGAGGCCTTCCCACAGCTGTCCATGGGAGCCATAAACATTACTTTAAATGCTCAGCTTTCTTTAGAAATGTGGAGAGGCCCTTGGGGCCAGGCCTTGGGGACAGATAAACAAGCCCCCTTGCTGTCCTCCAGGGCCAGCTTCTAGGGCAGCCTGTATCTGAGGCAGACTCGCTCCTGGCCACATGCAGATGCTGGTTGAAGCAACGGGTACCATGTCCCATGCCCTGACAGCCCTTCAGACCCGAGGACTTGGAGTCCAGCCAGAGGGACTCCCTGACACGGCCTTAAAAAAGCAGTCATTTCCGACAGGCATCTACCTTGACTTTTTGCTAGGTAGGTTTCTGCAACACAAATGTTCACCACACACCTGCAGCCTCACTGACCACCCGGGCAACACAGCCCTGAGCAGTCCTCCCCTTTCTGGCTCCGGGCGCTCCACTAGGAGGACTCCAGGCGCTCCACTAGGAGGACTCCAGGTGGTAGCCTGGTCTCTCAGGTTTGCCCGGCTGCAGCTCCTCTTTGCTGATGGAAGCACGTTGTCCTCCCGTCACTCCTGACACCAGGTGATGCTTTCCTCTTGTCTCCGCCTGGTCTTCTTGAGGGTTCCCTCCTCGTCCTTGATGCTGTGCTGCTCAGTGGCTATGACTTTCCTCTGCTGGTGACACAGCATGTCTGCGGGAGACGCCTCTCTGTTCTTTGCGGCTTCGCCCTGTAGCCCTGGCTGATATTTTAGTCTGCTGTGCTGGGCTCCTTCAGCCCCATTCAGTTCCCCGATTATCTGTTCTACACTCTCCAAACTGGAGCTGATCTGGACTTTGCTGGGCTTGGGTTTTGTTTGTGCATTTAAATGACTGTATTTGTTCATGACAAAGGTCTATTATTTTTAAGAATAGACACTTGTTCATTTTACTTCTTAAAAGTCAAATTTATAGGGACTGGGTACGGTACAGTGCTCACGCTTATAATCCCAGCAACTTGGGGCTGAGGCAGGAAGATCACAAGTTCAAGGCCAGACTGGAAAGAAAGTGAGACCCTGTCTTAAAATAAAAAATAAAAAGGTCTGGGGGTGCTGCTTGGTGGCAGAGCACCCTTGGATTCAATCCCTACCACCTTCCCACCAAGAAAGTCAATTTCCTTGACAATCTTTGTCCAGGCCTTGCTTGAGACCCCTAACACACTGAAGCAGTCTCTCTGCAGCAGGTAACCCCCATGGCCCTGCTGGACCTGAAGTGAGCTCATGGCCCATCTCCCTGCCAACTTTCCAGGCCGACTAGCCAGTGCTGAGCAGCCTGGCCTGCAACCTAGGTGACTGGAGGTGTGGGTGTGGACCCCAGGGTAGAAGGGTGTCCTGTCTTGTCTTCCAGGCTTCATTGCCTATGCCACATCCCTGGTGTCCCCAGCCCTGGCAGTGGTGTGAGCATCCCCTGTCTGAGATAGCATGGGTCACTCAGGACACTGATCGTGGCTAGCAGCCCTGGCTCAGGCCCAGGGGCTCTGTGGGTCCAGAGTGGCTGCCCCTTGGTGCCCTTCCTCCTGGGCAGGCAGCTGCTCCCTCGTGAGCCTCATCTTCCTATGAAAGATGCACCTTGATGTGTGCCTACCCCTGGACTTGCCATGTCGATGTACTCTGTGCCTGTCTCTGCCTCTCCACTGATACCACACGTGCCTGTCCCCACTGGGCTCTGTCCCCCCAGTCCTGCACCCTCCTGGGCTGTGTCCTTGGCCAGCACCTTCTGTACATCTCTCATGTCCACCTGCTTCCATGCTGTTTCCTAGGTCATTTAGCTCTGTGTCACCCTCTCTGGAGTCCACAGGCTGTGGCCACTGTCCAGGTATAGGGACCTCTGGAGCCTTTGCCACTGCACAGCTTCTCAAAACAGGCTGCTGGGAGGTGGACATCATGTGCCAGGGATAGCATTCCCTAGAGCCAGGTGGACACTGGCAGAGCCTCCTGGGGGAGGAAGGCCCAGGCCCTGTGGAGCCCAGCATTGCCCACTCCCAGCAGAGCTGGGCTGAGGTCACTGCATGTCCTGCAGGTCAGCTGGGTGCTGCAGTCCTGCTCTGGAGGCCCCTGACCACCTGGTGCCTTTCCTGTTGTGCTGCCCCTAGGGGTCTAAGAGGCCTCAGGGCCAGTGGAGTGGGAGGTCACAGAGCGGCCACTGTGGCTATCAACAGCCACGTCTGTCTTGGCTCACCAGGACGCCTGTCTACTGACCACATGGCTTTTCCTTCCTCCCTTGTTTTCCAAACAATTTGCTTAATGTGATTTCCAGCCCAGTTGAACATGACTAACAATGTTCACCTGCCACCAGGTGGGCGGGGCAGGGAGGCAGGAGGAAGGAATGCCGTCTGCCCCACTCATCGCACCTGTCCTTCTCTTCTCTAGAGACGGCTTCGGCCAGTACATGGCCTTGGCCCCCACCATGGAGCCCCTGTTCCCAGCCTCCATGCAGGACTGGAATGTGTCGGTCACCCCTGGAGGTGGCCACAACGGGACACAGGGGGGAGCAGCATCCTCGGTGGGTGCCCGGGCAGTGCTTGTGCCCATCCTGTATCTGCTGGTGTGCGTGGTAGGGCTGGGTGGCAACACACTGGTCATCTATGTGGTACTGCGCCACGCCAAGATGAAGACGGTCACCAACGTGTACATCCTCAACCTCGCCGTGGCCGACGTGCTGCTCATGCTGGGGCTGCCCTTCCTGGCCACACAGAACGCAGTCTCCTACTGGCCATTCGGCTCTTTCCTGTGCCGCCTGGTCATGACGCTGGATGGCATCAACCAGTTCACCAGCATCTTCTGCCTGACCGTCATGAGTGTGGACCGCTACCTGGCCGTGGTCCATCCACTGCGCTCTGCCCGGTGGCGCCGCCCGCGGGTGGCCAAACTGGCCAGCGCAGCCGTCTGGGCCTTCTCTCTGCTCATGTCGCTGCCGCTGCTGGTCTTCGCTGACGTCCAGGAGGGATGGGGCACCTGCAACCTCAGCTGGCCGGAGCCAGTGGGACTGTGGGGTGCCGCCTTCATCACCTACACGTCCGTGCTGGGCTTCTTCGGGCCGCTGCTGGTCATCTGCCTCTGCTACCTGCTGATTGTGGTGAAGGTGAAGGCGTCGGGTGTGCGTGTGGGCTCTTCGCGGCGACGGCGGTCGGAGCGCAAGGTGACACGCATGGTGGTGGTGGTGGTGCTGGTGTTCGTGGGCTGCTGGCTGCCTTTCTTCATAGTCAACATCGTCAACCTGGCCTTCACGCTGCCCGAGGAGCCCACCTCCGCCGGCCTCTACTTCTTCGTGGTGGTCCTGTCCTATGCCAACAGCTGCGCCAACCCCCTGCTCTACGGCTTCCTCTCTGACAACTTCCGCCAGAGCTTCCGGAAGGTTCTGTGCCTCCGTGGGGGCTATGGTGCAGAGGATGCAGACACCGTGGAGCCACAGCCGGACAAGAGTGGACGGCCGCAGGAGGTGGCGCTGCCTGTGCGCAGCTGTGAGGCCAATGGGCGCATGCAGACCAGCCGGCTATGAGGCCGCAGCAGTGCCCAGGTCCTGCAGGCTCCCCATTGCCCAGCCCTGGGGCTACAAGATGGATACTCCTCAGTGGCCCTGTGACGATGGGGCTGAATGGGGCCAGGGCAGGTGTGGACATGGCACGATGGGTGCCTCAGTGACCAGCTGGTTGTCGGCCTGTCCTCCCGCTCAGGCCAGGTTCTAGAGAGGAAGAAGGGGTTTGGTCATGCCCCAGGAAGTGCCTGGACATCTCCGCCTCCCATCCTGGCCCCAACCTACATCAGCCATCCAGGCCAGGGAGCAGTTTCTCCAGGAGGCCAGCTGTGGGGAGACACTCCTCCTGACCACTGGTGTGAGCCTGTGCTGGGGCTCTGCCCACTCTTTGTTTGTACCCTTGTCCTTGAGCCCTGAGTCACCTGGTCACAGAGCACAATGCCCTGTATGCTCAGCTCTGGCCTCTGCTCCCCAGATCTCCCGGGGACCAGTGGCCACCCCAGCTCCTTGCTGGCCCTGTAGCTGTGTGGACCTCGGGGAGGCAGGTGCAAAGCCATGTAGGTCTTGGGCAGCCAGCATGAACTGGGATCCCAGAGGATACCCTCTCCTCGGGGCCTCTGTCCACCCACCTGTCCCCCACCACCTCTGTCCAGGGGGGAGAGAGGCACCCTCCCGGGCTCCACAGTGGGATGGAGGAGGGGCACCCACAGGGACAGGGCATGGCCACACTGGCAGGGGTTTAGTCTGAGGGGCCCAGCGGGGGCAGGGAGGTGTCTTTGAGGTCAGGGGCCGCGAGGCAGCACAGTCCTGTCTTTTGCCTGGTTGGGGGCTCAGGAGGCAGCCTGTAGCCATCCATAGGGGCCGCGCTATGTGGGTTAACACAAATGCCAGCAAGCGTGGGTCCCCGAGGAATATGCCCTCTAGGCTGGAACTGCCCAGGTGCAGGGGCCAAGCACCCCTGTGCCAGACCTTGCTGGGATTCCCCCCAGGGGGCACACTGCTTTGGGGCAGCCCTGCCTGGCACTGCGCAGCCCTGCAGGAAGGTGCTGGGCCAGGCTAAGCAGGGCTGGGTAGCACAAAGGCCAGGCTGGTGCTGCTGGGCAGCAGGCACGACCCTCTGCCAGAGGCCAAGCCTGGACACTCATTCTGTGTGCTGAGGGCACTTGTGTTCGAGAACCTGCTCCCTGAATGAATTAGAGAATAAATGTTTGATCCTTCCTCAAAGCAAATATTGTCCCTGAAGCCGTGGGAAGCCAGCAGGACCCAGAGTGTGTTGTAGGTGTGAGGCCCGCAGCCCAGGCGAGGCTGGGATGGGTTGGCCACGCCCAGTTGGGAGTGGGCAGCAGGGTTCACAAAGTGGGGGTCATCGGGGTGCCGAGCTGGGGCTGGCCATCCCTGGCCTCCTGGGATTAGCCACTCTGGGCAGGTGAAGTGTTCTCAATGTGGGTTCCACAGAACTCTGCCTGCTCCCAGGGGCTACAGGCAAAACCCACCCTTGCCAACAGGTCCAGCATCCCAAGGCACGTCCAGGGAAAGATATCCAGGGAGAGACCAAGGCCTGTTTGCTCTGCAGCTCCCACCTCCTGTCAGGCCTCCCCTAGGATTTGGAGAAAAGGTGCTCCTGTTGGAACAGCTTGGGGGAGAGCAGATGGCTCGGAAATCTCTGCCCAGACCAACCTCCCCAGTCGATCTGATCTGACAGAGGCCCTCCCTGGGTGGGGCCAGCAGAATGTCCTGCCCGGAGCCCAGCAGGCCAGCTCCTAGTCACAGAGAAGGGACTACAGGGCCTCTGTGCAGTAAGGCAGGTGCCCCCCCCCCAGAGGACGCTTGGCCCTCCTGGAAGCCTCCTGCCCCATCTTGTCAGTCTGAGGCCCCTGTGAAATTGTAGCATTGTCCAGACACCAGCCTCAGGACCCCTTGTCCCTCTGTCTAACACCCCAGCCCCACAGCCCTGCTGGACCCACATGCTCACCTGGCTGCAGGTGCTCACTTGGCTGCCTTTGCTGATAGTCTTCCCCTCGTTGGGGGCACACCCCCCTCTGGTCAACCTGAGCAGCATAAGCCTTCGCCCTGAGGCCCATCAGGGACAGTGAGCTCCAGGGATGGCCCACTGCTGAACCTGGTTCACATCTCACTAGTGCGGGCCCCTGGCCTGGGAGATCAGAAAGTGTGTGTCCTTGGACAAGCACTGGTGTGCACCTACTGTGTGCCCACTGGGGTTTAGTTGCAGGGAGCGTTGAAGTGCATTCCAGGCAAAGGAAACAGCATGTGTGAAGATCCAGAGGCAAAGGAGCACAGACCCGAGCTCTCCAGCCTGGGGTGGGGTGGCTGGGACAGCACAGACAGCAGGTGATGCCCTGTCCTAGCTTCCGGGAAGGAAGGAGGACAGGAGAGATCAGGAGCACCAAGACTGGAGAGAGAGGGAGCCGATGGAGGGCAGGCCCTCCAGGGAAGGGGCAAGGCGGCCGGCCCAGGCCAGGTATCTGGGGCGGGGAGTGTGGGCTCCCAGGGTGCTGAAGAGGCAGAATCATTGTCCCTGGCATGGCATAGGGCCATGCTGGCTTCCAGTTGGGGCATGAGGGAGAGACAGACCCCAGATGGTGGGCTGAGCCTGTGGGATGTTCTGGGAGGTTCTATGCAGCCCATGGCCCCTGGGACCAGTCCTGACCTGTCTGGGCAAGGTAGGACACCTCAGGGCACCTGTGTAAAAGCCTGAGCTTGGACAGCCCTTGGAGTCCTTGAGCTGCTCCCTGCCCTCCCGTTGACATCTTGAGGTCCCCAGTCTCCACAGATGTGACCGAGGGGCAGAGACACCACAGAGGACACAGAGCCTCCACCATCTGCAGGCTGCGGCCAGTAGGGTGGGGGTGGTGCAGGGCAAACATCCTGGGCGGGAGCGGCAACCTGCTTTATGGGCGCTCTGTCCGCATCGATGGGTTTTATTGGCCACTGGGCTCCAGCGGTTCCCAGAGTGACCTTGCTCAGGAAATCCGGCCTGCGAGGCAGGGACGAGGATGGGGGACAGGAGGTCTCTATTTGCCCAGCAGGGCAGGGTGCAGGTCAGGAAAGGTGGGTGTTGGGGAGCAGCCCCCACAGGCAGAGCAGGCATTCCCCCCCTAGGATGGCAGCCGAGTAAGTCTGGGCTCACAGGACTGGGCAGTGGCTCCTGCCAGCCCACCTACCTCCTCATGTTGGGGGTCCCAGGTGGGTGCTGGGGAGGGCATGTCCCCACCCTGCTGTGGTGTCCTGGGGAAAGTGAGAGCAGCAGGGGTGAGGGTAGGCACTGGGCAGAATAGATGGGGCATAGGTGGCCAGGGGGCTGGGGATGCCATTGCCTCCCATCAAAGAGTCTGCCAAGGTGGGAGTTGGTGGGGCTGTGGGGTCCCAGGAAGCCAGGTAAGGACATCCACTTGTGACTCTCTCCTGCTCGCCTCTGGGGCTCCCTATCCCCATGCTTCCTGAGGCACCTCCCGCATGGAAAGAAGTATCACTCGGGAGCAGTATGAGGAGGTCCTGATCACGGCAGTTGAGTGGTTGGCCCTGGGGCTTTTCCTCCCTGGATGGAGATGGACCGGCCCCCAGGCTCATGCCCTGCTGGGCTCCTATGGGCTGACACCCCTGGTCAGTGCAGGGCAGCGAGAAGGCCAAGATGGGGCCAGCAAATCCAAGAGCATGGCCCCTCCACCCAAGTTCACGAGGTGAGGGTCATGAGCCTGAGCAGGCGGCCAGGAGTGAGGGCATCCCAGAGCTGCCCTATGCTGGCAGGGCTCCTGCTGCTCCCCCACTTGGGCCTGTCCTGCCCTGGCCAAGCCTGTGTTTGTCCCCTTGCTCTGAACAGCCTGAGGGCTCAGGCCCAGGGCCCCTGGAGCCAGGCAGGGGCCCAGGAGAGAGGAGCCTTATCACTTCTCTACCCACATGGCTGTGGCTCTCCTGGAGGATGTGACCTCTCAGGATGGCAGCACAGAGGATTGGCCCTTTTGTGACTGGTTTATGTCACCCAGCACCCTGTCCTCAGGGCCCATCCAAGCAGGTGTCCAGGGTTCCCTTGTGCTTGGGCACCACATTGCCACCTGTGTCCCTCTCATGGGGAAGCTCCCGGTCATTCTCCCAAGCGTCTTGAGGTTGCCACCCAGCCACGGCCTTCCCTCCTTCATTCCTGGTTGGACCAAGGGCTCACAGCTGGCATTCACCATGCTCCTGGCTGTCGCTCTTGCCCTCTCACTGGATGGGAAGTGAGGGTGCTAGTGACAGGTCTCCAGCCTCTTTCTGAGGACCATCCTCAACCTGCCTGGGCTGGCCTGTGCCCCTTGGGCTTTTATCACTTTGAAGAAAATTGAATGTGACTTTCTCATCTTCTTCCATTTCTTGGTCATTTTTAAAAATAAATAACTGCTGTCTCATCCTGGGCCAGGACAGTGACCCTAAGCACATCCCCACAAGTGCATTGAGGCTGGGGGTTAGGTGTCCCACTGCCTCTCTAACCCAGCATATAGGGTTTAACAGATACGCTTCGCCACCGTCAGAGAGACGGGGTCCCCTCGCTGGCCTGTCCACATGATAGCTGTGCTACTGTCAGCAGGTGCCACTGCTCTCGTCCCTCCAGTGGGCAACCTGGCAGCAGGCCTGGCACTGGTCCTACCTGGGCCCTTGTCTGGACTCATCCCTGCCTCCCCGTGTGGTGGTGGGCAATTCCTGGGCTCTGGAGATCAGGAACTCCCTGCAGTGCCTCCTGCAGAGTGGGGCTTTCTGCAGAGAAGGAGGCTGCACGTCCAAGGTGGCTGGTCCAGGGCTGTCCTCCAGAATTCCTGGGTGCCCCCATCCAGAGCCTGGTGTGGATAGGTGTTCTCCTTGCCCTGGCAGACCTTGTCCAAGGCTGCCTTCTCAAGGGGACCCTTGCCCCAGGGCCCCCATAGAGTTCTGGACAGCTGCATTCATGCTGAGTGGGTGGAAGTAGGGAGAGTGGCTACCACATTGGCCCCCGTGTCTGCAGGCTCCTCCAGGCCCAGCACCCAGACCTAGCTCAGCCCCAGGCAAGGTTGCTCAACCTGCACTGGAGGCCCAAACAGAGGCCCTTTGCACCCCACTGCAGGACAGGGAAGTGGAGGCTGCAGAGCAGGGGAGACAGAACGTAGGATGTTTGGAGCCAGCTGGGCTGGAACTGGACCTGGATTTCACCGTGTGGCTCCTGTGAGCACCAATCACACACCCTGGTTCTTCAGAGAGGTCAGGCAACATGCCTGAGGATGCACAGCCAGGACTGGGCTGGGACTTCTCTCCTGGATCCCTTCTGGCCAGGCTGACCCTCAGGATGTAGGGACATGGGTGTCCTGGATGGGCAGGAGGGGAGTTCAGGAGTGGGAGGATGTAGATACCTTGTGTAGATACCTCTTCTCTGTAGGGAAGCCTCTCTGCCGCCACGTACTGCCACACCACTAGCATTCAGGCAGCTCCTTGCTGTGCCTGCCAGTTGCCACCAGCCCAGGTGTGTCCAGCTACTCCAGCCATAAGAGGACACAGGGGCTTCCCACGCCTCAGCATCCCGGGTGGGGCTGGTTCTCTGGGATGGAGTTTCCAGGTGCCAGAGCCTGGCCCCCAGTCCCCACCCTGGCCCTAAGCCCCTCCTGAGCCCTGTCCCCAGAGCCCCCCTGCCTGGCCTCCTCCTTAACTTTCACAAGACCTCTAGACACACCAGGGAAGCCTGGAGGAAGGGCCCCTGGAAGGGCAGGTGGGAAACTGGCTGCTACAGATGGGGAGGGATGGGGGCTGCAGGCTCTAGCCACGGCTGGAAGAAGCCCCCTCCCCCACTGATGAGCTTCTGTGGACAGCAAAGGGGCCAGCCCTTCAGGGCCTGCTGCTGCATGCAGCCCTCGCTCCTGCCTCCGCACTGTTGGGCTGCACTTGTCCTCTCAGCCCTGCCCACCAGGGGCCCTTCCTCTAGGAGGTCGACTCTCAGAACTGCAAGTGCTGGGTGCTTTGCGGGCCCTGGCTGGACCTCAGCTCTCTACCTGTCCTCAGAAGCCAGCCAGAACACTCAGTGTCCCTGTGGAGTGGACATCTCTCTATGAGGATGAGGGGTGCTTCCAAGAGTCGGGCTGGGCCCATCTCACAAGGGAGCAGTGCCCTGTGCCTGGTAGGGCAGCTGCTGCCAACCTTCTGCAGCTCTGCCTCCCTGCCCCGGCTGCCTCTCCTGCCACCTCTGCCCACTGTCCCTGCACCTGGGCCACCAGGTAGGAGGGAAAAAATGACTACTGGCTCTGGCTCCAGCCTTGGTTCAGGGCTGCAGGCCTGTGAGGTAACTGGCGTCTACCCCTCCACTGGCCCCATGGTGACCGGGAGGGCTGCTATTTCCAGCTGTGTCCCCCACACCAGGTCAGGAGAATAGGAGAATCTTCTCCAGGTCATGCTGTGTAAGGGGCAAGTGGGGCCCGACTCCTGGGGTGAGCCCTGGTGGCCAAGGAGGAGCCTGTCCCCTCAGGGCCTCCTGGGCCGAGGTACGAAAGTCCCAGCTGGTTGGGATTCATCTCTTGACCCCAGTCAGAGGCCCTTGGAGGCAGAGAGTGGGGCCAGGGCAAGAGAGGACAAGGGTACTCCTCAGGCCAGGGGCCTTCCAGAATGGACAAGGCCCAAGGGGCCAGCGTCCGTGGAACCTAGCACTAGTGCCTCCCAAGGGGAGAGGGGCTCCTTGGCCACCAGAAGCTGCCTTCTGCCACCTTCCAGACCCTGGCCTGCAGCTTTGTGTGCCTTCCCAGAGTGTCAGCCAGCTCAGCCATTTGGTGATTCTAGACGCTGTTCCTGCCAGTGCCCTGTGGTCTCATTGCCAGAGAACACAGGCTAGGGATGGGGAGAAGGAAGAGCCCCTGAGAAGAGACACAAGGAGGCCCCAGAGAGGAGGAGGTCAGAGCAGGAGAGAGGCCAGAGGGGCCAAGGAAATTAGGAAGGTCATGCGGGGACATGTGGCAGGCAAAGTCTGATTCCAGACCTGGGGGCGGATGGAGGTTCCCAGGACCTAGCCTGGCCAGACCCCAAGGGCAGGAAAGAGAGACACAGCCCACACTCCTTTCCCAAATGGACCCCTATAATTGCTCCCACAGATTTGGCCAAGTCACCTGTGACCTGGGGTTGGCTCCAAGCTCTGCGGCATGGAGTGCCAACTCCCCCCAGCCCAGCCCTCTGCAGACACGGGGGACCCTGGAGACCCAGAAAAGCAGCCCTACAGTGCTCAGTCACATTTCACCCCAAGGGCAAGCCTCCCACCCCTGGCTAGCACCCCTCTCTGCTCGTGCAGCCCTTGACCCCAGGAAGTTTGCTGTCTTTCTTCTGCTGGAATCTGGTCCCTCAAAGACCAGCAATTTCCTGCGACCCCTGGCCTCCCCCAGCCCAGCCCAGCCCCCATTGGTGCCTCTGAACCCCCAACAAAGAGCAAGCCCGTGTGTGGCCCTGGGGCCTGGCATAGCCTTTATGAGCAGATAGAACAGGTCCCACGGTGGCACCCAGCCACCATGGTAGACCAGGCCCATGATATCCCTCTGCCCCCTGTGACTGGGTGTGGCCACTCCATCTGTGGAAGACCTCACAAGGACAGGCCAAGTGCTGAGTTGCTCTCCCCACACACCAGTGCTCAGCCACTCAATCCCTGCACTGGGCAGAGGTCTGGAAGTGAAGGCCACGGGACCATGAGCTAGAGCTCACTAGCCGGCTTGACCTCTTGATATAGAGGTCCCCGGGCTCTCCGTGGATGGCGTTGTCCTGGTCACGGTGGAACATGCGCGCACCCAGACGGTGCTGCTGGCCTCCAGTGGCAGCAGTAGGCTCTGGGCCTGCATGAGGCTGCGCTCGCTGGGTTGTGCATACAGCACGGCCATGGGCCGCTGGTCCAGCATGATGTGCAGGTAGGCCTCCTTGAAGTTCCAGGTGTGCACGTGCAGGCTCAGGAAGTAGATGCCCGGCACCTTGCAGCGGAAGCGGCCCGTGGCCAGGTCGAAGGTGCCGTCCAGGTTGACCAGCTCCATATCAAAGGGCACTGCTTGGAAGTCCTCCACACTGTGCAGTCCCTCACGCCGACCCACAGAGAAGGCCACGTGGGCATGCTGGCACGGGGCACCCGGAAACCCCATCTGCCCCTTCTGGCCTTTGTGGCCCTGCAGGCCGCAGGAGCCCTGGGGACCCTCCTTCCCGCTCCTTCCTGCATGACCTCTGGCCCCTGCCTCACCCTTCTCTCCTGCAGGGAGCAAGCAGGGCCTGGGTCAGCGCGGTCCCCACCTCCCGCCGCCCGCAGGCCCCATTACCATGCCAGGTCCAAGGCTGGGGCTCCAGGCCTCAAGGCCACCCAGGCCATGGCCTCACTTCTCCCCATCCTGAGTTTCCTCATCTGTAAGGGCCCCAATCTGCTTCTCAGGACAGTGAGAAACCACTCGCCAAAGGGGCCGCCGTGCTGAGGCAGCTGCAGAGGAGGGTTTGAGCTGGGTTGTGCAGAGCAAGAGCCGGGAAGTTCCTACCCAGGTCTGAGCTAAGCACAGCCTGCTGTCCAGCCTCAGGACCCTCCCTGCCCCAGAGTCCCAGCACCCACTCAGTCCCCCGGAGCAGCCTGCTTCTTGCTTGTGGGGCAGAGGCTGGGTTCAGGTGGCACCCCTGTGCACACTCACCTTTGAGGATAGAGATGTCAATGGTGGGCCGCACACGGGGCAGCCCCACCCACGGGGCCTGTTCACTCAAAGGGATGTGTGGGCCAGGGGCGGCAGCAGGGGGCCATGGTGGACGGCAGCAGTGCACACAGGGCCTCCTGGACAGGCCCAGGCTAGGCCAGGCCCCTGCAGGCAGCACAAGCACCAGGACCATGAGGGCGGGGGCTGCCATCCTGGTCAGACCTGGGGTGGGGGAGAGTGGCGTCTGAGAAGGAGCCTGCTAGAGCCCCTAGTGTGTCAGGTCAGGGCCTCAGGGCTGCAGTGGGAGCCCAGCCAAGGCCTGAGGGCTGCTCTGCCCAGTGCACCCTGTGGACCCTGCCCTCCCAAGCTGCAGCTCCCCCAATTGCAGCACCCTGACTGCCCAGAGTCCAGGAGCCCAGAGCACCCTGGACCAGGCAGATGGGTGGGGAACAGCTATGGGGGTTACAGCCTGCCCCAGTAGCTTGGGGACCCCTATCTGCTACAACCCACAGTCCGGTTACCTCTCAGCGGCGAGCGCTACCAGCTATAGCCCCGTGAGCTCCCACAGTCCTGCAGCAGTCTGTGAAAGGAGCCTTTCACACTGCCTGGCGCCTGCGGCTTCCCGGGATGGCCAAGACCAACGGGCGGAGGGCAGCTCCACACTGCCCCTGGGCCAGGCGCAGGCAGAGCCCCCTGCCCACTGCCAGGCCTCCCCCAGTCACCTGCCCCAAAGGGCTGCACAGCCTGCCAGGGCTCCAGCTCCTCCTGCCCAACCTAGTGGCCCTCATGAGCAGGGGCCTGGGGTGGCCTGGGCAGGCAGGTTGGTGGGTGGCGCCTCAGGCTGGAGCCTGCTCCCCACAGGAAACCAAGGTTGCTTCCCTGTTTGGGGAGGGATGACTGGAGCAGGCAGAGCATGGGCAGGGTGCTGAAGGCCACGTGTTAGTGTGGGGGGCCCAGGCCATGGCCCCCATGTGCACCAGGCTATCTGGGCCACCAACCCACCTGGTGACACAGAGAGCGTCTGGCCATGGACAGAGGGAGCCCTGGAGAGTAGACTGTGTTCGGGGTCTGTGGTGTCTGCCCCTACTCCTCCATGAAACCCCCAGAAGCCCTGGCACGAGGACAGACGTTTAAGGATAATGACAGTGCCCCTTGGTGCCATGCCCCCCACCCCCAGCAGTGGAGCCTCCCCAGTCAGTGGCAGGTAGGGCTGTGTTCAGTGTTAGCCAAAGATCAATTCCACACAGGGCCCTGGCCCCACAACCTGGGACATGGGACATGGTGACTCCCCAGGGCTGACTCCCCCTGAGCCAGGCTGCCTGCTGGAGAGGCAGCAGGAGTAGCCTGAGAACTGGGGTGGCCCATCCCTGGCTGCTGGTTCTGCTTGGCTGGCCCAGCTCCCCCACCAGCCTGCCCCCTGGCTGTCCACACTGATGACCAGGGAGGAGAGAAGAGCGGGAGGCAGTGGTGGGGGATGGGAGACCCAGCTGTGGGTGTTTGCAGGCTGGAGGGTAGGCAGGGGCTGTCGAAGGCTGGCAAAAGCCAGCGCAGGGCTGCTGGCCTCAGAGGTGACAGCTCACACCCCAGCTTGGCACCCAGCAGGGCCTGGTGGCCCCCTCTGGGGACAGCTGTCTTCACCCACTGTGGGCTGTGGCAACACAGAAGAAGGTGTGAAGATCTGAAGCCCCATGACTGACTCGCCCATCCCACCCTGGCCTGCAGCCCCCCGAGTGGCTCTCTCGCCTGGATTGTAGACGTCAGGAGGCACCATGTCCCCACAGAAGCTGGGTGGGGTGGACAGGGCTTCTCTGTGCTGCCCCAGCATTGCCCTTGGAGTGCTGAAGGTCCTAGGGTTCCCGAACACTGGATCCTTGTCTCTGAGACTTGGGCACCAATGGCAGCTCTGGAGTGGCTGAGAAGGTCACTATCTGGTCAAAATGGTGAACTCCAGCCTCAGAGGACACTGCCAGCCTCAGCCATGTACCAGGGCTCAGGGTCATCTCCCCACCACTGTTCAGTGCTCCCGATACCAGCAGAGCTGCCCCCAATGAGAGATGGACCCTTACCCTGAACTTTGTGGGGCTGGCCAAGGACCCCCCAAGAGCCAGTGGGGATGAAGAACCTCTTCAAGGGGAGAGAAAAAGCCCAGGAAGGGGCCTGGGGCCCCTCAGGTCTGGTGGCCCTCGGGGGCCCAGTCCTCCTGGACCCTGCCTGGGAGAGTGTCTGGGCAGGAGCTAGTGGGCAGCACATGCACCCTGGGGCTCTGCAGGGAGGGGCCATTGCAGGGAGGGTGACTCCGCGGGGGCAGGACAATGAGTCTCAGGACAGAAATAGCCCTAGCTCAGACACGGACACTGTCATCTCCATGACAACTGGAGAGCGTGGCTGGGCGTCATGGTCCCCGAGGTAGACATCCTGCAGTGTTGTGGAAGGGGGTTCTGTGTCCCCGCTGGTTGCCCCCCTGCCCCCACCTGCCAGGATCCTGGGAGGGTGACGCTTTCTTCCTATGGAAATGGGAGCCTGTGTCAGCAGGGAGGGGCCAGATGCCAGGCTCAGTACCCTGACACCTCTGCAGTCAGTACCCCTGTGGGTCTTGGGATTCTCCACTGGCAAGGGGTAGCCAGTGTCCCCAGGAGGACACTTGGACCTACCTAGGCAGCAGGCAGGGCTCAGAGGGTGTCAGTATTACACTATTGGTGCCTAGGAGGTTGGGGGCTCTGTGGCCCATGACCCCCACCCCGGGGTGGCCTGAGTGCAGACAGTTGGTATGGGTTCTGGGGTAACATGCATAGAGTCGGAGTCCACTACAGCTGCCCAAGTCTGGCCATCCCGGGGAAGGACAGACCATGGACTCTGTAGCCAGAGGCCCTAAGGTCGGTCCAGGGCCAGCTCTTTGCTGCCTATGAGAGCAACCATGTGGCCTGGTCAGGGGTGCACAGATAGGGGAATGCAGGCGATTGGAAGGGGGCCGCGATGCCTTGATTTGCCAGGAAGCTATGTCCAGGTATGGCTGGATGATGCTTTGTATGAAGCAAAGCTGACTCTAGTGCACAGGGTCACTAGAGAGCTGGGGGGGGGGGTCAAATCTGTAGCTGGGAGCAGCCCTCCCTCTCCACCCTTGTCCTCCTGGGATCAAGAAAAGCCATGGGGTCCTAGCAGACCCCTGGGTGGCAGAGAGTGTCCCCTGTCCAAGGAGAAGCAAGCTGGGCCCATTATGGGCAGAGGAGCAGCTCAAGGTGGGTACCTGTCCTCCTGGCTACTGTGGAGGCCTGAGTCACCTGGAGCTTCTCTCACCCTCCCTAGGACCCCTGTGTGATCTCTTCAGCAGGAAGGGGATCCACAGAGGGACCTTCTGTGACCAGATGGATTCAGGGATGAGGGGCTGGACAATCCGGGAGTCTAAAGGGCACTCATCAAGAGTAGGAGACCCCAGTGGTCCGGCCAGGCAGCTCCAGGCTGAAGCCCATCCCACTGCCATGTTGCCATCGGCCTCACTGCAAAACCAGGCCCTGGAGATGTGGCTCACCTGCCATGGAGCCCGGGTGTGTGGGGTCAAATGCACACAAACCCTCGGTGGCCCCGGGAGCCTGAGCAGCCGGAACACACAGTGTGACTAGAGTAACTCCTCCTGAGCCACCCCCACCCCAGCATTCGGGGTGAAGAGCTTCACCCAGGAACAGCCCCCACACCCCCACACTCCTCAGCCCAGCAGCCTGCTGCTCTCCCACACCAGGGACGAGGGCCCTGTGTGCTGATGGGCAGGGTGCGCAGAGCAGCTTGAGCCTGCAGGTGATAATGAGGCTGGCAGCAGAGGCCCAGAGGGGCTGTTATCTCCTGAGCCTCTTCGCAGACACTCTGCTGCTAGAGCTGGTGATGATCTGCCACTAGCGGTGAGGGGCGAGGCGTGGTGGGACAGCAGAGAGTGTCTCACCCCCCAGCACCTGGCCAACATGGGGCAGCAGCTCTGCACAGAGTGACAGGACAAGGGACAGGTAGGCAGCCTGACTCCCCCCTTGGTAGTGGCATTCAAGGGTCTGGAACTGGTGACCCCACCCCAGCCACTTGGCCCCTGGGGTGTTTACTCCAGGAGGCAGGGATTGCAGGCTATTGAGGGGTCACTGTTCCAGGTCCTGCCTGGTGGCCTCCAGGGGCTTTGAAGAACTGTGTGGACATGACATGAACAGTCCTCAGCCCTCACGGTGGTATGGCTGGCGGTGCTCCTGGGCCCCTACCCATGAGCTGGAGAGGGGTACAGGCCACCTGCTCCATGTACTGCTGAGAGGCACAGCTTCCAAGTCTCTGCCAGCCCCAGAATCCCTGGACTGTCCCCCCACTGGAGGTTCATGGTGGCAGCACCCAGAGTGAATTTAAATGGCACACTAGAGAGCAAGAGCAGGGCTCTGGCTGTCGCCGTGGTGACCAAGCCATGATAAGTGGTTTCTGTGGGGCCAGGAGGCAACATTACTGAAGGGAAGACCTGGAGGCTCCTCCCATGCTTGCTGCCCCTCCCCTGCAGGTGTCAAGGCTGCAGAAGAAAGGGCAGGGCTGCCAGGCAAAGGCTGGGTGGGGCCTGGCAGGGGCAGCTATGTGAGAGTGACCCGCACAGAAAGCAGAAGGCTGCTGCCTAGGCCATGTTTGCCTCTCCCCCTCAGTGGGCAGTGAGAGTCCAGGGAGCCAAGGGCCTGGCCCAGAAGAATGCCAAAGAGGGCAAGAGGCTTCAGGACTCTCTCTATCCAGCATTTCCACCTCCTCCCCTGACCCAGGCTCTGTGCCTTGGTCCACACTGCAGCAGCCAAGGCCTCCCGCAGGAAGCCCTCCCTGCCCTGCTCCCACTCAGGCGCCCCATCCCCATCCTGGTGGATGATGATCCCAGGAAGGCTCTCTGCACTTGCCTGCTCTCCTGGGGTCTGTGACTGCAGGGGTCTACACAGGGACTTGGAGTGGCCTATGTAGGGGTCAGCAAGTGGTGGGGGCAGGGGCAGCAGAGCCCAGGCTCTTGGGGCTAGGTGTCCATGTGCAGATGGTTTTTGCACCTCTGTTCCTCTCCCCTTTCCCTGTAGGACAGTACTAGCACCCTGTGGGCCTGGGCCTCAGAGACAAGAGCCTCCTCCCCACTCTTCAGGGTATGACCAGCCCCCTTCCTGGGTCCTATGGAGGCAGGGTGCTGGGGAGGATCAGCCCATCCTGAGGATACAGGAGCTGAGGGTAAGGCCTGGGGTGTAGGGGAAGGAGCCATGAGGTGACCCCAACAGGATGCCCAAGGCCAGAGATGGCAGGAAGAAGCCAGCCCAGAGGGGAGGGGAAGGCCCAGCTGGACAGCCCTGCTCTGGACTGGACAGTGCAACAGTGAAGTTGGGTTGTAGAGAGCCTCTGTCTTCACTTAGGCTGATGATGTCCACTGAAGCATAGGACCACTGGCCCTCATCTCTCCAGGCCAGGACAATGGGGTCTACAGGCAAAACCTGGCTGTACAGGTTGGGAGATGCTACACAGATGGACAGCAATTGGACTCCACCCTGGACCACACGCATCTGCAGAAAATCAAAATGTTTTTTATTTGGGACAGCACAGTACCACCGGGTGCCAGCAGCAGTCACTGGTAGCCGGCCAGCTGGAGGACGCTGGGGTACCGGGCACGGTGGGCCATGCACTTCTGGCGGTCGATGAACAGGCTGTTGGTCTTGATGGCGATGTCCTTCTCCAGGCTCAGACGGGTATCCTCCAGGTTGCGCAATGCCTGCTCTGCCTCCTGGAGCTTCTCCCTTAGTGCATCCAGGGACATGTGCAGTTCCTCCACCTCGCTCACCAGCCTGTGGGCGGAGGCGCATAAGTGGGTGCTCGGTGGGGAGCAGAGTTCCAGAAGTTGGGGACTCTGGGCAGGCAGGAAACCCACAGGGAAGCTGACCCTATGGCACGCAAGACAGGGCCAGGGCTATGCCCTGGGGTGGAGCCCTAAGGGCCACAGTGTGAAGGAAGAGGCTCTTCTCTCCAAGTTATGCAGGACCTCCACCAGCTGCTCCCAGCAGGGAAGTGGAGCCTTTGCCCTGGGCTCTGCAAGACCCTGGGCAATAGCAGCACCAAGTGGCCATGGTAAGCAGTAGCCAGCTGACCAGGCTCAATCCCTGATGACTGGATACAGTACCCACCACTGGAACCTGCTGAGGCCTCCAGTTTCTTGAACAAATTGAAGGACAGAGAAGGAGAAAGAAGGGGGGACTCATGTTAGAAGGGCAATTGGGACTTGATGAACTAGGAAAACAAGCATGTGACCCATTCATGCCTCAGAAGGAACAGTCACTCTACAGCAGAGAGGCAGGGTGGGCAGACAGGCCTGCAGGGCCTTCCTCTGGGCCTGTGGCCTCAGAAGTTCAGCTTGTCAGGCCCTGAGGTCCCTTGCAGGAAGATCAGACAGCCCCGAGTGACATGGAACCCTGACATGCAAGCCCCACCCAGGATCACGTCCAGGGTCCATATCTGCTTGTGTGAGAGGCTTCAATGGCTGAGGGAGATCAGAGACTCTGGGCACCTGAACTGGGCAGTGTCCCGGCACAGCTCCACATTGGGCCGGAATGAGCGTTGGTACAGGCGGGTCTGGGCCACGCGCAGCGGGGCCTCCTTGTCCTTGATGGCCTGCTTCAGCACTGCCACCTGGTGCTCCTGGTCAGTGATCTCCCGCAGGATCTGCAGAGGACAGTGTCATGGCCCTGAGCCAGGCCTGCACCTGCAGGCTGCCCTCTCTCCCTCCCGGGCACTTCCTCCTTCCCTGGCCACGCTGTCCAGGCCTGGCTGGAGACCCCAGCCTCAGGGCTGTGTCTAGCAGGAGCCCCATCCAGGGGCACCCAGTGCAGCCTGCTACATCCCAGCTCTGGCCTGAGAGTCCAGAGCCCTGGTGGTCAACATGCCCCAACCCTGGGACATGGAGGCAAGCAAAGGCCACGCTAAGTGCCTGGGGTCAGAGAGAGGCCAAGACACACTGTGCCCCACACCTCCTGACCCCAGCCCACCCTGCAGGCTGTCACTGCTGGTCAGCCACCCAGAAACTTGGAACTTCCAATGGAACCTGGTTTTACACCAGCTTAAGGAGTGAGATGTGAATGCCTGCTTCTGAGGTCTCACAGGGGCAGGGGGCGGTGCCCGGAAGGCAGAGGAGGCTGAGGAGGCCCCTCATGGCTGGGCATACCGCAGAGGATCCAGTCTCTCTTTATGGGGCAAGAATTTCCAGGAGTGGGCGTGTCCCAGGGAGGACTTGTCCCATAAGGAGTGGGAGTGCCCACGCGGGGGTGTGTCCGGGCTGGCGCTTTTGACAGGGTAGGCTTCCCAGAGGCGGGTATGTCCCTGCGACCCCCACCTTGTGCAGGTGGCACCGCAGCTTGTGGAGCGCGTCCTCCAGTTCCTCGCAGCGGCGCGAGAAGGCCAGGTTGACGGCGTCGCACTGCAGCCGCAGGTCCTCACTAGTGTCCCGCAGGATTGCGTCGATGAGCGTCCGCAAGTTGGCCGAGGCCAGAAGCTCCCGCTCGGCGCGGAGCAGGTTGTCTTGAGTGAACCTGGCCCAGGTCTCGGGCGTGGAGGCGCTGCGGGCGGGGACGTGGCCGGTCGGTCGGGTGGACTGTGCGGACCGTTCTGGCGCTTCCCGCGTGCTCTCCCGCCCCGCCCCGCGTGACCTCGCCAAGTGCCCCCCGCGCCCCTGTAGCCCCTCCCTGTAGCGTTCTCGGTGCCCCCGCGGTCCCATGACCCAGCAAGTCCTGGTAACTCCACCTCGTCCCCATGTGTCCTTCTCCGAGATTCCAAGGCCCCGCTACGTCCCATGGCGCCCCATCCCTCGCCCCACGGCCAAGCCACATCCCCACCGCCCCCCACCCCAGGTGGTGTTGACTCCGGCGGGTGCCGCGTGCCCTCTGCTGGTCGCGTGCGGAAACGCAACCTGGCGCCTCCCTGGCCCTGTGTTAACTGCACGGATGCTGGGCACAGGGTCAGCGGTCTTTTTTCGGGGAGCTACCAAGGATTGAACTCAGGGGTACTCGACCACTGAACCACACCCCAGCCCTATTTTGTATCTTATTTAAAGACGTGGTCTCGCTGAGTTGCTTAGTGCCTCGCTTTTGCTGAGGCTGGCTTTGCACTTGGGATCCTCCTGTCTCAGCCTCCAGAGGCGCTGGGATTACAGGCCTATGCTACTGTGCCTGGCTGGAGCAGGGGTCTTGTTTGCTTGTGGGTCCCGGGAGCAGAGTGCTGCCCAAGAGGCTTGGGCAATGAGAGTATTTGGGGTCTGGGGGAAGGAGTCCTGCAGATCTCCACAGGGGCAGCTGCGAGTGGGCAGGTGTTGGGCTTGCCCTGGGGTTCCCACCTTTCCTCCAGCTTGGTGGAGTGTGGGTGGAACTGCACTTGGGTGCTCTGGTTGTTGTAGCGGGCACAGGTATCATCAATGTTGTAGGACTCCACCTTGTCTGACCAGTCCATCTCGCAAGTCTCCTTGTGCTCCCGGTTCAGCCTGGGGAGGGAAGGGTGGTCTGGAGCCGCATGGCACCAGGACCATAACCCCTCCCAGCTGCATGGGCTCCAGCTCAGCTCCAGGACCTGGACTGTCCAGGGTGTCCCTGGGGCCCTCACAAGCCAGCAGTGCCAGGAGCAGCCCCCCAGGTAGGAGACTTCAGAACAGATGCTGGCCTGGTTGAAACTGTCAGCCCTGTGCTACCGACTGGCCTGGTGGCCCCCTCCCCTCTCTGAGCCACAGGGTCACACACCCCCATGTCCCACCCCACAGCTAGCCTATGGCTGGAGACAGGGCCATCCCTAGGCCACCCTGGGGGCCACTGTGACCCACCGTATCTGGTTCACAGCCTGCATGATGGTCCTCTTCAGCAACTGCTGGATGTTCCTGATGAGCTCAGCCTCCTGGAGGAGGAGGAGACCCCTCTTGAGTAGCAGCCCTCCTGCTATCACCCCTGGTGAGGGTCTGAGGAGGCACAGGCTACTATGGGCCCTGGATCCCTATAGAACTTCAGGTCCAGTCCCTCGTCAGCCTTCACCCCACTGATTTTTCCTGGAGAACAGGGTGAGCCAGCTTTCTTCCTGGGCTCATTCTGGGCTTCTTAACCTTTTTGGTGGCGTTTTTTTGCCAGGGGCTTCTAGGGGCTGCGGGGAGGGTCACCTGAGACAGTTTCCCTAGGCTCTGAGATTATCCCCAAAGCCCACCCAGTGCACTGAAAGTGCTAGCCTTACCCTCTGAGGACCTCAGAGAATCAAGAATGTGAGGGGAATGCTGGGTTTCCTTTTGGGGAGTGTGGGGGGGGGTGCTGGGGATGAAGCCCAGGTTTGCTCTACAACTGAACTACACCCTTTTAATTTTTGAGACATATCTCATTAAGATCCTCAAAAATTAAATGAGATGACTCAAACTTGGGATCCTCCTGCCTCAGCCTCCTAGGCTGCTGGGTTTACAGGAGTGCACCACCATGCCCAGTGTGGGTTTCTGTTCTGTGTGTGAAGGACCCTCTTCCCTGTGACTTGGGTTTGGTAGGGTTTCTACGCCCCTCCTCCTCTGTGGTCTGTGTCCCCACTCCTGCACCTTCCTTGGTGTTCTTGTTAGGGAATCTTGAGCAGGCAGACAGCCTCGCAGGGGCCCTTGGAGGGAGTGGGTGGGCATGTGGAGAGAATGTGGGAGGGGAGGGACTCAAGTTGCTGCCTGAGTATGGGCTGGGGCAGGGGCTTCCTGAGGCCCTGGGACTGGCTCTTTATCTCCCTGAATCTCAGGTTGCCATAGGCCTTTGCATACAGAGGCCCTGACTTTGAGAGACTCAGGAATTCTGCAGACCCAGGAGCAGCAACCAGGCCTGTTAGTCCTCCTGGGGCTCCCAAGGCCATGTCATGCTGGGTTTGAAGGAGACAGGGAACATTCAGAGAAGGGAAACTCAGGAGGTGAGGAAGGGGCGGCATGTGGCATGAACAGGCGCAAACAGCTCCTGGCCCGCCCCTATGCCTTCTGCTGTGACTGGCCTGAGTTTCCATTGTGAGAACAGAAGTCCAGGGCAGGGCGTCCTGGGAGGGGGAGCCTCAAACTCGGCCCTGGGGCCAGGGCCAGGCTTCACTTCCCAGAGCTCTGGAGAGGTCGGGCCGGGCCCTAGGGCGGCAGGTGCTGTCCTCTGCTCACCTTCAGCAGCTCCACCTCCACATGGTCCCGAACGAGGTCCGGGTGCTGGCGGCGCTCCCGGCACTGCAGGTTGTCCATGGCGATGGAGTAAGGCACCGCCGAGGCGTCCAGGGCACGCTCCAGCCGCAGCTTCTGGGCCAGCAGCAAGTCAGTATCCGCGATCAGCTCCTCCACCTCCCGCTGCAGCTCTGACTTCCAGCTGTGCATGTCTTGCAGGCGCTCGCCCACCCTGCGCGTGGAGTCCTGCTGCGTGCGCTGGGCCAGCGCCTCCGTCTCCGATGCCAGGTGCTGGCTCTCATGCCGCTGCCGCTCTGAGTGGTCACGGTCCGCAAAGGCCTGGTGGTAGTGGGCGTACAAGTTCTGGTACCACTCGTCCATCAGGTACTTGGCCGTGCGGAAGCCGGTGGTGGCCAGGCCTGAGGACGTATAGGCCCCTGTATTGCAGGCCACATCATACACCTTGGGTGATAGCTCACACGGTGGCACAGTCTGCGGGGCTGGCTCCTTAGTCAGTAGCACATCAGTCTGCGCCATGGTGCTGGCCACCCAGCCAGGGGCTGGGTGGGGCACAAGGGGGAGGGTCACTGGCAGTCAGCAGGGAAGTCAGCAGGACAGCACCAGCCACAGTGTCTCAAGAGAACGCAGCTCCTGGTCGCCCAAGCGACAGGACACTGTACACACCAAGGGCCTCCTGTTGCTGGGCAGCAGGGCCCCTCCTTCGGGGGAGGGGGAAGTCAGGGCAGAACTGCCTCTTAAAGGGCCCAGCAGCTCCTCCCCATCATCCCCCCCCCCCCCATGACTAAGGTGCAGATCTCCTGGAGGTTCCTGGGTCCAGTCCCAGGCCTATGTGTCCCTGTTCTAGGGGGGACAGAGCAGGGGGCCATCCCAGGCCTGTGTGTCCCTGTGATCTGGGAGCCTTCGGGGAGGGGGGGATCCTGTAGCCCTAGGCACTCTGTTACCTTTGTTGGCTCATCTGTCCTTTGTGCCTAGGGTTGTTTTCCGGGCCTGGCCCTGTGCTGGACTCTGTGCTCCAATAGCAAGACAGTGAGGCCCTGTCTCTTATGAGGCCCTGTTGGAGGGAGGGGCTGTCCGGGATGGGCCTGGGGTGGGTGCTAGTGCAGACAGTGCACCTCACCTCTGCAGTCCTTGAGGGGGCTTCTCTCCTGCCTCCATGTCCCCCATACCAGCTCCACTCCACACCAGTGGTCCCTCAGCCAACCCCTAACCTGCCATCTCAACCAGTCAGAGCCTGCAGCCCCAGGGAAAGCAGTCCCAACCCAGTCCCTGCTCCACACTTGGGAGACTGAGCCCAGGGCAGTGCCTACTGGGACCCTGGCCACATCTGCTCCTCCTAGCTGTCCCAGCTTAGGTCTTCCTGGGACAGTGCAGGGAGGTGGCTGTGTGGGGTTGAGCTCAGCCTGTGCCTGAAGTCAGACTGCCACATCTACCTCGGAGGGAGGCAGCAGTCTGCCCAGTGTGTCCCAAGGTCACTCAGAGCTGGGTTGCACCCCAGGAAACACATCCCATCCATCCTGGGGCCAGGGAGAGCCAGGCCAGGGCGACACCCAACATGAGCAGCAGGTGGCACTATTGGCTGTAGAATGTTTCTGGGCACCAGCTCCCTGACCACCCTGCTCTGGGTGGCCCTGCAGCCTCTCTGCTGGCTCCCTGGAGGCACCCCACCACACACTGTCCTCCCAGCAGGAAACCTGCATCCTACCCCAACAGGGGTCCTGTGGCTCCAGCCTTTTCTGCCTCCTCTCCCTCCAGTTCCCCTGGCCCCCAGCCTCCTCCTCAGACAAACCAGCTTTGGCCTGACCTTAACCAGGCTGTGCCTCCTGGTGCCCTCCCCTACACTGACCTCTCAGCAAGGCCCTCATTCCATGCTGCTTTCACAGAGGTACAGGTCTGGCTTGGCCTTACCTCCCACATGCAGCGTGGCCCTTATACCACCTGTGCAGCAGGTGCTTCGTGCACAAGGGCTTTGGGGACAGCAGTCCTGAGACTTCCCTGACCAGACTGAGCAGCTGCTCCTGCTATCCTTCCGGGGCGGGAGGTGGGACCTTGGGGGCTGATGTGGCCTGGGGCCCATCCTCAAGCCTCTCTGCGACTTCCCCAGATGGCTGCAGGCACAGGGCTACTTGGGCAGGACCCCTGGCTCTGCCTTCTGTCTAGAGCCTGTGCTTCACAGGATGCCCTTTCCCATAGCCAGAGTGGTGGGGAGCTGCCGGCCTCCATCCCCTGGCCTACACCCGGAGGACTGCAAAGGAAGAGGAGGCCCGGCTGAGCCAAGCTTGGTGACCCTCAGCCTCAGTGTCCAGGTTCCAGGGAGCATGGTAGGTGGGCCCTGCTCCCATGAGGCTCCGTCCCAGGCAGAGCTCCAGGAGGCTGGCTGCACAGCCTGGTGGGTAGAGTACCTGGGGGGATGGGTAGGGCCTTTCCCTCTCAACCACTGTCCTTGGCCCTCTGTCCAGAAGCCAGAGGTGTTCATGGGTGAAGGTAGCCTGAGAATAGCTCCTGCCCCATCCTCTATGTAGCCAGGCAGGGGCGCTGGCAGCCTGTTTCCCTGCCTACTCAGGGCATAGCCTGAGTGGAAGCCACTAAATGGTGACCTTGAGGCCTTCATGCCCCACACAGCCTGGGCAGTCAAGTACAGGAGCAAGGCCAGGGTGGGCAGCTGGCTAGGTGGGCACAGCCATGCAGGGTGTGGTGCTGGAGCTGAGAGGACACTTGTGGCACTCAGGCCTATTGGATTTGCTGGTTTCCAAATTACATTTTCGATGGGAGGATTGGTTCTTGGAACTTGCCATGGTTCCCTGGGGCTTGGGCCTTGGCACCCCTCCCCTTGAGGATTTGGAGCCTCAGTGGGGTCAGAAAGGCCCAGGGTCCCATCCAGACTGTGCTTGCTGCTCAGAGACCAGGAGCTCCTTCCTCCCAGAGCAGCCCCAAAGGATGCCCCTAACCAGTTCTCTGCAGAGTCCCTTCCCTCTAGGTGCCCCTGTCGTGTGGGGTCTCACCTCACAAGCCCCAGGCAGCCCCTGAGCTGGGCCAGAGGGGGCCTGTTAGAGTCCTGCTCAAGCACAGGGTTGGAGAGGGTAGGGCCATGGTCACCTGGCTAGCTGCAGGCAGTGGCCCAGGAGCTGTATGGCTGTGGGGCCTGGCTCTGAAACATGCATCTCTGTACAGGGGCCACTGGGATTGTGGATGGGGTGGGGGGGCTGCCCTGGCCTCAGCCCACCCCATGCCGCCCAGGCAGTGTTCTGTTGAGTCCTAGTCTTGTCCCACCAGGGTAGCCGCAGAGTCACTGGCCCTGGCTACAGAAGGGCGGCTTTGATACCAGTCCTCTGTGGTAATGGCCTTGGGCCCCAGGGGGCCCAGGAGACTCCAGGGCTCCATCCCAGTTTCACCCAGGGACATGACCTTGGCCTGACTAGTAGCTCAGACCTCAAAGTTCTCCCTGGAAATGCTGTGACCATCCTTGACCACCTCTTTTTTTTTAATGTATCAGTTATTTAATTAGTTTCTATGTAAGAAATTTAGAACATCAATTTGTGATGGTAAATTTTATTTGTGAGAGCAAAAACGGATGGCATATAGCCCTGGAGATAAGGAACAGCTTTGGTTTGGGGTAAAATTTGTGAGTCCACAGCTTTCTGATCAACCTTACGCTGCTCTGTGATCTCGTATTTCTCTTTCTTTGTTGAAGATTCCACCTTCCTGGTGTCTGGGCTTTTTTTTTTTTTTTAAGAGAGAGAGAGAATTTTTTAATATTTATTTTTCAGTTTTCGGTGGACACAACATCTTTTTCTATTTGTATGTGGTGCTGAGGATCGAAGCCAGCGCCCCGTGCTTGCCAGGCGAGTGCGTTACCACTTGAGCCACATCCCCAGCCCCAACTTCTTCTTCTTGAAGTAAGCATCAGTGAGGTATTTGGGATTTTCATGTTGCTGACATCAGCCTTTGTGGCAGTGGCGATGGCACATTTCTGGTGTGTTCTATGCAGAGGAACTTGCTTAAAGGAAAGAGGTGCCGACCCAAGTAGCAAGCCACTGCTCAGCGGCTTTGGGAAGACCCCTCTCTTGCCTCCGTGGCGCCCGGTGAGAAAGATCAGGATGGGCCTGGAGTGAGGCTGGCTCGCAGTTTCCCACCCGCTGTCTGGGGGTGTTTTGCCATGGCTTAGCAGCTTTCCTGGCACATCTGCAGTGGGAGAGCATCTAGGCATTTTGCAAAGCCTCACCACCCTGGCACCTCCCGTTCTTGTCACCACCAACTGGTGCTGTGACAGCAACAAGAACCTTCTCCTCGACTTTGATGCAGCAGCTGAGTGCTTCCTCTCGTACACGGCCCTTCAGGAACACCTCGCGGATTGGGAGTATCTGCAGCTCCTCCAGCCAGGACAGGGTCTCGGCTGCAGTGGGGCTTCCCCTCTTGGGCTTCTCAGCTTGGGGTCTCCCTTTTTAACTTTCCAACGGCATCAGCCTTCTTGGCTGCAGGTTTCTTCTCCTAGTGTCCAGATCAGCCTTCTCAACTGCTGTTGTGTAAGATGGGAAAGAGAACTGAGTCATCCTTGACCTCCCGTACCTACACGGCACGTAGATGCAGAAAGCTTCTTCTGGAGCAGCAGTGACCATGGCCTGTCCCCAGAGACTCTCTAGATACCATTACTGGGGTGGGCCTGGGTGAGAGGGACCTTCCTGCTGGGTCTGGCCAGCTGGCCTCAGGCCAAAGGCCCCTGCCTGCTGTCTCCAGCCTGGAAGGTACCAGCAGGTGACCAGCATGTCACCTCCACTTAGCTTCACAGCCTCCACCTGTGACAGGCGTTTCCTGGGAAGCCCAGATAGCCAGGACGGGCCCAAGGTCATGCAGCATGATGGGACTGGGAGAGAGATTGAGCCACCTGGCTGTCCCCCACCCTGTCCTGGCCCCCCTACTTATCCTGGCAGGAACGACAACTTAAGGAGCTGTGCAGGGGTGCGGGGGGTGGCACATCCCTGCACCTCTCCTGGGACCAGCAAGACGTTTTGATAAACAGGAGGACTTAAAGCAGTTTGGACAGCTATGAGCTGGCCCTGCAGCAAATGGACACCATGTGTCACATGGACACGGGAAGCGAGGGAGAAGAGGCTTGGGGGAGGCAGGCCCAGGAGGCTTTCTGGAGGAAGAGCACTGTAGGCCACAGTCTGCAGGGGACACAAGTCGTGCCTGTGTGGTGACAGGGGCTTGGGGTGACCCTCCATGGAGTCCCCACTGTGTCTCTGCACATGGCAGACCAGGTGGACCAGGAGGCTGGGGATCCACTTCCTCGATCACACCCCGGCCTCAGGCGGGTGCAGAAGGGGCCCTAGGACCACTGATATTGCCACAGAGGCAGAGCCCAGGCGAGGCCCTATAGCAGCTCACCTGCTTGAAGCTGAGCAGCTGGCTTCTGGGCATCTGTGTCTACCTCCAGCACCCAGGTGCTCTGCCCAGCCTCTGCATCAGGCAGCCCAGTGACCCAGTGCCCAGAATGTCTGCCCCGGGGGTCTTAGCAGTCCATTCGGCTTTCTGGAAATGGTCTACTCTTGCACCTGCCTTGGCAGTCCCTGCCTTACAAGTGACCCCCACACTATAGAAAAGGACTGCAAACAATGGGGGCAGGACAAGAAGGACAGGCAATAGCCCATCCCTACCAAGAGTGCCTGGCACAAGCACACACACCCTCAGAAGTTGGGAAGCACCCACAGGAGGGCAGGACCCATCAAAGGAGCTGTTCTACAGATCTGGACATCCAGGGTCTGAGACAGACTTGTACTAAGACGTGGCTGGAAGCTACCTGGTGCCCTGATGGCAGCATGATGGGCGTGGAGCTGGAGGGATGTGGGCAAAAGGCCTGGGCCTAGACTGGATCCACAGAAACTGGATGGAGGCTGGGCAGCCAGAAGAGACCCTGGCTGTCTGGGCAGGAGGCAGTCAAGAGGAGGGTGCTGCTGGTCTCCATCAGGCTGGTGGGACTCCTAGGGCAGAGCTTTAGCCCTGGCCAGCCCAAGTGCCCACTGCCCACCCTGGCAGAGGAGCTGAGAAAGGCCCTGAAGTTCTCTGTCTTCTTTCAGGGCCCAGGGTGTCCTTGGGTCTGACCCTCGCATGTCCTTGCCAGGTGTCCCTGAAGCCCAGGAGCCAGGAGGCGGGTGCCTGCCTATGCAGGCTTGCTGTGGGGTGCTGGCCCACGGCAGAGGAGGGGGGCATCCTGGGCTGCTGCCTGCGAGAATGGCCAAATCCCCAGTTTATCAGCTCAGCTTTATCTCCAGAACTCCTACAATTTTCTAGAGAAGAAAATTAAATAGAGGATTTAGCAGAGATTTTGCTTCTGCAGAGCCAGGTCAGGATGGGCCAGCTTCGTGGAGGTTGCTGATGTCCAAGCTGAGGACATGCAGGTGGGAAAGGGTGCTGGCCCTGAAGGCTTGACAGCCAGTAGCAATGTGACCCCCGTGCTAACCAACCATTGGGCATCCAGCCACACGCAGAGGTCAACAGGCCCCATGCCCATGTCTCCCTCCTCCCCCACTCCAAGCACCTTGGTGGGAAAACTGAGGCGCAGAGAGGTCAAGTAATTACCTGGCCCAAGATCCCAGGCTGGTGGGGGCTGATAGGTGGCCTCATTCTAAGACACCCCAATAAGGGAGTCAGAGTGTTCAAGACTTGTGTTCTCCATAGGACTATGGCCACAGCCTCACTGGGGACTCAGTCCTGGGGACAAGGTGGGGGCAGCCCAGGGAGATGGGCTTCACTGGACCCTAAGAAAGACCCCAATGCCAGAAGCTGGAGCCCTCCCCGCATACTCACTAGCCCCCCAGACACCAGGGCTCCCAGCACTCCTTCCCACGGAAGGAGGAAGGTCAGATGAGCATACAGCAGCCTCTGCCCATGGAGGGAAGCACCTCCTCCCCTTCCTATTCCTCCTCCTGCTCAGTTCACGTGGCTGCTAACTTATGTGACACATCTGACGTCTTCACACAGGATCCTCAGCATCTCTGGACTGAGCAATTGTGGAGACAATTGGGGGAGGGGTCAGGGCTGCACCCTGAGCTCCACCTAGCACCTTGGTTTCATCAGCACGGGGGCCATGGGTGACCAAGGTGACCACAGGGTCTGTCCACCTCCTGCATCATCTCTACCCCAGCCCAGGGCTGCAGGTTAGCCACCCACGGCAGGGCCTCTTCTCTGGCCATAGCAGGAGCAAGAGTGCCCTGGGCCTTAGCCCCCATGTAGCCCACACCCTGACTCTTGGCCTCTGGAATCCCAGGGTGGGTGGCCCGCACCACTTGTGCCTCTGACTGGTGGGTCTAAGGCGGGCAGAGAGCACTAGGGAGAAGCAAGATCCTCCTGATGGTCTCGGGCCCCACTTCTGGTGGTCCCCACAGAGGATCCAGGTGCAGAGGGGATAGGGAACCACTGGGGTTCACGGGGTCCCGTCTGTCTCCATGTCAAAGGTCTGAGGCCTCAGCTTCCCTTCAAGGTAAGAATCCTAGGATCTGCTGGTGAGGGGCCCAGCACACCCCTGGGACACCTCAGTCACAGGCCTGGAAACAGGAGGGGAGGCAGCAGCACCAGTGGCACGGGAATCCAGCCCAGCCCTGGGTTTAGCAGGTGGACTCTGAGGGGCTGAAGAGCCTGGGTCTGGGAGGGGATGGGGGCTGCCATTGGAAGCTTTCCAACCTCACCTGGGGGCTGGGCAGAGAGTGTGATCCCCCAGAGACAAGGCCAGCTGCCAGGCTCTGAGGCCAAGGCAGTCCCCGCTCCTCAGAGGATGGCTCAAAGGCCAGCATAGCCTTTGAAAACTCCTAGGAGACCTTCCAGCCTCGCAGGGTCAGGGACAGCACAGAGTAAAGAGGCCCCGTGCCGAGTGGGCGATCAGAGCAGCTCCTCCCTGCCAGGCCTGTGGAGCTGGCAGCCTCACCTGCCTGTGCCCAGAAGAACCAGGACCAGTTCCCAGGGCTGCAGCACAGGAGCCCCCAGCCAGGCTGAGGCACCCAGCACCAATGGGCTGAACCTTGGGACAGGACTTGAGAGCTCACAGCACCTGCCAGGGACAACCTGTGCAGTGTGTTGGTGGTTCCAGTCCCAGCCCCGTGGCCCCAGGAAGGACTCACCATGCCTCCCAAATGTGCAGGGCTCAGAGAGGGTCACACACCTACTGCAGCCCACCCTGGGTTCCTGGGCAGCTCCCCACCTGCTGCCTCCACGGGCTTCCCAGCATTCACACCACATGCCTCCAAAGGCCCTGGACTTGACGGTGACGAGGGTCCCAGCCGTGGGGAGAGGTGGGTAGTAGCATGGCTTGCTGTCCTCTAGTTATGTGGGATGGAGGACAGCATGGCTTCTGTCCAGGGGCCTGTGATTCTGGTCAGAATGGGCCCTGCTTGGCCGAAGGCAGGACCTACTGCAGAGAGAAGAGAGAAGCGGTCTGACCTGTCCCTCCACCTCTGGTCAGCCCTCCACCTCTGGTCAACCCCTCTCTGCCATGATAGGTCTGGCCTCACTATGTCCTCTACAAACTGACCTCCCCAGTCCCCCATGGAGTTTCCTACCCTGGGCAGGCTCTGGTGGTCTTGGCAGGGCCTGTGGGGAGTCATGACCATATCACCTCTGGCTAGATCCAGCAGACCCCAGTGGAACCAGCTGGCTGAGGGCCTGACCTTTCCTAGGAGGGAAGACTCCAGCCAGATGGGGATACTGGACCCTTGTCCCAAGGTGGGCAGATGTGGGCCGCTACAGTGGAGGTTCAGGCTGGGCACTAGGCACATCATTGGAGTCCAAAAGCAGGGACTCTGGGGCCCATCCAGCCCCGCCTCACTGGTGATTTTGCAGAAGTCTCTACACTGTGTACTCGTCTACCCACAAATAGGAAGGACCAGGTAAAAGGCCCCGCCGGGGAAGGAGGCCCAGAAGGCTGGGCTGGTATAGCGGATGGTGACACCTCAGGTTCCATCTGGGACAGAGACATCCTGCCCCTGACTACTGCAAATCACACCCTGACTCTCCAGCCTTGAGCTGACCACTGATGTCCTTGCTGCCCTGGGCTATAGTCTCTGTGGAGCTTCCTCCATCCTGAGTTCCTTGACCCTGTGTCCTCTGCAGCCCTAGGCAGTCCAGCTGGGAGGGAGGACTTTTCCACAACCTTTCTAAGATGGGTCTCCTGCCTCTGGTCAGGACATAGAACATGCCCCATGCAGCATTTATAGAAGCCAAGCTCAGTCCTGAGCTGCAGACTGTGAGGTCTGGGGATGAGGACCTGGAAGCAACCTTGGAGGGGCCACACCGGGTCCCCAGCTGCTGCAGGGTCTGCCACCCACACTGACCTTCCTTCAGCCAGCTGCCCACTTCCCCTCCCAGCAGGTCTCTGGTGGCCACACAATCTGGCCCTGTTCTCGGGTTCAGCCAGCCGTGGCAGTGGCCCCTGAGACCTTGGGCCGTCCCAGAAGAAGCTTTGGGGAGGGGCAGTGCTGGGAGCTCTCAGCAATCTGTGATGCTAAGAGACTTGGGAACATCTTCTGCAGAGCATTCTTGGGCAACAGAGCTGATTAGGGGTGTGCTGGAGTGAGATAAGGGCTGGGAGAGTCATTTGTAGGGCAGGCCCTGAGAGCCACCAGGGTGCTGGTCCTCCCCAGCCCTGTCCCGCTGGGAGGCGGCCAGTGAAGGACACAGTGCCGCCCTGAGATCAGGACACTGTGGGGTCCTACAGCCTACCAAGGGCATACCAAGTGCAGCTGGGGGGTGTCAGGACCCTGGACCGCAGGCCTGGTCTGGCTAGCCCCATGTGCCCCCCACCTGAGTGCAAAAATAGATGGGAGGGTCTGTGCCCCACCCAGCACTTAGTCCAGACAGCCGAAAATAGACTTGGAGAATGTCGACTGGACGCACACACCAGGTCCCCAGAGGTCCTCTCTGGAACAGTGGATGTGGCCTGGAGTCACTTAGCTGATGGACCCAGGGGCACTCAGAGTTCATCTCTTCTCCAGGAGGAGGCTAAGAGCCCACAGGAGAAGTGCAGGTCACAGCCACCCCACCCTGCCCACCAGCACCCCGCCCGGCCCGCCTGCTGCTCAGGCCCCCTCCACCTCCTGCTCCCAGTCAGGGCTTTGGGCCTCAGGACCCCTCCTCTGATGTGACCTTCCTTAAAGGAGATCCCCTCCTGCTGGCCTCCTTCCCTCAAAGCCAACCTCAACCTTCCCTCCCCCCTCCCCTCCCCCCTCAGCCTGGTGGTGCACTGCACTCTGCCCCCACCCCCCACCCCTGCCCAGAACCCCTACTGTGATGAGATGCCCAACCCCAGGGCCAGCCCAGCTGTAGAGTCCACCCCTACAGCCTCATTAGCACTGGCCCGGGCAGAGCCCTTCCTGGGAGCCCATGGCTGCACCCACCTTCTGGAGTGGAGCAGCTGCCCAACAGAGAATAAGCTCTGATGTGTCCACTCCACCCAAGGACTGGTCTCAATGCCAGGAAGGAGAGTGGGCATTGCCTAGCAATGGGGAGGGCCAGGCCTGAAGACAGCATCTGCCCAGGAACCTAACACGCCCATGAGCTCCCAGTGGGTGTGAGGACGGGTTCAGGTAGAAGGTCCCATAGCACCCTAAACACACTCACCAGAGACAGCAGCTGCAAACGATCCTCGGGGTGCCTAGCCTGCTAGAGTGGAAGGGCCTGGCAGCGCTGGCCCACAGTCATCAAGGCACACTCTCGACATGCCCAAACCCCTGCTTCTCAGGCCACCAGAAGGGCAGGAGTTTCCTGGGAACCAGGGCTCTTTGCACATAGCGGTTAAAAGCAGACGTGCAGCAATCCAGGGCAGGGAAGGTCCCACCACTCAGGCAGGGCCCAGAAAGACAAGGCAGAGCCAGGCAGGCGGGCAAACAGGCAGCCCTCCTGGCTCCCCATTAAGGGCGTCTGCCCCATGCATCCCCCTGGGCATGCTCTAAGTAGATGCATCGACTTTCCACCACGCAGCCCACACAAAGGGCCTGTAAAGACACTGCTGCCGCCAGTGAGATGGACCAGACCCCTCCCTGCAGCGCTAATGCACTCTGCATTATTGGAAATCTTGCTTTTCTGAACGAGAGAGCAAAGAGGGTGCTCTGGGGAGCTCGCCTCGACTCGGGGGCAGGCGCCATGTGCTGACTAACACCATCGCTCCAGATGCACAGGAGTGGTTTTCTAGGGGCTGCTGCTGAACTCTGAGCTGCCCGAATCACCAGCGAGTCCCCACCAGCCCCTCCCCTGGTCCTTGTGACTTCATGGCTGGCTGTCCACCTCCCTCCATGCCCAGGACCCACCCTGGGACCCCTCCTGAAGCTGGGCTCAGCTCCCACAGATCCCAGGCCCTCCTACTTGCCTCTGGGGTTGCCCTCACCTCTGCCTCCCTCTGGAAGCATAGTGGGCTCTGGAAGCGTAGCTTGGGCCTGACCAAGAGATGCCCAAAGCCAACATACTCTGGCAGATGTATGCACCATTGCAAGAGTCCCAGAGGGACCACCACTGACTGGATGGACAGTGGCCAGCAAGGGCTCAACCCTGAGTGGGCATTGGGGTTCATAGGGACTGGAAGAGCTGCCAGCTCAGCCCAGGCTGCAGAGCCCTGGTCTCCTGAGGGCCACTTCACCAGTCAACTTGCCTAACTCACCATCATGGACCAAGAGAGAACCCAGCCAGAGGCATCTGAGTGCCTGGGAAACAGGGCAGGGGCGGGGGTGGCAGCTGGTGCCAGCTTATTGGAAGCATTTTCTTAGAGAACACAGCCAACCCCACAGCCAGGTGGACGGTGCTTCATGCACCTCTCATACCGCCCTAGCAGCACCTTAAGATCACCACAAAACCACCGGGCATGGCTGGTTTCCCAGAACCATCCCAGCCAAGCACCCGCAGCCCTCGGAGCCAAAACAACAGACACCCCTGCTCTGCTGCCCCAGGACCAGAAGTCTGAACTCAAGGTGTGGCAGGGCCAGTGGGTTGGCTCCCTCCACAGGCTCCAGGGGGGAGCTTCCTACCTCCTCCAGCTCCCAGGGCCCCCAGTTGGCTCATGGCTAACACAGACACTGACCCAGCATGAGACTCGATGTGTCCACTCACCAGCTGGGGCCTGGTAGCAGTGTGGCATGTCAGGGGGCCATGGAGATGGATGGGGTCAGGAGGGACAGGAGAGACATGAGGACTGAATCTGGGTGATGGCACCCATAGGGGAGGGGTACAGGTTGGAACTGACCCTGTGTGTCCCCTTAGCAAATCTGGGAGAAGAGGCTACCTGTCCCCAGCCACCCTAAGTTCTGGCTAGAGTAGGAGACCCATAGCCATGGGGCAATCTGGGAACGTGGCCTGTTGCTATGATAATGGCTTCCCATCTTGATCTTGGTGGGGATCACTAGACCTTTGGGAGAGGGGGCTGAGGGTCAAGCCAGGCCCCTCACTGCCCAGCTAGGTCAGGGGCTCCCACTGGCTCCACTCCTGCCTGCAGCACATCCTCAGCTACCCTGGGGCCCTTGAGTTGGGGCTTGCTTGTGCTCTACCTATCTCCCCTCGGTCCCCTGCCTGTACCCCTCAGCCTGTCCCTGAGGCCAGGGCTCCTCTCAGAGGATAAACAGCTCCCCAGGCACCCAGACCTGCCTTAGACCCTCACTCGCCCCTCTGCTCCTTGCTCATGAACCAACATTCTTGTCCTTGTCCCCCTGGACTCCTACTTCCCATTTAGGGTAGTGGCCCCAGGAAGCTGAGCCCTGCTCCCTAGAGCTGTGTAGCAGCCCCAAGTGCCAGTGAGAGTCAGAAAGGGCATGAAGAGGCTGGGTCTCCTGGGTCCTGGAGTGGACAGTGTCTCCCAGGGGCCAGGCCCAGGAAGGGAGGCTCCCTGGGGGAGATCAATGTCCCTACCTGCACATGGATCATCCCTCCCTCTGCCTGAGGTGCACTTTTATGTTACAGCCACTTCTCAGCCAAGTGCCCACATCCTGCCCTGAACTTTGGCCCCGGGATCCATGACAAATTGTTATTTTTAAACTCCTTAATGGTGTGTGGGATACATAATGGAGTTTACCATGGGATAATTGTCCCTGATCAATATGAAGAACCAAGGTTCAGTGAGGCTGCTGTCAGGCCAGCCCCCTCCTCAGCCCCATCTGTCACCACAGTGAGCCCAGAACCCTCCAGAAGGTAGAGAGACTCCATGGCCAGGGACATCAGTTCTGAAAGGACACAGCTGCTGGGGTTGGGAGCAGGCAAGCCTAGGGAGGGCTCGGGGTTGAGGCTGAGGGCCCCCATCCTTCAGGATGTCTGTGTGGCTGCTAGGGGAGTGTGGGCACTCAGCCCCCGACTACAGGGGCTGGGGGCTTCCCTGTCAGCAGGAAGGTAGCTGGGTGGGGTCTTGGGCCCAGGCCCTGGGCTGGGGGTGCTGACCTGCCAATGTGCGGCACTTAGAGTTTCACCCACATGCCCCATGCTGGGCAAAGGCAGACCCTAGCTCTCTCTGGCCAAGCACAACTCCAAGTCTGCCCCACCCATCTCCAGGTCGTGTTCACTGGCTGGTTTACACTCTGTAGTCCTTCCTCCAGGTCACTATTCTAAGAAACCCCTGCACCTCAAGGAGGGCCTGGGCTGCCACTGTGGGGTTCTCAGCTGCCCTGAGCCAGCAGGACCCACGGAGAGACAGATGGGCTGGCCTGTCCCCTCTGCCACTAAGAAATGGCCATCAAGAGAGAGGTTGGCTAGCAAGACATAGAATCCCCAACATCCCAGTTGAGAAAGTTCCTATAGAGTGCCCTGACCACTGGGCACTCAGTGTGATAAGCTCAATCCTCTCCTGATCCCTCCCTGACCCCAGCTGCCCTCACCAGGAGACCCTCCCACCATAGGGGTTCAGGCTGGGCAGGGGCTGGAGGAAACCTTGGGTTGCTTGCAGAGCCCCCCTGGACCAGTGCTGAGTTCAAGTTCAAGTCCTTGCTGGCTGAGGAGTGCCTTGGCTCTAGGCTCTGCCCTGAGAATGAATTGTGTACTGGATCTGTGAAACTTAAATTCAACAGAGGATTGGGGGCTTCCCTGTCAGCAGGAAGGGACAGGGGGCTGAGGGGGTCGAGGGTGAGGAGCAGTTGAAGGGAGAGAGCTTTGACAATTAGATGGGAAGATTATCACCTGTCATCAGGCTCTGGAGAATTACTAGTCTGGTTGCTCCCCAGCAGGTGGCAGGAGGTGCCAGGGTCCCCCAGGGGCAAGAGGTTCTCATGCACTGACCCCTTCAAGGCCAGCTCCCCAGAAAGCCTCCTCCTGCCCTGCACAGTGCCCCACTTCCCCCGTCAATTCATGAAGCTTCCAGGCTGAGGTCGGGGCTGCTGTGGCCTGGACCTAGATCCTGGTCAGGCTGACCACTGAGCACTCAGGACATGGGGCAGCCCCAGCTGGTGCCTGACCAGCCCTGGGTTGCAGGAGAGTGTGGACAATTGGAGTTCAGGGGCCAGGTGTACGGCTGAGGCGCAGATCACTGAGGGACCCAGAGACCACCCTCAGGACAGGTGAGGCACGGCCACAGTTGGAAGGTGTGCCACAGCTACTTGGAAGAGGGAGTCCCCAAGACAGTAAGAGGTGGACGCTTGGCACTGCCCAAGGGTGGAGCCACATTATGTCCAGAGAAGCACAGGGTCACAGTAAAACCCCAGCCACATGAGGGGCCTTTGCCATCCACCCAGCCCTGGACACTTCCCAGGAGGGATTGCAGGCCTGGAGGTGCAGGGGATGCTCTCCCTGACCTGAGTTGTGGAGGAGATGGACCACAGAAGGTGCAGAACACCAGTCCCTGGCCAGGCATGGGCTTTGTTCCAAGAGGGTGGACAGGTGGGAACTGGGCCTGCAGGGACTATGTCCTCTGGATGCTCAGCTGGCAGGAGACCCCTCTCCAAGGCCTCAGATGCAACCCCAGGGCAGTGAGGCCTGTCCAGCGTGAGCTTGCCTCTGGCCCTGCCTCCCCTACAGCTTGACATCACTCCTGGAGCCCACAGCACCCAGTTCTCCAGCCTGGAAGTGCTCTGGCACTTTGGTCACCAGAACTGTTGGGGACCCACCAAGTCACCCAAGGTGCCCTTTGCACACACCATGGTCCCTCACTGCAGAGCTGAGCTCAGAGCACCCTGTAGGGAGTCCCTGCTGGGTATGAAGTCCCCCACTGAGGCCCAGTTTCTGCCCAAGATGGTCCAGGAGGGGCTGGACCCTGGGTGGGTCTCTAGTCACTTTGGCCCAGGCAGAGGGACAAGCAGCCCCTGGTGACATTTTTAGTGCATCAGGAAGACCCCCTTTGGCCCCCATCATGTGGCTCCCAGCTCTGAGCCACAGGAAGTTGCTGGGAGAACTTGGGCTCCTGTCCTGAGAGCAGAGCTTGGGTTTTCAGCAGGCTCCATTCTCCCCAGGGGATACAGCCCTGGACATAACCCTTGCTGCCATGAAGGAAGGGCACCTGGGCAGCATCCCCGAAACACACACACACACACTGTCCAGAATGAAAGCAGCACCTTCAAGTGCAAAGCACACGCATTGGAACCCGGGGCTTATCCACCCCACGTGCAGAGATGCAGCGGATGCTGAGGCGGTTGCCTGGCAACCCCCTGCCTGTGCCGGAGCCCCTGCGCCCACGCAGCCATCCCTGCCTCCACTCAGCACCTCCTGCCCATGGGCTCCTGCTTGCCAGGCTGGAGTGAGCTGTGGGTGGAAGACACCCCAGTTCCCCTCACAACCCTGCCAGGCCTGGGTCTTTGTCCCCTGGGGTGGGGACCCTGGACCAGAGAAAAAGAGCAAATGGGACTCCGCCTCATGCAGAGCACTCTGGCCTCACCAAGGCCTCTAAGTGGCCCTGGAGCTGTGACCTTGTTGCCATCCTTGGGTGAAGAAACTGAGGCACAGAGGGTTATGCTAATCCAAGGCAAGGTATCTGTTAGACCTGAGCAGATGCTGGACAGCCCTTCTGAGAAGCAGAAACCCAGTTGAGACCAGGGGCCATGTACCCCCAATTGTACAATGATCTAGCACTCGCACAAAGATGGGTGACACAGTCCCCATGGGGTGGGAGCACTCCATTGCCTGAGCTCCAGGAGGTGACTCAACTATCACCTGGTCATGGAGAGCTCCTGAGGTCACACTGCTCGGCCTGAGCCACGCCCAGAGCCCAGCCACCCCTCTTGTCTCACCCCTCCCAGGGGTGCTGGCGAGAGCTGCCTCTCCCACCTCAGGACTCACCTGCCCAGGGCTCCTGTGGCCTCTCTGCTCCCCCACAGCACCCGCAGGGCTGGGAAACCAGCCCAGCCCAGCCCAGCCAGTCTGAATGCGTGGACACAAAGCGGGTGGAAGTCCCTGCCTCTAGAGAGACAGGAATGAATCGGGTGGCAGAGCATCTGGGGTTTGTGACCCTGCTCAGGGCCAGTGTCCAGGGGTAGGGAGGCTTTGGGGGAAGGCGACAAGAAAGGCCCCAGAGGACAGGAGGAGGCCTGAGCTGTAGGGGGCAGAGGGTGACAAGGCCAGGGACAGGAACACCAGGGGCTGAGTGGAGGGAGGAAGTGACACCTGGGCTTCTTCTGTGGCCTGTGAGAGGGGCCGGAGCAGGCAGGAGTGCCCCGGGTCTTCCTGAGCCGCTTGGGGAGGGAGGGTAGGAGCCATCCAGGTGCACTCTCCTGGGGCAGCGCCTCACTGGCTCAAGCTGACCCAAGGAAGGAGTTCTTCAATTCTACTGCCCACAGAGAAAGCCCAGCAAGGGGCTAGCTCAGGACAGATCAGAATACCTGCCTCCAACGGCACTGCCAGGGCCTCTACAGAAACCCCGTCCCCAGCCAGGGATCCCCCGGAACCCCACCCAGCCCTGGAACTCCCTTCCTGCAACTCACTCTGTGGGGGACTCTGCTGCCACCCACCTGAAAGCAGGCTGGCCCCATGCCCCTCCCCCAAGCAAGGCACTGGCCCTATCCTCCTGGGAGCACGTGGGCCCATCTGGAATGGTGAGGAGGACAGGCTGGGCCTGGTCCCAAGCTCCTGGCTTTGGCAGGTTCTCAGCCCTGAGCCTCAGCCGCTGTCTCTGAGCTGGGGACATGTGTTCCCCAAACCCCCAGAGTAGGGGGCTCGGCTGGTTTATCACTGTGATATCCACTGTCTGAGAGGTGGTCTGACTCACCTATGGCGTCCCAGGTGTCATCTGCTGACCCTAAGCAGAGGCAACCATGACCTTGGGGGTATCCAGATGGATCTTGGCTCCCTGCTGCCAGGCCCAGGCATCCCTCCATGCCTTGGCCCCAAGGGATCAGACTGCAGGTCTCTCCTTACTCTCAAAGCACAGTGTCAGCCTGGGCATCGGCCCTCAGCCAGGGTCTCTGGAACATCCACAAGCCCCTCTCCTGGCAGCCTGGACAGGGGTCTGGGCAGTTTGAAAATGAGGGCTATTAGTCCCTATTGGGGCTGGGAGCTGGAGTGACCCAGCCTATGCTGGATTTGGCACCTGCTGGGACCTCTGTCCCCCTGCAGAACGCTTGCAGTTTCTGCTGGTGAGAGGCAAGTCCCGCCAGCATCCTCAGCAGAGTGTTTGAGGGTCTGATTCCCCTCTGCCTCTCCAGATGCCCAGCAGAGAGCAGCATGGGTTCCCCCAGTCCCAAGACAACTTCCTAGAAAAGGGGGCAATAGCTGATGGTCTGGGGCTTCAGGGAACATGGGCAGCAGGGGACAAGGGGCTCCCTCCTGGGCTGCACCCACACACCAGGCCGTAGGTGGCATCTTACTGAGCACCTACTGCATACAGGATGACTGGCAGCTGCAACCCCTCTGTGCAGCCAGGTCAGGAACGGGAAGATCAGAGCTTACGATATTTGGCAATTCAGTCTGGACTTCAGAGAGTAAGCAGAAAACACAGGCTGGCTTGTTGGGGTGAGGCTGGAGGTAACCTAGCAGGGCGCTGGGTGGCCTCGCCCAACCCAGCTCCTCCTGTCCCACCCTGCACTACAGTGACCTCCCCACCCTTGGCTCCAGTGGGTTTGGGACGGAATCAGAGGGGCTGCAGAATCAGAAGGACTGGGGCTGGGTCTACCACCTTGGCCCTGATGTCCAGGGTGGCCAGAGCCTTACTGCTGCCTATTTGTCTGTGCCCTGCCAGGCTGAAGGGGTCTGAGTTTGAGGAACAGGCCTCAGTTCTGGCTTCTGGCCACACCCTCCAAGGGGCAGCTGCATCCCTCACTGACCCCATAGGGGCCACTCCTGAGACAGGGGGTGGGGGGATGCTTGGGCAGTTCATGGGGCACTGACCTGTTCTGAACCAGACTTTTGTGGGGTCTCCCAGGGCCCCTGGGATGTAAGCCTCAGCTGCTCATCTATAAAACCCATGATGGGGTCACATGCCGACTTCTGGGCTATCACTGGGCAGAGCTGAAGATGCCCTGCCTGGCTCTCCGGGGGGCAGTAGGCATGGTCATCTCTCCCAGAAGCCCAGGAATGGTGCAGGCTCCTCCAGGCCCAAATGCAAACTATTTATTGGAAATAGAGCAATGACATTTGCATTTCAAGGCCACAGCCTGGGAACCAAACACTATGCTCTGGGATCAGGCTGCCAGGGGCCACGCACACACCTCTAGCCTACAGAAAAAGGAGGTGGGGACATCTGGGTTACCAGGCCCCAGCCCACCCCAGGCTGTTCCCCTCATGGAGTTCAGACTCCATCTCCCTAGGGATGGCTGGGGGAAGTGCCCCATCACTGGGCTCAGCCTGTACTTCCCTGTGGAGTCTGACTGTCCTGCTCAGGATGGGCACTCAGTGTCCATTGTTCTGCACCTAGTAGGCATCTCCTTTGTTGCCTCTTGGATTCTGTGCACCACCCACTTTGTACCAGATCCTGGAGGACCAGGAGTCCATGGTCCTGGGAACTTTCCTAGCTGGTGAGCCCAGGAAGACAGGGTCAGCCTGTCAGTGTCACTGCCCCCAGCAGCACAGGGCTTGGCACACAGGCACACGTCACGTTTATGGAATGAGTGGGGGATCTCAGGAGCCTCGCCCCAGCACACCACTGCCTGGGGTCCCTATTGGGACCCTGACAAGCCCGAGTCCCCTCATCCTCCCACTTCCCAAGCTGAGCCCGGCCCAGCCCTGACTACACCCTGGAAAGGTCTGGTCGTGCCTTCTTCTCCCCTCCTATCCAACAGGCCAGACTTGCCCACCCCCGAGGCACTGGACAGCCTTCCTCCAAGGGGCAGAGGCACCTTTTGTTTATCTGAATCACTCGATGGGCAGAGGCTTCTAGTCACCAGGAGGCTCCCCCACAGGCTCTGAAGGGCCAGTGGAGACCTGGGCCTAGGTTGCCCCTGCTGGTTCCTGTAGAGGCAGGAAGGAGCCCCACATGTCCCCAAGTCCACTCCTGAGCACAAGGCCCTCAGGGGCCTCTGACCTGCAGGAGGTTTAGAGGGGCTGGTGGCCAGAGCACCTTCTGCAAGCTGGGCCTATGTAACGCTTGGGCCTCCTCAGCCACATCAGGCTGCCCGCCCTGGGACTGGGGCATTGCTGGGGAGCCAGAGGTGGGGGCATGACTCCCTGGCATGACTGATAGATAGGAATAGGGTAGAGCTGAGTGTCTGGGCTCAGGGGCTCCTAGGGCGCCATGCTACATCTTCTGTGTTGTTACAGGCTCGCCTGGCCCAAGGCAAGCAAGGGGCATCTGATATGTACCCACCTGCCCTCCCACATAAGGCCCCACCACTCAGCTTCTCCCCTTCTGCCTGATGCACCACCACTCAGCTTCTCCCCTCCTGTGTGATAATCTACTTCTCTACCCTACAAACCCTGAGATCTGGAGAGATTGGTTTTGGGTATGGCCTGGGCTCTGCTGAGGACAGGTACAGGCCAGGTTGAGGACACGCCTGTGTCTCTGGAGCCCTGCCTGGCAATGCTGCCAACAGAGGTTCAGTGGAGCAGCCCCCCAGGGGCCCTTTCTGCTGGGCAGCTGTGCTCAAGAGCATCCTGGGGTATTGGGACCACCAGACTAACATGGGGCCTTCACTTGCCTTGCAGGACCCTGGGCCTGGAGCCAGAGACTGCGTTTGAAGACTCTGCCCGCCCCCTCTGGCCCTGTCCACTCTGGCCCACCCTGGTGCCTTGCTCTGGCTGTTCTGCTGACTCTGGACAGCGTCATGAGGTCCTCAGCACAGCCGCCCACGAGCTGGTCGCCATGGCTGTTTCCGTGGAGACCTCCCCCGCCAGGCCACTCAGGCTCTGTCCACAGAGGAGCCAAGGAGGAGGAGATGGATGGGGCCGGGTCTTGTGGGGGAGGGGCAGGGCCAGTGCAGATGCCGGGCCCAGTCTCCATGGCTCCTTGGGACACAGAGCCAGTAGCCCAGCCACCCAGCCACCTCCACCTCTCTCTAGGGTACAGTGGGCTGCCCCCCGAAGCACCCAGCTCAGAGCTCAACCCAGGACCCCCTTTAGCAGTAGCCTGAACAGCACAGCAGAAGCTGGCCTTGGTCTGGGCACTTGTAGTCACAACAGCAAGTCACACAAACACCTGGTGGTCACCAGCAGCTCCTCCCTCTGAGGCCTGTGCTGCCAACCCTCCACTTGGTCTTGATCCCTGAACAGAGGCCATTTTCTGCCCTGGTATTTTCCCCAGGGTCTTCACCTCTGAGAAAGAATAACTGCTTGCAGTGAAAAGTTAGATTTTAAGGGCACAGATCTTATGGGTGTTGAAGACTGAATAGGAGTTCATTCAGTGGCCAGAGAAAGGAGGAACTTGTTCACCAAAACAGCCACCAGCAGGTCAGTCTGCTGGTGTGAGCCGAGGGAGCCTGGCTGAACCTCAGCTTCCTGCTGTAGGCATGGCTCGAGGGTTGCTGAAAATCAAAGGATGCTGCCGAGGGTTAATTATAAGAGGCTTCAGCAGTGATGAGATCATAGCCTTGAGGAGGAACTCCAGCCACCTCCCAGGTGCTCACTGCAGGTGGGAACGTAGCTCAGGGTCCTTGACACTCAGCCTCCATCAGACACCTGAGCGGGAGGCCTTCTGGTCCTCCCCAGAACTCCCAATCTGGGGACTGACTTCTCATGGACTCATGGTGAATGCCAGGCAGGGCTGAGCTGCGGCCCCAGACAGCCACGTGCATGACCTGACCCCAAGGACCCAGGAATGTGACCTTATTGGGAAAGGAGTCTTTGCAGATGTAATTAAGTTAAGGATCTTAAGACGGGATCATCCTGGATCATCATGGGGATTATCTGAGTAGGTCCCAAATCCAATGACAGCATCCTCATAAGACACAGAAGAGGATACAGACACAAGCAGGCAGGGACAGAGTGTGGTGACGGAGGCCCAGACGGGAGTCATGTGGCCAGAAGCCCACTCCTGGAGCCACCGGGAGCTGGAGAAGGCGGTGGGGACCCTTCCTGGGTGGCTGTGCCCCCATGGTAGAGTAGTGCTCCTGGTCTCAGGGCTGGGGAGTGAGTCTGCTCCCACCCAAGCAGTGTGTGGGCCATGTGCACAGAAGCTATGGGCCTGAGGTCCACCTCTCCTTTCCCTGGAGAGGGCTCGGCTGCCCGGGGGCAGGGGCTAGGGGCGGAGAGGTTTGCTGTAGCCTTCCTACTCCTCATGCAGTCCAGGTCCTGGTTCCAGCCTCACTCAGGGCCCCTTGGCTGGCTGGGGACATTCTGTGGTGGTCTGGGGTTCAGGGATGGTGTCCAAACGTACCTCTGTGGTGGCAGAGGGGCCTCTGATCTGATTTCTCTAGGCAGGTGGATACAGGGGCCTAGGGTCCCCTGCCCTGAGTCTGGCACCTGCAGCTAAGCCCTGAAGGATCCTGGCAACTGCAGTGACCCCGACCTCCACACCATCCCCACACGGTTCACTGGAGTGGACCCTGGAGCCCTGAGGAAATGTCCATCCTCTGAACTCCAGTAGCTTCCTTCTGTCCTTGAGAACAGAACCTGAGCCATGCCAGGCACTGTGCCCCCACTCCTCAGCCCTGGGTGCCCACCAAGCAGATCCCCTCAGTCTCATCAGGCCCCTTGTGTGCCCCGCCATGGCTGGGCGGGGGTCTGTGCAGGGCAGGTGCCAAGCCTGAGAGCGCTCCTCTGTCTGGGCCAACAGGGCTGTGAGATCAGATACTCCATCAGGAAGCTGGCCTGGGGGCTCCAGGGCCCAGCCATGACTGCACCAATGGATGAGGCCAGCCCGGTCCAGTTCAGGGTGAGGGAGACGGGGAGGGCTTGGTGTGGGCATGTGGGGCCTGCATGGGCACATGCACTGGAGGTCACAGCACCCAGATGTCCACCATGGGTGTGGACGACACAGGGGCAGCATCTTCTAGCACATTCCTGGTGCTCCTGCTGAGCCATTGCTAGGAACTCCTGGCTCCTCTCCAACCCTCATGGTGCAATCTGAGCATCACAGTGTCCACCCATGGGACCAGAGTCTTCCAGGAAGGCCCCAATTGCAGCCCATATGGCCGTCATCCACCATGTCCACATGGCATGGCTCAGAAGCTGCCAGCTGCTGCCAAGGCTGGGTTGGGGAGCTGCTCAGGAAGGCCTCAGAGGCCTGGTCAGCAACTTGGTTTTTGTACTTCTGCTTAAAAAACCCAAGAAAGTCTGAACAACAGGCCAGTATTGTATGGGCCTCTCCATTCTCAGACCTGAGTGCATCACCAAGTGGCTTGGGGGAGAGCCAAGCTTGGCAGGAGGCAGCCTGGTGCAGCAGAGAGGAGCGACCCTCCCACCCCACACCTCCCAGCTCACAGTCTCTGCCCTGAGCCTTTCCTGTCTTGTCCCTGCAGCCCTGGGGAGTCGGGTATACAGATATACAGACCCTAGGCAGGCTCCTCGGGAGATTTGGGTTTGGATTTTTTCAACCTGGCAAGTTGGTCCTGCTGGCCCTTACTTGGTTGTCTAAGAACACCACCAGCTAGGTGTTCCCTGGGGAGCCTACAGCCAGGGTGGGTGAGATCCACCCACCCATCATCCATCCTTCCCTCCACCTTCCCATCCCTCCCTCCACCCACCCATCCTACTATGCTTGCATCCCTCCACCGTCCTTCATTCATTCATGCCAGCAACCAGACCAGATGAGCAAATGCAGCCCAGCCCCATCCTATGGGAGACGGCAATTCAGCCCCATAGGTACCTACTTGCCATCTGGGCCTGATCCTGCTCACTATGCTGGCCCAAACTCAGGATCCCTGCCTCTGTTTTCCCCACCAACCTCAGTAGGTCTCCTGGATGATCCTGGAGCCACCAGCTACTTCAGCATTGCCATTTGGGGCAATGACTGGGTGAGGGTCCTTTGGGGACAAGACCTATTCCCAGGCCTGGCCATATTGCTGCCCAGTAAGCTGACAGGGGAGGGAAGGCCTGGCCCTGTGGAACACCCTCACAGGTCTTCCTCCTATCTTCCTGTCCTTAGTTGAGTCGATTCCAGCTGTCTTTGGTTGCCTCTTTTCTTGCAGCCTCTAGGCAGCCCCAGGGCAAGACCCCAGCACTGGGCTCTTCAGGGAAGGTCGAGCCCAGAATGAGGACAGACCTTCCATAAAAGGAACAGGCCTCATCTTACACAGAAGCAAGTGAGCAAGTTCCTGCCTGAGACCAGCAGCATCTAGGAATCTGGGTCAGGCCCTTTCCCAGCTGTGCAGAGCCTCCAGGCAGCTGGCGGGGGTGTCACAGAAGACCCCCAAACACCAGGCCTCCACCCTGCCTGGCTCTACCCAGCTTCTCTCAGTCTATCTATCCCTCACTTACCCGGAAACCCTTTGAGGATGACCAGAGCAACCATATCGAGGCCCCAGCTAAGCACTTTGCCACACGACCACCCTCTGCACAGACATAAATACTAACCCATGTTACAGGTAAGGAAATCGGGGCTCAGAGAGGAAAGTCACTTGCCCAGGTCAACAACCAGGAGGTCCCTGTGATCTCTCACCCAGACCTGCTCTCCAGTGGCTAGAGAAAGCCTGAGCCAGGTATGTGCACATCCACCAGCATGCTACGGGCTGCCTGCTGCAGAAGGCACACCTGAGGTCAGGTTCCCTGTGTCTCAGCTTCTCCCTCTCTGCTCTGTTTCTCCTTCAACCATGGTCATGCTCTGGGGTCCAGCCCAGGACCTCCAGATCCAGGGTGGCCTCAGATGCAGCCATGGGCTGGCCAGAGTGTGGGCTTCCTTTCCTAGTTCCTGGGGTCTGCAAGACATCAGGAGGATGCTGCCTTCTCACTTCCTCCACACTGAGCTGACATTCCACAGACCCCAGAGCAGCCAGCCAGACACGTGGGGTGCTTTGTGCAGGAAGCTGCAGCCCAGGGGGACCAGGAGCAAACACCACGTAGCCCCATGGTCACAGTAGTGGTGGGACACAAGACACTGCAAGGTCAATGGCAGGCTTTCTGGCCCAGGCGAAACTCAGCAGTTGTGGCAGGGAACCCAGGGGGGCAGAGCCTGGCCAGAGCCCAGGGGAAGGCCAGGAAAAGCCCTGGGCCATGGGACAGAGGGCTACATCCCCAGAGCAGGGTCCAAATCCTGCAGGGCAGGGCCTCGACTGGTGGAGGGGGTGGGGGCATGGCGCCAAGAGGCTGGAGGGCCCAGGTGTCTGGTCCCCAACTGGCTGTGCCACCCTCCTGCACCCCCTCTGGAGAAGCGGTTGAGGGACAGGCTCCTGCTACTCAAATGTTTGGGCGAAGACAAAACATTGTCAGTGTGGAGGAAGAGAAAAACGGGAGGTCCGAGGCTCATCTGCTCTTTGCTGGGCACAGATCCCCTCTTGGATGATCTGATGACCTTCGCAGAATTGCCACCCGGGGCCTCTCAGGCGCCACTGCGTATCCGTGCCACGTTCTGCCTCTTGCGGGTCCCCCGAGTGAGGGCCGAACCAGCCTCAGGACCCGTCCGCCGCCTCCCAGCCGCTGCGCTCCCCGACAGCCCGCCCTGTTTAAATATTTAATCCAGTTAAATATTAAACCTCTTGCAAGCCCCAATTACAGTCGGATCGATTCTTCGCGGTGCCTGGGCGGGCCCAGCGGGCGCGCTGCCTCCCCTCCCTCCCGCCGGCCGCCGGCGGGGGCAGAGCCTGGGGCCTGGGAGGGGCCGTGGGGAGGGGCTGCAGTGAGCCAGGAGGGGGCCGTGGTGGCAGGAGGGACTTGAGAGGGAAGGGGCCTGGGAGCTGCTGTGGCGGGGATGGCTGGAAGGAGACTGGAGGGGGTGGGTCCTGAAGGGAGGCTTCTGGATGGGGGGATTCATCTGGTGGGGGCGCCCTGGGGGAGAGAACAAGGGAGGGACCTGGGAAGGGGCGGGGTAGCTGGGGGGTCGCTATGGAGGTGGGGGAGGGTCCTGGAGGCCTGCAGGCAGGGGAGGAGGCATCTGGAGGGGGGTTGGGAGCACTGCCCTCGCCCCTCAGGTGGTGACCCGGGCTCCCAGGCTCCCGTGGCCTCTACCTGTGAGCCAGCCCTGCAGAGATGGCTCGGGCGAGGCTGCTTCTGTCCTTTCGGTTCCCCAGCGAGTCCACCAGCGAACAGGACTGAGCCCGGGTGGGGTCCCGATAGAGCCACAGGAGGGGACCCTGAGAGCTAGACCTGCCCATTTAAAATTGGCTTCCCAATCACGAGATAGTTTACACATACTGTAAAATAGGAGAGATGGCACCTGGATCCACACCGCATCGCGTGGCTGCAGGTGTTTGTAAATTTACATAAATGATGCCCACACCTGATGAGGCCTTTTGAGAACTGCTGTTTTCGCGCTCTTGAGGTGTGAGAGTTGTTGGGCAGAGCCTGCACGCCTTTGCACACACAGCAACTTACAAAGTAGGAGACGCACCCATGTGGCCAAGCTTTGTAGATAGAAATGAAATAGGAGACATGGCCAGTTGGTTCTCACTCACCACTTCCTTTTGCTCTGCTCTTGTCCCCTAAGGCTGCAGTGTGACCACAGTTTGAGAGCAGGCTGCGCCCCAAGCCACACATGAGCCACTGTTCATATCTCATCCCGCTATGAAGGATGTTCCTTAAACTGAAACTTCTTTAGACTCTGGCGCTAATTGAGCGTTTACATAATTTACGCAGTAGTGGTTGTGTTTGATGAGCAGCTCACGACTTTCTTGAACACTTATTTGGGCTCCTCTGAGCAGGCTCCCACACCAGGCAGTGTCACCAGCAGGCACCTCCTCAATGGCAGCAGGACTTCTCTCATGCCACACCCAGCCACGGGAGACCTTTTTCTCACTGTGGAGGTCCACCCTGCTTCCGCCTTCTGTTCCCTGGTGTTCTAGTGGCTTTAGCATGACCACAAGTCCTGAAATCTGGTTGAGGGAATTTCCCTTGAAATTGGCTCGGTTCCTCCGGCTTTTTGCTCACCCAGCTCAAGTTTAGGATCACCTTGGTATGCACCAAGGAATACCTGTTGGGATTTTTTCTGGAAATTGCCTAGAATGTGTGGATTAATTTGGGGACAGTTGCTATCCCCACAAAATCAAGCCTTCTCAGCCTTGAAAGCCATGCTCCCTGCCTCTGGGTCATCTTCCTGTGAAGCAGTTCTTGCATCAGGAGCTGGGGTGAAGAAGTCCTCTCCAGATCTCCCCCGCCATGTCAGGTGGTGTCTGTAGCTAAGCAAGGGTTCTGGGCTGGTGGCCACATCTCCCTGCATGCTTTGGGATGTCATTCCATGGCCGGCTGGCCTCACCTTGCTGACGTCAGTCAGTTGTGTGTCCACCTGCTGCTCCTCGAAGCCCAGGGCTTTCCTCTCCTCTTGGCACCTGTGCCCCCCCCACACACACACACCTTGCTTAGCCTGACTGCACAGTGCTCATTTATTTATCCTGAGTGGGATTCTTATGCTTCTGGGATTTGAGGGTTCTTGACGTGGGGAAATTCTCAGCCGTAACAATTCAAATTCTGCCTCTACTTTCTTTCTTCTGCAACTTTTCTAGAGCAGGGCTCACTACATTTCTTGGAGAAGGCCAGATAGGAAACATTGTAGGCTTGTGGGCCAGCCATCTCTGTTCAGCGGTCCATCCCTGTGAGTGTAGTGTGGAGGCTGCTGTAGACCTTGTGTAGATTGCTGGGCAAGGCTGTTCCCATAAGGTGCTATTCACAGAAGCAGGTGGTGGGCCCTGGCTGCAGATCAATGGCGCCTGTTTAGAGGCCTGTCAGACCCTGCGTCCATCCTCCAGATCTCCTAAGCTCTTTCCTATCCTCCATCTCTAGACTACTCTGTGGGGCATCAGGGTGATTTTACCACCTTCATCCTCCAACTCACTGATTCTCTTATCAACTGTGCCCAATTAGCTGTTTAACCTACCCATTTACTCTTTATTTTTCACTCACTCCCTCTCCCCAATGGTTTCTTATTTCTTCCCTCAGAATTTTGATTCCTTCTTTTTTTAATATTTATTTTTTAGTTTTAGGTGGACACAATATCTTTATTTTATTTCTTAATGTGGTACTGAGAATCGAACCCAGTGCCCCACACATGCTAGGCGAGCACACTACCACTTGAGCCACATCCCCAGCCCTTGATTCCCTCTTTTGTGTTTTTCCTGACCTTTGACGTGCTCCTTCCCATTCTCTGTGCTTGACAGGGCATCCGCTCGGATTCTGGGACTCACAGCACAGTGCTGGTGGACTCATTCCTTTTGAGTTTGGCTCCAGCAGGAGAATCAGGCAGCTCGCCTGGAAGGTGGTCCCTCTGCCACCCTGAGACGTCACTGGCTGGGACAAGCTTCTCTGGATTTCTCAGCTGGAGGGTTTCCAGCCCTGCAAGTATATGGGTTTGAAACTGTGGAGACCCAGATGACAGCTTCCAGGGACTCCTTTCCATCCCACCCAGAGGCCAGGGACAGATGGATGGTACCTGAGAGTGGACCTTTTCTGCTGCCCTGCCTCCAAGGACCAGCTTCATAGGGACTCAAGTCTAGTCTTTGATCCATATCCTCACACTTATCAGCTTCCCAGTCCTTGCCAGGGGATGCCAAGCCTACTGCCTGGTTTGTACCCCCTCATTTAGGAAGATCTTCCTCCTTCTGGTGTACTAACCTGTATAATGTTTGCCACATGCCGGTTCCGGGTGTTACTGGGGTGGACTTTCAGGTTAACCTTCTTGTGTGAATGACTACTGTGGCCAGGATATGCCCTAGTACATCCCTGCAAAGCCCTAAGCCCAGATTTTTAGCTGTAGACATGGCTCTGTGGCCAAGTTTGTTTCTCGGGGACTCAGAGTGGGCCCTGTGCTTGTCCTGACCTACCTAAAAACACTGGTAAGATGAGAAAAAAGAGAGAGGGAAGACGTCAGTCCTGACCATATAAGGAGGCCCCCTGCCAGGTGGCCACAGGCGGCTGGCACCGCTGAAGGAAGTGGCCATAAAGGAGACCCACACATCCTGCCGACTGCATTCCTGGGGATGCCGCACAGCCCCAGGCCCTCTGCCGAGGCCACAGATGAGGCTTTGTGCACAGTTTTTGAAGGAGATGGAAGCGGGCCAGGTATCCATGGGCGACTTGGCAAAGGGAGGGCTGAGTAGAGGAAGGAGGTGCCGAGCTGGACTTGGAGTTGCCTCAGGGTGGTTGGGAAGGTGGACTGCCACGGTGGGCAGGGCCAGGGCTGGGGGCTGCATGGGGTGCATGGTTGCTCCCAGATACATCCACATCCTAACCCCGGAACCAGTGAGCGTCACCTCCCTGGATGAGGGGTCACCACAGGTGTAATTGTGTTAAAAGATCCTCAGTATAAAAGATCACCAGGGGGACTGGGGTTGTGGCTCAGTGGTAGAGCACTTGCCTCGAATGTGTGAGACCCTGGATTTGACCCTCAGCACCACATAAAAATAAATAAGTGTCCAACTACAACTAAAAAAAATTATAAATATATATATATATAAAAGATCACCAGGGTGGGACCTAAATGTCCCCATGAGAGGAAAGGAATGGACAAACCAGGGACACAGGGAGGGAAGGCCCTGTGATGAGGTAGGTAGAGGTTGGAGCCACAGCGCAGGGACACCAAGGATTGCCGGCCACACTGGGGGGTGGGAGAGGCCAGAGGGATTCTTCTTCCAGAAGCGCAGAGAGGACATTTCGGTTGCTTTAAGTCACCTGCTGTGTGGCACCTGTTGTATGGCACCTAGTGCAGGGCGTGTCTAAGAGGCCAGTGTTTCTGGCCCCTCACACGTGTTGGGGCTGGACATCCTGGGTGGTCAGCAACCCTGGTGGGGGATAGCTGCCATGCCTATTCCACAGGGGGGAAATTTGAGGCTCAGGGATCAGCACCTTGCCCTTGGGCACTGGAACCCAGCTGGGTCTTGAACTTGGGCCTCTGGCCACCCTCAGCCACACAGAGTGGTCAGAGCCCTGCAGCTGGTGGGAAGGGGGCTCATTCCTGTAACTTCAGGTTGGAGGAGTATCCAGCTACTAGATGCACACGTGGCACACGTGGATCTGCAGGACCAGTGGCAGGAAGGAGGACATCTGGGGCGGTGAGAGGGGCAGGAGCTGCCCACCTGCCCCCAGAATGGCACTGCTCTTGGGTCTCCCCTGACTGTAGGGGAAGGAACCCTGCTGGCTGCAGAGTGAAGATCCTCATGCTGGGACATGCTTCCCTTATCCACCACCTACCTCCTTGCCAGGGGTGGACACTGTCCTCCCCACCCTCCAGCTGCTGTGGCACCAGGCTGGAGGGAACCAAAGTGCTCGCTGTCCTTCAGTCTGCCCTGGGTGAGCTCCTCCTCTCGCTGGGCCTTGGTGTCCCCATCAGGGAAATGAGGAGTCCAAGTAGGCTGAGGGTGGACAATAGGGAAGGGTGGGGCCTGCAGATCCCAGGGCTCAGCTGTCCCAATAGGGAGCAGCCCTGGCTGTCTGTGGCTGCCTGGAAGGGTGTGCCCTGCAGTGGGGCTCTGTAAATACTGCCCAGGTCTGGGGACACACTGGGCACTGCAGGGTCCCCGGGACCATGCAACCACTGCTCCCAGAGTCTTGGACCAGCCATCTGTGGTTCTGCAGGCCTCTGTACAGGCCCCTGGGGCAGGCAGAGACTGCGTCCCCCACCTGCAGGAGAGGGGTCAGCTCTGGGAAGCAGGGCGGAAGACAGTGCAATGAGGGCCTGTGTGTGGTCTGGAATCAAAACTGCTTGAGAACTTGCTGTGCCGTGTGGGAATCCACAGCTGGGGCGGCCCGCAGGGCAGACAGGATGGGCTGCAGGAGACGTGGCAGCAATGGCCACCTCGGCAGGCTTCTCACAGGTCTGCCTTTAGTGTTGACATTTTCACATGCAATGAAACACGTGGTCGTAGCGTGTCCAGTTCTTTGAAGGGGGTTGCACATGTGTCTTTAGAGCAGCTTTATTGAGATATATCATATCAATGGCTTCCTGTCACCAGGGTCAATCTGCCCTTTCAAGTTACCTGAACAAAAGTCTGCAGTCCACACTTGCTTTCTGCCTCCTTCCACTAGGCACACATACCTTGAGCATTGCCAGTGTTTAGTGCTAAGTCTGCTCTCTCTGTCTTCAGAGTGGCATTGTGCCATGGCTTGGTGGGCACCTGTGGAGGAGTCCAGGTATGGTCTGTGGTCAGGAGCTGCTGTGAACTTGGATGCAGGATAGACACCCAGAGGAAGGAGCATGCAGGACATCCGGAGTCCCTCTTCCCTGTGGCCACAGCATTTGCAGCCCTGCAGGTGGTGTGAGTGTTCCAGCTCCTTCCCAGCCTGCCCAGCACCTAGTCAATGCTCTTACATGCCTGCCAGTCCAGTGGGCATGAAGTGCCGTCTCATCCTGGCTCTAACCTGAGCCCCTGGTGACTATAACACTGGGCACTTTGCCTCTCTCATTTGCTGCCTAGAATTTTTGGTGGCATTGTATTCTAGTCTTCTGATCATTTCCAAGTTGGTTTGTCTGTTTTTTAGCACTAATAATAGTGACTCTTTATACTTCTGTGGGCACCCCTGGAGCCAGTCTGCTCTTGCCACCTGTTGGAGGTTAACCCTCCAGGGACTAGTTCTGGGCCCAGGGTTGGCACCTATTGCAGCCTGAAATTCCACCCTTCCTTATTCACTCTCCATGGAAGGACAGTGTCCCTGTGTAGGGATGCTGGGCCATGGAGACTGGCCATAGGCAGCAGCTGGGCATGGAGGGTCAACAGGTGCTGCCTTGGAGGCCCCATCACAGCTCTCATCAGACTGATTATCTGCATCTGCCCTTTGGGGTGCAGCTCTCCCTCCCTGAACCGTCCACTCTGCAACACAGCTTCAGCCAGCCACTGAGGACACAGTGTTAGGTGGAATCAGCAGAGCTTAAACAAGCATGAAGATCTACAGTAAAGTTGGTGAACGCTGTTGGAGTCACTGGTAAAGCCAAGGAGCAGGTCTTGGTGCTGGCCTGCAGGCTCATGCACCTGCCACTGTCATCTGCCGGACACTGGATGGGGGCCTCTGGGCACTGACCTTTGTCACAGCTTGGAGGGGGAGTCCCTTCAGAGGCACTGTTCAAATGTCTGTTAGCGGATGACCTAATCCAGTTAACCATAAAGATAAGAACCATCCACCAGGGTTGGATTTAGGAAAGTGAGAGCAGCTTCACCTCCTAGCTGGGCATGAGCAGTTCTGCAGCCCTGGTCCCACTGGCCACTGACTGCAGCCTCAGCCCCTCCACCTGCCTCCAGAGATCATGTCACGTAGGTCTTGCCTCCTGTTCAGTTCTATGACAAAAACCAAGCTGTAAAGCAAAGCCACCCCACCCTGAACAACTCCCACCCTCAGCACCCCTGGGAGCCTGCAGGCTGTTCCATGTGACACTGCCGGCCCCGTCTGCCTCAGCTTCTCCCTCAGATGGCACCAAGTAGTGGTGGCACCTCAGGCCAAGCCCCTGCCCCCAGGCCCTGTTGGCTGTCTGCTGGGGGGGCGGCACTGGGCTTGCAGGAGGTGCCTGGTCTGCACTTGGCCAGCTCCTGGGGTAAGAGGGGAAGGCACTGGGCTGCCTGCAGGATGTGCCCAGGTCTGTACCTGGCTGGGCTTCTGGGGAACGGGGTGGAAGGGAGAGGTGCTGGGGCTGCATGAAGAATGCACCTGCCAGGGGCTGGGCATCAGGGGAGACCTAGAGGTATCCCTGGCATGGACTGGGGACAGAGATGCTGAGAAGGCTGCCTGCCTGTCTGACCTCTGATCTGGGGTACCTGCCAGGTGGACTTCTAGGGGACCTCTTTCAGAAAGGATGCCCCATAGCCTGGAAGGGCTCTGATGGAGGATCTGCCAGGCCCTTCCTGCCCACAGAGGGGGCTGAGCAGGCCTGCAGGGCGGGGAGGGAAGGGGCTTGGTGCCTGCCTGCTTCTTCCCCATCATGTGTCCACCTCCTGCCGGCCTGGCCAGATGTCGTTGCAGAGGCAGCCCTGGCTCCCCAGGGCCTCAGAGGTCTCAAGGATCCTAAGGGACAGGCTGAAGGACCTGCTTCTCCTGGAGCCCCCCCACCTGAGGGGGCCTACCTGGCTCCCACTGAGGTCCCTGGGGGTCTGTTAAAATGCCCTCCCCCCCGAATTTAGGTCTAGCCCCCATCCTTCACCATGTGCAGTCCATACTTGCAGTGCATGACCACCCCCAAAAGAAGCTCCATGGTCCCAGCAACCACCCTTGCCTGTCTATGGTTGACTTATTCTGGAACTTTCACATAAACATCATGACACCTGTCCTCTGCGCCTGGTTTCCTTCATGCTGCAGAATGCCTTCACAGTTCATCCACGAGTCAGTGTTTCCTTCCTTTTTGTGGTTGAATACTATTCCACTGTACTGATAGACCAGCTCGCTTACCCAGTTGTCTATTGGACCAAGGTTGTTCCCGCCTCTTGGTCTCTGTGAATGGTGCTGCTACAGACGTTTGTGTACAGGTTTCTGTGTAAATGCAGTTTTGGCCTCTTTGGGGAAGGGTCTTGTGGTCATTTTGTTGTTAATTGTTTGCCAACTCATCATCACTTTTCATTTCATAAAAACAAATGTTTTCCAGAAGAGAAAATTTAATTCTCAGAGAGGACAAGACAATTACCCAAGGCCGTACAGCCAGAAAGTGATAGAGCTGGAATTCAAACACAGGCCATGTGAGAACCCAAGAGAGGCCTCAAGCCCTCTCTCTGTTCCTCCCTCTGCCTGGCCTCCACAGCACAGCCTGCAGAAAGGGCTGCCCACGCTGGCTAGGGCCTCTTCAGAGTGCCCAGGGCCAGACCTGGTGAAGGGGTTCTGCTGTCCCCCAGTGTGTTCAGGCTTTGGGTAAGGTAAGAAAGGACGAGGAAGGATAAGACCTGGTAACACGGTGGCCAGGTCTGCAGACACCACCAGAGAGACCCATCTCTCTCCTCAGCTGTGCTCAACAGGCAGATCCTCACTTGCTACGGTTACAGGTTTGAATCATTTGACTCTGAAACTTGTGAAATTGTCATTGCCAAGTCAGGACTCCAGAAGATGAAATGTCATGTGACCCCAGGTGGAGTCCCCAGACAAGAGCTCAGGTCATTTGGTAGCCAGACAATCACCTGCAAGCAGGGTCACCTTGCTCTTCCCAGCAAGGCTGGGGGTCATGGGTCCCCCAACTGTCTTCACATGCAATCACAGCCCCCTGGCCAGGGGTCAAAAAGCATTTTGGGGGGGTACCAGGGATTGAACTCAGGGGCACTTGATTACTGAGCCACATCCCCAGCCCTATTTTGTATTTTATTTAGAGACAGGGACTCAATGAGTTGCCTAGTGCCTTTCAGTTGCTGAGGCTAGCTTTGAACTCATGATCCTCCTGTCTCAGCCTCCCAGGCCACTGGGATCATAGGCGTGCTCCACCACACCCAGCCAGAAAGCTTTTTTTTATTTGTAGGTGAACACAATACCTTTATTTTTCATTTATTTATTTTTATGTGGTGCTGAGGATCAAACCCAGGGCCTTGCACATGCTATGCGAGTGCTCTACTGCTGAGCCACAAACCCAGCCCCAGAAAGCATTTTTTAAACACCGACTATATACCAGGCATCAAGTGAGGGAGTCCCACCAGTTCCCTCCCTCCAGGTTCTTGTGGTGCAACTATATTGCAGAACGCAGGTCTGGAACTTCTGCTCAAGTGGCCTGTGAGGGCTTTCCCCTGCTTTTACAGCACTGCCTAGGGCATCCTGCAGGGACCCACCTCTGCCCTGTCCCCACAGTGACCCAAGCTAGCCAGAGATGATCAGCCTGGACTCTAGGGCCCCTAGCTTGGCATGCTCCTTTCCAGGTGCGCTCAGTCCTGGGTGATGCCCTGCTGAGGTTGTCTGGGCATGTGACCTCAGATCCCTGCTGTTTTCCTATCATGGGTCCACCTCCTGCCTGTCCTGGCCAGATGTGGCTGCAGAGGTAGCCCTGGCTCCCGAGGACCTCAGAGGTCTCAAGGACCCCAAGGGACAGGCTGAAGGCTCTTCCTCCTGGAGCCACCCCCAACTGAGGGGGCCTACCTGGCTCCCACTGAAGTCCTGGGGGTCTGTTAAAATGCCCCCCAGAATTCAGGTCTTGCCCCCATCCTTCACCATGCCTCATGGGGCCAGCTGGCTGGTGACAGGTGATTGGAGCTCTTGTAAGAGAGATGAGGAAGTGGGAAGGCTCCATCCACCAAGCACCAGCAGCTATGTGCTCTTCCAGTCGGGCACAGGCCTGCCCTGTTCAAGGCACTGAGTGATGGTATTCCCTCATGCAGCCAGGACAGAATGGGATACACCGTGTGGAGCACACAGCCACAGCCCGCCAGGTGCTGGCTTCTGCAGCACCAGTGTCCTTGGGGAACACCTAGCTCTCCTGAGGCTGGGGCCTCACCACCTCTCACTACCTCCAGTAGGTCACCAGGTAAAACACAGAATGCCCAGTTAAACTTGAATTCCAGATATAAACAAGTGTTTCTTACCATGTTTCAAATAATGAACGGGATGTACTTAAAGTCATTCATCATTTGTCTGAAATCCCAAGTTAACTGAGCAATCCGTATTTTCATCTGTTGAATCCGCTGACCCTACCCCATGGCTTCTGTTAGCACAATGCAGTGTGCCCTTTCTGCCACTGGAGACTGTGGGGACGCCAAATGGGCCCCATCTGCCTTCGGTCTTGCTGCTATCCCTGCCAACCCTGCTTCCCAGTTCCAAAGCCCTCACCTCACTGCTCACTGGGAATGGGTTGTCTTCAGGCCCTACGTGGCTTCCTGCAGGTGACTGGCTACCTCACGTGTGATGTGAGCCAGTCCCCATAGGTGGAGAGGACTTGCCAGGTGAGTGGGCCACACATGACATGGTGACCCCAGGGCTCAGAGAGGAGGAAGGAGTTGTCAGTGGGTGAACATCTCCAGCAAGGTGCCCCAGGGGCAGGAGTAGAGCTGGGGCCTGTGTCTCACCCCTAGCCCCTCTCCTTAGTGATGCTGAGCAGTCTGGGTCCCCTGCACTCCTCTGGGGCTGGGCTCCTGGCTGGTGGCCCCTAGATTCCAGCTACTCACCTCTCAGGAAGGAGGGGTCCAGGGCAGTGAGGTCCAGTGTAGTGCCACGAGGACACATGTCACTGGCCCAGTGGCTGGCCTGCTATGAGCTGGACCCAAGACTGAATAAACAGAGTTGTTTTGGCAGAGCCTGAGACTCAACTGCCGTTGTGGTTCCTGCCTGTGGGTCCAGCAGGGGCCCACTCCTAGTTGGCTTTGGTGTCCTTGCTGTCACCCTCTGGCCACTGTCACCAAGGGGCCATCCCAGCCCACTGCTGTTTTGAAATCAGGCCTAAAGGTCCTCCTTGGTACATAGGCTAGAACCCTCTGCAGGTATTAGACTCCATGGCAGGTAGAAAGGCTACCTCAGCTCTGGCCTTGACCCTGCCTGGCTGGGATACCTCCATTGATGGGAGCCTCACCCTCTGTCCATACCTGCCCTGGCCCACCTGAAACTGCAGGCTGCCCTTAGACAGTCAGAGTGGACCAGCTGCCCATGCTCTTCCCTCAGACCCCAGGACAGAGCAGGAAGCCGGGGGTGCTTTCCTGATGGAGGTCATCTTCCTCAAGCTCAGGCATCTCTGGTAGACAGGCTCAGTGGAACACATACTGGCCCCCTGCATGTCCTAAGCTCGTCTTTAATGCAAAATCATCTTGCTGCACCTTGGAAACCCCCAAGCATGGGGCCTGCTGAGTTGGGGGGAGCTGGATAATTGAGGGTGGGGCCAAGCCGGAGGCCTAGAGGCTCACCTAGTCTGTGGGGGTCTGTGGTCCAGAGGGGGCAGGCGGGGAGGACAGGCAGGAGTCAGTGCCTGGAAGAGGGTCTGCTCCAGCTCTGGGAAGCTGTGGGCCTCCACCCACAGGGCCTCAGGAAGGACCTGGGTCTATGGAGGGGGTGGCTGGAGAGGAAGGAAGAGGCCACACAGGCCAGATGGAGGGGCTATGGGGCTACAGTGCATGTGGACGGGGTGCCCTGGAGCAAAGGCTTGGCAGGGTGGGGATGCTGAGGGATCCTCTGAGCTGGACAGGCAACACAGCCTAACAGGGGTACCCCAGCTTGCTGAGCTGGAGGGGCCCAGGGGCCTGCAAGCCTCCAGTTGACCACTGACAACTAGGTGGAGAGGCTTCTTAGTCTAGAATCCAGCCCCATAACTGCACGAGGAGTCCTTGTGCTGGTGACTGTTGGCTGGACTCCCAGCCATTTGTCCCCCCAACAGCTCTTGTCAAGCAAAAGCTCTACCCTTTGAGGGGGGAAGAAAACAGCAAAAAAGCAGAACCTGCTTTTCCAGAGGCCTGGAGGGTTTAAGACACATCTGAACCTGCTGTACAGTTTGCTTAAACAACTTCAATGCCAAGTTCCACATCGTCCCAGGCTCTTGGGACTCCGGCACCCCCCTTGGCCATGTGCAGGCAATACACTTGTGCAGTTTCAAGGCGTCCACACCTCCTGTCCACAATTACCTGTTCTTCATTTCCTCTCCATGGCTAGTGTGTCACATGGAAGTGGTGGCCCCGCTGCAGCAGAGTGAACTTGGGTTTCAGCTGAATCATCTTTCACCAACAGGTGCTCTTGTGCAGCCAGGGTCCTGGGCACACAGAGTGCCATTGGACACGGAGCACACAGAGTGAGTACCAGCCCGGAGACACACGAAGCCTGCTAGAGCTTGGTGGCATGGCAGAGGAGAGGGGGCTGGGGGAAGGACTCTCCCCCCCTAGGCCTGAAGTGGTCCTGCTGGTCTGCAGTGGGTGCCTGCTGGCCACAGGCTGTGTCAGATTGCAGATACTTTTTAAAATATGGAAATCCACAACCCTTTTTCTTCTGTAGACAGCTGGGGGGTAGAGTGTGACAAAGGAGGGTGACAGCTGCTGCATTCAGAACACCATACAGCTCCCTGCAGGCGCCATGGAGCCCTGGAGAAATCAGGCTGTGCCCTCCACCCTTGCCCAGCCCACACTGAGCCTAGGTGTCCCAGGCTCCCTCTGGGTCCTCCCATTCCCAGCACTCTCCTGCCTGCTACTGGATCTCTGCATTGGGGCCTTCAGTGCTGGAAAGAGCCCTGCTCCTCTTCTGGCCACTCTGCCATCCTCAAGGTGGTCTCTCTTGGCCTACATGGCACTTGACCTGGGTGGTAATGTTTTCTTCTGTTGTCCATGCACTTATCTGTGGCCTGCCGACTCAATGGAATTGAAGCTCCCTGGAATAAGGACAGGACCTGTAGTGGTCACCACAACTGTACTTCCAGCTCCACCAGGGCCTGGCACACTGTCCATCCTCAACTAATATTTGTCCACTAGATCACCAACAGCCTCAGCAAGAATCTTGAGCTTCACTCTAACTCTTAATGGAGTTGGGGGAGCGGGTGTTGAGAAAAAAGCATTCCACTGACCCTAACCAGGGAGCCTGCTTTGGCTTGTGTGTCTGCCCCATTTGAATGAGCTCCCTCCAAGCTGTGTCCAAGGGCCTGAACATGCCAGGGTCCCTTTCCTTGGTGGCTGGGGCCTTAATTGCTCTTTGAGGGCCTTAATTACAACCAGCAGCCATTCACTGCTAAGTAGTGGCATTAAAATAAAGTAAATGTTTTCCTCCTCTTGAAAAGTTAACATATACAGGAAGAGGTGTTGCTAAGCATCGAGCAGCCTGCATGCTTGGACCTGCACCCTTGGACCCGCACCCCTGCAGCCATGGCTCCTGCCTTCAGGTCTCTCAGCCCACAGGCAAAGCTGCACCCTCCCCAGGCCCACCAGAGCTGTCCCTGCACAGCAGTACCTGCTGGAAATCCACTTCTCTGCAGCTCACTCAGCAAATGATATGCCACAGGGCCTGCCAGGGCCTTTCCAAGTCTGGGGTCCCAGGATGGGCCCTGGTCTTCCACCCACACCAGCAGGGGCAGCCTGGAACCCCAATCTTTGGAGAAGAAGGGGAGTCTTCCAGTACCAGGCCTGGGGGTGAGCTGCAGAAAAAGCAAAGGAGTCCCTCTTTGGCTGGAATGTGAGGGAACTCACACCTGGGAGCTTAGGTTTCATGACCCAAGTACTGGCCTTCCTGTGGAAGCAAAGAATCCTTCAGAGCCTCGGCCAGGACTGGGGTACCTGAGGTGGGGAGTCAGGAGTCTCAGTATCATCAGCCCTTCTGTCGATGTTCCCCCACCCACATGGGTCTTGCTATCCCTGGCATCTTTAGAGGCCACCTCTTCCCCCCCCAGTAATGCACCCAGGGGCCTGGAGCAGAGAGAGGGCCTTTATTGGATCTGATGGGGGTACTTGCTGGATTGGCCCTGGAGGGGGTATCCCAGGAAGCCCTGCTCTTCATGCATTCCTTTTGCGAGACCACTGGAGTGCCTCAGTCCCCACGCGGGAGGGGGATGGGTACAGGGCAAGTTTGTGGAAACTGCTGGTGCATGCGTGTGGGGGGTAGGAATAGAGCATCCCAGGCGCCCCCATGGACACTTGGCAGTGGGTCAAGCCCCACGACGCCCACGCGCGCCAACACACTCTCTCGGGCACACCCAGGACACACGCGGCGGGGGAGGGGCATACATCGCGCGGTCACGGCCACGGCGCACCTCCCCACGCCTGCCGGGCCCCGCCCCCTCTGCCGACCCTAGCAGTAGGGGAAGGGGCGGTGCGCGAGGCGTGGTAGGGGGGGCACCGCCTCCGCGCCCCTGCAGTGGGGGGCGGGGAAGGACGTTGGCGATGTTCCCGGCCCGCCCCCCGTCCGAGCCTCCCCGCGAGCGCCCCCTGGTGCTGCGCGTGACCCGAAGCCGGAGGGTGGGGGACCGCTGGGGGGCGAGGGCGGGGGGTCTACCAGCCTCCGCGACCTGGGGCGGGCGACTGAGGCCGTGGCGTGGTGGGGGTATGTCGGCAGGCGGGCGTCCCGGGTGGGGGCAGGGCTGGCCCTCCTGGCGTCCCCGCCCAGTACCCGCTGGGCGCCCCCTACCCGCCTCGGCACCGCCCTCAGCCCGCCCCGGCCGCGCTGGCCCCGCCCCGCGGCTGCCCCCGCCCGCCCCGCCCCCCCGCCTGCTGCTCACTCCGAAGTTTCCTGCGCTGAGCGCGGACGGGCTCGGGGCTCGCTCGCCGCTTCACCGGCCCGGCCGCACCCCCGGCCCGCGCCCACCCCGCCGTGCACCCAGCGGCCCTCCGAGCCGGGTCGCCGCCGTCGCCACCACTGGGCGAGCGGGAGCCGGAGCCGGCGCCGGGTGGGCCGGGGGTGCGGGTCAGGGCGGCGGCGCGGGCCGCGGGCGGGAGCTGGGCTGGGTCCGCGGTGACCGCGCCTCCCGGGCGATGCCCGCGGGGACGCCGCCGGCCTCTGGAGCGAGGTGAGACGCGGCGGGGAAGCGCTCTTACTGCGCGCCTGGGACCCTCTCAACTTGGGCGCCTTGGGCGCGGAGCCCTTTGGGCACTCGTCGCCCTTCGCCCGGGCGATGGGGGTGGGGCCGCCAGTCCTCGCGGGAGGGCGGGGGCGGACGAGGGCGGGGGGCGCATTTGTCTCTAATAAGGAAAGACAAAGACATCCCGGCGGCCGCGGCTGTTCCCGCAGCTCCGCTCCGCCCGAGGCGGGGCTGGGGCGTCTTTACGGGGCCCGGGTCACCGCCTGCCCTCCCTCCGCAGGTGCTGCCCGCCGCCACCATGACCGAGGGCGCGCTGGCCGCGGACGAGGTCCGGGTACCCCTGGGCGCGCCGCCCCCGAGCCCTGCAGCGGCGGTAGGGACGTCCCCGGAGAGTCCTGGGGCGCCGGGACGCGAGGCGGAGCGGGGGTCCAGGCCGGTCGCTTCTCCCCCCGAAAGCCCGGCAGCCGAGCGCGGCGCAGAGCTGGGCGCCGACGAAGAGCAGCCTGTCCCGTACCCGGCGCTGGCGGCGACCGTCTTCTTCTGCCTCGGGCAGACCACGCGGCCGCGCAGCTGGTGCCTCCGACTGGTCTGTAACCCATATCCTTCCCGGCCGGTGGGGCACGGGGGTCTGGGACGCGGGACCCTTTCCGAGTTCGCTCTCGTGCGCCCTGGCTCGTTGGACCTGGAGCGGGCCTGGCGCGTGGGGGCGCAGGGCAGGGGCACGAGAGCAGCGCTCTTCCGAAAGAGATGGCAGTGTGGGGGGTGAGTGTGGGTACGCCTGTAACGATCGCATGGGGTATCACGATTCAGAGCCAAGTCAGAACAGAACAGGAGAGGGTGTAAGAAGGGGCGGCTCTAGGAGGAGAGGTTGCAACTCCGGTGCCCCACTGATGGAGGCAAGAACGGGAATCCCTCTTCTAGGCTTTCTGAACTTCCGGTCTGAGGCGGGAACCTCCTTGGGGAGGGGGAGTCCACAGGGGATGGAGTAAGGGAGCAAAGTTTTCCACCTGCGTCTTGTGCGCTTCTAAGCGCAAGAGACCTGTGGGGGCTGTGCACGGTGCAGGGCTTGTAGCCCGTTCTCCGCGTAGAGAGGCGGTGACGTTGGTTTGAGAACTCGATTTTCCAGGCTGAACTCGGTGCCGGTGCCGGGGCTGATTTAAGTCATGCGCAGCTGGGGTTGGGGGCAGGGAGGCAACTAGCACTGCGCACTGGGAACCCCTACTCCCTAGTTCCTTCTCTGGCCCAAGAAGTGACACGGACACAGGCTTTAAAGGAAGGTTCCAGAACAGAGTTGAAATGGGCCATAGGCAATTCCTGGGATGCAGATAGAGGTCTGGGGGCCCCCAGCTGGTGGCCTTTAAGGGCTGGCTCTAAAAAGAGCCTTGCTCTATGCCTGGTGCTGCCTGATTCTCCTCAGGCGCCTGTGGAGATGGTCCCCAGGGTGACTGGCAGTGGATGCTCCTCCTTCCTGCCACTGGCTGCAGGTCGGCGGCCTGCCTTGAGGGAGGGTTGACAGGGTGCTCATAAACTTTCTCCCTCAGAGTCAAGGAGACAGAGGCAAGATGAGCAATGTGTGTGTATGTTTCCCTACCTTGTGTGTTTAACTATATAAATATTAAATACAAAAGAGAAATTTGTACCAAAAAAAGTAATAAAACCAGTGTTTCTTTTGTGAAATCCAAACACTGGTGAGTCGGGTTCATTTCTGCTTATAAAGGAGACTTGTGGTGGTAGAGACAGCAGGCTGTGGCCTCAGCCTGGGCCTGCCTCAGAGGCTGTGCACTGCCTTTGTCTTCTTATGTAGTAGAGGTGGTGGATGGGTGTCCGACTGTCCTCTGGGCTGGAGTGGGACAGACCTTACAGGGTGGCTGTAGGTCTTTCGGCTCTACAGAACCCAGATCAAAGGTGATGAGGCAGGAAGGTGGCATAGCTGGGTGTGGCAGTGGGCAACAAGGTAGTGCTGGCAGGCCCCAGAACAACGACCATGTTCTTCATTCCCAGGCATGTGCCAACCAGCTAGGGGAAGAGGGCCTGGGCCTGGCCGCCCTGTCCCCTTGCAGTTGAGTGTCTTGAACCTGACACTGACACTGACACTGGTTCTGGGCTGGTTGTGTCCCTGAGGACTTCTAGTGAGGTCGTTTGCTTCTAGTTGGTTGTTGTGTGCAGAGAAGGTGGGGTTGGGGTGCTGGTGCAGGTAGAGTGTGCCCTCAAGGGCTGAGGGTTGTGGGGCTGGCAGTGCCTCAGGGGTCCTGTGCCTGGGCCCCTTCCTGGCCTGAGGAGGAGGATGCCCTTATGGCCCTAAGAGGGACTTGGGCTTTGCTGGCCTTCTGGAGAGGGCTGGAAGGTGCCAGGGAGCTCAGCTGGGGGAGAGAGCCAACCTGTCCTTATAGGCGGGCCTCTGGTAGCATCGCTGGCTTGGAGTTGCTGTGCCACTCACTCTCCTTGCTGTGGGTACCTAGAAGCAGTTTGACTCTCACCCTGAACACTGGTGATGCAGAGTATCTGCGGCCCAAGGGGTGTCACAAGAGGAACCCAGCTCCCAGGACTGTTCTACTCTGGGTCCCCTGGGAGCTCTGCACTTTGGGGTGGGGGTTATGGGGGCCCCAACCACATGGGGACTGGTGTGACCTCCAGCAGATGCCAGGCCCCTGCATAAGGATGTGCATCCAGGCTTTAGTGAGGTCCTAAAATAAGCCAGCATGCCTGGACAGGTGGGGTATCAGCTTACTTGGGGAAGCCCATGTGGGCCGAGGCTTTCCATGGCTCTTGAGATTCCTGGGAGTTGGGAGAGGGTGATTTTGTAAGAGGCAGGGGGAGCCATGCGCAGTTGGTGTGGCCAAGTAACTGGAGAGAATTAGTTGCTGGAGGGGCCTGGGATTCCCTGCAGGTGGACCTGGTGTTGGTAGGACACTTCGTCCTTCTTGTGGAGGGTAAACTTGGAGTCGGAGGTAATCCGATTTGCTCAGGAGCCCACACTCTGTGAAGCAGCCTGCAGCTCCCTGGCTGGCGCTCCTAGCGGATGCCCGCTAGCCTAAGCTGGGCTTTGATTGGCTATTAAAATGCATGGAAGGACTTTCTCAGTCCCGGACCTTTCCAGAACCCCCAGATAGATGAGCCCAGCACAAACACGTGTGTTCTTGTCTCACCTTGAGGGTGGCTGCCGTCCATGGCAGAGGAGCCTTCGAGGACAGTTCTTGTCCTTATTGATTTATTTTGCTCTTTAAAAATACAACCGTGCTGGAACTTCTGGGTGAGCACTGTTTCTCCTACACGGCTTATTTATAGATGAAGGTGGGTGGGACCCGTGTGTTGTAGCCTGCTCAGCTGGGTTATGTTCTGCCCCGGCTCCCCCAGGCTCCTGACTTCCAGCCCGCCTGCCTGGCAGCTGCTGGTATCCTGGTTCCTGGCAGACGGGGCCTCCCAGGGTTGTGTAGAGGCTGGGAAGGGGAACTGTGTGAGCAAGGGAGGTGGACTGCTGGTGTACAGGGCTTGAGGTGGCCAGTGGGCACTTGGGGTAGGGGGCTGGCCAGGTCTTTAGGAGGAACCCCCAGGGCTAGGCACCAAATGCCCTTGTCACTGGGCTCTGAGGGTCTGAAGGACACCCCAAGGTCATTGGCAGCTAAAGGGCAGAGCTAGGTCGAGCCTAGCCTGGCTCAGAAGCCCTTGTGTTGGCATGTCCTTGGCTGGATGGCCTTAAGTTGTTACAGCATCTTTTTAAAAATCCATGCTTTCGGCTGCCCTGTTGCTCCTCAGTGACTGCCAGGGGCTCGGGCAGACTCGTGGCCGTGTGAGTGTCCCCATTGAGGACATGCAGAACTGGTCTGGAGAAAGCTTGTCCCTGCCCTGTCCTCTGCTGTCTGAGCTCAGAACTATACTGTGTCAGGACATCCACACTGGCTCTTGGGGCTTCTTTGGTCACTGGAAGTTGCAGGCCCTGGGGACCTGGAGCTGTCCAAGACCCCTGGGCTTGAGCTCTGAGCAAGGATGCCCAGGAGGGTGGACTCTGCTTCTGGAACCTTGCCTGTCCTTCACAAGTCTCTTTCATGTGTTCCTGGGTCCCAGGCCCAGGGGTTGTTCCTTCTCAGAGCCCTTTCCCCATCCTGGGCACCTCATTCTGGCCTCTGATTCCCTAGATTTTCAAATTGGCCCTACAGGGCAACTTCTCACATCTGCCCACACGTCCTGTGGGCTGGGCACAGCTTCCATCCCAGTGGATGGCCACCTCTGGTTTCATATCCCACACTTGAGGGGGGTCTGGTGTCTGCACTGCTCCTGTTTGCCAAGGGCCCTGGGCCCTCCATGCTGAGGGACAGGCCTCTCTATGGACCCTGGCACATGCCAGGGCTCTCTCAGGAGAGCCCACACACCTGAGCACAATCAGTGCCACTGGCCTTGTAGAGCTAAATGGAGCCTGGGGAATGTTGGTTCATATTGGGCATGGACCATGCCTTGGTCTACAGGACATGTTCCCACCTGGGGCTCATCTTGGGGTGGGAGAAGGTGGCCCCACCCTCCACAGGGAACAAGGAGGTGGACTGCAAGGGAGGTGGATGCTGGGGTGAAAGGCAGGCAGGGCAGACAGCGTGTGGGGACCCAGTGGGGAGCTGGTGGTCCACCCCTCCTAAGACTATTGGAGGAGGCCCCAGGTGGGCGTCTCCCAGGCAGGGGTCCCCTGGACTTTTTCTCGGAGAGTCATTCACCACATCCTGCATGACATTCCCTCAGCATGATGGGCATGATGGCAGCAAAGCCCAGTGAGTCCTGCAAGTGAGACTGCCACATCATACTTGGTCCTTAGCACTCATCAGGGAGGATGGCGCGATGAAGCTGGATCCCACAGCAGGCCAGGCGCTGGTAGGGACCATCCTCCTCTAGGGCTCTGGGTGGCAGGTGCATCCTTGGTGCATTTGGGAGAGATCTGCTGAAAGACATGCACCTGCTGTGTGGGCTGTGGGGTGGACCGGCCATTCTTGCCCTCCTGGCTGCAGCTCCCAGCCTGTGCTGCTGGGCACCTTGTGCAGGTGCCCCAGGTCTCACCTCTGGTAGCACTGGTGGCTCTCCCTGGCTTTGTTCCTGCCTGCTGCCAATCACCCCTGGCACTGTGGAATCGGCAGCCCCTTTCTGCTGGTGTCAGGAAGGACAGAGTCCAGCCTGACTGTCGGCCACACTGGGACAGTGGCAGCCCACTCCCCAGACCCCCATGTGCCTCTCCCATTGTTCCCTGAGAGGCCCTTGTGTGTCTGTGAGGAACATGGAGTGGTGGGGAGGGTTCCTGTGAGCACTGGGTTTTGGTGACTCCATCCAGCAGCCGTCTCCTGGCCAAGCCCCCATGATTCCCCACAGCACCCACCCAGATCTGTGGTCCTCTTATTCATGGCAGGTGGGAGCCCTTGGAGAGTAGGATGGATCAGAGAGGAGGCCAGTGGGGCTGGGGGGCTGGGGAGATTCCGTCCACTGGCAGACACTGGGCCTGTGTGAGGAACCTGGCAGAGCTGAGACAGATGGGGGGTGGCCAAAAGCTTTCGAGGCAGGTGGGCACCACAGGCAGATAGCCTGGACTTGGAGCCTGCCCTCTGAGCTCTGGTGCTGTGGATAGCAAGTCAGGGGCCAGTCTTCAGGGGAGGGACAGTGTTGGACCTAGGCTTATTAAGGAGAGGCAGAGATGGAAGGCAGCTGGAGGCACCACTGGGCAAAGGCTGGGAGGTAGAAGGCACTGGTGCCCCCCACCCTTGAGGCCAAACAGATGTGGTGGTGCTGGCCTTGAGCCAGCAGACCCAGTGTAGTGCCCAAGCTCCGCCCAGCTGGGGGCCTGACTGTGGCAGGCTGAGGGCTCCTCCTGGCCCAGCAGAGCGCTTAGGGTGGTCTGGGTGCTCCCCCGCGCAGCAGGCTGGGTTGGGCTCTGGAGCTGGCCCAAGACCTGCGTCAGGGTCAGGATGTGAAGGAATGCGGGGGTGGACCAGCCTGTCAAACACTCTGACTTGAATCCAAAGCAGCCCCGCCGGGCGCCCACCACATCTAAACCTTGGCATTGAGCAGTCAAGGTCGGGCACGACTCGTTACCTCTGTGTGTCAGAAATCAGCCCTGGCTGTGCTGAGCCGCCCACGGGGCTCTTGGTCCCACTGGAACAGCACTCCTCCTCCAGGCCAGTGGGTATGACATGCTCTCCTCCCCTCGAAGGTTAATTTGGCCACCAGTTGGAGCTACTCAAGGCCCTGCAGCTCAGGTCGCATTTCCAGACAGAGACTAAAGACTGACCGCCCATCCTGGGCAGCAACAGTGAAGTCGGCTGACCGCCCCAGGCCCTTGGTGAGACGTGAGCCCAGACAAGATGCAGTCCAGGGGGCAGGGACACAGAAGAAAGGAGCCTGGCTGGCTCTCGGCCCCCTGCCTGGCTCAATAGTTGGCAGTAGGTTCAGGCATGGTCCCTGGAGTGCTCTGTCTGCCCGGGGCAACAGATGGGCCTGCGAGCAGCCACTCTTCTGCTCAGGAAGGCCTTATGGAACAGACTTGAGGGGTGTGGCACCCCAAGGCTGGTGTCCCAGGCCTCCCTGGCCCTTACAGTCTCTGCGGTGGGGGGACGGGGTACTGCTGGCAGGATGCGGAATGCTGGTAGAGCTGTCAGAGCCCAGAGGGTTGATTAGTGAGGACAGTTGATGAGTGTGCTGAATCAGAGCACTCTGTATGGGGGTGCCAGGCCACTAACCTCACTGCCACCTCGGTGCCTGCAGGGTCAGTGGGCCCTGCTGTGGGTCTTGCCCCATGCTCTGTGGGCCAGCATAATGTCCATCTTGGCTGCCAGGGCCCCTGGGCACCCCTTCGCAAGTGTGATGCTGAACAGCCCAGCCCAGTTTTTGCTGGGGTGGGAGCTGGGCTGCAGTCCTCTGTGCCCCTGTAAGTTGGGGGTTGCCCTCAGGGGTGTGGGCTCCCTTTCAGCATGCCTGGCCCTATGCCAGTCCCACTCCTGGGTGGAGACCCAGGCCAGGGCTGTCCCTTGTGTTTGGGTGGCCATGCAGGGGTAGGTCTGAGTTCTCATGGGGATCTATAGCCATCCGGCACAGCAGGGCATGGATGCCAACCCAGCACTGTTTGAGCCTCTGGTAAGGGCAGGGTGGCCAGGAACCAGGCTGAACCCCCAGGCTGTTCCTGCTGGTGGGCACAGCCCTGTGCCTGGCCTTGCATGAATGCTGTGCCACACTGTGCCTGACCCCTGGCACCACATGGGGCTGTACTTGGCAGGTATGGTGACTTGCCTGGTCACTCTGTCCTCTTCCTTCTGGGTTGTGCCAGCTTCACTCCTCCACCCTCTCGCTGGGCTTCAGGCGAAGTAGAGTGCTGGTGCAGTGGGGACAGTAGCCTGGGAAGGGAGTGGTCACATTGGGCTGCAGAGGCCCCCATCCGAGTGCTGGCCTCTGCTCACTGCTCCTGCCCTTTTTCTGACCCTTTCTCGTCTCCCTTGCACCTGCGCCTGGGTGGGGTCCCTACTGAGGAGGTCATTTCACTCGTGAGGACCCTGAGGGACACCTGATGCTCACCAGGGGATAGTGGCTTTTAGTGCCTCCAGAAGTCAGTGAGTCCACCTTGCAGGGCTGGGCCTCCAGGGATCCTGAGTCTCTGGCTGCAGGAAGGTGACCAGCAATTCCCTCCAGCCTGCCTGTGTGGCAGTGCCATAGGAGCCTTGGTTCCTACCACGTCACCTCAGCGTCTTTCTTTCTTTTTTTTTTTTAAAGAGAGAGAGAGAGAGATTTAATATTTATTTATATTTTTAGTTTTTGGTGGCCACAACATCTTTGTTGGTATGTGGTGCTGAGGATCGAACCTGGGCCACACGCATGCCAGGCGAGCATGCTACCGCTTGAGCCAGCCCTCAGCGTCTTTCTTGATCATTGATAGAGGGGGGCCTGGCATCAGAAGCCACAGGGGCTAGATGCAGTCCAGGGGAATGGTGGTAGGGCTGGTCCTGCTTCACGTGGCCAGTGCAGTGGCTGGCCACAGGGACTGGCTGATGGGACACAGACCCCAGCCTTGAGTAGCATCTGGGCCTCCTGGGGTTTTTTGCCTGGTCTGCATGGGGGGGCACCACCAGGCTCAGTGTCAGAGATGAGGCCAGGGGCCAGGGCCTCAGCTCAGAAGACATTCTCCAAAAGGCGCAGGGCCTAGGATATAAACAGACCCATGTTCCCTGAGGGGCAGAAGTGGCCCTGGGTCTCCCCCTGGGGTCCCATTGTACCAAGGGGCTGGAGCCTCTTGGGTCACTGCCTAGATGCTACAGTACCTTTGCAAACAGGTTGCCTCTGGCCTTCATTTTTATACCTGTGAAATGGGCCTGTGGCTGTGCAGAGGGTGGACAGCACATCTCCCACATGTGGCCACACACGTAGGTTGCTATGCCAGACTGAACACTTGTCTCCTTCAAAATCTGTGACCATCCAGGATCTCAGAATGTGACTTCATTTGCAAATGGGGTCTTTGCAGATGTTAAGCTGAGGACATGCTGGGTCACAGTAGCCCCAGATACGATGACAGGTGTCCTCATAGGAAGAGTCAGGACAGTGTTGACAACAGAAGCAGAGACCAGGCAGTGCAGCCACAGGCCAAGGCGCACCAAGGACGGTGCTGACACCAGGGCTGGAGAGGCCAGGGCTGGCTCCCCAGGAGCCTCAGGAGGAGCCTGGACTGCGGACTCTGGCCCTGCAGGCCTGTGTGAGTGAGTTCTGTTGTGCGAAGCCCCCAGCCCACAGTGCTTGGTCACAGCTGTCTCGTACACTGACCCCTACTCTGCCTGCCCAGGGAGGCTGTGAGTATAGGGAGCCCTGCATGAGCCCCTTCCCAGCATGGGCATGCCCCACCTCCCGAAGGAGGTTCAGCCAGAGGCAATTGAATTCAATAACGGGAGCCAGTCCTCTGGGGTAAGTCTGATTAGATTAGATGTGCTGCCTCAGGCTCTGAGACGAGGACAGGGCCACCCGGGGAGAGGGCGATCACCGCGAAATTGGTGATTCTGAGTGCCCAGTGAGGGGAGGCTACAGCAGCCAGTGTTTCCTGCCTGGTCAGAGGCCCATCTGGCTGTCCTGCTGACACCTGGGGTGAGGTGGCAAGAGGCAGTGGAGCACTTCTCCCATCCCCAGCAAGGGGGCTCCCAAGGGGAGGTGTCCACCAGGGTCAGCCTTGAAGATGGCCTTCACGAGTGTTCACTTGGCTGGCCTCCCCACCCAAGAGTTCTCCAGGAGTCTGGGACCCTTTGCAAGAGCACCTACCTGTGCCTCTGAGGGGCACAGGTGGGGCTCAGTGGTGGATGAGCCCAGCTGAGCCTGCTCACTTCTGTCCAGGTGCCCTGGATGTGGCTTCAGAGGGATGTATCAGGCTCCAGCTGCTTCCCATGTGCCTGGAGGACAAGGACCACCCCTTTAGTGTCCATGGAGAAGGGTTCTGTCTACAGGCACCTGAGAAGAGAGAGCTTCAGTCTGGAGCTGCACCCCCAGCCCACCCTAGGGCCCCAGCTCAGAAGACATTGGGGGTTCATGGCCCTCAAGTTCCTCCTGGTGTCCCCAGGCTAACTGGCATCATCCCATGGATGCCCACCCCTGCAGCCACTTGGACGGTCCTGGCTCCACCCCGACAGTGGCTGGATGCCCCTGCCTGTCTGGGCCTTCTGGGAGTCTGACCCTTGAGGTGGCTGCATGTCCCTGGGCTTTTTGCCCATCCTGTCTGTCCTGTGCTGTGGGCAGATGAGGCATCCTGCAAGTTGAGGGCCAGCCTGCCCTTGGGAGGACCCTGCCCTGCATCTTAAGGATCCACAGCCCTCTACTCAGCCTTTCCCAGGGGACCCTAGGGGTATCAGGGCTTAGGAGAGGGGCACAGGGGTGTTTGATGCCTCTGAGGGCTGTGCTGCGCTTTACCCAGGAGGCTGGCTCTGGTCTGACCTGGTGGGCCCACTGAGCAGCCAGCCTATGCCAAGTCTCAGCCTGGGTGGCATACATCCTGGCCACTACAGACAGGAAATGTGTGCCCCAGGAATGGTCACTGCTTGTCAGGAAGGTGCAGAGTGGGCAAGCATTGCCCAGGGCCCACACAGCACTGTCCCTGCCGTGTCCCTTTGTCTTTGGGAGCAGACACAGTTCACCCATGGCGGCCGTCTGATGAGTCAGCCTGCATTAGTGCCTCATTGAAATGGACAGACTCTCCTTGGGCTGATGGGGAGCTGGGCATTTCCTACTCCAGCCATGGCCCCTGGCTGTCCCCGAGGATGTCTGAGTCTCAACCAGCTGGTGTGGCACAGGACTCAGCAATGCTAGATGGGACCTGAGACCATCACCCCTGCTGCCACACCGGGACCCTCTCACCCTGTGTCTGTACTGCTTAGTATATTTGGTTAGTTGGGGAAGTGAAAGACTGTGTCCATCCGCCAGGCCTGTGTCCAGGCTGGGATGTTGCATGCCAGCCCCCCGGACACCCTCTGTGGTGTGACACACCAGGGCCCTGGCCTGGGTCTTACTGCCAGAGGAAACCCAGGGTGCCACTGAAGTTGGGAGTTTGTAGTAAGGAGTGTTCTCAGGTTAGGGTGGCCAATGCAGCATTGGGCAAAGACATTTCCATCTCAATTTCAGGTTTAGCCAAGGGACCTTTTGTCTGTCTTATGAGTTAGGCATCCCCATTCCAGGCACCGTGGCCATGGTTGATTCTTTTCTGGCGTGGGCACAGGCTGGCTCCATCCCCACCCTCCTCCTGTGAGTGTACGTTGGGTTGGCCCTCAGTACCCTGGAGTCTGGCAGCCCAGGTACCACAGAGGCTGCTTGTTTGGGGCACCTCAGCCTCTGCTTGAGGTGGCGAGGATGTGCTGTGGGCAGTGTGGCCCCTGCCCACCCAGCCTGGCTCCACACCCCTAGTGGGGTGCCTTCCTACCCCTCAGATGGACACCCCCACCAAGCCCTGCTCCCCCCAGGTCCTGGATGCAGGCCCTGCTGGCCACATCTTCTCTGCCCCACCCTCCAAGGGACCTCAGGGAAGCAAGACGGGAGCCAGAGCAGGCTCTCTGGGACAGACCTCCTGCCCTGTTCATGAGGTTCATGCCTGAACCCCACAGAGGCCTCAGGGAGTCTGGTTAGTGGATTTGGATTTCATAGCCTGGGACAGGGTCGCTCAGGGCTGGGGGAGGCCATCTGAGGTCTGACGTCCAGAGGAGGCATGTGGTGAGCCCACTGCCAGTGTGAGTTCCTGACTGGGTTGGGTCCTAGTGCAGCTGGTGGCCCATGTGGCAGAACCATGTCCCCTTTGCCGTGGCAGGGAAGGCTCCTGAGCATTGGGCCAGTAGGAACATCCCTGAGCTGGCTGATCCCAGGGTCGTTGCGTTTCATCGAAGTTCTGTGATGTGACGGATGTCCCAGATGGGGCCGGGACAGTGGTAGTGGCCTGGCCAGAGTGAGGAGGGGACCATGGAATCTTGCCCAGTGTGGTGTGAGGTGCAAGGAGACTGGCTGGGCCTCCAGGAGACAGGACTGCTGTCCAGGAACCTACCCCACCTGTTAGCTGAGCACTGCCATCCAGAGGAACGTTTTAGAAGCCTGACGCAGTGTCACAGGAACAGCTTGCCACATGGACCTGGGGACAGTGGCTCACAAGCAGCAAACTTGGGGCGTCATTATTGGGTCTCAGAAGCTGGGCCTCTGCAGCTCAGGCCCCGTCTTCTTCCATGTCCCAGAGCCTTGCATTGAATCTGGTCACTGGTGGGGAGAGGACCAACTGGCTCAGGGGTCTGCCAGGGCAGGTGCAGGGAAGGGGCCAGGCCTCACCGCTGGTTTAGCTATTGTCATGGCTGAGCAGAGCTTTGGTGTAGAGGGGTGCTGGGGCACCCCAGCACAGCACCCAGACACTGGCTGAAGGGTCAGAGAGGGCCCCAGCCGGGCAGCCTTCCCCTCCTGCCTCTCCAGGCTGTCAGCAGGTGTGGGCTCTCCCTCCTGAGCGTGCACCGTGGGGCCGCTGCTCTGCCTGCTTCACCCCCTCCCACAGCCCACTGAGCCCCCAGTCTTGCCCTCCCCTCCTGCATCTGCCCCCACGGACACATCTTCCTTCCTGAAGTTTAGGCTGGAAACCAGTTCCCCCTCCACAGTGAGGGAGCTGCTGTGGTGCGCCCCCCTGCGTGGGCGTGTCTGTGGCTCCTGAGGGGGAAATTGGCTGTCTGGGGTCGGCTGGCAGGCTGAGAACAAGCCCGTTTTGTCTTCTAATTAGGAACCGCTGGGTTTGTCCTGCTGCCTTGAGGAGCCAGGGGGCTGTGCCCTGTGTGAGTGCACTGTGTGGGCTGAGCCTGGAGGGCCTTGTGTCTCTCACTTTCTCCTCGGTGACAGGGACTGCAGGAAGGAGGAAGGCAGGCCCCATGGCCAGGTGGCCTTGGAACTGGGGTGCTTCCTGCCCTGCAAAGAGGGATAGGGACCTGGTCAGGGTCATGAGCATCGGAACTTGCTGTCTACACCCAGAAACGCCTCATGCCTGCTGTCTCTCGCCCTGGAGGCACCCGTGCT